>NW_024467120.1:0-709645 GCF_017591425.1 Ochotona curzoniae
CCTGATAACTATTTGAACATATTGGCAAAATTTTACTACTTGGCCACTAATAAAAGTAAGAGAAGGGTCAGGAGTTGCAATGTGAGTGATGGTACAGTCTCCGGTGATGAACTTGAGTTTGCAAGTAGGAAATTTCTTATATAACAATAATCAATGCATATGCACCAAATACAAGAGCACCTAGATATGTGAAACAACTACTGATGGACCTAAGGAGAAATACAATGCCAATAAAATGATATTGGGGAACATTAACTTCCCATTAACACCAATAGACAAACCAAAATACAGAAACTCAGCAAAGAAGTAACAGATTTCACACAGATAATAGAGCAAGTTGACTTAATAAATATAAACAGAACCTTCCATTCCACAGATACTGAATATACATTCTTTCCAGCTCCACATGGAACTTTCTTCAGGACAGACCACATGAGAGGTCACAAAACAAGACTCACCAAATTTAAGAAAAAAAAAATGAAATCATAATAGGCATCTTCTCAGACCACTATGGAGTAAAACTAGAGATCAAAAAATCAAAAGGCTTCAGAAATCTGTAAAGTCTTGGAGATGAACAACATGCCACTAAAACAACATTGGGTCAGAGAAAAAATTAAAGATGAAACAAAAAATGAAACCAATGAAAGCAAAAACACAACATAACAGAACCTGTGGGATAGTGTCAAAGCAGTGTTAGGGGTAAATATATCAGAGTTGGTGCCGACATTAGGAATCAAGAAAAACACCAAGTAAATGAGCTAAGTATAAACCTGAATGAAATGTAAAACAACAGCAAAAATTTCTGAAGAACAACAGAAAAAAAAAAAACCTAAAAAAAAAAAAAAAGAAGTCTCTGAGGCTAAGGAATATGAATAAGGTGGATCCAGGGTGAGAGTAGAAGTGAGAGCAGCATTATTTTTCAAGCTGCAAGAACATCCTTGATCTGGTGGAGAGGCAGTGTTCTGGTTCCTGGTCTTTCCTTCATTTCCTGTGTGGATGCCTCCTCACAACCAATACGTACACTTGGCACACAAAAGATTCTGGAAAGGACAGAATATCCCTTTGAGATAAATCTGATTTTCTATTCATTGTGAATGAGGAAATCCAGACACACATTGGTAAAGTTGTCCCAGACACACAGAAAACTTCTCCCCACTCATTCAGGAATCACAGGAGTTCACAGATAATCCTCAGAGCTGGTGCCATGGGGAGATGAGGGTGGTTCTCCAGGCTTCAGTTGAAGTCTATGTCAACTGCTGCCCATGCTGCCAAGGATCAGAGACAAGAGTATATTGTGTTCTATGCCTGTCTTAGAAGGTTTCATAATGCCAAGACCAACATTAAAAAAGAAAAGTAAACAGCTTCATCACTGATCAGGCTGGGCACAAAGACAGGTCAGGTTAGCAGGAGGCATCTCTCTCAGGCACCAGAATGGCTTTGAGACCTGACAGAGCCCTGCCTATCCTACACCGCCCCATGCAATTCTTTCCCAATCAGTTCTGCCATCTCTATTTGTTACTGCAGGTGTCCCTGATGCCACAGAGCCATGGACTCAAGACTGCACTCAATTCTTGTTTTTATTCTTAATCCTGTCCCCAAAACATCAGTCAACCCAGGACAGATGCCTGCCTTCCCCAGAGCTTCCATAGAATATACCAAGTTCTCTCCAATCTCATCTCAAAGTTCTCCTTCATTCACTAGGCTAATGAATCCGGTTTTGTCAGACTTTAGGTTTTTTCCTAGATTGAATGTCTCTTGAAAAAAAAAAATTATCTAGGGTGTAGCCAATTGCTATTTCAGTATTTGAATCCTGTTTTTTTTTTTTTTTTCATCATCGCTTTAACTTGTATTTCCTTTAAAACAGGCTGCTGGTCCAATTTGCAGATTCTGCGTTAGGAAGTCTGGAGTGGCCATAGAACTTCTGTATTTTAACATGTTCCTGGTTGATACTACTGACTCTAGAAGCAGGACCACAACTGAAAGTCTCATCTTCTAAGATCACAACAGTATGGACTATACTTTCAGTACAGAGTGATGGATAACTTTCATCGGCCATTATTAAGAGCAAAGCAGCAAGTTACACACCAGTAATCTACATATCAGTAAGCATGAAGTTATATACCAATGGTCAGATAGAAAGTGACTAGCCGAACATCCATGCATGTGTGTGAAATCTGAAGCGTGACAAAATCTGAAATGTTTTGAGCACCAATTTTGCAATACAAGAACATTCCACATCTGAATTTATTCAGAAATTCACGGCCAAAACAAAAGACACTGAACTTTTTAAAATAAAGTTTAATAAAGTGCCATCAGACTATGTGTCTAAGCTGTATATAAGGCATAGTGTAGATTGTGTCCCATTCTTAAGATACATTCTTACTTGTGATCCTAAGCATTTTGGATAAAGGGGTAGTCAAACTGTAGTAATTCTGTTGCTGAGTCGCCTCCTTCAAACCATTTCCCTGGAGTTCACCTCACATATCAGCATTGTGCCCTTGATGTTCTACATCATTACCCGTGTTCATGTTCTCTTTACATTTGATAAAAAATGTGATTTTATTGTAACTTTGACTTACTTTGCTGTAAGAAAATTGAGATTGAATCTCTCTATGTTCAGTATATTGCATTCATTTTTTGTTCCTGGGTAATTTTTTGGTGTTATCTTTTACGTCTTCATCTTTCACAGGTCTTCATACCTATATCATGAGTGCTAATCTAGAATTCCTTGTTAATATGTTTGACAAGCTGACAACCTGCTGCTTAACTTACTTGGTACACTTTTGTTAAACACGTTGAAGGACTGTGTCAGGGCATCATGTAACATTCCTTGAGGATGTCTTTTAACTCATTGGGCCTTGTTCTCTTACTTATGCCTTTGTGTCTCCTGACGTTCAACTAATTTATGTGAAATGCTGTAGAAGCTTGAGGGGTTGTCAAAAACTTTATGGAAAATAGGATAAAATGTATTTATTTTAATGCAAACACTTTTGGAAGCTGAAAGATTCTTACTCTGTATTTGCCCTGAACTTTAGAAAGGCCTCTCATGTAATTCATAATGAAATCAGTGTGTTCATCTCCTCTCATGTACTAAGGACAAATGTGAGAATAACAGTATCTTTGTTAAGAAGTAGTAGACATCTAGATTTTCTCTGTGTCTGGACACAAGCTCTGTAAACCAGGCCTGAGTTGTGACAAATCCACACTGGAGCTTGGACAAAGCTAAGAATTGAGCAGAATTTGTGTAAATATGGGAATGTGTCACCTCCCAGCTCCAGGCAGCTTGTGTGAGCTGAGTGGCCAATGAGACCAAGATAGCGGCAGAGGCATGTGGAATGTGCAGCTCAGGATAGGTAAGGAAACACAGCTGTTTTAATCAGGTCAGCTCCTCTGGACACCCAGGAGGTCCCTCATGGTCCTCCTCCTTCCCTATTCATTTACTTGGCTTATCTGGAATGAGCACAGCTGCTCTTGCAGCTGGGCCACAGCTGTAGTCACAGCTGTATACAACTCTTCATATCAAGGTCTGAACTTGCATTGAAGAGGGAATTGATGGGCAGGACTCTAAAGCAAGCCTGTGCTGCAGGAGGTACCTGGTAGGAACCTGGCTGCTGCCTCCTGTTTGCTGTTTAGTGCACAAATGAGGAAGAGGCCATTTCTGAAAAGGCTTTAGAGCCCCAGAGCTAACAGGCAGTGCTGACAGTGATGCTGTGTCTAGCTAAGTAAGTGTGGACCATAACTGCAGAATTGGAGTGCCCACAGGCAGTGGTGTTATGATGGTTCATAAAGAACATTTAACAGACACTGGGAAGGGCAAATATGATAAGGCCATATCTGCAGGGGCTCTCAGCATTGATTCTCACACACACATCAACATGCTGGTCAGCAAGCAAACAGCAGCATCCAAAGGCCCCCTCCTCACTTCTGGACATGACACTCAAGACTGCCCTGAATTCTGAGACTCAATACCCATGAATATTAATGTTGAGTGCCTCTACAATGTTAGAAGATATATTTGTAATGCCTTTGTGATGGCTTATTAGAGAAAGTTGTGATGGTGCAGCCATGTGCACATGCCTGTAGATTTCATGGTCTGCTCTTCCCTGTCATTTTCCAGGTTGGTACAGGGCAGAGACATAGCACTGTCCTCAAGGCAACCTGTTGTAACAACACAATGCTTCTTGAACTTTGTCTTTCCGGAACATAGATTGGCAGATACAGTTACTTGTTTTATGCTTTTCAAAATTGTAATAATTTTATGGAAAACTCTTCACAAACAGATATTCACTGAAAAGGGGAAAGCACCTGGAAAGACATTAAATCAGATCACTAGTACACAGGAAAAAATAACAACTCAAATAGGAACAAGAGAAATGGAAATTTATCTTTATGTGTGTTTTCAAGCCTTTTCTACTCATTATTGATCTGGATATCACAGAGTAGAATCTATATTACATAATTACTCAAACTTTATGCTGTTCCTTTTAATTATTGTTCTATCTAATTTTTTTTCCAAGAAATCAAGTCATTGCATGTATACTTTTTGTTGTTGTTGTTACCATTAATGACATTGCATTATGTGACACCATTTTAGAGGCACTGGGATTCTCCCACTCCTCCCCAACCCCCCCCCCACCATGGTGGATTCCTCCACCATGTTGCATAACCACAGTTCAAGTTCAGTTGAAATTATTCCATTGAGGGGGAGCGAAGATGGCCAACGTAGGAGGAAGGCTGTGAGGGAGCGTCTAGTGAGAGAGGGATAGAACGCTACAGAAGTAGCAAAGAGGAACAGCAGGGAACCGCAGGGAGAGGTCCGTGAAGCTCCCTGGGACAGTGTGGAGCCAAAAAGGTCCACACAACTCGGAAGAACAACGAGAACGGAGCAGGGCAAAGGTAGAGAAACCGACATCCCACTCCAGACTTGCTGAGTCACTTTTGAAAACGGCCTGACGGGAGACGCGGCCAGCTCGGAGACAGGGAAATCGGAGGGTTCGTCGCTGGCGGAGAGCAGCAGAGGCAGACTGCAACAGCTGGACGTTTGGTGAGCAAAGGGTTAACATAACAGCCTCCGCATTCCTCAACACCTGCTGAGGTTTCAGCCTCTGAGAACTCAGTGCAGGCAGCCTGAAACTGTCGGTTGGTGCCTTGGGAACTACGCACAGTGGTGTTAGTGGCTGAGGGGGCCCCGGGAAGGCGCCTCGGATGTTCCTGCGCTGAGGGGGCCAGTGCGTCTCGGTGCGCAGAGGCTGCTGGCGAGGGTCTGGAGACCCCCACAACCTACCTGGTGGATGCGCGAGAACACCAGAAGGCCTCTGGACACTGCCCCGAGCGGGCTGGGCGGTCCCGCCTGCAGCAGCCGCCTCCACAGCGCAGCTGTCAGGTACCAGGAGGGCTCTGAGTTTTGGGAAGTGTAGCGCTGTGTGTCCCTGACACGCAGGTACCACTCCCATAGTGTGAACTGCTCACTTCTCGCCTCCCACCCCGCAGTTCTGAGCATGGGTGACCCACCAGGAGAGCTCTGAAAACTCCTGCACCACACTGACACGGCGTGAACCTGCCGTGAAATCATTATAACAGGGCGCCTGGTCCACTCCTCCGCTAAGGGCCTGTGTGGGGGAGCCACACGGGAGCAGGGGCTCTGAACACCCACACACCACGAGTGGTGGATTCACTGCACAAGAGCCACGCCTGGAAAGTGCCTCACCCACAGTCCCGTGTGTGGGAGACGCACCAGGTGGGCTCTGAAAAACCCTGCAGTCCCTGACACGGAGAACGCAGGGAGAAAGCACATAAAACCTTCTACGCCCTGTGGATTCCCGTGAAGGGGGCACACCCAGAGAGCGCCTCCATCCCTCCACGCCCTGGGGCGTCACACCTGTAGAAGAGGTGCCCAGAGTGTGCCTGGAATCCACTGGGCCCCCAAGGTGGTGCTCTACAGCCCCGGGCCCTGAGAACGCACCAACGGTGCCTTGAAAATTACCACGCCCAGAAATACCACGCCTGCAGGCTCCAATCTCTACAGGAAAGCACCTGACAGCCCCTCAACACACGGGTCCATTTGCCCCACCAGAATACACCAACGCAATGGGAAAAACCACCAGAAAGAGTTGTGCTCCAGATGAAAGAGCCTGCACCCCACCAAACAAGGGCCAAAAGCCATTATCAATATCGGCGATACGAGATGAAGACATGGAAGTGTTACCAGCAAAGGAATTGATGAAAATAATGCTAAAATTTCTCAGAGACGTGGACACAAAGCTGGAAGACCTCCAGAACCGCATAATCACCGAAATACAACAAATCAAAACCAAACTGGATGCCCAAGATAATAAAATTGAAAGCCTCATCAACAGAATAAATGCGGCAGAGGAAAGGATCTCTGAAACAGAAGACACACAAAATGAAGGTGCCCAGCGAATTAAACAGCTGGAGACAAACCTCAGCAAAACTAATAAAATGATGCAAGAGATGAAGGATTACCTTAGAAAACTGAATATTCGGATCATCGGCCTCCCCGAGGGAGTAGAAAGAGAATCTGGGATGCAAGCAGTGCTTGATGAAATTATACAGGAAAACTTCCAAAACACTTGGAACACGAATCCACCCCGCATACAGGATGGACAGAGAACTCCCAACAGACATGATCCAAAGAGATCTTCACCCAGACACACGGTGCTCAAGTTCTACTCCAATGAAGACAAAGAAGGAATCCTGAGACAAGTACGAAGTAGAGAAAAGATCACATACAGGGGAAAACCCATCAGAATCACTGCTGACTTCTCCGAAGAGACCCTACAAGCAAGGAGAGAATGGACAAAGATCTTCCAAGTCCTGAAACAAAACAACTGTCAACCAAAAATAATATACCAAGCAAAGATCTCATTTGTATTTGAGAACGAAATCAGATACTTCAATAGCAAAGAAAAACTAGAAGAATATGTCTACACAAAACCAGCCCTGCAAAGTCTCCTTAGAAATGCGCTAGTCCCGGACAAAAAGGAGGCAAATCACAAACAAAGTTGGCAAATAAGAAGGTCTCCAAACTAAAGGCCGCACAAACAAGACAATTACATAGGCAACAACACACACACAACACAAACACATGGCAGGGCAAAATAGCAACCTCTCAATTTTAACTCTCAACACAAATGGTCTAAATTCACCAATCAAAAGACAGAGATTAATAGAATGGATCATCAAACAAGACCCAACCATCTGTTGCCTACAAGAAACGCATCTAACCAGAAAGGATGCAAAGAAACTGAAAGTGAAGGGATGGAAAAAGATATTTCACGCCAATAGACGAGAAAAAAAAGCTGGGGTAGCTATCCTAATTTCAGACGAAATAGATTTCATTCTAACTAACATCAAAACAGACAGGGAAGGCCATTTTATACTGGTGAAAGGAATGATCCATCAAGAAGCAATCACCATCATTAATGTTTATGCACCGAATCTTAATGCACCTAGTTACGTAAAGCAATTACTTACAGACTTAAGGGAAGACATAGACACCCGCACAATTCTTGTAGGCGATCTCAACACACCTCTAACAACAATGGACCGGTCTACGAAACAAAAACTCAACAAAGAAACAGAGCTCACACAAACAATAGAACAACTGGACTTAGTAGACATATCCTAAGGCCACAGACTATACATTCTTCTCAGCGGTGCATGGCACCTTCTCCAGAATCGACCACATGATAGGACATAAAGCGAATCTAAACAACTTCCAAAACATTAGTATCATACCATGTACCCTCTCAGACCACCATGGGATGAAACTGGAAATCAACAACTCAAAACTCCCCAGGAAGTATAGGCACTCTTGGAAATTGAACAATATGCTATTAAACGAACATTGGGTCAGAGAAGAAATCAAAGATGAGATCAAAAAATTTATGGAAACCAATGAAAACTCTGATACAACATTCCAAAACTTGTGGGACACCGCCAAAGCAGTGCTACGAGGTAGATTCATCGCAATCGGAGCCCATGTCAAGGCCCAAGAAAGACGCCAAATACAGGAACTAACCTCACACCTCCAGGATCTGGAAAAACAGCAGCAGAAGAGTCCCACGCACAATAGGAAACAAGAAATCATCAAAACAAGGGAGGAGATAAACCAAATAGAAATCAAAAAAACTATACATAAAATCAACAAATCAAAAAGTTGGTTTTTTGAGAAAATAAACAAAATAGACACTCCACTGGCCCGATTGACCAAAAAAAAAACAAGAGAAAGTGAGAATTAATAGCATTAAAGATGAAAAAGGCAACATAACAACAGACACTGCAATCATTAAGAAAATAATTAGAAATTACTACAAAGAACTGTACTCCCACAAATTTGAGGACCACCAAGAAATAGAAAAGTTCTTGGACTCCCACCACTTACCAAAACTCAGTCCGGAGGCAATGGCAGAATTAAATAAACCCATAACCGAGGTAGAGATTGAAACAGTCATCAAGGATCTCCCAACGAAAAAAAGCCCAGGCCCAGACGGCTTCACTACAGAATTCTACAAAACATTCCGAACAGAACTAACCCCAATCCTTTACAAGCTCTTCAAAACAATAGAGGAGGAAGCAACCCTCCCAAACTCATTCTATGAAGCCAACATCACCTTAATCCCAAAACCGGACAGAGAACCATCAGAGAAGGAAAACTACAGACCTATTTCTCTGATGAACATTGATGCTAAAATTCTCAACAAAATCCTAGCCAATAGAATTAAAAAAATCATCAGACAGATCATTCATCCGGATCAAGTAGGATTCATCCCTGGAATGCAGGGATGGTTCAACATTCAGAAATCCATAAATGTTATAAACCATATCCAAAAACTGCAAAACAAGAACCACATAATAGTTTCAATAGATGCAGAAAAAGCTTTTGACAAAATCCAACACCTCTTCATGCTAAAATCTCTAGCCAAAGTAGGCATAGATGGGAAAATCCACAACATAATCAAAGCAATTTATGAAAAACCCAACACCAGTATCATACTGAATGGAGAAAAGCTAGAACCCTTCCCACTGAGATCTGGAACAAGACAAGGGTGCCCGCTATCACCACTGCTATTCAACATAGTCCTAGAGGTACTTGCAGAGGCCATAAGACAAGAAAAAGAAATCAAAGGCATACGTATAGGAAACGAAGAAGTCAAGCTTTCACTATATGCAGATGACATAATCCTATACATAGAAAAACCAGGAGACTCAATACAGAAACTTCTAGAACTTATACGAGAGTTTGGCAGAGTGGCGGGGTACAAAATTAACGAACGAAAATCAATAGCCATAGTGTACACAAATAACACCAAGATGGAAGAAGATCTAACCAACAGGATACCATTCAAAATAGCAGAGAGAAGTATGAAGTATTTTGGAATAAATCTAACCAAAAGCGTAGGAGACCTATTCGAAGAAAACTACAAACTATTTAAAAAGGAAATTGAACAAAACCTCAAAAGATGGAATAACATCCCGTGCTCCTGGATAGGCAAAATCAATATCATGAAAATGTCTATACTACCACAAGCAATATACATTTTCAACGCAATTCCAATCAAATTGCCCAAAACATTCTTCACGGAACTGGATACAATGATTCAAAAGTTCATCTGGAAACACAAAAAACCACGAATAGCTAGAACCATCCTGAAAAATAAGAAGTTAGCAGGGGGAATCACAATCCCGGACCTCTGGACATACTATAGAGCAGTGGTTATCAAAACAGCCTGGTACTGGCACAAAGACAGAAAGGAAGATCAATGGAATAGAATAGAAGCACCAAAAGGGAACCCACACAAATACAGCCAATTAATCTTTGACAAAAAGACCAATGACAGCTCAAGCAAGTGGGAAGGCCTCTTTAGTAAATGTTGTTGGGACAACTGGCTGATAGCCTGTAGAAACAAAAAAATAGACCCACATCTATCACCATACACTAAGATCCAATCTACATGGATAAAAGACCTAAACCTACATCCAGAAACCTTCAAACTCTTGCAAGAAAATGTAGGAACTACCCTGCAAGACCTAGGAGTAGGTCCCGACTTTCTAAGAAGGACACCAAAAGCAATAGCAGTTGAGAACAGAATAAACAAATGAGACCTCATCAAACTAAGAAGCTTCTGTACAGCAAGGGAAACAATCAACAAAGTAAAAAAGCAACCCACAGAGTGGGAGAAGATCTCTGCACACGATATAGGCGATAGGGGGCTAATTTCCAGGATATACAAAGAACTTCAAAACAACCAAAAAACCAAAGCAAACAAACCACTCAAGAAATGGGCACGGGAAATGGGCAAACATTTCACAAAGGAACAAGTCCAAATGGCAAACAAACATATGAAAAAATGTTCCAGCTCCCTAGCAATAAGGGAAATCCAAATTAAAACATCGATGAGGTACCACCTAACACCAGTAAGATTGGCCCACATAAACAAGAACACCAACGACGCTTGCTGGCGAGGATGCGGGGAAAAGGGAACCCTACTCCACTGCTGGTGGAGCTGCAAATTGGTACAGCCTCTATGGAAATCAGTCTGGAGAACACTCAAACAACTCAAAATCTGCATACCATATGACCCAGCAATAGCACTCCTAGGAATATATCCAAAACACCTGTTTTATGACAAACCAACATGCATCCCTATGTTCATTGCAGCACAATCAGTAATTGCAAAAACATGGAAGCAACCGAAATGCCCATCAGCAGAAGATTGGATAAGAAAGCTTTGGTTCATCTACTCCATGGAATAGTACTCAGCTATTAAAAAAAACAAAATGCAGTTCTTTGTGGCTAAATGGGCACAACTGGAAACTATAATGCTAAGGGAAATGAGCGAATCCCAAAAGATTAGATACCACATGTTTGCCTTGATTTAACCTGTAATTTTTTGTTTGGTTGTTTGTTATTTTTTGAACCTGTCATTGATACTGTCTCAACCCAGATGTTTCGAAGAAGGGAACTTGCATTATTTTTAACATATTGTTTACTCAATACTATGTCAATTAATTCCATAATGTTGTATATTGATACTGAGGTTTTGTTGGGGCTTTTAACTGACCGGATCTTTACTCTGTTAGACCTATCTTCAGACCATAGAAGGTCTCCCGAAGAGGCCACTGGACTTATCTGGACAATAAGACGCTGAACTTTATGCTAGGCCTGTGTTTGCAAGGAATGAATCTCAACTGAACTTGAACTATGGTTATGCAACAAGGTGGAGGAATCCACCATGGGGGGAGGGTTATGGGAGGGGTGGGGGGAATCCCCAGCGCCTATAAAACTGTACTACATAATACAATGTAAGCAACAATTAAAAAAAAAATCTGAAAAAAAAAAGAAATTATTCCATTGAAAACATATACCAAGCATACAGTCCAGCATCTTATTGTCCAGATAAGTTAAATGGCTTGTTGGGTACACCTTCTCTGGTCTGAAGGTAGAGCTGGCAGAGTATCATCCCGATCAATTAAAAGCCCAACATAACATCAGAAGCAATTTATAATGTTATGGAATTAATTGACATAGTATTGAGTAACCAATATGTTAAAAAGACTGCAAGTTCTTAACCACATCCTGTGACTACTTCATTGACTACTTCATTTCTTTCTTTTTTAAAAAACATTTGTTTTTATTATTTTTTGATTGGAAAGGCGGATATACAGAGAGGAGAGACAGAGAGGAAGATCTTCCGTCTGATGATTCACTCCCCAAGTGAGCTCAATGGCTGATACTATGCCGATCTGAAGCCAAGAGCCTCTTCCGGGTCTCCCACGCGGGTGCAGGGTCCCAAAGCTTTGGGCTGTCCTCGACTTCTTTCCAGGGCCACAGGCAGGGAGCTGGAAGGGAAGCGGGGCTGCTGGGATAGAATCGGCACCCATATGGGATCCCCAGCGTGCAAGGCGAGGACCTCAACCACTGCACCATCGCGCCGGGCCCGACTACTTCATTTCAATTTTAGTTTATATACATCAGGGTTCTATACATCTTAAAATAGCTATAGATTACTGTTCAGCTGTCATGTATCTATTTTTATTATAACATTTAGCATTTTATAGCATGGAAGCATAATTTTGCTGAAATGGACTTTTTTTCGGGTAGTCTAGACTGTCTTATAATTCTAGAAAGATATATGCCAATAGTTTAGAAGCAGAATAGTTTTATGGAGGGGTGTGCAGAGAAACCCTCAATACCCTAGTGAGGAGTTACTAATCTTTGTGTCCCATCTGGTATAAGTGCATTCACGTTGACCGTTTCCTGTCTAATTCTAAGCTTTCCTTGTGGTTCTCTAGCTACCTATTCTAGATTTTTTGTTTGTTTCTTTGGTTATTTGTTTGTTTTGAGAGGTGTCCAGGGCATCCTGATGGTCACTGAAGAGAAGGTGGGGACCCCAAGATGGAACCAAGCGAGGACCTGAGAGAGCTCCCCTCCCTAGCCCTGAAGGAAGTTTACTATTCTTCTGTTTCTGTGAACTTCTCAGGGCTTCTGGCTGTTGCTCTGATGCCCTTGGATCCTGTGAGGAAGGATTTGAACTTCTTCCATCCGATGTGGTAGATCCAAACGGGAGTGGATGAGCTCAAAGTTCTTGGCCTCTGAAGGCACGCCAATTCCCCGTGGTCTCCTTGGCAGTTGGGATGTAGTCCTTGGTGCTCATACTGATAGTCCTTGGTGAGGATCTGGGAGTCTTCAGGGTTGGGAGACAAGCCTCCTCCTGTCCCCCTGCTCCACTCTGGGGCGCCCCCCTGTTCTGTGCATATGACCTCCTGTAAAGAGGTTGTCAGGCTCACTCCTGATTCCCCCTATATGTCTTTGTAGTTTATTGTCTAATTCTGATTTGAGTCTGTTGTCTATGAGTTACCAATTATGATCCTGGTAGGTTGTGTTTTACATCTTCCTCACACATTCTATGGAGGTAGAAGATTTCTCTGCTCTCCTGCCCTATTATGGAATAACATAGAGTATTAAAAGCGTATTAGGTTTTACAGTTCTTTGGCATATATCATAAGCAGTCTGACTCACATTGATTGTTGGTTCATTAGTTACTTCACAATAACTTATTGCATGTGAGATAGGCTGTTTGAGGTTGAGATAATATTATATTTAACAGGTACTATTTTTCATATTGACATCATTTCATCTTAAATTGAGGCAAACATGTGGTATCTAACCTTTTGGGATTGGCTCATTTCCTTTAACATAATGGTTTCCAGTTGGGCCAATTTGGCCACAAAGAACTGCATTTTGTTTTTGTTTTTGTTTTTATTTTTCTTTTAATAGCTGAGTAGTATTCCATGGAGAGGCTAAACCATAGCTTTCTTATCCAGTCTTCTGTTGATGGGCATTTCAGTTGCTTTCATGTTTTTGTAATTACTGACTGTGCTGCTATGTACACAGGGGAGCACGTTGGTTTCTCATGTAACAGGTGTTTTGGATATATTCCTAGGAGTGCTATTGCTGGATCATATGGTATGCAGATTTTGAGTTGTTTGAGTGTTCTCCATACTGATTTCCATAGAGGCTGTATCAACCTGCAGTCCCACCAGCAGTGGAGTAGGGTTTGCTTTTCCCCACATCCTAACCAGCAAGTGTTGTTGGTATTTTATTTATTTATTTATTTATTTATTTATTTATTTATTTATTTATTTATTTATATTTTTTGGTGGGCCAATCTTACTGGCGTTAGCTGGTACCTCACTGATGTTTTAATTTCGATTTCCCTTATTGCCTGGGAACTTGAGCATTTTTTCATGTGTTTGTTTGCCATTTGAGTTTGTTCCTTTGTGAAATGTTGGCCCATTTCCCATGCCCATTTCTTGAGTGGCTTGTTTGCTTTGGTATTTTGGTTGTTTTGGAGTTCTTTGTATATTTTGGAGATTAGCCCTCTATCACCTACGTAGTGTGCAAAGATCTGTTTTATTTTATGACACAGTTCCATAGGCTCTGGGATTTCCCTTCATCAATCCTCAAGCCCTCCACCATATTGATTTCCTTTATATTATTACAATACTATAGTTCATAAACAGTCATAATTTCATCATTGTAGGCATGGACCATGCAGAGAGTCTAGCATACTATTGTCAAGACAAATTTAACAGTTAGGCACTGTGTGATAGCATATTGCTTAAGGTCTTTTGGTCACTTTTCAGGGTGGCACTGGTTCCTTCATTTGACTCATTTCTTTTCTTGTTACCTCTCCCCATGCCTTTGTGTTGTCTTGTCACCTTCTGGTATTGGTCTCTCATGTGTTCTTGGGGTTTTCTGAAGTAACTGAGGCTGATCGATTTCTTGGGAGATACTCCAGTAGAGTTACTCACATTATGACCCTCCTAGTGAGTGTGTATGAGAGGTTTTTTTGTGTATATTTATCTGTTGTTTTTTTTTAATTATGATTATTATTTAAATTAGGTGTCAGTTTTAGCCTGGGAAAATATTCTTCCATCTCTCAAACTTCTTGACATCCTTCTGCCACCCTGTGGGTGACCTGAATTACTGCTTTCCTTGATGTCCTAATTCCCTCCTGGATCTAGGAGGATCTGAGAAACTGGTTTTGTAACTTCCACTTGCACCTCCCAGCCTGTAGTGTGCTTACTTCCCTGGCAGAGCTCAGCTGGTAGTGAGAACCCAGTGCCATGATTGTTGCCAGCAATACCTGACCCCAGAGACCCACTCACTCACTTTTTCTTTTCCTCATTTCCGCAGTTCTGCGAGCCAGGGGGAGCCTCTGTCCTGGGAGATATTAGGTCTCCCTTTCTTGTAGTTCTCAGGGCCCACTGAGTAGCATAGCCCTGGGATTCTTTGGGTGCAGGAGGATTTCAGACCCCATATTCTCACAGCTCCCTTGTTTCACTCTCCGGATTCCTGCTCCGCAACGGCACTTCCTCCTATGGCAGGGTCCCTTAGCTCTGCATCTGCTGCACTTTCCTCGCTTTAGTCTTCCTTTGCCTGTGTTTTGCCCCAAGGACTCAGCTGCCTCTCTTTTTCTGTTATGGGCAGGTACCTTTGGAATTTTCCCCTCCTCAGCGACTCACCAAGTTTTGCTCACATTTCCCTAGCCCTGGGCTGAGCCCTCCTTTACCCTCTTGGATTGTCGTTCAGTCCTTGGTGTCCATTTCACTGTTGTGTGCCAACTTCCTCAGTCCTGCGATACCTGGAGATTTCCCACAGCTTTCCCCTGATTCTCCTCCTTTGCCCTCTCCTCTGTTGACTCCTGTCCCCTTCTTTCTGCACCCATGGTCACTTCAGTCTACTGCCATCGGCTATCTTCCCATCATGACAACCTATGCTGTTTTTGACACTGTTTTTGCTCAAAAATTGAAACAAAATTTTACAAGCATAAAAGCTTGGTTCATTGGTTTGCTGTTGTGGTGTAGTGTATTAAGCCACTGCTTGTGAAACTAGCATCCCATATAAGCATCATTGAAATCCCTGCTGTCATGTTATAATTTATTTTTAATATCAAGAATTTGGATCCCTGAAAACATGGGAGATTTAGACAGAGTTCCAGGCTCCCAGATTCTGCAAGGGCCAGCCAAAATGATTGCAGCTTTTTTGGGAGTGAGCCAGAGGATGGAGTCTCTCTCTCTTTTATATGACATTTTACAAACCATAACTAAAACTATATGGGGCAAATATGCTGGCTCTGTAGACTAATCCTGCACTTATGGTGCCAGCATACTGTTTAGTCACTAGTTTGTATCCCAGCTGCTCCACGTCTAGTCCAGCTCTGTGCTTATGGCCAGGAAAGCAGTGGAGGATGGAGAGAGTGTTGGGACCTGCATGCACATGGGAGAACCAGATGAAGTTCCTGATTTTGGATTGTCGCAGTTCCAATTGCTATTGTCATTTGGAGATGGCATCTGTTGATGGAAGCCCTTTCTATACTTTTCTCACTGTAGAGTCTGCCTTTAAAACTGAAATGCAAAAATCTTCTAAAAACACGAATGAATAAGTACAAATATACTTCAGAGACCAATTCTGACTCTTCCAAGTTGTGGTTTGCTGAGACATGGTGGTGAGTGTTAGAGGTAGGATGAGGCCATAGTCAAGTCCAAGAAATCTGGACCCTCTGAGATCTGCTCATCACTGTGCTGCCTTCTGCTCATTAGTGTAGGTTCAATGTAATGAGGACCAGACTGCATCTGGACTCACCAGCCAAGGGCACAGCAGGGAGAGGGCAGAGCTGGCCCCAGGGACCCACGGTGTGCAGAAGGGGCCAAACTCATCGCACTGACATGCTGACAGCACTGAGAGTGTCATTGAGTGCTGATAAACAGGCCTGTCTGTGCTGCCCTGCCACAGCTCCTGCCACAGTCCTACTGACTGCTCAGGAGAGTGAGGCTGAGTGTGTGTGTATGTGTGTGTGTGTGTGTTTGTGTGCAGGGGAGTTCCCTTCACTCTGGAAGGGACCCTTTTCTAGGCAGGGCTGGTGAGCCTCAGGTAGAGATAGTAAAAGTTCTCAGTTCCCTTGTCCCCTATGAAATGAGGCAGGTGTGAGCACCTAGAAAGAGGATGGCTCACTTCCCATTGCATCACGCTGCACGTGCTTGTGTGACCCTGGAGGGAGTTTCTGTGCAGCAGCAACACTGATGCCTTGAAGGCTGCTCCATATCACAGGTGTGAGGGAGGCTGAGCACATCAGGCAGCAGTGGGCTCTCAGCCCGCACAGGGAGCTCTACCTCCCATAGGTTCTTTGTCTTTGTGTACTTTGCAGCTCTGGGATGATTTTGTTGTTTGTTTTCACTTCATTTGTCTCTTACTTTGAATTTACTTTTTTACTTCTGTTTTTTTCAGCATGTGCTCCTCATAGCTTTATCTGTTTTCTTAGGATTTTGACATTCATTTTGCAATTTCCCTTTAAAGTAATGCTCTTTTAACACAGTACAGGACACTGTTGTAGAGTTGTAGACACACTGGAGGAAGATCAGCTGTGAGGCACATGTAAAAAAAAAACACCAATTGCTGTTTAGAAATTGTTACCAAGTCTTACCATACACATGCAAAAACAACATTCAGCCATGTGTCTGCTTCTCACTGCAGAGCAAGCACTTCCTTGTCCTTACAGTGGACTGGGGTTACAGCAGTGGTGTGTGCAGACAGACTTTGGGGCACCCAGAATCTGAACTTCAACGTAGATGATTACAAAGTTGGTTTTATGAATCTCTACATTGTCACACCATCCAGACCCAATGACACTGAATAAACTAAGAGTGAGTCAATATATCCCTATAAACATTTTCTGTGTCTTGTGGAAACTATGAAAGCATCTACAAACTTCATTTACCAGTCAGACCTGTTTTGCATTGCTGTGAATTCCCAATTATTAAATCATTTATGGAGCCTATGAAAGAGGAAGGTATACTAGAAGATGCAGTTGTGGCTCAAGTTGTGCCCACTTTAAAATGAGGAAGCAGAGTCCCAGGGAAGAAAGCATACAATCCCCAAACTAAAGAAGAGGTACCTACCAGACCAAGGATATAAACCCAGGCTCAGCCAAGGGTGCTGCAGTGACACCTCTCATGTCAGTTACTGTCTCAGGGTGTCAATGGGACTGGGCTTTCAGGTTTGCCAGGGAAAAAACTTGGAAACACTAGTACATTTTAGACAATAAATCTTAGGGTTGTATTTATGATAAAAAGCTTACTTTCATTTTCAAATTTATGTTTCCTGGGATTCCAACTCAAGCAGTTGATGAACCAACATTTTTAAAGCTGAATGGTAAAATGATCTAGTGTCTAAAGAAAGAACCTTTCAAATCAGCAGTATAATTGCTCTTGTTGCAGACATAGCCTGTAGCTTTAAGCCAAGTGAGGCATGTGGCCTTGTTTCCTCTTTGCCTTGCCTCCCTGCAGCTGGTAAAACCATGACTCTGTTAGGCTCAGCTGAGTCTCTCAGGCATTTTGCAAGGTCTTCTCTGACATTGTTTCTGGGTACTTGCAACTGCCTCCAGGCAGGCCTTCCTCTCACTCAGAAAGGCCATGTTTGCAGCCTTCATGGGATGTAGGCTTTGGATTCAGCTGGAATGCATTCAGCACAGTTGAAACCAAGGTCCCTGTTGCACTGCAGAGACAAATTATGGATCACTTGCCATGCTGAGTGCCTTTCTCTCTAGATACACGTATTTTCTCTGTTGTGAATGGCATGGTTCCCGCATGGTTGCTAAGAGGGTTCTCCTTCATCCCTCCACCTTGACAAGATTCAGAAGAAAACTTGCTCCAGCAATTTCTCCTCTTAATGGCCTGTGAATTCAAGTCCCTTGAACACTGAAAAATCTGGATCTAGACTGCAAGCTCATAGAACAAAAAATTGAAATGCTGAATCTGCCCTAGAAGAAACAGGTGAGTGCAAATATCTGTGTGCCCTTAAATTTTGTATTTTTAATAATGAGATTTTAATTATCTATTTCTGTCTTAAATGTTTTTAAACTGACAGGCAAAATTGAATGAGTTAACCAGGTTCAATATAATGTTTTGAGATCTATATATCTTGAGGAATGACTAAATCTGGCAAGTTAATATTCACATTACCTATGATATTTCTTCCAGTTTTGAGATTCTGATACATGAAGTAGATACAAAAGTGTGTACGATATTTGAAGATCTGTACAAAGTACCGGAGGACTGATAAAAGGTTAAACCTAGCAATTGCCAGTTGGTGTAGTGGTTAAAATGCTGCTTAGGACACACACATCCCATTCAGATGGCATAGGGTTGAGTCCTAGCTCTCCTGATTGCAGCCTCCTGCCCAGGTGCACTCCAATAGGCAGCAGGGAGTGCTGAAGGAGTTGAGTTCCTGCCACACACATGGAGAGATCCAGATTGAGTTTGTTGTTCTCAGGCAACTGCAACATGTTGCAGGCATCTGTATAGTGCAGATTGGAAAGTTTTCTCTTTTCTTTTCCCTCTCTGACCAGAACAAAAACAAAAGACAGCATACAATTATATTCCACTGATATCAGGAGAAGTATTCTAAGAAGGATGCCATGGATAATATTAGTTTAATAGTATATTGGTGTTATTTGAAAAGCAGTTACAGAAACACACACACACACACACACACACACACACACACACACACTGCATAAACTCTCTCTCCCCAAATGGCATTAAGGCTGAGAGCTGGGTCCAGCTGAAGTCAGGAAAACATTCAGATCTTCCACATGGGTATAGATCCTAGGCCCATCACTGCAACAGGCCACTAGCTGGGATATGAATTGGACACGAAGCACACAACACTCAAATCTGTGCCTATATGGTGCACAAGCTTTGCAGACAGTGGCTTAGCTTGCTATGCCACCATACTGGCACCCATGGCTAAAATTTCAAAAACAATTGAAAACAGTCTTGAATTTTTAAAGGAAAACTGGATTCTAAACTGAGACAACATCATGCTCAGATGTTTGGCCCAGAACAGAGTATTTTAAAGCTTCAGACACTTCATTGTTTGAAGCATACATCCCAAAGAACCATTTTTAAATGAGTATGTCAGCTCTATAGTGTGATCAAGAAGCTCAGAGAATTAAAGATTTAAGAGAACCCAGTGTAGGGGCTGCCATCTGTCCCTCACGTGGTTCTCAGTAGGGCAAAGTGACCTGCTCTGTTCCTTCCCTGGGCCTCCTTTTAGGCATCCCCAAGTCTTGACTTTCATTTATTTTTTCCTCTTTCTACTCCTTAGAGTGAATGCCCTTCAATATCCTGAAGCTTTTATTTTGCATGTACTGAAAGTCAGAGCTTTTGGAATTCAACAAAGACTTATAAGCAGATCAAGGCAAACAGAGTAAAGGTTAGTTTGCCGTGCTTCTCTGCTGGTGCTCATGACTACAGCTGGTAATGTGGGAGACTCCACCAAGTTCAAGCCCATCTGTGGGATGAGGAGACACTGAAGCTCCTGACAGATGTACTTGTAACAGTGAAGGTCATGAGTTTTCCAGGACATGGAGTTCTTGGATTCACAGAGAAAGGGAGTCTCCTCAGATAGTTCCTTCCCTAATGGCCTTGGACTTCATCTCTGTCATTCACCAGTACATGGACAGACAACAGCTCATGCTCACTTTTCACTTGATCAACTTCCATTGAATATCATTTCTGCCGGCACAGAGCCAGGTTGCTTAGACCCTATATATAAAATGAGACCTCTCAGGAGTTCCACAGTCAGGTGGTGGAAGAAAAGTGAAAAGCAAATGCAGCAATGCCACAGCCCAGTAAGCATTATAAGGGTTTCTCAGGTAAGAGAGGAATAGCATGCTGGCAGATGGGTATCAGTTACAGAAAAAGTCTGTGGCAACGAGTGAGAGAATTTGGATGGAAAATATGTCAATGCCCCATGATGAGATGAATGTTTATATTTAATTCATTGCAAGTATTCAGTGCACTTTAGCAGTGCAATGCAAAATAGATAAGTAAGGAGGCTACCAATGAAAACTCAAGATGAAAAGAGTAGAAATGTGCTTGAGCTAATGGGGAAAGAATTCATGAGATGCAAGTTCAATAAACATATTTCTGTTTAAAATCTCACTAAGGTAATGAATAGATGGAAAAATCTGGAGGGAGAGTAATGTGTTAGGTAAGTCACTAATCATAGCATAGACATTAAGATAGCATTTCTGGCTAAGAAGCTGGTGAGATGAGACAATGTTCAGAAAAAGCACCAACACAATATTGGTCCCAATTGGGTATTTGAACAGATTCTTTTTAAAATTTACTTCTTTTTATTATTGTCATTTTATGATACAGTTCCATAGGCCATAGGATTTGCTTTATCCCCTCCCTACATCCCTTCCCCCTCACTGAATTCCCCTATATCATTAGTATAGCATAGTTCTTCATACACAGTCATATGTCCATCATTGTGATCATGGACAATGGCAGACAGTCCAGCATCCTATTGTCAAGATATATTTAAAGGTTTCATTAGAAGTCCATCTTTGGTCTGGAAGTAGAGATGCATATTGCATTGTGTCCACACATCTGGATATGATAGTCTCCATTACACAGTTACTATACATCCCCTTAAATTAAAACCCACAATACAAAATCGACAACAGAAAGAAAAATAGAAATTTGCAATTCCATGAATTTAAATAAAATGCTGCTAGATATGACAGTCTCCATCACACTGTTACTATACATCACCTTAAATGAAAAGCCACAAAACAAAATCAAAACCAGGAAAAAAGAAGTAATTAACAACACCATGAAGTTAATAACATGCTACTGAATGACCAATATGTCACTAAAGAAATGAAAAAGAAAATGAAGAAGCTTCTTGAAGAAAATGATGCTAATATATCATCTATGACTGAAGAATTTAATCAGAAGAAAGTGTTTTGAAGAGGTGAAACTAACAATAACAGCAGCAAAAAAAAAAAAAAAAAAAACAGAATCCATGAGATATGGATTCTGCTGATCTTTATTGGTGAAATGTGTCTCCTGTAGACAACAAATAGATAGGTTTTGTTTTTAATCCAGTCTACTAATCTATGATGTTTGATTGATGAGTTTAAGCCATTTACATTCAGAGTTAATATGAATGGGTGGCAATTTGTTCCTGTCATTTTAGCAATGAGTCATTCACTGAGTTAGTCTTCTGTTGTTATTTTACTGAGATGTTCTTCTCCTTAATGTGGGATTTGGATTCACATGTATATAGGGGAAGTTACAGAAAAAGAATTGTATGTACAAGTGGGTCTGAGATGCAGCTTTGGCCTAGAACTGTTTCCATTTCTTCCACTGACCCAGAGAACAGAGAGAGGACAACATGCTTTTGCACATCAGTTATAAATGGGCCAGGATACTGGGCATATGAGGAAGGGAGAGAGAGAGAGAGAGAGAGAGAGAGAGAGAGAGAGAGAGAGAGAGAGAGAAGAGGATGGGGAGAGGAGAGGACCTATGGGAGGGAAGAAGAGGGGAGGGAGAAGGGAAGAGAGAAGAGAGAATAAAACACTTTCTCATCAAAGGTTGATGGGATATTTTCTTTGGACAACTCTGAAGAGGTGTGAGCAGTGAAGCACCTGCAGACCACACTCAGCACATTCCATTAGGGAGCTGAGGCTATGGAATCACTGTGAATAGGGAACACACAGCACTCAAAGCAAGGCAGAGCTGACTGGACATGTCAGGGATGTGAGATGGTATGCAGGATTACAGGGCAGGGACTGACCTCACCTCAGGAAATATATGAAGAGAGGCAGGATTGCCACATATGTGAAAGCACAGCTATGGGGAACATGATGTTACTGAAATCAGTTGGTCAGGGAAAGTGAATGTGTAGGTATCTGGATTTTAGAGTCACCATCTTTTATAAATCAAGAGGATAAAAAATGAAAAGCACATAGAGCAGATAGTGGAGAGTAAGATGCTAGCTCAATCATGTAAATTTATGAACTGCAATGTTCTTGTTACTCTTCACATTATTTCTGAGCAGAGAAACACCTGAAGAATGTGATCTTTGCTCATTTGTCTTTCTCCAAAGCTTTTTCCTATTCTAGTCCACGAAGGTGCAGGATGATCTGGAGCTTCATCAGGATATTGATCTTCCCTTTTCTTACTAGACCTGGCCTTGGAGGGAATTTCTTTCTGTTTGTGAAACATGTGCACATGATTGTCATAGCTCCTGGGAAAAAGCCTACAGACATTGTTCTCATCCACCTGGCTTGAAGTAACATTTTGACACTTTGTGGCAGAGTAATCTCAGGTACATTATCAGCTTTTCTCCTCAGTAACTCCTTAGGTAATATTATTTGTAAAACTGTGGATTATCTGAATAGGGTGCCTTAAAGTGTCTCCATCTGCACCACCTGCTTCCTCAGTGTAGTCCAGGCCATCACCATCAGTCCTGGGAATACCTTGTGGAGAAAGGTCAAACCATGCACCACATGCCAGATTTTTCAACACCTCTTCCTCCTCATCTCTGTCTTTAGCTTCCTCTAAAATAAGTTCTAACTTACTCCACTAAAACACAGCAGTCAAAGGCATGAATGGGTCTAGAGTTAGAATATATGTTGGGTATTGCTACATGCTGCCAGCTCCACAAATGACTAGATGGCTCTTTCTCTTCCTCAAGGCTCTTCGGGACCTCACCTTTCAGAGTCTCATGTACTGGAGCAGTCTGGACATGGCTGTCTATACAAACATCACAAGCACGTCCTCTACCTTCAGAACTCCAAGTTTGAAAAATATCCCAAAATACTCTCATTCTCATGACCTGTTTCCTGTCCTTTCATTGGACACATTTCATTTTCTCCTTCTATGTAGGGAGCACCTTGACAGAGAATTCCATTATGTCAACTATTAAAATGTTCCTAGAATTGGGTTATATCACTCTCAGTCCCTTTGTCATAATCAGCAGGGAAGTGAATGTAGTCAAATGTTTGTAATACTTGCTGAGAATTAGGGAAAATGTTTTCTTTTTAATTTATTTTTAAAAAATTTTTGATGATGTTTACGTATTTGATCAGGATGAGAAGCATCAAGGATTAGGGGAAAGTGGATGAGACCATTGTTCCCAAATTTTCATTTCTGTCTTTCTATATTTTTGGGAAGGGGGAATACAGAGAGAAACTGCACCGAGCCTCTCATTGCCCCAGTGCCTGGGAATGGGGAATGAATGCCCCCCAGTGTTATTGCAGGGTCCCCAATGTGTAGAATGTTCCACGGATTCTGCTTAAGTTGTTTCAAAAATTCTGAAATGCTGCTGATATCACTAATCCAAGGATGAGGAAATAGTTCCAAGATCCAATGGCTGACATAGTCCACTTTAGAGTATCCATTCACCGGAGATTTTCTGTCAATGCTGGTTGGAATAGTTGACCAATTTGTTCTGTCTTCCTTCCCTGATTCAGATGTCCTCTGAAGGCCCTAATGGACTTCCATATCCTGCATGTGCGATTGGGGAAGGCAATCCACTTCTCTGTCTTAGTCACTGGGGGGCCCAGTTCTGGCACATGCACTTCTCAGCCAGCCCACAGATCCTGCAATTCTACCCACATTGGAGTTTGAGCCTAGCATTTCAGTTTGCAGGATCGCCAAAGAAATCTGCTCTGAGATGATTCCAAACTTCACTCTTGTGTGTGATTTTTAGTACAGGCTCTGGGTCAGTCCAACGCCAACATCCGTTTAGGCACATGCTGCTAGTTGCAATTGCTGGGTCAGTTATGTCTCCAGCCCAATCTCTTACAGAAACCAATGGATGCTGCAACCCATCCTAACTCGCCCTACTGCACACTCACCCCTCACATACATTAGCAGGAATTGCAGCCCAGTCAGAGAGACCCCCAATTACCCTCACCAGCCCTCACTGAGCTCTGGTTCCTGTACTTGTCACTATATGAAACAGACTGACTGCTCCAGTCCATCCTGCATTCCATTCAGCTCTCATACACATTGATGGACTCTGGAGCTTAGTTCAAGGCAACTGAGCCCACTATCCAGCTCACACTCATGCTGGCAAGTGCCAACAGATGTCCATGCAAATACACCCTCAGTACTGGTTTTCCTGTCCAATAGTAGGAGTTGCAGCCCATTAGAGAGATGCCCACAGTTTCCCTATGGGTCTTACTCCCAGTCTTACACTTTCCAGGTGGTTCTGCAAATTAGCTTGACAAAATTTACTCTCAGTCCCAGAACTTGCTCTCTGATATTATAACAAAGTACAATCAGCACACTGCTGAGTCCTTGGCTCAGACTGACTTAGTCTACCTCTGTCTTGGCCTGACCAGCCCACACACACATTTTGGTTCATACTGTTAGATTTTACAGCCCGGCCACTCCTGGTCTATGCCCAGACAGAGTCCTCAAATTGTTTTTCGGGTGCCAAGATATAGCCAGGTCTGTCCTATTTGTACCCTGGCTTTCATGAGAATCAGTGGATATTTGGCACATCCCAGATCCAGTCCAAACTCATGCCGAAGGGCATTGCAGTAATGTTCAGCCCAGATCATCATGCCTCTTCCAGCTCTTATAATCATCACTGGGAACCACAACCCAGCCCCTGGGTTCCCAGCTAAGGATCTTTCACATGCCAATGGTTGCTGTGACCCAACTAATCAAAGCCTATGTTGTGTCTCAGCCTTTGCAATCAGATGTGGCAGCCTGGCCTGTCCCAGCTTGGCACTTGTCTCAACTCATTAGTGGGTGCTTCAGCCTGGTCTTGCCTTGTCTGCTCCCATCCTTGGCTCTTGCAAACTGGTAGGTATGATAGCCTAGTCTGGCATGACTCACACTCCAGCCTGGCTCCTGCACATGCCAGTGAAGTAAGGTTTGCCTGAACCTGCCCAGTTCACCTCCCTCCAGAACCAACTCACACATTTACCAATGGGTGGAGCTACATTGCCCAGTTGAATAACACACAGCCCTGAATGACATGCTCACCAACTGGAGCTATAGCAGCAAGGGGAATTTACCCAACTCCCCCACAAGGGCTACAACTAGACCCAGATCTTACACATGCTGACAGTGGGTGCCAAACCATTACCCAGGATAGTATACCCTCTAAACCAGACTTTGCACGAGCCGGTCAATTTTCAGCCCAGACAGACCCACAATATTTTGTTGGATACACCTGCAGGTGCTGCAAGATGGACCAGCCAAGGCTGTTCCCAACCCCAGTACCCATGAGTGAAAGAGGCTTCCATAATAGTGCCTAGCTCAGCACATTACCATTTCAACTCTGAAGCAAATCAGAGGAAATTGCCCATCCTCCACAGTTTGCCACTGCAAAGTGCAAAGGCAACCAAAACCACAAAGGTCAGAAAAATACTTTCCATAGTAAATTTTCCAGAAACAAAATACATCATTTAGTTATTCTTTTAATGAAGCAAAACTTCTGTTCAACAGAAATTAAATACATTTTACATAAATAGTGTCCTCAGATGCAGGCACAAAACAAATCACATCTAATCAGGAAAATCACTGGAGAGAAAATTTCAGACTACAATGAGAGTGTGACTTTAGGGAAGGATGTGAAATTCAGCTTATCATTATAGGAAACAATGTGGCAATAAATATAGAAATACTTATATACTTTGACATGGCAATATTTTGACTAGAAACACTAGGTATGTAGATGCTCTCACACAAGAAGTGATGTATGTCCTCAAGGTACATTTCAGGGTTTCATGATTTCAATGACTGGAAACAGCACAAACATCCACCAGGATGAGACTGGATCCATTGCATCCAGCTGCATCACAGAATGCAATGCTCTGTGGCTTTAGGAGGAGAGGAAAGTTTTGCATGAACCAAAATTCAGTAAGCTCCACAGGAAAGAAGCATTTACAGATCAAGCCACAGAAACATCTACACATGTGATGCAGTTTACATTGAGAAGGATAAAGGATGATTTGCCTATTTCTGAGACAACAGACATGTTGCAGTGCACATGAGCTGTGCCTGGTGGTAGACCAAGATTGGCTGAGCTGAAACATCCAACAGTAACAACCAGAATGGGTTGAAGGCCAGTTTGGAAAGGCCACTGCTCCTTCTAGGTCAGGAGTTGCACTGAATAGGGCAGACCCATGAAACTATCACTGTGCATGACATCTGGCATTGGGAGAGATTCTGATGCAGGAGCTTGGGACACTCCTCTGTAAGGACACAGTTCCTGCAGGTAAGCATAAGATCCATGATAGGGAGCAGCCCAGACCAGGCCAGGGGATGGTACCCACTAGCACACATTTTGGCACAGGTCGAGAGTGGACCCAGCTGAGCCAGTTCTTATCACCCACTGGCAAATTTGAGCACCAGAATAGAGTGCGGGACTGGCCAGGATTAGTCACAATGCATACCAGTACACATTAGGATCTGGGCTAGGTGACAGCTGAGCTGGGCTATATTGTGGATCCACCAACCTGAGCTGGAACCCGGGGTAGGCTGGGCTCGGCTATTCCTCAGCACCCAATGCAAATGCCAAGGCAAGGTGGGCTATTCCAGCCTGGGATGTAGCACACAACCAGTACACATGAGAACCAAGGGGAGAGGGGAAATCCAGTAGGGGGTTGCATGTGGCTGCCCTGCTGGACCAGCACTGCCACTGACACTGGAGAGTATGAGTTGGGATGGGGACAGATGAGACCAGGCATGGCTACAACACCTGTGGTCTCATGTGAGTTAGATCATGGAAAAGCCAGGCTGGGTAGACTCTTCCTACTGGTGCAAGCATAAGTCAGAGTGGGTGTGGGTTAGTTGGGCTTTGCTGCAGTATCAGCTGGCAGATGCTGGCACTGGGGGCTAATTCAATCAAGTAAAACTGCAGAATCACCTGGAGAATGCATGATCCTGGAGTGGGAGTGACCCAGTAGGGAAACAGTGGACACCTCCCTCTTGGGTTCCCCCTCCATCAGGTGAGCATGAAAACCAGGAATGGGGCATGCCTGCATGGCTAGACAGAATGGCACCCACCAACATGTGTGTAGCCTGGATAGTGGTGTTGATAGGGTTGAACTAGGCTTCAGTACCCATTGAAATGTATGAGAGCTGACTGAGATGTGGGACAGAGTAGCCTAGTTGGCTATAATTACTGGCAAGCATGTAGACCAAATCAGTGGGCAGGACTGGTGGGGTTCTTGCACGTAACTCCAACTAGACTGAAGCTTCCACCAGTTTGATTGAGGAGTGTGTGTGTGATGGGCAGGATTGAGCTAGACTGCAACATCCGTAAGTTCATGTGGACAAAAGGGCTGGAAATAGAACTGACCCAATAATTGCAACCACCAGCATATGCATAAGCTGACTGGGGTGACTGACATTGCCAGACCCAATACTGGCAAGCACTCTCAAGAATGTGTTCTGGGATCACCTCAGATGAAGTTTCTTTGAGGATACCCAAATGAAACTCCGGAAACTCCTATCTTGAAGAGAAGTGCAGTTTCCATGGTCTGACCATGGAGTCCATGTGTCAAAGCTGAGCCTCCTCAGTGACTCAGATGGAGCAGTGGACAGCATACCCAGGAGCACATGGAGGAAATGGCAGTCCATTGGAACCTGTAGAGGACACCTGGTACCACAACAGAGAACGGAGGATTGAACAAATTGATCAGCTACTGCAGCCAATTGTTTTCATTGAAAATCTGGGCAAATGGAGACTCTAAGGTTGACTATATCAGCCAGTGGATTCTGGAGATTTCATCGTGCTTGGAATGGTGAGATTAGCAACTATTCAGAACTGTGGAACTATCAAAACCAGTTGAGCAGTGCCTTCAGATGATGCTTCACATCAGGGACCCTGGGATGTTTGGAAGGCTGGGAGAAGTTTCTCCCTTTATCACTCCTTTTCAACCAATTGCAGAAAAAAATGTAGAAACAACGGTCTTACCCATTTTCCTGCATTCCTCCACCTTTTGCATCATATCAAATATGTAATGATCATCAAATTATTACTATCATCATCATGATCATCATTATTAAAACTGAAAAAAAATATCCAGGGGAAAAGCCTGGTCTCTTCAACAAATGCTGTTGGGGCAATTGGATAACCACCTGCATAGGAAAGAAATGGATCAAGTGCCTAAATCTGCATCCATAAGCCATCAAACTATTACCAGAAAACACAGGAAATACTCTCTAAGACATAGGAATAGGAGAAGGCTTCTTATGAAAGCCACCAGAAGTACAGACCTCCAAACGCAATGGGGCTTCATCAAGCTGAGAAGCTTCTGTACAGCAAAGGAGATGATCAACAAAGTGAAGAAGCAACCAATGAAATGGGAGAAATTATTTGCACACTACACAACTGATAGGAGACTAATATCCAGGATTTACAAGAAGCTTCAGAAACACAGGCCCAGTAAAATTAACAAACCTGTGAATAAATGGGCAAAAGAAATCAACAGACATTTTATAAATAATAAATTAAATGACAAGTGAACATAAGAGTAATGCTTAGGCTTCCTAGATGTAAAGGGAAGTACAAATGAAAACTATATTGAGGTTCCATCTAACTCCAGTAAGACTGGCCTAAGTAAATTCAGAACTCTACCAACAACACCAGCTGGTAAAGATGTGGGGATAAACTAACCCTGCTTCACTGTTGGTTGGAATGTCAGCTAGTGCAACCACTAGAGAAGTCAATATGGAGAATACTAAGGGAACTGAAAAACTTGCCAGCAAAGGTTTCCATTGTCTTTGAAAATGAAAGACAAAATTCTCCCACAGTAAAGAATAATTCAAAGGTCTCACCTCTTCCAGACTTACCCTACAAATGATACTTGAAGATGTCCTCTTGTCAAAGAAAATGAATATGTTTACCAAAACCAAATGCAAACATCAAGAACATTCCAGTAACAAAATAACAGAAGACTCAAAAAATAAAGGACCCATTGCTAAAATGACAGGAACAAAATACAACATGTCCATATTAATGTTGAATATAAATAGCTAAAACTCCTCAGTGAAGCATCATAGATTAGCAGACTGGATCAAAAAAAAAAAATAGAAAAAAGAAAACAAAAAAGAAAGAAAAAAACTCTGATGGCTACAGTAGATCTCACCAAAAAGGGTATGTGGAAGTTCAAAGAATGGAAAAATATATTCCAGGTTAATGGAAAGCAGAAAGGAGCTGGTGAAGCCATTCTTACATCTGATAATACAGACTTTGACATGAAATGCCTTAAAATGTTTGAGAAAGGACACCACATAATGATCAAAGGATTCATTCAGCAAGAAGAGATAACCTTAGTAGTTTCTTACAATGTTTTCTTTTTCATCTGAAATTTTACTTGGTTCATCTCTCTTGTTTTTCCCTGGTCTGCCCCAAAATTTATTTTACTATTCTTCTTAAAAAAATGGCCTTTCTTAGTGCCATTTGTACTTTTTAGTTTCAAGTCCCCCTTTTTTTATGTGATTTTGATCAATTCTTGTTTCCTGTTCATTTTTTCTTTTGTAGTAAGTTCTTGAGATGCATTACCAGATTATTTATTAGTGTATTTTGAATTTTTGTAGCACCTAATGCTATAAATGTCTCTTTCAATACTGTTTTTGCTACATCTCCTGGATTTTGATATTTTTGGTTTTATTTTCATTTCTTTGATTTTTTTTCTTATTAATTTCTTCAGTGACACATTTTCCTCAAAATTGTTTTTCTTTTTCATTTCTTCAGAGACACATTGGTAATTTTGTTCATATTACTTAGCTTCATGCTGTTGTAATTTTCTAATTTAATGTTTATTTTCTTTTTTAGTTTTTGATTTACAGTGATGTGTAGTAATTTTGTAGAGGAGACTATCATATCCAGATGTAAAGATACAATGCAGTATGCATCTCCACTTCAAGATTAGAATGGACTCCCACTGAAACTGTTGAATAAATCTTGACAGTGGGATGATTGTCTGTCATTTTCCATACCTACAATGTCGGGATACACTTAAATAGCAGAATGATTGACTTATGTCTGTTTAGGAAGGAATACACTATGGTAATAATATAGGGGAAGTCCGGTGTGGGATTTGGATAGGAGGGAATAGAAATCATGGAGCCTATGGAACTGTATCATATAATAAAATAAATAAATAAACTAAAAAAAAAACTAAGTTCAGTTTTTGGGTGCAGGTTCCAGGAACAGTTGCTTGGCATAGTCACGTGAGTGTTGTTGACTCTTGGATAATTTTTTATATTTATGCCCTCCTAGAGTGAAATATTTTCCCTCTGTTTCCTAGATGTCCTCGGGATTATAGAGGCTGTATAATATATCAGGTCTTAGCTGTTGATCTAGAATGAAGACTTCAGAGATGTAGTGACTAAGGCCCGAGTATGTCTCATTCAGCAGAAAAGTAGCAGGATGTAATCCTGGGCATGATTTAACGGATAGTTCAGTTTCATCTGAATGTGGGCCTAATACTTTGGAACACAAGCATGTCAAATTCAACGTTAAAACAGAGTAAAGATGTTTTTCAATAATATGAGGGGACTTAACTGCCAGAGTTCTGCAAATGGTGCTTTCATTTTCCTCAGAAATAAGCAGTCTTGCTGATTCCACAGCCCTTAGCCAAGTATGACTTCTCATAAAATTTGGACATAGCTCCTTATTTTTTTTAAAGATTTATTTATTTATTTATTTATTATTGTTGCTTACATTGTATTATGTAGTACAGTTTTATAGGCGCTGGGGATTCCCCCCACCCCTCCCATAACCCTCCCCCCATGGTGGATTCCTCCACCTTGTTGCATAACCATAGTTCAAGTTCAGTTGAGATTCATTGCTTGCAAACACATGCCTAGCATAAAGTTCAGCATCTTATTGTCCAGATAAGTTCAGTGGCCTCTTGGGGAGACCTTCTATGGTCTGAAGATAGGTCTAACAGAGTAAAGATCCGGTCTGTTAAAAGCCCCAACAAGGCCTCAGTATCAATATACAACATTATGGAATTAATTGACATAGTATTGGGTAAACAATATGTTAAAAATAATGCAAGTTCCATTCTTCGAAACATCTGGGTTGAGACAGTATCAATGACAGGTTCAAAAAATAACAAACAACCAAACAAAAAATTACAGGTTAAATCAAGGCAAACATGTGGTATCTAATCTTTTGGGATTCGCTCATTTCCCTTAGCATTATAGTTTCCAGTTGTGCCCATTTAGCCGCAAAGAACTGCATTTTGTTTTTTTTAATAGCTGAGTAGTATTCCATGGAGTAGATGAACCAAAGCTTTCTTATCCAATCTTCTGCTGATGGGCATTTTGGTTGCTTCCATGTTTTTGCAATTACTGATTGTGCTGCAATGAACATAGGGATGCATGTTGGTTTGTCGTAAAACAGGTGTTTTGGATATATTCCTAGGAGTGCTACTGCTGGGTCATATGGTATGCGGATTTTGAGTTGTTTGAGTGTTCTCCAGACTGATTTCCATAAAGGCTGTACCAATTTGCAGCTCCACCAGCAGTGGAGTAGGGTTCCCTTTTCCCCGCATCCTCGCCAGCAAGCGTCGTTGGTGTTCTTGTTTATGTGGGCCAATCTTGCTGGTGTTAGGTGGTACCTCATCGATGTTTTAATTTGGATTTCCCTTATTGCTAGGGAGCTGGAACATTTTTTCATATGTTTGTTTGCCATTTGGACTTGTTCCTTTGTGAAATGTTTGCCCATTTCCCTTGCCCATTTCTTGAGTGGCTTGTTTGTTTTGGTTTTTTGGTTGTTTTGAAGTTCTTTGTATATCCTGGAAATTAGCCCCCTATCGCCTATATCGTGTGCAAAGATCTTCTCCCACTCTGTGGGTTGCTTTTTTACTTTGTTGATTGTTTCCCTTGCTGTACAGAAGCTTCTTAGTTTGATGAGGTCCCATTTGTTTATTCTGTTCTCAACTGCTATTGCTTTTGGTGTTCTTCTTAGAAAGTCGGGACCTACTCCTAGGTCTTGCAGGGTATTTCCTACATTTTCCTGCAAGAGTTTGAAGGTTTCTGGATGTAGGTTTAGGTCTTTTATCCATGTAGATTGGATCTTGGTGTATGGTGATAGGTGTGGGTCTATCTTTTTGTTTCTACAGGCTATCAGCCAGTTGTCCCAACAACATTTACTAAAGAGGCCTTCCCACTTGCTTGAGCTGTCATTGGTCTTTTTGTCAAAGATTAATTGGCTGTATTTGTGTGGGTTCCCTTTTGGTGCTTCTATTCTATTCCATTGATCTTCCTTTCTGTCTTTGTGCCAGTACCAGGCTGTTTTGATAACCACTGCTCTATAGTATGTCCAGAGGTCCGGGATTGTGATTCCCCCTGCTAACCTCTTATTTTTCAGGATGGTTCTAGCTATTCGTGGTTTTTTGTGTTTCCAGATGAACTTTTGAATCATTGTATCCAGTTCCTTGAAGAATGTTTTGGGCAATTTGATTGGAATTGCATTGAAAATGTATATTGCTTGTGGTAGTATAGACATTTTAATGATATTGAGTTTGCCTATCCAGGAGCACGGGATGTTATTCCATCTTTTGAGGTTTTGTTCAATTTCCTTTTTAAATAGTTTGTAGTTTTCTTCGAATAGGTCTCCTACGCTTTTGGTTAGATTTATTCCCAAATACTTCATACTTCTCTGCTATTTTGAATGGTATCCTGTTGGTTAGATCTTCTTCCATCTTGGTGTTATTTGCGTACACTATGGCTGTTGATTTTCGTTCGTTAATTTTGTACCCTGCCACTCTGCCAAACTCTCGTATAAGTTCTAGCAGTTTCTGTATTGAGTCTCCGGGTTTTTCTATGTATAGGATTATGTCATCTGCATATAGTGAAAGCTTGACTTCTTCGTTTCCTATACATATGCCTTTGATTTCTTTTTCTTGTCTTATGGCCTCTGCAAGTACCTCTAGGACTATGTTGAATAGCAGTGGTGATAGCGGGCACCCTTGTCTTGTTCCAGATCTCAGTGGGAAGGGTTCTAGCTTTTCTCCATTCAGTATGATACTGGTGTTGGGTTTTTCATAAATTGCTTTGATTATGTTGTGGATTTTCCCATCTATGCCTACTTTGGCTAGAGTTTTTAGCATGAAGAGGTGTTGGATTTTGTCGAAAGCTTTTTCTGCATCTATTGAAACTATTATGTGGTTCTTGTTTTGCAGTTTTTGGATATGGTTTATAACATTTATGGATTTCTGAATGTTGAACCATCCCTGCATTCCAGGGATGAATCCTACTTGATCCGGATGAATGATCTGTCTGATGATTTTTTGAATTCTATTGGCTAGGATTTTGTTGAGAATTTTAGCATCAATGTTCATCAGAGAAATAGGTCTGTAGTTTTCCTTCTCTGATGGTTCTCTATCCGGTTTTGGGATTAAGGTGATGTTGGCTTCATAGAATGAGTTTGGGAAGGTTGCTTCCTCCTCTATTGTTTTGAAGAGCTTGTAAAGGATTGGGGTTAGTTCTGTTCGGAATGCTTTGTAGAATTCTGTAGTGAAGCCGTCTGGGCCTGGGCTTTTTTTCGTTGGGAGATCCTTGATGACTGTTTCAATCTCTACCTCGGTTATGGGTTTATTTAATTCTGCAGTTGCCTCCGGACTGAGTTTTGGTAAGTGGTGGGAGTCCAAGAACTTTTCTATTTCTTGGTGGTCCTCAAATTTGTGGGAGTACAGTTCTTTGTAGTAATTTCTAATTATTTTCTTAATGATTGCAGTGTCTGTTGTTATGTTGCCTTTTTCATCTTTAATGCTATTGATTCTCACTTTCTCTTGGTTTTTTTTTTTTTTTTTGGTCAATCGGGCCAGTGGAGTGTCTATTTTGTTTATTTTCTCAAAAAACCAACTTTTTGATTTGTTGATTTTATGTATAGTTTTTTTGATTTCTATTTGGTTTATCTCCTCCCTTGTTTTGATGATTTCTTGTTTCCTATTGTGCGTGGGACTCTTCTGCTGCTGTTTTTCCAGATCCTGGAGGTGTGTGGTTAGTTCCTGTATTTGGCGTCTTTCTTGGGCCTTGACATGGGCTCCGATTGCGATGAATCTATCTTGTAGCACTGCTTTGGCGGTGTCCCACAAGTTTTGGAATGTTGTATCAGAGTTTTCATTGGTTTCCATAAATTTTTTGATCTCATCTTTAATTTCTTCTCTGACCCATTGTTCGTTTAATAGCATATTGTTCAATTTCCAAGAGTGCCTATACTTCCTGGGGAGTTTTGAGTTGTTGATTTCCAGTTTCATCCCATGGTGGTCTGAGATGGTACATGGTATGATACTAATGTTTTGGAAGTTGTTTAGATTCGCTTTATGTCCTATCATGTGGTCGATTCTGGAGAAGGTGCCATGCACCGCTGAGAAGAATGTATAGTCTGTGGCCTTAGGATAAAAAGTTCTATATATGTCTACTAAGTCCAGTTGTTCTATTGTTTGTGTGAGCTCTGTTGTTTCTTTGTTGAGTTTTTGTTTCGTAGACCGGTCCATTGTTGTTAGAGGTGTGTTGAGATCGCCTACAAGAATTGTGCGGGTGTCTATGTCTTCCCTTAAGTCTGTAAGTAATTGCTTTACGTAACTAGGTGCATTAAGATTCGGTGCATAAACATTAATGATGGTGATTGCTTCTTGATGGATCATTCCTTTCACCAGTATAAAATGGCCTTCCCTGTCTGTTTTGATGTTAGTTAGAATGAAATCTATTTCGTCTGAAATTAGGATAGCTACCCCAGCTTTTTTTTCTCATCTATTGGCATGAAATATCTTTTTCCATCCCTTCACTTTCAGTTTCTTTGCATCCTTTCTGGTTAGATGTGTTTCTTGTAGGCAACAGATGGTTGGGTCTTGTTTGATGATCCATTCTATTAATCTCTGTCTTTTGATTGGTGAATTTAGACCATTTGTGTTGAGAGTTAAAATTGAGAGTTTGCAATTTTGCCCTGCCATGTGATTGTGTTGTGTGTGTGTTGTTGCCTATGTAATTGTCTTGTTTGTGCAGCCTTTAGTTTGGAGACCTTCTTATTTGCCAACTTTGTTTGTGATTTGCCTCCTTTTTGTCCGGGACTAGCGCATTTCTAAGGAGACTTTGCAGAGCTGGTTTTGTGTAGACATATTCTTCTAGTTTTTCTTTGCTATTGAAGTATCTGATTTCGTTCTCATATACAAATGAGATCTTTGCTGGGTAGATTATTTTTGGTTGACAGTTGTTTTGTTTCAGTACTTGGAAGATCTTTGTCCATTCTCTCCTTGCTTGTAGGGTCTCTTCGGAGAAGTCAGCAGTGATTCTGATGGGTTTTCCCCTGTATGTGATCTTTTCTCTACTTCGTACTTGTCTCAGGATTCCTTCTTTGTCTTCATTGGAGTAGAACTTGAGCACCGTGTGTCTGGGTGAAGATCTCTTTGGATCATGTCTGTTGGGAGTTCTCTGTCTGTCCTGTATGCGGGGTGGATTCGTGTTCCAAGTGTTTTGGAAGTTTTCCTGTATAATTTCATCAAGCACTGCTTGCATCCCAGATTCTCTTTCTACTCCCTCGGGGAGGCCGATGATCCGAATATTCAGTTTTCTAAGGTAATCCTTCATCTCTTGCATCATTTTATTAGTTTTGCTGAGGTTTGTCTCCAGCTGTTTAATTCGCTGGGCACCTTCATTTTGTGTGTCTTCTGTTTCAGAGATCCTTTCCTCTGCCGCATTTATTCTGTTGATGAGGCTTTCAATCTTATTATCTTGGGCATCCAGTTTGGTTTTGATTTGTTGTATTTCGGTGATTATGCGGTTCTGGAGGTCTTCCAGCTTTGTGTCCACGTCTCTGAGAAATTTTAGCATTATTTTCATCAATTCCTTTGCTGGTAACACTTCCATGTCTTCATCTCGCATCGCCGATATTGATAATGGCTTTTGGCCCTTGTTTGGTGGGGTACAGGCTCTTTCATCTGGAGCACAACTCTTTCTGGTGGTTTTTCCCATTGCGTTGGTGTATTCTGGTGAGGCAAATGGACCCGTGTGTTGAGGGGCTGTCAGGTGCTTTCCTGTAGAGATTGGAGCCTGCAGGCGTGGTGTTGCCAGGCGTGGTAATTTTCAAGGCACCGTTGGTGCATTCTCAGGGCCCGGGGCTGTAGAGCACCACCTTGGGGGCCCAGTGGATTCCAGGCACACTCTGGGCACCTCTTCTACAGGTGTGACACCCCAGGGCGTGGAGGGATGGAGGCGCTCTCTGGGTGTGCCCCCTGCACGGGAATCCACAAGGCTTAGAATGTTATATGTGCTTTCTCCCTGCGTTCTCCATGTCAGGGACTGCAGGGTTTTTCAGAGCCCACCTGGTGCGTCTCCCACACATGGGACTGTGGGTGAGGCACTTTCCAGGCGTGGCTCTTGTGCAGTGAATCCACCACTCATGGTGTGTGGGTGTTCAGAGCCCCTGCTCCCGTGTGGCTCCCCCACACAGGCCCTTAGCGGAGGAGTGACCCAGGCGCCCTGTTATAATGACTTCACGGCAGGTTCGCACCGTGTCAGTGTGGTGCAGGAGTTTTCAGAGCTCTCCTGGTGGGTCGCCCATGCTCAGAACTGCGGGGTGGGAGGCAAGGAGTGAGCAGTTCACCCTCTGGGAGTGGTACCTGCGTGTCAGGGACACACAGCGCATAGCTCCTTATTTTAACAGCTGACTTTTTGTTCAGGTGAGGGCATAACGTATTGAGTAGGGACACATTTAGAATATAATGAACCTAAATAGGAAGCCCTAAGGTTTGGACTTCTAAGAGTGCCTTTTTAGTAGTAACCTGAATGCTATGGCTGCCTCCAGTTCCACCTGTAAGCAACGGTTTCTATCTGTTTGTGTCTGTTTTAGAAAGTAATACAGAGGCTGGATTTTTTTTTCAACATATCTCAATATAAATTCTATTGAATCACTAGAAAGAGGCCCCTTGGTTTTTTAAGCTCTGTGGGCAAACGAAACTGCAGAATGGTTTTCCACAGTATTGGTGTAAGACACATTGCCTTTGAGACATCGATAAACAAAAATAAGTGACCTACAATTGGCAAATCTAGGATTTTTCTCAGGACACCATTGAACCTCACTGTCTAATGAAGATCATAATTATCTCTTGGGATGTTCTAGAGAATAGTGAATGTTCTAATATCATACAATTGATGGTGAATCATTCCAGTCCAATAAACCATTAGACAAGGCCCGCAAAAGCTGATATGGAGGAAGCTGACCCATTGGCTCATAGGCTAATCTTCCACCCTCAAGTGCCCGCATCCCAGATGAATACCTGTTCCTATACTTGTTTCTCCACTTCCCATCATGCTCCCAGTTTATGGACTGAGAAAGCATTGCAGGATGGCCCATTGACTTGAGACCCTGCACTCACATGGGAGATACATTGAAGATGCTTTTGGCTTTGAATTGGCTCATCTTTAGCCATTGCAGCCATTTAGGGAGTGAAAAAGTGCATGGCAGATCTGTTTCTCTGTCTCTTATTCTCCCTGTAAATCTGCCTTTCCAATAAAAATAGGTAAATAAATATTTAAAATGTAAAATGTACATGGAATATCTCAAATACACTTAGGGAACATCATCCACATAATCTGTCCTACATGAGACAAAGGCTTTTTAATTTCAAAATGATATTGTCTCTCCTGATACAATGGTATAGAAGTGGAACACCTGTTGAGATTTAGCATGGAAAAAAAAAAAAAAACTTGCTGAAGGGAGTACCTGAGCCAAGCGGCAAACAGTTTGGGGACAATATGATATTAGAGATCACTACCTTGGGAATTAGCTGACGTTCTTTCAACAGTCTCCATTTATCAAGGCTAATTTGAAGTTCCATATATTACAGAAGCTCACACACTTATCTAGTAATCCACAATGGGCCGATATCTTCAGTCTGGGCCTGAGTCCCTGTTTTTCCTCAGTGAACAAGGGGGTCTAATTTAGCCTTTTCACTGAATCTGAGAAAGTATGGTCATGTGGGTTTTTGCAAGAAAAGGCCCATCAGTTCAAACCTGAGCATATACTTGATGTTCTGAGTGTAAAAGCCAATATATCATCACCAGGGTGCACTAAAGAGCTGAGTTTGATTTATTAATAGGATGCCCCTTTTCTGAGTGGGACCTGGGACTTCATGGGATGGTAAGAAAATAGTGACATGACATCTACAAGAACAAGAAAGAGGTGGGAATAAATATATATCTATAGAATTTCAAATAACTCTATCAATCTTTATCTTATGATGAGGGACAAAAGGCTAGTACCAAGACATGTACCTGTAATAACCAGAAAATTGACAAGCTTTCATCCTCCATGAGTTCTTCTAGGAGGAGTTAGCACTCAGTTTTGTTTGGAGTAAGAGAAGGATGACTTTGGTGGCCCCAGAAAAAAGCTCCGGCTATCTTCTCACAGACAACAGGTGACAGCACAGAGAACAGTACATGATCCTGGTAATTTCTATTATGTTTTATGACATGTGCATCTAACTCTTACAGGCTGCCAGCAGAGAAGGTAGGCAGGCCTTTTATCTTCCACTTTTGGATTCTCTGCATGGCTGGTTTCACCTTGTAATTTCTCTAGCCTTTCCCAGTTATTCCTCTTCTGAGTTCACTTACGATAATATTTCCTGGCTCAAGAGAAGAAGATAGTGTGATTTTACTGGCCCCCTGAGATAGCTCTGAACTTTGTCAGGAGTCAGTAACATCATACAGCCCTTTCAGATCTGTGACTCCTCCATGTGAAGAAGTCTAAAGGCTTATTTCCACTCAATTCAAGCATCCCCTCCTCACTGATAGGAATTTCACAGTAATCTGATTTCAGTGGGGGTTTTCAGAGGTCTAGAAGACTGGCAGAAACCTGGATGCCAATGGTTATTATCCCTACCCCTTACACAATTATGGCTGAGGTATTATTTATTTTTAAAGATTTATTTTATTTTTATTGGAAAGGCGGATATACAGAGAGGAGAGACAGAGGAAGATCTTCCATCCGATGATTCACTCCCCAAGTGAGCGCAAGGGCCAATACTATGCCGGTCCAAAGCCAGGAGCCTCTTCAGGGTCTCCCACACTGGTGCAGGGTCCCAAAGCTTTGGGCCATCCTCGACTGCTTTCCTGGGCCACAGGCAGGAGCTGGAAGGGAAGCGGGGCTGCCAGTATAGAACCGGCGCCCATATGGGATCCCGGGCGTGCAAGGCGAGGACCTTAACCAGTGCGCCACGGTGCTGGGCCCAGCTGAGGTATTATTGACTGCGTAGATGTGCAGTCTGGTTTCAGATTTCAGCTGTTAGGGCTCAGGAAGTATGCACATCCCAGGTATCAGGTTTCAGCTTTCAGATTTCCAAAACATGAAAAAAAAAAAAATCAATGGAAGAGAAGCACACCCTGGTCCTTGACTTCTTTAGAAATGAAAATAAGGAAATTATGTGTAGTGAGATTACATTGTTAGGCTAAGAACAAAGGTAGGTGAGAGAATAAATAGCAGGGTTCTCTCTGTATAATAGACAAGCACGCAGACTCCAGAGTGGGCTATCAAGTAGGTGAGTGAAATCCTTTGGGTCCAGTGCAGTAGCCTAGTGGCTAAAGTCCTTGCCTTGTACTTACCAGGATCTGATATGGGCACCAGCTTGTGGCCTGGGAAAGCAAAAGGTGATGGCCCAAACCTTGGGCCTCTGGACTCATGTGGAAGACCCAGAAGAAGCTCTTTACTCCTTCCTTTGATTTGGCTTAGCTCTGGCTGTTGCATCCAATTGGGAAGTGAATCAATGGACAGAAGATCTTCCTCTCTGTCTCTCCTCCTCTCTGTATCTGACTTTCCAATTAAAATGAATAAACCTTAAAAAAGAGAAGGATATCCCTTAACAAGTCACTTAATTTCCCTTTCAGCTCTGTCAGCTAGTATGGCAGCATGGACATGGAGTGTGTGTGTGTGTGTGTGTGTGTGTATGTGTGTGTGATGCATTGGAGTGGGGTCCAGGCACTTCCCCAGATGTGGATGGGACCAGAGAGGACTGAGCTTAAGGGACAGAGCGTGATTATGTCTTGGTGGGCACTGCCAGTGAGAAATGAAGAAAAGGAAGAAGGGAGATATTCCTGTCTACTAGGAACATGCCAATACCTGTGTAAATGATTTATGACACAAAAATTGACAGCAGGATTTTTATTGGGATATCACAAGGTTAGTGCTTCTATGACAAAAACAACTGGGATTTATGATATCAAAAGTGATTCTGACAGCACAATGACAAGTTTTTGATGCTTTGACAGATTGATGTACAATCCATTTTGACATAACAATGATATTTTATGAAGGAATAATGTTGATTTATCATTTGCAAGTTGATTATGGCATCACAATGTTTCATGAGAACACAATTGTTTTTTTTAAGGATTTATTTATTTTTATTACAAAGTCAGATATCCAGAGAGGAGGAGAGACAGAGAAGAAGATCCCGGATATTTACTTCCCAAGTGACCGCAACGGCCGGTGCTGCGCTGATCCAAAGCCAGGAACCAGGAACCTCTTCCAGGTCTCCCATGCGGGTTGCAGGATCCCAAAGCTTTGGGCCATCCTCCACTGCTTTCCCAGGCCACAAGCAGGGAGCTGGATGGGAAGTGGAGCTGCAGGGATTAGAACCGGCACCCTTATGGGATCCCGGAACATTCAAGGGAAGGAATTTAGCCACTAGGCCATGCCGCCGGACCAATGGTAATTTCATGACATCATAATTTGTTATATGCATAATTAATTATGACATCACAATGGTAGGTTTATTACGTCAAACTCCTTCATATACAGTTGACTTTGACATCACAATATTTTTATGATAATACAATGCTAATTTAATAATCTCAATTTTTTTCTGATAGAAAATAGTTGCTTTGTGACATCATGATTGCATAATAACTGCTTTTTAAAGCCAAATTATTTATCACATTATTGGGCCCGGTGCGGTGGCACAGTGGTTAAGGTCCTCGCCTTGCACGCCCGGGATCCCATATGGGTGCCGGTTCTATCCCAGCAGCCCCGCTTCCCATGCAGCCCCCTGCCTGTGGCCCAGGAAGGCCGTCAAGGATGGCCCAAAGCTTTGGGACCCTGCACCCGCGTGGGAGACCAGGAGGAGGCTCCTGGCTTCGGTCCGGCATAGTATTGGCCATTGAGCTCACTTGGGGAAAAGTATCACATTATTTAATAGCAATAAAACTGGTTTATGGCATCAAAATTTACTATAATGCACAATGAGTGGTGACTTGCATTATGCCAATACATTCAACACTGCAATGATATTTATGATTAAATGGTTGCTTTGGACACTAAAATTGTGATGAGGCAATGAGAGTTTTATGACATCACACCTGATTATAATAGGACAATGTTAGACATATGCTACAAGAATAAGGATTTATTGGGCTGGTGTGGTTGCCTAGCAGCTGAAGTCCTTGCCTGCAGCATGCCAGAATCCCGTATGGGCACTGGTTCTCATCCTGGCAGCTCCACTTCCCATCCAGCTCCTTGCTTGGGGCTTGGGAAAGCAGTCGAGGATGGCCCAAAGCCTTGGAACCCTGCACCCATGTGGGAGACCTGGAAGAATTTCCTGCCTCCTGGCTTCGGATTGGCACAGCTCTGGCCACTGTGCTCACTTGGGGAGTGAGTCATCAGATGGAAGATCTTCCTCTCTGTCTCTCCTCTCTGTATATCTGACTATGTAATAAAATAAATAAGTCTTTTTTTAAAAAAATGAATAGGGACTTATGACATTGATATAATTATTATAATTATCACATCTCAATATTTTCTATATGATGTTGGTTTATGATATAACATCCTTGATTTACATACACATTGGTTGGTTTGTTACAACTAATCCTGAAGTAACAATAGTAGGTTTGCTACATCACAGTTTATTATGATGGCAAAATAGATGATCTAATGACACACAATTTATCACAAAGTAATTGATTATATATTGCAAAATTTTATGGGTTCACAACAATCACTTCTGATATAAAGTTTGTATGAATAGTTGTTTATGACAGCAAAATTAATTATGACATTAGTCATGTCAATGTTACAATGGATTACATAATCATATTATTTATTATGTCATTATAATGGTAGGCTCAGGTTATCTGAATCTTGATATATCAGTTAGCAATTTAACATGAAAACACATTTTCTGAAAATACAATCCAGGGCTTGGAGCAGTAGCTTAGTAGCTAAATCCTTTCCTTGTATGCACTGGGATCCCATATGTGTGCCATTTCATGTCCTTCTTATCCAGCTCACTGCTTGTGGTTTGGAAACCAGTCAAGGATGGACCAAAGCTTTGGGACCCTGCACCCACGTCAGAGATCCAGAGGAATCTCCTGGCTCCTGGCTTTGGATGGGCTCAGCAGATGGAAGATCCTCCTTTCTCTCTGTCTCTCCTCTTCTATGTGTATGTGACTTTAAATAAAAATAAATCTTTAATGGAAATATTATCCAGTTTAGTAGTATTAAATGCATTATGATGGCACAACAGTTAACACAATATAGTTAATAATAGATATCTCCAAGTAGGTCTGTATTATCAGAATCATATTACATGTCATTTCTATATAACATAACAATATGTTATGATTATACCATTTGAGTTTTTTACCTCACCGTTTATGACAGCAGAATAATTGGCTAAAACCTCAGAATTGATTAGGAAGAGTACAATGGTTGGTTTATGACATTCTAACTGTGGTTTATGATATAACAATTATGACAGTACTTCAAAACTTTGACAGTTCATGCTGGTGATTTATTATATACATTTATTAGGATGTTGCAATGCTTTTCGTTTTTTTTAAAGATTTATTTTTATTATTTTTTATTGGAAAGGCAGATATACAGAGAAGAGAGACAGAGAGGAAGATCTTCCATCCAATGATTCACTCCCGAAGTGACCGCAACGGCCGATGCTATGCCGATCTGAAGCCAGGAGCCTCTTCGGGTCTGCCACGCGGGTGCAGGATCCCAAAGCTTTGGGCCATCCTCGACTGCTTTCCTGGGCCACAGGCAGGGAGCTGGAAGGGAAGCATGGCTGCCAGTATAGAACCGGCGCCCATATGGGATCCCGGGCGTGCAAGGCGAGGACCTTAACCACTGTGCCACCGCGCCGGGCCCTGCAATGCTTTGTGTTATAAATGATGGTTATTGGACTGAATATTATAATGGCAATAGCTTAATGACATCAAAATAAATTTTTATCACAATGGTAGGTTTATGTCAAAATTATGGTTTCATTTACCTATTGTTTATGATGGTAAGATGTTTTAATGACAAGATGTTACTGTTTTATGACAGTAAAATTAATTGTGATGGTAAAATTTTTCATTTTTGATATTGTAATTATTCATGACCTCACCTTGGATGTGTATGTTAATTTATTAGAACAACATTATGATAAGTTTACAATAGCAACCAATTTTATGATGTTATAATTGTTGGTACATAACATCAGAATTGATTATTACATCTTAATAGTGTGTAATAATATAAAATTTGTTTTATACCCAAACAATTGACTATGACCTTATGATAAATATATTAGTATAGCTCAGTCATTATTCTACTACATCATTTGTTCTTATTAAATTATAATGGAAGGTTTATGATATCAGAACTGTAATTTAGCCAAACTCTTATGAAAATGAGAGCCAAAGGATTTTATGGAATGCAGTTTGCTTTATGACATCAAAACTGATTTTTATGGCACAGTGGTAGGTATCATTTTCCATTATATTATCATTTTGCAGTGGTCACCTTTTTCAAACAAATGATGGTTTATCATCTCAACATTCAGTAGAACATTGAAATAGTGGTTTTGTGCCATCACCAGTAACTTTGACTTCATGTTTATGATACCAGATGGTTTTTATGATATGCCAGTTGATTATATTTCAATACTTCCTATGGCAATAGAGTGTGGTTTATGGCAACAAGACTGATTAAAATTGATAAATGTTGAGTTATGAGTTATCTACTTCAGAATTAATTATGACATTTCAGAATCTTTTATTGCATCATAATGGATTATAATATCACAGTTGGTGGATTGTAACGTATTTGTGATTTACCACATTTACTGATTAACACATCAATGTTTATAATAATAACTGTTTCATAATAATATGTTTTATAATAATAACTATAATAACTGCTTATGACATTAAAGTTGATTTTAATCACAATGGTTACCTTTGACATTACAATTCACTATGAATCACAATGGTAGGTTTATTACATCAAAATTTATTGTGACGGAAGTTTGGTTATTTTATGACATGGGGATTGTTTATGACCCCAGAATGCTTAATTTATGATATGAAAATGGTAGTTTTACCACAAAAGTAACTAATTATGACATCACAATTTTTATGATGACATGAAGTCATTTATAATATCAAAATTGATTATAATAGTACAATGTTTTTGACATCATAATTGATGTCAAAATGTAAGTTGATGTAAAATGGTGATATTAGAATAATGACTTGTCACATTATGACATCACAACTTTTCAATAACAGTATAATGATTTATGGCATCCAATTGCTTATGAGGTTGGAATGGTTGCTTTTTAATGTCATGATAGGTTATGATATCATATAGCAAAAAATGAGCAAATGAAATCATACTGGTACTTAATCAGATACAATGAATTTTAGCACAACAGTGCTGTATATTTCAGTCAATTTTATACATCATAATTATTATGTAGGATGAAATACCAATATGAGATTATGATATAACAATGTACATGTACATATAACAATGTACTTATACAATGTAAGAATGTGGGGCATGATATCACTGTGTTGTCCTATGAGAATAGAGTTGATTACTGAACACAAAAATTGGATTTTTAAAATCACACTTGGCGGGCCCGGCACGGTGGCGCAAGTGGTTAAGTTCCTCGCCTTGCACGCCCGGGATCCCATATGGGCGCCGGTTCTAATCCCAGCAGCCCCGCTTCCCTTCCAGCTCCCTGCTTGTGGCCTGGGAAAGCAGTCGAGGATGGCCCAAAGCTTTGGGATCCTGCACTCGCGTGGGAGACCCGGAAGAGGCTCCTGGCTTCGGACCGGCATAGTGTCGGCCCGTTGCGGTCACTTCGGGAGTGAATCATCGGATGGAAGATCTTCCTCTCTGTCTCTCCTCTCTATATATCCGCCTTTCCAATAAAAAAATAATAAAAATAAATCTTAAAAAAAATAAAATAAAATCACACTTGGCTTTATGAGATAAAAATGGCGGTTTAGGACACCAAAATGTTCTTTTCACATATCACGGCTCATTTTGAACTTAACTCAGAGGTTAATGATTCATCATTGGCTTCAGAATCCCAATGGTTGTATGAATGGCATTTCATTATCCCACCACATGTGAGACCTGTGATGAAACAACCAGTTCTTAGGATTCCACAACTGATAATAGCATCATAATATTATAACATGATATTCACATATTGTGAGGATAGGGAAAGCTAGGAAGGGAGATATTTTATGGTGGAATATGCTGACAATCTTCACCATGTTTCCAAAAATGGTGAAATTTCCCAGAATTTCATTTCAAGTTTTCATGGACACCCTGACGTAGCTTTTGTTCACGAAACACTATAGACACCCAAATTCATACACCAAGTTTCTCCAACTCAGTGCATCAGAAACATTGTACCAACCCCCATGACCCATGTTCATAACACCACACCAAGGTGATAAATTGATGAAAATGTTGAAATCTCAATTAAGGCCCAAGTTCTCACATCCTCAATGGACCCTCTCTGTAGTTTTGGTATCCAGTGAGTCAGAGAGATTTTATTTATCTGGTTCACTCAACAAACTTACTTTTGCTTTGCACCTCAGACTCTACTTTTTATGTGAAGTAAATCAAGACACGCATCATACATTTCTGACTCAGTAAATTTGTGAAGAACAGTAACAGTTCTGCCTGTTTTCCATCGGGGTTCAGCGGTTCAGGCTCTGAGTCAGTCAGTAAATGTCAGCCATAAATAGCACCAAGAGTGGGAGGAAAAGACTGCTGATCATCCAGGCTGCATTGACCACATTGAAAAATTATATATATATATATATATAATATATATATACTATAATACTATATATAATATATTTTATATATATTATATATATATATATAATACTATATATATTTACATATATAATATATATATATATTTTTTTAGTTATCCTGGGGTAATTTGTGACTAAGTCCTCGGAACACGTGGGGATGTTTTCAGAGGGTTTGTGGGTCAGAGTCATAATTTCTTCCTGTTTCTGACTGGGCTGGGATGCTCAGTGCTAGCAAGAACAGGGAGGAATATTAGTGGACACTTGACATCACTGGATCCTATGTCCTCCATCCATAGATGGGGACCAATCAGTGCATGATCCCTTCATGCTCTAGATTAAACTAGTTCTTCAAGTGCTCAAAAGACTAAATCCTCAATATCCTAATATGGGACTTTCATGTTTTGTATGGGTACCTGACCTTAGTGACTTCTTGGGGAAGTCTGCGGGACAAATTTCTCAATTTTTATATCATCCTACAATCAGATTTGTTCTGATGTAAACAGTGAGTGTGAACTGAAATCCACAATACTTAGGACTTCATGATCTTCCTAGAAAACCCAGAGTGGATTAAGTGTTATAGTTCTGATGGAACAATCCTTATAGCATCAAGAGATTCTCTGTCCATTTTTAAAGTATATTAATATCTTAAAAAGTCTGAAACCTGTCAGGTGCACTTTATCTTTCCCCCACTATCTTCTGTATCAACTATGAAAAGAGGCTCAGAAACCTATCCCTGGCACCTCCTTAATCAGGACTAGCTCACAGCACTCTGCAGAAAAGGGTTACATGCCGGAGTCTAGCTCTAGTTGAGTTCGGAGCTTGGGAAGGGTGCATAGAGTCGGTGATAAAGAAAGACACAGACACCGACACTTGGTGTGCTCTCACACCAGCTCAGGAAAAAGTTGCCCTTTTTATTTACTCAAAACCCTTCTCAAGCTTCTGCACAAGCAACTATTCTATTTTTTTTCTTTTCAAAATTAAGGGGGCATGTACAGACATTTGGTCATTCCGTCTGCACTTCAAGTCTAAGCAGGTGCTCCTAAAGATAATTTTGCAAAATACTGTATTCATATTCTTCAAAGCAAACTATTGTTTATTCTACAACAGCAGGTATGGAGCAACAGCCAGGATTCCAAGGCCAGGACACATGCGATTACCTGTTAATTAGTAGTAGTTTCCTACCACATTTCTACTTCTACAATTTACCCATCATTTAATGGGAAAATAGGTTACAAGGGAAAAAAACCTAAAATCTAAAACAGAAACTTCAAATGTTAAATCTTCCTACAACTATAGACTCCTACAACCCTATAAACAATAAAGCAATAATCAAACGCATTTTTGTTAATAAAACATCCTTAATTCCTCTAGCTAAAAATTATAAAAGCAGCTAAAACAATTACATTTCCTACACTCCTAAAAATTGCAAAGACAAGCTAGCCTTTCAGATAATAATAGCTATATTTATTGTCATAGCAGTTTCAGTTCTCACTCCCATCACTTCCATTACTTTGTAAAATTCTTATTAAGCCATTTCCCAGAAGACATGGTATATGTCTGGGCCCGATTTCAGGGCAATGGGTAGGTACACAATAAGGTGTCCAGAAATGGCATGGGCTTAATTGTGCTCCTGTGTGTAAATTGTCAAAGGCCCACTCACCAAGACATTATCAGTGACATTAACTCTCAAGCTCACATCAGTGGCAAACAATGCCTCAATAGGTTACAAAATTCTTAGCGGGGTACTTGAGTGTCCATGCAGCCAGGGGGTGAAACAGCATCAGGGTGGTCAGAGAGAAATACGCCGGGCCCTGCCAAACAGCTGGAAGCTCCCCCAGGCCCTGCCAAGCAGGGGAGCTGTTCTCTTCACACCCTCATGCCATCCACACCTACCGTATGGACCCCAGCAGCTACAGATGATTACCATCCCTCAGCCCATGTAGTAGAGTTGTTCTGATTCCTTTGAATATGTCTGAATGTAGAGAAATTTGACAAGATCTATGGCATTATACTGATGGCAAACACAGTTGCATCAGCAGCAAGAAGAGGCTCTTCACCCTACATTATTGACCAGGAGTGATGTTTACTTTATCTTAAACCACAAATTCAACAGAGAGAAATAATATGGAATATGTGTGAACTGCTAATTGCTTTGAACATCAGGTTCAGTGAAACTATCCTTACTTGGGAAAAGACCTTAAACCAATCTTGTCCACCACATACTTTAGCTCAAAAAACAGGTTACAGAAATAAAAGACAGAAAACAGGCTAACCAAAATCCGTGAGTTGTTTGCTGAGATCGTTCCTATATATTAATGTTAACATAGGAAAAGGAGTAGAAAAGCAGGTGCAGGTATTTCAAATTGATTGAAGCCCTATTGCATATCCTGGTAGAAAACAGCAGTGATATAAACTGATGCACTTCTCTGTCATTATCCAGATGCTTCAAGTGCCCTGAGAAACACTATTTTCTGCTTGGCCCATGTTTAATAATTTGAGTGCATCATTTGAAAATGCTCTTTTGTTTCCCATTAGTGTGAGGGTTGCAAATGACCAATGTTACTCCCTTTGACATCAAACCATGACCCCCCTTTCTGCTATACAGTTTTACAGGAGGAGACTCAGGCAATGTTGATCATGAGGGGAAGCGAAAGAGTTTCTTGGTTGAACCCTGAGTTTGTTTTTCATCTGTCTCTCCATTTACTGCTCCCAAGTTACTCCACAATTGAACTATCCAAGCAGTTACCGGCAAAACACATTGTCCATTGGATGTTTGTTCTTGGAAAAACCACTTCAGTTGCTTTTTCCTCAACACTCTTGACCTGCCTATCCCAATATGAGGGAGATTACTTCTAGCACAAATCCAGGTATGATTCCTAATGCCCCTGAGATGGAGTGAATTTCACCTTCTTTTTTTTTTTAGATTCTATTTTTATTATGTTTTTATTGGAAAGGCGGATATACAGAGAGGAGAGACAGAGAGGAAGATCTTCCATCCGATGATTCACTCCCGAAGTGACCGCAACGGCCGATACTATGCTGATCAGAAGCCAGGAGCCTCTTCCGGGTCTCCCACGCGGGTGCAGGGTCCCAAAGCTTTGGGCAATCCTCAACTGCTTTCCCGGGCCACAGGCAGGGAGCTGGAAGGGAAGCAGGGCTGCTGGGATAGAATTGGCGCCCATATGGGATCCCGGGCGTGCAAGGCGAGGACCTTAACCACTGTGCCACCGCGCTGGGCCTGAGTTTCACCTTCTTATGGTTAAGAAAGAACTCTGAACTTTGGACTGACAGCAGGAAGGGATAAGATGGAAAACTGAGGTAAATTAAAATGTAAACAGTCATCTTGTTTTCAAAACCAAAACATTAGCTCTTATGTCACACAAAGAAACTGGGATCTGAGTTCATCACGACATCTCACAAAAACATGGAACTTTGTAGAGTATGCAAGTTCTCAGTGTTCATTATCAATATCCAAGCATGAATATGAAAATTATTTTGAGAGGACAAATCTTCTGTGGTGACAGAAAAGGACAAGAGATTTAGAATATCAATTTATTAAATAGATATGATTTCTTGGAGCAAGCTATTTTTCTTTGGTGAAGGTCAATTTCTACAAATGAAAAGCTGGGATGTAGAATTGGTTACAATATATAACAGCACAGCAACATTGCAATGATGTTTGTGAAGACATCTTAAGAAATGCATCAAAATTATTATTCCTGTCAAGTGTTATGGGCGATAAATTCCATAATCCCAATCTGGAATATTATGGATGTTTAAGCAGAGATTTGCATGAAGAGACATAAATTATTGGTGAATAGAATTTCTCAGAGTGGGTTTGAATAATCTCAACAGATTAGTTGTAGGTTAGTATGCAGGAGATATTTCTTTCTGGCTTTTTAAAAATTAATTTATTTTTTTTAATGATGTTACTTAGTTAATTAAGGCACAAAGGGTCAAGGGCTACAGGAAAGGGAGTAATACCATTGTTTCCACACTAATATCACGTTTTCCCCCCTGTATTTCGGGTCAAGGCAGAAACAAAGGGAAAAGTCTCACCCAGCCTCCCTCCCACCCCGGGTCCCCAATGTGAAGCATGTTCTGAGGGTCCTGCTCAAGCAGTTTTGATAGTTCAACAGGTCTGAATTGTTGCCAGTCTCGCCATTCCAATCGCGATGAAACCTATTTAGAATCTAAACTGGCTGACATAGTCTCTTCTTGTTTGGGGTTCTGAGATCAGCAGTTCAATTGGGGGAAATCTCTAAAGAAACTTCATCTGAGATGATCCCAAATCTGATTCCTCTGTGACTTTGAAAGTACATAGAAGATATTAACATAGTCTTGATGAGTCTGAAAACCAAATGGCCTAATGAGGAATTAGCACTGCTTTTTTCTTGGTTTTTTTTTTTTTTTTTTTTTTTGCTGTTGTTGTTGTTGTTTCTTTGTTTGTGTGTTTCTCCAGGATACAAGGTACTCAGTCAGGGGTCTGAGACACGAGATGCCTCAATCATTTGCCAGGAATTATACATAGCGACTCATAGTCTCTGCTATCTAAGATGTGCTTAACTACAATGCTGCTCATATGAATGAAGGTCATTCTTGAATAGTTAGGGAGCTATGGTGGGACTAAAGAAAGAAAATTCAACATGTGGAAGAGTGCAGATATAATGGCAGTGAATTAATGAAAAAGTAGGAGACACAAGAATGGAAAAATCTACCATGTTCATGGATTGATAGAATCTATGTCATCAGGCCCGGTGTGGTAGCCTAGCAAATAAACTGCTCACCCATGCACAAGGATCCCATATGGGTTCCTGTTCTAATCATGGCAGCCCCAGTTTCCATCCAGTTCACTGCTTGTGGCCTGGGAAAACAGTTGAGGACAACCCAAAACCTTGAGATCCCGTACCCTCATGGGAGACCTGAAGAGTCTCCAGGTTCCTGGATTCAGATCAACACACCTCCTGTATTGTGGCTTCTTGGGGAATCAATCAATGGATGGAAGATCATCCTCTCTGTCTATCTTCCTCTCTGAATATCTGACTTTCCAATAAAATTAAAAGAAATCTTTAAAAACATTAATGTCTTCAAATTGTCTGTACTACTGAAAGTAATTTATAGATTCAATGTGATCCCCATTAAATGCCTATGATACTCTTTTCAGGTCTAGATGCTAGAATTCATGTGGAAACACAAGAGGTCTGAAAAGCCAAAGCAGTCTTAAAGAGCAAAACAAAACTAGACATCATAATATCAGTCTTCACGACTATTATAGAACAGTTTATAGACAGAACCATTTGATACTGGCACACCAACAGACATGGAGCTGATCAGAAAGCAAGAGAAAACCCAGACATTAACCCACATATTTAAGAGTCAACCAATTTTTACAAGTGAAGTGAAATCAACCCAGGGCGAAAGGACAGTCACTTCAGCAACGGTTACTGAGAAAATTGGTTCACTGAGTGTAGACACATGAAACAAATCCCTGAGTTTCATGTTTTTCCATATGATGTCCTTACATACTACAATCCTACCTCTTACACTGCAAGCAATTACAAGAATTTTCTAAATAAACTGTAAACATTAATCATGAAAAGAGTCACCTTAGTTCACTCCATTAATCCAATGGCACACTTTGGGGAAAAAAATTAAAGCTGCATTAACGATCATCTTATCAGCATTTACTATATGTATTTCCTTATTTAATCTTCAAAATAGATTTAACAGATATAGACCAAAGTTATAATTTCTAATGATCATAACGGAAGTTCATAGGTTTAATAACATGAAAAAATTAATTGTTTAAACTGTGAAATGACAGGTTTTGCAATTTTGAATGTACCTCTTTTAAAATTTTACAGAGCTAAGCACATTAATCCCCAGGGGTATATGTCATACTATAGTCTTATCAACAATATCTTTTGTTACTAATTTATCCTATTTTTGCATCTGACACATTTATATTTGAGAGACATTTCTATATTGAATTTATTTTTAATTCTTCTTTGATTTTTATTATGGTGGATGTTACAATTCTGTAGGTATACAGATTCCACACAACTCTTTTCTCCTTCCCTATCCTCTCCTCCCAATATTTTACCTCACATAGTATAGTCCTTTATCAAGAGGCATATATTAAACATTCTGTTATTTAAATGTATCATGTACAAGCATAGAAAATTCATAATGGAGGTAGGTACTGTGGTTCAATAGGCTAATCCTCCACCTTCGATTGCCAGCATCCCACATGTCCATTGGTTTATGTACCGGTTACTCCACTTCCAGTGCAGCTCCATGTTGTGGCTGGAAAAGCAGAGGAGGATGGGTGAAGTGTTTTAGGCCTTGCAATCATGTGGAAAGTCCAGAAGATATTCTTGGATCCTCATTTCAGATCAGTTCAACAATCACAATGGCCATTTCAGGAGTGAATCAGTAGATGGAAGATCTTTCTCTGTCTCTACTACTCTCTATGAATATTCCTTTCAATTAAAAATAAATAAATCTTAAAAAAGAAAGCAAATACTATACTATCAGGCTTTATTTGAATGATTCACTGAGACCCCTCCTTTTAATCACAGGTAGAGATGTGTACGGCAACGCACATTCATTTCTCAGTAGTCTTCACTATACAATACATCTATGAGAGTATATGTACGCTCTTGTTTACATATATTTCTCCTTGTTTTACATTTTACAAGAAGGATGTCTTAAATCAGAGAGAATATATGGTATTTGTGCTTTCGGGACTGGCTGTTTCACTGAGCAGAATGCTCCCGGTTCTGGGACTGTTGTTGCTGCTGCTATACGTTCTGGAGTAGCATGTACTTCCCTGCAGGAGCTAGAGAACCTTGCCACAATCTCTCTGTTTTGAACTGTTCACAATAATTGGAAAAATCTGACCGTCAGTTTGTGACATCTGAGGAAGGAACACACTGCATCACATAGCTCCAAATCTATGGTAATTGGTACTATGTTCCTTGGAGTTCTTGGAGCAAACATGTGGGATTGAGGGAAGAAATTGCTTGTATTTCAGTTACCCAGGCTAAGAACTGAAAATGTTAGTACACCTTGAATGCAGCATATAGGACTTGGGCAATGTCCGCCTAACACTTCCCAGGGCCAAGAATTGGGATGTTGGTACTAAAAGTCCCAGAATGATCAACAGGGAGCTCCTATAGACATCTTACAGTCTGAAGGGCACAGCTGCTTGTGCACAGAACCAAAGCCACACTTGCTTGCCTCTCAGGAATAGGGGAAAATCCTCCTGTGTCCTAAAGCATTAAAAACATGGCAATATCCACAACAAAAGTCAGGTGTGGTTGACATCCAATATTCTGGGGTCTAAGAAACACAGCTCTGGAAGCTCATGCCCATACAGTTATATGATCCTGAATATGCTCATGGGAATAATAAGTTGACCTATAGAGGAATGCAAATCAGAATTATACCCAACCTCTCCAGGAAACTCTACAGGTCAGAAAAGAATGGAATGACATATTCCAGATTCTAAAAGAAAAAAAAAAATTGTCAGCCCAGAATAACACATCTCTCACAGCTTAACTTTTGTCTTAGTAAATGAAATAAAACAAACTTTTATCCATACTAGCAAAGAAAAGCAAGCAAGAAAAATGAAGTAAAATTAGAGATAAAAAAAAACACCGTAAGAAACTACTATGAGCAATTTTTTGCCACCAAACTAGAAAACCTGAAAGAAATGAACAAATCCTTGAATACATATAATTCATCTGGACTGAATTAAAATGTAGGTTGGCATGGAGGCCTAGCCAGTAAGCTTCCATCTACATCGCAAATGACCACTGCCGTCAGTCTGAGCTATTCTATACCTGTTCATGGCCTGGGAAGGCAGCAGATGATGGTACAAGTGCAAAGTTAACCCAGCCCTGACTGACTTTCAGAAGAAAAGTGGACTGTACTTGGAGTCTTGATACCAGCACTTCTGTCATGGTAAATCTAGGTTAAGGAATACAGAAAGGATTTGGATGCCAGGGTGGGGGAAAGCACCAAATCATGGCTCAGATACTAGTTATCTGTGAATTAGGAGCAAATTAGTCCACCTTCCTGAATCACAGCTGCCTGGTTTGCAAAAAGTAATTACAAGGACATATTCTTCTCAAAACTGGGGAGATGACTACAAGAAATTATAAATCTTAAGGACATAATATGGTGTCCAGCTCAGACTATACTAACAAATTCTGGGCTGACTGTATCTCTGCTTTCCCTCTTAAGATAAAATTTGAAAATCTGTTGAAATCTTGAAGAATATATTACACCCAGTTTGGATGTATGCTTTGCAGAAAACAGTTTCCCTAAGGGGTCAATCACATTATGGTATCTTCTACTGGGAACAGTGACATGGAACATTCCACAAGCCAGGAAAACATGCTAGCTGAGACATAAAGGAGCCCTGTGCTAAACATATGGCACTAAGAAGAGAGAGAATTAATTCTTTCTTACAAAAAAAACAGACCCTCAAGTGGTATTTTGCCATGCAGCTCTCCATAGGATATATGTTTTATTTATTTTGGTTTTATCTGAGAGTGAGGAAAGAAAGAGAGCAATCACATCCACTATTTCATTCCACTGCAATAGCAGGTGCTGGTCCAGGTCATAGGAAGGTGCCAGGAACTCTATCTGGGTCTCCCACATGTGTGGCAGGGACCCAGTCCTTGAGTCAGCAGTGCTGTGTCTCCATCCTCACATGAGTAGAGAGCTGGAGGAGCAAGAGGAGGAAAGATTCAGACCCAGCACTCCTGTGTGCACTATGGCCATTTCAAACAGTGCTCTACCACAGATCCAACCCCGGGGAAGTGTTAATTTTTGTTTTAATAAGTCAACTTCCAGAATTTAAGTTCATCCTCAGGAATCACTTTTTCAAGGTAGACTTTATAGAAATGTATAGTTCGTTCTTAGACTTTTGTCATTTTGTGTACTTTTACAGCTTTACATTTTGATAAAATCAACCTGTTTAATCGAAAGATTTACAGAAACAGGGAGAGAGGGGGAAAAAAAGCAATGTGCGAGAGAGAAAGCAAGAGAGAAATAGAAAGACAGACAAATTGATCCAGGAGAAGCACAGGAATCAGGAACTTCATCAAGTCTCTCACTTGGGTTACACGGATCCAGACACGTGAACCGTTTTAAGTTGGTTTTCCTAAGCACATCAGTAGCATGGAGCTGGACTGAAGTAAAGCAGACAAGACAAGATCTGGCGCCCACATGGGGTGCTGGCATCACGGGGAGCAGCTTTTGATGCTACAGCACAACTGCTAATCCAGTGTTTTAATGTTACTCCTTCAGCAACTTAGTTTTATGACACAAAAGCCGTCCTGGTTTCCCAAGTCAACACAACTGTGCGTTAAATTTTCTCTTTTCCTATTAATATGAAATCTTACTGTGTTCCCCCGAGCCTGAGGAGGCCCCTTTTAGCCACCCTCACAGTAGCCAGCCAAAATCTCAATCCTCTTTACCTGATCTGGTCCAGCAGTTCCTGCCTCTACTTGAGTAGCAAGAGTTGCTGTTTTCCGTCCTGCTCCTTTCTTTGGCTTCTGTTTGCAGATTCCTGAGATCCTCCTCTGGCAGGCGGTTTCCAGACTCTGATTTTATTCCATTCGACATTGTCATGCCTGGTGAAGGTCGATAGACACTGGCCCTTATTCAATGGGAGGCAGGACATTCACCTACAAGACTGGCCCCGGTTTTCCCAGCCTGGGGAACCCACCGTCAGCCTTGTAGATGAGCCCTCCAGGCTGGCGTCTTAACTGATTCCCCACCTCAAGTCACAATGAGCGTCACCAAGCAACGCCATGAGACGCATGCGCACCTCAAGCCTCTCCTTAGCCTGTCACCAGGCATGCGCAGGAGTACGCCAGGCAGGACCAATGTTTATATCACCAGTTCTGAGAGATTATCTTGTCGTCAAAGGTGAGTGGAGATTGGCTGACTGTATGACACAGTCTGGGAGAAATTCATATCTGAACCTGAGGCTAAAGACCTTCTCTGGAGAAATCTCTTTTGAAGGGTAACTCCCCTTAGTCGTCAGTTACACATTTCTGTGGGATCTTCCGGGTTTCCTTAGGAAGTTAACAGCTGCAGCGAAGTTGAGTCTTGGTGATCTTAGAAACTATGTCCCTGAGGGCATAGCTACAACTTCAAAGAAGAAATCAGCATTTGTTTTCAAAGGTTCATGGAAAAAATTACGGGTTTCTGTCTTATTTTAAAAGAATTTCTTTTTTCGGGCCTGGTGCGGTAGCGCAATGGTTAGGGTCCTCAATGGTTAAGGTCCTCGCCTTGTACGCCCCGGATCCCACATGGGCGCCGGTTCTAATCCCGGCAGCCCCGCTTCCCATCCAGCTCCCTGCTTGTGGCCCAGGAAAGCAATGACGGACGGCCCAAGGCTTTTGGAGATCCGGAAGAGGCTCCTGGCTTTGGATTGGCATAGTATCGGCCATTGCGCTCACTTGGGGAGTGAATCATCGGACGGAAGATCTTCCTCTCTGTCTCTCCTCCCTGTATATCTGCCTTTCCAATAAAAATAAAATAAATCTTAAAAAAAAAGAATGTCTTTTTCCAATTAAATTTATTTGAAATCAAAACACAGAGAGAGAAAGACACTGATGGAGATCTTCCATCAACTGGTTCCCTCTGCAAATGTCAGCAAAAGACAGAACTCGACCTGTCTGAGACCAGGAGACAGGAATCTATTCCAGATCTCCCACTCTGGGGAGTGAGGCAGGGACCCAAGCCCTGGGCCACCCTCTGCTGCTTTCCGCTGTGCATTGCCAGCAACCTTGATCAGAAGCAGCAAAATCTGGATTCCAGTCCGCACCATGGCCATCAGACTGTACTCACTACACTTCAACACCAGTTGATACATGTTATCTCACACTTTGGGAAGGTCCTCACAGACTCCTTTCTGAAGGCTCATGTCCTAAGGCTCACTGATTATCAGTTATGTCCAAAAATGTTGTCTCGTTTTATTACTAAAATCCTCTGGGTTAAACCTGGTCCTTAAACTCCAAATATTGAGCAGAGCACTTGTACAACTTGTGCATTTAAAACATAACTTTCTCTCAACTGTTTATAAATACTTCTACACAATCAATACTGCAAGAATGAGTATTTTGTAATTGTGAGTGTATCTTAAATATTTCTTTATGTTATTTACTTTTTTTGGAGGCTGGGCATAGGCTCAACTGGCTAATCCTCCACCACCAGCACAGGTACCCCATATTGTCCTCAGTTCATGTTCTGGCTGTGCCCCTTCACTCCCAGCTCCCTGCTTAGAGCCTGGGAAAGCAGAGGAAGATTTCCCAAAGACTTGGGACCCTGTAACCACATGGAAGACCTATAAGAGTCTCTTGGCTTCTGGCTTTGAATCATCTCAGTTCTGGCCATTGTAGCCATTTGGGGAGAAAAACAGCAGGTGGAATCTCTCTGTCTCTCCATCTCTCTGTGAATCTGCCTTTCCAAAGAAAATAAATAGGCAGTTCAGGTGAGCTTGGTGGAGGCATGGGTATCTGAATGTCCCAGCCATGTGGAGGGAACCCAGGGCCAGGTTAGGCTTTTTGCTTGCGATCCTAGCTACATCTGCTGCTGCCGGCAATGGGCAGACCATGAGCTTTTCCAGGCCCAAGGACCAAGAATTTTCTCTGTCCACAGCAATCAGGCTTTGGGCGTGTCAGGCAGCTCTGAGCATGTTCAGGACCCAGGTTCCTCCATTGCAGCCAATGTTGGTGATCAGAATTCAGATGAGGCTGGGTGGAGGCACAGGTGTTTAAATCACCCAGCCATCCTGCTGGGGCTGGATAAAAATTGGGTCAGCCTAGAATTCCTGCTTGGGATCCTAGCTCTGTCCAATGCTGCCAGGTGTGGTGGGTGCCATGAGCCTTGGCCCGGGGGTCCAGTTTGGCCTTGAGTCACCTGGTCCAAGTCCTTGTGCCCACCTATGTAGTGGATGTCAGGTCCGTTAACCCCAAGTGTGGAGGATCCAGTGGGACCTTGGTCCCCTAGCTCAGGTCCTCGGTCCAACCTGTGTGATGGGTGCAGGATCCATGAATCCCAGGGGTAAGGTGCCCAGAGGAGCCCAGTTCTTCTTCTCTAGGTCACTAAGCATGCTTGCGTGGTCTGGGAAAGCTCCGTGAGCCCTGGGGGTGGAGGTACTGGCAGGTCCCATGTTGCATGGCCTGTGTTCTTGGAGCCGCCTACAAGGTGGTCACTTTATCTGTGATCCCCAAGAGTTTGAAGTCCGGCTTTCCTCAGGTCGCCTGGCTCAGGTGCATTAACCCACCTAGAAGAACTGGTCCTCCCCATTGTAGAGACTGGAGTACTGAACGGCAGAGCATGGTGCACACGGACGTCACATTAGCTCATGGAAGCCTGAAGAGGACATCTTGTGTCATAGCAGAGACTAGAAAACAGAACAAATGGATAACAATACCAGCCTAACAATGACAAAAAAAAAATATCTGGGCAATTGGACACTATAAGGCTGATGGTGTCAGCCAAAGGACGTTAGAAGGGATTCCTCATCCATAGGTCAAGGATATCAACAGCATTTTGAAATTATCACATCCACCTGGGCAGAACCTTTGGAACATGTGCCATTGTGAGCCTGGGTTGATATCAGATGGAATTTCCTCATTCTTTTCTACTGTGATGGTGGGAAGGCTGGATATGGCCTATCCTCTTATCCCTCCCCTTCCCCCAGAAATGGAAAGAAGAAATAGAAAGTTTGGAAACAATGATCACACCCACTTCTCCCTAACCCTAGATCCTTGCCACCCTGAGTAATTATGTAAACACCAAGTAAATTTTAAAATTCAAATTAAGTAAATATAATTTTTTAGCTTGGTCCTACTTAAATTTTTATTTTAAGAAGTATTTTAATATGTATTGTGTGGTGAGAGGGCAGCTCAACCTTGTGGACATCGGGTGAGTGTGGAGAGGCTCAAGAGGGGGATGTGAACATGGGGTGAGATAAATGTCTGATAGGGGAGGCCAGAAGGAGTGTCTCACCCCTTACTACTGCACGGCATCAGTGCTCAAAGACAGGCAATCATTTTATGTTGCTTTAGAGATCAGTGTAGACAAATGTTCCAGGTGTGTTACTTGAAAGGATTTGATTATTCTGAGAAGTTTTTGTTTCCTTATACAAGGGGTGAAAAGTCCTTGATAAGGTCAATTGGCTGCCCTTGTCTATCTCAGTGTGTTCACACACCTGGCTGCTTGTTGTATAACCTATCCAGGAGTGTTGTTCACATTGTCCTTCTTTCCACATTTTGGCGAAATAGCCAAAGTCTTCTGTTGGCTTAGGTAAACTATCTTGTTTTTCGTGTGTAACTGAGCATGCTTGCTTTTCTTGTGTGGAAGTCAGCAAGTACAGTGATCCAGTCCTGTAATATGTGTTCTCGATTTGATGCATGTGGCCTTATGGTTTTCCCTACTGTTGGATTCAACTGTAGCAATCCCATAAAAATCCTGAATCCTTTGTTGTAGGTCCTCAGACCTAGCTCTGGTGTGCACCAGTTGCCTCAGTTTCAGATTAAATTCATACAGTGCTCATTTCAGTGCATGTGCCAGTGGGTGAGGCTGCCTGTCAGACCAAAAGTGGAGCAGCTGGGACACAAACTGTGGCTGCTGTTGGATGCTGGCACTTGTTGAACTACTATGCTAGCCCTCTTCCACACGTTGTAACTTCTGCTGTGATAGGAACTCTCTCAGACTGCTCATATTGTGTCTGGCATGCAAAAGTGTTTTCATATGCAACAATGTATGAATCCATTAAGTGAAGACACTTAAAGAACACAAATCCCATTTATGATACAATGTATAGTTTTGGATACTGCTGATAACTTCACAGATATAGTATATGTTGGGGCTGACCCAGTGGCTCAACAAACCTGCAACCTGTGTCCCTGACAATCCATTTCAGTGACACTCCCAATGGACACTCCACTCCTAATCTGGTACTCTGCTTGTGTCCTGGGGAAGCAACAGGGGATGATCTAAGCCCTTGGGACCTGACTCCCACTGGGAGACCCAGGAGAGGCTCCTCTTACTCATTTGGGGAATGAACCAGTAGATAGAATGTCTTTATCTCTTCTTCTCTTCTACAAAGTCTGCCTTTCAAATAAAATAAAATCCCTACATATAAATGTATTACATATATAATATATAATTGCATATTAAGGTTAACATTAAAAACACTTATTCAAAACAGGTCTATTTTTATCACTAAAATTTCATCCAGATTTTTCATATATTGATTTATTTTATTCAATGGAGACAACTTGATTTCTCCATTTGTATTTCATTCCCTAAATATCAAGTACATCCAGGGCAATATAAGGCACAAGACCAAAACCAAGATTGCAATCTGACTTCACCAGGGATATCAGGGACTTTCTTATTTGAGCTCCTACATTTTCCAACCAGTTCAGAAGGGAGTTTCAACCGGTAGTGGACCTAATACTCCATCTCAGCCTCTGTGGTACGAGGTACATGTATCGCAAGTGGTGTCTTAGTTGATGCACCAAATGCCCATCCTACTAGTCACTTTACAAATGACATTACAAACACTGATACAAATCATTTTCCACCACAAGTCTTCTCCACAAAAAATAAAACAAGTTGGATAATGCAACACAATATATATGCACATATGTGTGTGCATATAGATATAACATATATAATTGTTGAAGAACAAATAGACAGCATAACCCACAAAATATCTCCAAAATTCATGGACATAGAGTGCAAAACATGACTTACTCTTGTGCAAAATAAATAAAAATCTGTACATATGAGGGTTTTAATGAATATTATTTTATATGAGAAAAACTTGTGCATGCTGTTCAGCAATATTTATATCTTAATAAACTGAAATGTAAATGCTTTTTTTCCCATGAATATTTGGAAAAGCACTCATGATATGCTCACACAGAAAGCTCTAATGTAACAGCATGCTGTTGTCTTAGTCACTTCTATTTGTTTACGTCACATTGCTAAGTAAATTTTTAGTCAGCAATATTTTTGGTATATATAGAGAGTTGAATAGAAACTCCCATAAATACGTCTTTGAATAGTAAGTCTCATCACTCGCAAAAGTTTCCTAATATCCATCTGAGATTCCTGCTCCCACCACCAGCCCTAGTAAAACCATTAATCTCCCATCCATTTCAGAAACTGTCACTTAGGACATTTGTTTAAAGGGAGTTATAAAAAATTAGGTCTTCTTCTATGGTTTCTGCTATGTAGCACAAAGTTTTTAAAGTTTATCATGAATTTGTAAAGCAAAACTACAATAGTATTGCTGCTTTCTAGGTATGAATAAGTATTTAGCAAAACTGAAAGTTAGAGCACCCTTCAAATATTCTCTCCATAAGAACAAGCCATTCTTTTTCACAAGATACAAAACAATAGCGCATTCGTTTTTGAGTTTTTGTTTGTTTGTTTGTTTGTTTGTTTTAGGAATAGGTCTATGACTTTTATTAAAATCACAAAATGAATTAAGGAAACTGGAAAAAGTGAACACAATAAAGATAACAGCAGGGCAAGTATCATCCCACAGGTGTGCATGTGTTTCTTTTTTTTTTAAGATTTATTTATTTATTTTTATGAAGTCAGATGTACAGAGAGGACAGACAGAGAGGAAGATCTTCCATGCCATGATTCACTACCCAAGTAAGCTCAACAGCCGGTGCTGTGCCAATCCGAAGTTGGGAACCAGGAGATTCTTCTAGGTATCCCACGCGGGTGCAGGGTCCCAATGCTTTAGGCCATTCTTGACTGCTTTCCCAGGCCACAAGCAGGGAGCTGGATGGGAATTGGAGCTGCTGGGATTAGAACTGATGCCCATATGGGATCTGGTAGCGTTCAAGGCGAGGACTTTAGCCACTAGGCCACACCGCCGGGCCCCAACATATGTTTCTAAGGTGGTTCTAATGCTTGAACAGACTATATAAAATAAAACAAACCACTCCATTTTCTAACACTCAATGGAATTAAGAATTGAAGCTAAGGTAATAAAAGCATTTTCTTCTTTTCCCAAAATGATTTTATTGTCCAAATGCAATGTTACAGGTTATCACCAAAACTGGCTAAATGCTTTTTTAAGAGAGCGCATTAGAGCTTAAGTGGGTTATTACACAATCAATTAACCAAAAATGTAATTGTTCACAAGTCCATTTATTGAAAGTCAAATTTCCTAACTCTGCTATGATGGATAACTTTGCACATCTTGCTGAAATAGCAAGACATTTAAAAGAAAGCTAACTAGGTAAAATTTCTACAATCTCTATATGTTTTGCATCATATTAACTTCCAAATGACTACAACAAAATTAAGTGTTATAAACAGATATAGTTGCAAGAAACTACTCCCTATGTTATCGTACATTGCAAAATTTTAAATCTTCAAAAACATAACTGGAAGTATGATTTATTACAGTCCCAATAATTGGTATATGATACCTTTTTCTTCTTTAACCCCAATCCTTCAAGTTTCAGATTTCAAAGTCAATTCAATTAGACATTAAAATTTCTCTCATTAACTCAGGTATCAATGAAACTTGAAGTATAAAGGTAGTATTAACTATACCTTATTAAAATTTGTTAAGTATTGAATATCAAAAAGACCTGTAAGCTTGAAACAGAAATCATCTACTAATCTAATAAAATTTTTATGAAACATATTAAGTCAATTTAATCCTAACATTTTGAATCCACAAATGCACACTACCTTTAAAAAGAAGAAATAATACAAAGGGCACAAAGTTTACTTCAGAGAACTATTTTCAACACCATGTGAAAAAGGGTCACTTGGTTTTGCAAGCCAACTGCAAAACTCCTATGATTACCTCTCAGGAAATCCAAATTTTCCCTGGCAACAAATAGCAGCAAAATTTCTACATTTTAAAGAATTGTTCCATGAAATTTGCTAATGAACAGAAAACACAGTCAGTAACACTGATGTTGATTGTCAGAACTGATTCCCTCAAAAACCCTGTATTCACAACAGCAACCACTTATAATTTGATAAGGGGAATTAAAAGTTGCTGAACTCAACAATCCCTTCAGTTAAGCAGACAGACCCTTCATAGAGCTGTCCAACGCTGCCCAAACTATCCTTTGGTGGAACCAGTCAGTTTCATGAATTGTAGTTTGTATCATCAAGTCCAGTGCTGACTCAGTCCAGTGCTTGTTCCCTGGTGCTAATCCTGCAGTCTCGGGGCTTCCCATGGATGGGTGAGAGAAAACTTGAAAGAAGGCAGACATATTTGACTGGGACACAATAATCAGCCTGCAGGTCGATCCTCCTTTAGGAATGAACTTCCTTGCAGTAGGATTTGGTGTCTCTCCTCTGAGAGATGTTGAGGTTACCAAAATCATTAAACAAGGATGAAGCAGGTCAAATGAGAGGATCCTGTCCTGTACATGGCTTGGCATCATCATTTAGAAGGATTGGGGAGCTGCTACTATTAGTCATTCTCTGCATCAAAGGATGTTTTGCTTCTACAGGTCTTCCAAATCCATTGATGCCCTTAAAGCTGGTGCTGAAATAGGAATCTGTGAGACTTGTATGGGTTAAACCATTCCCATCCATGCCAGGAATGGCTAGCCAGGGTCTCTCCAGTCCTCCACTGCTGCCTCCTGCGCCACTGGCATCTCTGGCTTCCTTGCTGGGCTTCGTGGGCCCCGGGGGCGGCCCAGCACCCCCATTCCCAGGACCTGTCCTGATGGAAAGCTGTCCATGGGCACGCCTGCCAGAGCCAGTGGGATGCTGTTGCTATGGAGGCCAAGGCCCGGGGCGGCCAGGGTGCTGCAGCGGCAGTAGGGTACTCATGCAAGAACTGACACTCCTCCCCTTAGAAACAAGTCTTATCCTTGGAATAGAGCGGCTGTGCTTGAGCTTCATGGTGGCCACCGCTGCTGCCACCACTACAGCTGCCATGCCACCAGGGACGCCCCAGACCCCAGCGGCAAGGCAGAGACCACCAGTGAGGAGAAAGAGGAGGAGGAGGACAAGGAGAATGGGGTGGCCGAGGGGCTTGAGAGGAGGCCACCACCACTGTTCATAGCAATGCTGCAGCCACCACAGACCAGGGAGGGAAGGAAGGCACAGCTGCCGGGCTGGGTGGGTCTGTCCTGCAGCAGGAGTAGGAGCCACCCAGGGAGCCCAGAGAGGGACTAGAGGTCTTCCATTCATTGGTTCACTCCCCAAATAGCTGCAGCTTAGCTGAGCTGAGCAAAGGTTTCCACCAAGTCATCCATATGAGTGCAGGGATCCAAGGATTTGGGCCATTCTGTGAGCTAGATCAAAGTGGAGCATCTGGAACACTAATAGGTGCCTATATGGGATTCTTGTGCTTGAAGGTCGAGGGCTAGCTCATGCAGCACCAGTCACCAATACCTGAATCTTCATCATTTTTTTCAGGTCATTCTAAACTTACACTTCAAATCCTTCTATAGATTCACCAAAACTTTTCAAGTCTTGATTATGGTGCTTTTTTTCTGGCCTATGCAAGACTTCCTTACTCAGCCACAGCCTGATTTGCCAACACCCTAGCTGTCACTGATACAACTCCAAATTCATTGTAGTTATGTGCACATCAGATCCTTTCCTGTCTCAAAGAAAATTGAGGAGACAGGTAGGAATCTTGTAACTCATGATCAAATAAGCCAGCATGCACTCACTATTCTCACAAACAAGGCATTGGAAAGGGCCATGGGTAACTTGAAAGGCTACAGCAAGGTCTACATTCTGACTATCAGTGACCTGGAACTAAGTGCCATAATGTAGGTGTTTTATTAAACCCTAAAAGAAAAGAGAAATCTGAGTAAGAGGTAAAAGGCGGAGAGCAGGGTGTGGGGAAAGTTGGAAAATCACCCCAGTTTTGCCGCAGCAGAGCAGAAAGTGACAAACGTCTCATCTCATCTTAGTGTAGGCCCTCCAGCCTAATCAAATAATGGGTTTGCTGAGGGAATAATCCATCCACATGCCCTCAACCATTTCACCTCTAGCATTCTGTGAGGCATTACCTCAAGTTGAAGGAGAGGAAAGTCATTTCATGGAGGCATGGATCCAGGATGCTGCTTTGCTTCCCAGAGTGAAAACCATGGTCCTCCTTCTCTTCCCTCATTGCTTTAGACAGGTGCGGGATTCTGAGGAAAATGGAACAGTGAATTTCTGGTATTACAAAATGAGATTCTTTCTCAAGCTTTGGAAAAATACTTTAAATATTACTAATACTTGCATGCCTTTGAAGAATTTGCAGAAGATCATCAGTTAGTCCAAAAATGGGTATATTTTCCCAATCTTTTTCATTTGGTTGCAAACCACCCCAAAGTCTCATCTGCTCTGTTGAAAATTGTTCTGTTTGACAAAACACCTATTGTGTCATACAGCATGATGTGGAGAAAGAAATAGGTTTACCTCAAATAGGAGCACTTTGAGCTACTCCTATTTCTCAATTACATATTATTTTTTCTTGTTATTATTTGTTTCTTTAAATTGTTCTGAGAGGTTTCTAAAGTTGATACCACAGTTGTTTGAAACATCTATTTCACACTCAGAGCATCATCTCGATCATCCCATGTGCTTCAGAACTTGCAGACACTCGGGCCCGGTGTGGTGGCGCAAGTGGTTAAGGTCCTCGCCTTGCATGTCCGGGATCCCATATGGGCGCCGGTTCTAATCCCGGCAGCCCCGCTTCCCTTCCAGCTCCCTGCCTGTGGCCTGGGAAAGCAGTCAGGATGGCCCAAGCTTTGGGATCCTGCACTGGCATGGGAGACCCGGAAGAGGCTCCTGGCTTCAGATCTGCTGTTGCTCTCACTTGGGGAGTGAATCATCGGACGGAAGATCTTCCTCTCTGTCTCTCCTCTCTGTATATCCGCCTTTCCAATAAAAAAAATAATAAAAATAAATCTTAAAAAAAAAGAACTTGAAGACACTCTTTCACATAAGCAGGAAACATAACCTGTGGTATTCCTGATGCTATTGCCTCCAACTCAGGGTTTTCTTCTATCCCATAGCACTTCTGAAGTCAAATCTGTATTTGATGTCCGTAGAATATCTTGAGATATATTCCTGGAACTCCCTTGCACACTGACCTGAGCAGCCCTATGGATTTATCACTCTCCATCTAACACAACACTGGCCCTGAGACTTTGTGCAAGGCCTTTTTCAGATTTTCCCCATGACTATCTAATATTTCTTTACTAACATTTGCTTCTAAGAACACATTCGAATCTGCTTTATAGACTCGCTGTTCTTTCAGTTGCCCTAATTCTCCAATGTATTTAGGTGGATGCAAGTCCTGGCCCCTGATCATTGGAAAGAGTTGCTCACTTTAATCATCTGGCATTTCCCCCTTAGCACAAACATGGAATAACATTTCTGTTATAATTAAAGCAAAAAGATGCAGTGTGTGCATCGGATATTGATGCCTGACTGATTAGGAGATAATTCATGTTAAACCACTGTATTTCTCATTTGCTAACAGTAAACTGATGGTTCTATATAACTACAAATAAGTGATATTTGTAGCAAATCCCAAAATTTCGAAGCATCTCCTATGATTTGTTCAAAGGAAATATCACTGCCGTCCATGCTTCCAGTAGTGAGTGTAATCATGTCCAATAGTGTTCACTGGAACTCTTGCTTCTGCCACTCTTATCCTCTGCTTACTTCAATAGATTATTCAGGCAATGCCAAGTCAGAGGATATCTTCTTGCTTCTTGTAGAAAGTAGCCTCTTTGTTTATTCACCTAAAACTAACATCCGCCTAGCTGAAAAGACCCCCTCTAGTTTCATCTCTCAGCCCCAAACCTCTGCCCACCTTTCTTTCCTCTTTTCACCTTATTTCAGCTGCATTTGCAGTAAGGAAATAAGCCAACTGCACAGGGTTGCATGTGTGGAAATTAAAGACCAGCTTTTGTTTCATATCATTGCACAGGTTTCTGAGGCTATTTGTTCAGCACTGTTATTCTAGGTGCTGTCATTGTGGTCAATGTTAGCTGTTTTATGTTCTAGCCCTCTTATCAAGATGCTACGAACTCTCCCCCTGGGAAATCTTCTCCAAAGTTTCCTACAAAGCTTCCTGCCATCTGATTTAACCTCGCATGTTCTCATTCTCTTTTTTTATTAAATGGCAGTCTAGACACCACTTCCCTTAAAAAATTATGTCTGCCTATCCCAGGACTACCTACAAATTTCACAGCAAGCATCCCATCCAGTTCTTGTAAATACCCACATATGCTGCAGTTCAACTCAGCTTGCTCTGCCCCCAGACCGGGCTCTTGTATATACTCTCATATGCAGCTGCCTTGTCCAGCCTGGCCAAAACACAGCCCTGGTTCTAGTGCTCACCAGAAATAGATACAATCTAGCAAGAGAGTGTCCAGTTTCCCTATCAGGAATGCTGTCAGCAGATCTTGTGTCTGACAATGCGTATTGCACTCAAAACATACATGACTCTAGTCCAGCTGACTAACACCCATTCTGTGCTCCAGAGTGTCTCTCAGTCCAGTACAATCTGATCCAACCCAGATTGACCCACTCCAACTCAAGCTCTCATGCTCACATTTGAAAGCAGCGGTGCAGCAGGGAAGTCCTGGAGGTTCCCTTTACTAGGTGTGCTCTCAGCACTGGATCTTGCACATGCTAACAGGTGCTGTAGCCCAATTTGAAATAGCATTCACTAGCAGGTGCTGCAGCCTGGCTCAGCCAGCCTGTCCTCCAGTCCAGCTCTCATGAGTGGGTGCAGAAGACTAACTCAGCCAGGCCTGCCTCAGTCCTCATGTGAACTGGCAGGTATTGAGTCCTACTTGGCCCAGCCTGAACACTCTCCTGGCTTTCACTCATGCCAGTGTATTCCATAGACTGGCTCACCAAGAACCATCCCCATCCCAGGCCACACATATGCCAATGAGTGCTTCACCCAACCTGTCTCCAGCTCTCATGCTTACCCGCAGAGGATATCCTTAAATTCTACCATTCCTGCCCCATCAATGGATCTCATGTATGATGAAGGATCTGCTAACCAAAGTAACAAGGCCAGCCCCCAGTCCTAGTATTCACTGGTGGGTACTGAGGCCTAGCTCAACTCTCACCTACCCATTCCAACCTATCCCAGTCTGGCCCACACCCAGACCCTGTTCTCATTTGGCCCTACAGGAGCCATGGCCTAGCAGTCCTGTTCCTGTTCTGGGTCTCACAATCACCAGTGAGTTCTGGAGCTTTGCCCAGTCTGGCCTGCCCCAGACCCAGCCTACACTCATGCCAATGGTTGATGCAGCTTTGCTCTTGCTATAGCCCTGGCTCTTGCGTTCACCAGTGGGAGCTACAGTCCAATAGGTCATTCACTAGAATTCCCCTACCAAGCCTGTTTCCTGCCATTGGTCTTGTAGATATTGGCATGTGCTTTGTCCCAGACTAGCATGTACTATCCACCGTTTCTTCTCTTGCTAGAAGGTGTTGCAGGCTATCCCAATCAGATATGACCTACAATCTGTTCTGTCTGATGCGTGGATTTGATGCTATGGCCTGGCCCAACTGGCCTAGTCCTATACTTAGCACACACAAATGCTGAAGGGTGCTACAGCCTTGCTCTGGCCAGCCCATGGAAGCAGGCTACAGCAGCTGCTGGGGGGGAGGCTATTAAAGAGCATATGGAGGGCATATGGAGGGTTTCAAACACATGGTATAAATTTCAGCCAATGTTGAATGGGTTCTAGAGATTTAATGTACAACAGGACAATAATATTCTCTTTGTTTTGTACATCTGAATTTTTTTAGGAAGGTGGATTTTAACTGTTCTCAACAAAAAAAAAATAGCAAGGTAATTCTGAAGTAATAGAGAAATTATGAAGGATGTTTGTGGTAGTCACTTCAAACTAAATACACATATCAAAGCATTATTGCTTAAGCATATGCAACATATTATGTCAACTGTACCTCCATAATAAGTTTCATTGCAGCAATGTAAAACACTGAAAGTAAGACAGAAGCATATAAAGACACCCACATGTCCACCCCATGTACTGCACAGTGCTTGCATTGTGTGACCCAGCTCACTGATTTCCTCTCTGTTCTCTCTAGCTTCTCTCTTAGGGCAGGTGTCCTTTCTTCAGGAATGTGACCACAGCAGTGCCTCTCACAGATCTCCAGGGCAGTTGCCACCCACAAGCCATAGACCTGTCTGCATATACCCCCAGTCTAGTTATTTATGGTGAAGAAAAATGGGAGCTGCATCAAGGCTGGGAGGTGCTGATGCAGAGTTCATACTGAACCCTTGAACACAGTAACAACAGCTTGCAGTTGGCAGCAAGAGAAAAGGAGGTCAGTTACAAATGCCTCTGTTCAAAGAAAGTGACTTTTGTCAGTTCCTATGTCATGGACCCCAACAGGGGGCAGAAGGACTCTGTGACTGGTGATATCCAGGAAGGGGATGGAGTTCCTGACTCATGGTTTGGACCTGGCCATTGTCTCACTGTTGTGGCCAATTAGGAAATAAACGGTGGTTGGACTTGATCTCTCTCTTTCTCTCGGTCTCTTTGCTTTCCAAATAAATGTACAATCAAAATTTTTTGAAAAAAATAATTCAGATGTCATCCTCTTGCTGTGAATTTCCCTTAGCCTGGGGTACTCTTCCCCATTTGCCTGCTCTAGGGAAGAGTAATATGCTCCCCTTAAGCAGAAGACTAACCTAACAAGTGCTCAGAGTGTGGAGTTTTAAGTATTCATACAGTTTAACAAAATGGTTATATTCTTAGACCACCATTTTCTACTTGCTTGCTGGAGGGCTTCCACACAAAAAATCCTATCAGCCAACATTTATTTGTCCTGAAGGACACAAGGTCCACACAGCAACACTAAATGAACTTGTTTTAGCCCTTGATATTTCTCTGTGGTGGCATCTCTGCCATACTGACAAGACCACATTGTTGACAGTTTTCTGGCTCCCAGACTCAGCTCAGCTCACGTTTCAGTAAGTAGCTGTTTATCCATATTAAACCTAACAGTGTTTATGGGAACACATTCAGAACTGTCCTCTGGGCTCTAGTGTGTCCTTGCTGTGACGATGCCAGTTATGGCTTTGTAATGGACATAAGCAGAATGGATATGTATTATTTTAGAAGGATAAGAATGTGTCAGGTGTTCACCATCCCTTTGTAGAAAATTATAGATTACAGAATTTTCATTAATATCTCCTAAATGTATATGTCTCTACTTATATTTTCTCTGATTTATTATTTCAGAATTATAATGTTACATTAGCACTTAAACAGAATTTCATGATGCCTGGCACAATGGCTCAGTTTCTAAATCCTCACTTACAGGTAGCAGAATGCCATAAGATCAATGGTTCCTGTCCGGGTTTCTCTACTTCCCATCCAGGTGCCTGCATCCTGGAAAAGAAGCAGAGGATGGCCCCAAACCTTTGGACCCTGCAGCCTTGTGGGAGGCCTGGAGGAGGCTCTGGGCTACTGATAGGCTCAGCTTCAGACACTGCAGTCACTTGGGGAGTGAAACAGTGGATGTACCATTCTGATTCTCCTTCTCTCTGTAAATCTGCCTTTCCATCAAAAAATACATTCTTAAATAAAATGATAACTTCATGATTACTTTTTTCATTAGAATGAATTCCAGTAGGAATGTACAATCTAAATAGCTATGCTTAATGCTGACTTAAAGTAACTTGCCATAATCTGTGACTGGAATTCTATCCCCTCCATATTCTTCTGCAGGCAATATTTTTAAAATAAATTTTTTCTTTTTAAAATTCATTTCTGATATTTTCCATAATGCATTTTTATAGGTATATGTATTCCACTCTGTCTCTCCCCCTTTTTGCCTCTCCGTGTACCCCTCACTATTTCCCCCATAATATTATAGTAATTTGTTTCATTAGTAGCAGTTACAAGGTTAACAGTCTGCTATTTAAGTTCATCATGGCATTGCAGGTATAGACACAGATAATAATTTTGCCATTCATATCCCTTCACTTGAACATGTAAGTCAAGCATTAGAATATTCACATTTCTGCCTTTTTTTAATCAATAAAGGAATATGTTCTAGGAGAAGTGCTCATGACTAATGCCTCACCCTAGAGGGATCTTGCAGGGTCTGAGGAAGGGTTTGCAGCTCCCAGGGTTCCTCTGTGCCAAGGCAGCAGAGTTTCCTTCACACTCGCCCTCACTCTGGACATGAGAGCTGTTTACACCACACTCAAGTACAAGCTGTGTGATGTCAAACAGAGCTTGTGGTTTTGCCACTATGTCTTTTGCATGAATTCTGAAGGGAAGGCATCCTCTGTCAATTGGCAGACATGTGCTTCCTCACTTCCTTTACAGTGAAAAACACTCTAGAATCAGAGACAGGCTCACTACAGACAAGGGATTAAAAGGTTGTCTAACAGCAGGTACTAAGGAGGAAACGTCCAACACTCTCTTTCAATTACACAGGACTGCACGAGCCAGGGTGTCTTCTTGGGATTAGATTTTATTAATTCTTAGTTTTTGCAGGTTTAAATTTACTTTTTTAGTAATACAATATTTAGATTTTATAGTTTCTCTGTCAGTTTTGGAAACTCTGTTTTTAGATAATCCACATAATCTATACTTTAAGACATTTTGAAATATGTGTATATACTTTTCTAAAGATTTCTTTATTTTTATTAGAAAGTCAGATTTATAGAGAAGGATAGAAATAAAGATTTCCCATCCAATGGTTCATTCTCCAAGTTGCTGCAACAGTGATCCAAAGCCAGAAGCCAGGTGTTTCCTCCAGGTCTCCCACACAGGTGTGGGGCCCCAAGGTCTTGGACCTTCCTCCACTGCTTTCCCAGGCTACAAGCAGGCAGCTGTATGGGAAGTGGAACATCTGGGATACCAACTGGCACCCATGTAGGAACTCGACTCATGCAAGTCAAAGGACTTCAGTCAATAGACTACTGTGCCATACCTGCATATATATATATTATTTATTTATTTATTTATTTATTTATTTGTTTGTTTATTTCAGATTTACTTATTTGCTTTTTGAAAGAGTTGTTAAGAGGAAAAAAAAAAAAAGGAAAGAGGTTTTCCATCTACTTGTTCACACCCCAGATGCTATCAAGTGTCAGGACTAATCCAGATGCCATCCAGGAAGAAACTTCAACCAGGTCTTCTGTGTGGGTCACAGGGACCATCTTCCACTGTTTTCTCAGACCATTAGCAGGGATAGCTTTTCAAAGACCATTCTTACACATGGTATGATTGTGTAAATAAAAACCGTTAAATTTTTCAACATATCATTTTTGTTGAAGCTTCAAAAAGAATCTCAGTTGCTATTTGTTTAAAATTTCCTGGCCCGGCGCGATGGCACAGTGGGTAAGGTGCTCACCTTGCATGCCCAGGATCCCATATGGGCGCCGGTTCCAATAACGGCGGCCTTGCTTCCCATCCAGCTCCCTGCCTGTGGCCTGGGAAAGCAGTCAGGATGGCCCAAAGCTTTGGTACTCTGCACCTGTGTGGGATACCTGAAAGAGGCTCCTGGCTTCGATTTGGCATAACATTGGCCTTTGCCCTCACTTGGGGAGTGAATCATCGGACAGAAGATCTTCCTGTCTGTCTCTCCTCTCTATATATCCGCCTTTCCTTAAAAATAAAAAAATAAAACAAACTTAAAAAAAAAATATTTCCTCCCACCACCCCAAAGTTATACCTAGGGAAATGTTACATTACTGGAAGAAAAGGAACTAACTCTGACCTGTTCAATGCCAAATCTGTGTAAAATACACCACTACAGCTTCAAGGTTTTCTATTCTTTTTTAAAAGATATATGGGGAATTCTTGCGCATTGGAAATGCGGGATTCTAGGGTGTGATACCTGCCATCCCAGCCCCCTGGTATAAAATCTGGTCACAAATGGAGTCACTTTTGTTCAGACTGCATAAGATTACTAACCTTCTCTTGATGCTTCTGCACAAAAATGCTTTGCATGTTTTCTGCTTTTTTGGGTCAGAACACTTGACTAACATGTCCGGCTAACAAACTTTAGCTCCAGGAATCAATATTGTGTGATATATTCACCAGTTGTTCCCATGACTACCTCCTGTGGCTGCTCAATCCCACACAGTGTCCCCATGGTGGCCTCCTGTCATTGCTATAGCCTAACCATTGTCCACTCATTGTTCCCATGGCAATTTCCTATGCCTGCTCAAGCCCGGTCATTGTCCATTGGCAGCCTCCTGGGTTGCTATAGCCTATATATTGCCCACCCATTGTCCCCAGGGCCGTCTCCTGTGGATGCCCAACCACCTGGTTCCCATGGGTGTATAACTCTCCTTCTATAAAAACCCATCTAACTCTCACTCTCTGAAGGAAAGGCCAGCTGACCCACACCTTGGTTGTTTTACCTGCCTCCTCAATAAACTTATATGCTTAGCAGACTTATCTGGGCTGTATGTCTTGGGGAGAGGCTCAGGTAGGATACAACAAAGGTACATCACCTGCTGCACACTGCAGCAGAGTTGGCAGGTATGGGGGAAGGGGAAGATAGTGTTGCTGCTGATTGTCTACGGAAGAAGGTCTGGGGTCCCCAAGGCCACATTTGACAGGTGAGAAGTAACTTATGGCAGCTTCCATGCATCAGGTCATTGCACTTGTTAGTAAGCAAGGGAGCTGAGATAGGGTGATCTGGAAGCTGGAAACCAGAGGGTATGTCTGGGTAAAGCTGAGACACCCCCACACATGGCAGACCTTGGCTGGGCTAAGTATCATTACCTGTCACTCACCAGTGCAATGAGAAAGCTGGGGCTGGGAGGCAGGCTTGCCTACACTGGGCTAGAGGACCTGCCCAGAAGTGATGGTGCAGGGGATGAACCACATCTGGCTTGCCTGAAGCACCCATTGTGATAGCCAGGGAACCAGGTCTGGAGACGGATTCTGCAGAGGCATATTCTGGTCTCACCCACGTGGGACTACAACACCTACCTGCTTGCATGAGAGCTGGAGGTGGTGATGGGCTGAGACAATCAGGAAAGCAGAACTCATCGACGTTAATGGGAGCCTGGGCCTGGTGGAGGCTAGGTTTGGCCAGGCTCTAGAACCTCCCTCCCTTTCCCAGCACATGCAAAAGCTGGGACAGAGCAGATCATGCCAAACAGAGCTGTAGTACTCACTGACATGCACAAGAGCCAGGGTTGGGAGCAGGCCTGGTAGGGGAACTTTGGGAACTCCCCTGCTAGGCTGCTGCTTCCACTTGTGAATGTGACAACTGGTATTGGGGATAGGCAGATCTGGCCAGAACTATAGCACTTGTTGGTTGCTGTGGAGCTGGGTCTGTAGGTGAGTCAGGCAAGGTTTGGGCCTCAGCATGGGCTTGTTGAGGGTAGCTGGGAGTCATCTTGATGGAGCTGAGGCACCCAGTGATATGCATGAGGACTAGGACTATGGTTGAATGGGTTAGGCTGGGCTAGGCCCTAGCACGTATCATTTCACATGAGATGGGGCAGGGGCACAACTGATCAGGCAGCTACATCCACTTATATGCATGCTGGTTGGTACAACTGGTGGACCCTGCACTAGCTGGAACACGTGAGTCAGCTGAGGTCACCTGAGGTCATGTTTCTTGGGGGGACTCCCCAGCTAGATTCCTGGACTCAAATCCAAGCCACAGGGAAAAATCGCAATATATATTGTCCAGCATTGGAGTGCACATGTCAAGGTTTTGCCTGCTCAACTGCTTATGCCTGTACAGTAGAAATCATACCCAGATGCCTTAGCAGTCATGACAGGCAGTTTATCTAAGCCAGCAGGACACACTAACTGCCTGTTCAGAAGATGGAAATCAGAAAAGGCTAGACCACTCTCCTGGCCAAGATTTGCAGCAAATGTCTTGGTCTGTAAATGCACTAAGCCAATAGATCTTGGAAAGATTTTATCAACTCTAGAGCAATGATTCTGACAATATCTCAGAAGTATCAATACACTCAGGTAACACCCTCAAAGCATTCTCTGAACATCGGAGTTTCTGAACTGTCATAAAAGATTATTCCATATTCTCAGGTACTGATGCAATTTCACAGCCAAAAGAGGCTTCCTCTCTTTTCCTCCTCTCCAGCAGACACAGAAGGAAAAAAACAAAAGAATTGAAACAGTTGTTCCATCTTCCATCCTTTATACCTTGACTTTCCCTATCCTAATTTGAGGTCCACATGGACATGCATCCATTTCAAATATGTAAATACTTCTAAAAACAAGATTAAAAAATAAAAAGGAATGACGCATGGAAAATTTTGTACACATAAAATAAAATTTCATTCGCCCTCGAGCTCACACATGGCCACACCTATGGTGTCTCTAAGAAATATGCAAATCATCTTTTCTGCTTTTCTGTATACACAGCGGCACATTTATGAATGATTTTGTGATTTGATCTGTAAAGGTTTCCTCCCAGGGGAGCTTGTGCATTTTGGTATATGGAAAACGTTTCATTCCCCCTAAAGCCACAGAGCACTCCACTCTATGATGCAGCCGGATGCACTGGACCCTGTCTCATTCTCATGGGTGTGTGTGCTGCTTCTAGTTATTGTTAACAAATACACTGACCTTGAAGGCATGCATCTCTTCTCATGCGACAGTAGCCACAGTACATTTTTTCTAAACAAAACAAGATTTCTGAGTCAAAGTATACATATATTCCTAATTTTATTGCCCACATATTGACTATAATGATTAACTGAATGTCACATCCTTCCTGCAGTCACACTTCCATGAATGTCTGAGGTTTTCTCTCCATGATTTCCCTGATCAGATCTGATTTTGTCTTCTGCTTACATGCAAGGACAGTAATTTTACAAAATGTTTAATTTGTGTAGCACAGAGGTTTTCATGTATTAAAAAAATCATGAAGTGATGCCTTTTGTTACTGTAGAACTTAATATGGAAAGTAGTTTCCTGAATTCTCAGTGAATAAACCAGCATTTCACCTGTTGGCATCCCTGCTGATCAGGATAAAGGGGCTGAGGCTGGCATAACCAACTTCAAGAAGTATTTTAGTATTTAATGTTGCTGATTCTTCTGACAATGTGATTCCTATGTAGAAGGACAAAATGAAATCTGTCCAATAGAAGAACAGAAAACAGGTCATGAGAATGAGAGTACTCTGAGTAGCTCTGATCTCTGGGCTTGGATATTTGGCAAACCTGGAGCTCTGGAGATAGAGAACATGCTTGTGATGTTTGTACAAATAGAGAGCCATGTACCCACTGCTGCAGCCCATGAGACTCTGAAAGGTGATGTCCCGGAGAGCCATGAGGCAGAGGAAGAGCCACCTGACCATTTGTGGAGCTGGCAGCATGTAGCAATACCCACTGTATGTTCTAACATGAGATTCATTCATGCTCTTGATTGCTGTGATGTAGTGCAGCAAGTTAGAACTTATGAGAAAGCTAAAGACCCAGAAGAGAAGGAGGTGGGGAAGAACCTGCCATGCAGTGTGTGGTTTGAACTTTCTCCACAAGGTGTTCCTGGGACTGATGGTGATGGCCTGGACTACACTGAGGAAGCAGGTGGTGCAGATGGAGAGACTTCGAGCCATCCTATTCAGGTAAATCACAGTTTTACATATAATATTGCCTAGGAAGTTACTGAGGAGAAAAGCTGATAATATGCCTGAGATTACTCTGGCACAAAGTGTCATAATGTTACTTAAAGCCAGGTGGATGAGAATAGCATCTGTAGGCTTTTTCCCAGGAGCCATGACAATCTTGTGCATATGCTTCACGAGCAGAAAGAAATTCCCTCCAAGGCCAGGTCCAGTAAGAAAAAGGATGATCACTCTCTGGATGAAGCTACTCCGGATCATCTTGCACCTTCGTGGACCAGAGCAGGAAAAGCCTTTGGAGAAAGACAAATGAGCAAAGGTCACATGCTTCTCTGATCTGATAAAATGGGAAAAAGGAGAAGAACAGCAAGAACACTGCAGTGCATATGTGCACATGGTTGAGCTACCATCTTTCTCTCAATCATCTCTGCTCTGTGTGTCATTATTGCTTTTTCCCTCCTGATTTGTAGAAATTGGTAACCCTGAAGTCCACGTGCCTAGACATTCTTGATCCCACCAACATCACCTTCTTTGTAGCTGCACATTCACATATGTGCCAATCCTGCTTCTCTTCACACATTTCCGGAGGCATGCCCTGTAATCCTGCATGTCATCTCTTCCCCTGTCATATCCGTTCAGCTCTGCCCTGCTTTCAGTATGGTGAGTCCTCCATTCGGAGTGTTTAGTGATGTCAGCTTGCTTCCAGGGTGTGCTGAGTGTAGTCTGCAGGTGCTTCATGGGTCACACCTTCTCTGCAGAGTTGTCCAAAGAAAATACCCCATTACCCTCTAATGGAAAACTAACTCTCTCTCTCTCTCTCTCTCTCTCTCTCTCTCTCTCTCTCTCTCTCTCTCTCTCTCTCTCTCTCTCTGTCTCTCTCTTTCGCCCTTGCCAGATATCCTGAGTCAATTATTTCTGACATTGAAGACCACGTTGCCCTCTGCCTGCTATCTGGGTTACTGGAGGAAATGGATAAATTTCTAAGCTGGAACTGCATGTCAGAACCATCTGTATATACGGTTCATGGCCTGTAACTCCCTCTATATTCATGCCAATCCTAATCTCATATTCAGAATCTGTTCAAGGCCACCTAGACAGTACCTATATCCTGTTGGTGCTCTCTCTGAACATTGTCTCATCTTGTCACCTTCAAACTCAGAAATGCTATCTTAATGCTATGCTATGATTGGTGAAATACTTTTCATTTTCATTCCAGGTTTTCCATCTATTTGTTGCCTTAGTGAGATTCAAAACAGAAATCTGTTTATTTGAACTTATATCTTATGAATTATCTCCCCATTAGTTCAAGCATATTTCTACTGTTTTCATTTTAAATTGTCATCTGCAGTCTCCTTACTTTCATATGCAATGTGCCTTGCACTATTAAAGGGTACTGAATACTTTCAATTAATTATTTATAAGCATTCACCTCATCATGGGGTCATGGGCATATTTTTTACCAAACTTCTCCCACCTGTTGCCACAGACTTTTTCCACAACTGACTGTTAGCCATTCTATTCCTCTTGCCTAAGAAATTCTCACTGAGCCTACTAGACTGTGCCATTGCTGCATCTTTTTCACTGTTCTTCTACCACTTGACTGTGGAACTTCTAAGATATCTCATTTGACATCTATGGTCTAAATGAACTGGTTCTGTGATGGCAAAAATGATATTTGATGTAAGTTGTTCAACTGATAATCAAGTGAGTGTGAGCTGCTGTCATTGCATGCACAGGTGAATGACAGAGATGAAGTCCAAGGCCATCAGGGAAGCAGGTATTTGAGGAGACTCCCTTTCTATGTGAAGCCAAGAACTCCATGTCCTAGAAAACTCATGACCATCACAGTTAAAGGTACATTTGTTAGGAACCCCAGTGTCTCTTCCTTCTACAGATGGGCTGGAAGTTGGTGGTGCCTTTCACATCAGCAGCTGAAGTCATTGGCACAACCACAGATACACAGCATCCTGACCTTTACTCTCTTTACACGGATCTGTTTATAAGTCTTTCTTGAATTCCAAAACCTCTAACAGCTGGTGCATGCAAAAGCAAAGGCTTCATGAGTTTCTAAAAGGGAAAGGGAAAAATGAATGAAAGCTGAGTTGCCTAACTGCAGTTCCAGGGGAAAGAACAGAAGTGGGTCACTTTGCCCCACTGGGTACCCGTGACTGGTGGATGGCAGCTCCTGCGCTGGGATCTCTTAAATCCCTAACTCTCTCAGCTTGCTGCTCAAGATAAAGAGCTGACATACACATGTGCAATGATTCTCTTGGATGTGTACTTCAACACAGGGAATTGCTTACTGGTTTAAAATGCACTGTTTTTGTTTCAAACATCGGATTATGACATTGTCTCTGTTTAAACCCAATCTTTCCTTTAAAAATTTGAAGATATAGCAAGTTAAGCCACTGTCAGGAATGGTGATGTACCATATAGGCACCAGTTTGAGTCTGACATGCTCCACTTCCTATTCATCTGACTGCAATTGCCTGGGACAAAGTTAGGAGGTGATGGAAGTACTTGGACTTCTGCACTTATTGGAAGACCTGCAGGAGCTACTGCATTAGCTTAGCCCAGCTCTGGCTCTTGTTACCACTTGGAGAGAAAAGGGATTCTCTCTCTGTCACTTTTTTCTCTCTCTCTCTCTCTCTCTCTGTATGTGTGTTTCTGTGAATCTGCCATTGAATAAAATAAACAAATCATAAAATGAAAAGTTATCATTTGGGGGATATTTCCTCTAACTTAAGTGAAATATAATTGTGAATGTATATATCTTTGGTTTTTGTCATGGGCAGAGAGAGGAAGAGAAATATACAGAAAGAGACAGAGACAGAGAGAAATTCCCCATCTGCACTCTACAAATGCCTGCAACATCTCAGGGTGGCCTGTGACCTAGATATCCAATCTGGATCTCTCCATGTGTGTGGCAAAAACTAAACTCTTTTTTTTAAAAGATTTATTTTTATTATTTTTTTTTTTATTGGAAAGGCAGATATACAGAGAGGAGAGACAGAGAGGAAGATCTTCCGTCCCATGATTCACTCCCCAAGTGAGTGCAACGGGCCGATGCTATGTCAATCCAAAGCCAGGAGCCTCTTCCGGTCTCCCACGCAGGTGCAGGGTCCCAAAGCTTTGGGCCGTCCTGACTGCTTTCCCAGGCCACAGGCAGGGAGCTGGAAGGGAAGTGGGGCTGCAGGGATAGAACTGGCGCCCATATGGGATCCCGGGCGTACAAGGCAAGGACCTTAACCACTTGTGACACCGCGCAGGGTCCAAAAACTAAACTCTTAACTACTCCCTCCTACCTATTGGAGTGCATCATCTTCAGCACTGCATCAACTGGCAGCTACTAGGTTTAACCTTTTTTCTGTCTCCTAGCTCTTTGTACTGGTGGTCAAGTACTGCAGAGATTTGTGACTACTTCATGTAGCATAATCTCAAAAGAGAAGGAAATACCATAGGTAATGTGCATGTTAATTAGCCAGATTTCGTCATTCCACATGATGCCCAAACTTCCAAACATCACATTGTTCCTGGTTAAACCGTTTGATCTTGTCTCCCAGTTTAAGGCATTTAAGACAGGAAAATATGTAATATGTAATCAAAATCTCATCATAAAAAAGCATACGGGCACAAAGATAGGTGCCAATTTTCTGATTTTCTTTTGAGCAGACTCAGTTTTACAGTTCTTGGATCCTATGAGCTTACAATCTAATTTCAACTTTGCAGTGTTCAAAGGACTTTGGTTTATAGGTTTTTACGAGTAGAAGTAGTTATGGTAAGTTTTTTTCCTGATCCAGTCACAGGGAGGAGTGAAGAGGGTCTCTTGTCATAATTCCAAGGTTAGGAGTGATCTCTCAGCAAGCATGCAAGAGCCATGTTGCACAATATGCTTGTCAGGCCATGTGCACCAGAGGAAACAGATGTATCTAGAAGGAAATGCACTCACCATTCTAAGGGTCCACACTGTGACACTGTAGTGCAGCAGGGACCTTGGGGTCCACTGTGCTGAATGCATCCCTGGTGAGGGTCCACTGCCTATATCCTGTGCAGGCTTCAAAAGTGGCCTTGGGCCTGGCAGCATGGCCTAGATGCTAAGGTCTGCACCTGGAACGCACCAGGATTCCATATGAGTGCTGGTTATAATCCCGGCAGCTCCACTTCCCATCCAGCTCCCTGCTTGTGGTCTGGGAAAGCAGTCAAGGACGGGCCAATGATTTGGGACCCTGCACCCGTGTGGGAGACCTGGAGGAAGTTCCTGGATCCTGGATTCAGATCTGCACATGACTAGCCATTGCGCTCACTTGGGAAGTGAATCTTGGGATGTAGATCTTCCTCTGTGTATATCTAACTTTGTAATAAAAATAATAAATCTTTTTTAAAAAATGTCATCTTGCTGAGTGAGAGGGAAGGCATGCCTGGAGGGAACTGCAACTGCAAGTACCCAGCAGGCACATGACCTTGCAAACTGCCTGAGAGACTAAGCTGTGATTAACAGTGTCCTGTCTTTCCACCTGCAGGGAGGCAAGGGAGGAGGAAACCAGGCCACATGTGTCACTTGGGTTAAACTCGCAGGCTCTGTCTGTAACAGCAGAACATGTGCTTCTGAGCTGAAGGGCTCTTGGTTTAAACTGTCTGAGGGCCATTAGACCATTCAGCTTTTGAAGTAATGGTCAAGCATCTGCTTCAGTTGGAAACCAAGCAAACATATTTAACAATACAAATAAGCTTTTCTTCATAAATACAAGCACAAAATTTGTCATTTCAAATGCAAACATTTCAGTGATTCCAAGGATTTTCCTCCTGGTAAGGCTGAGAGCCCAGGCCCCTTGAGATCCTGAGAAAGTAACTAATGTTAGTGATGTCAGTGCAGCACCCTTGCCTGAGCCTGGTTTTGCAGAATTGGTCTGGCTGGTGCCTGTTCCTTCATCTGAGGCCCTGTGCTTCCTCCCTTTGGGCTCTGCTCCTGCATCTTTAGATGAGCAAAGCATGAGCCAAAGCTGCATCTTCTATAATATCTTCATCAAAGGGTCCATAAATGCTTTAAAATTGGAAAATCACAGCAATAACATCGGGATGGTGTGACAGTGCAGAGTGTTAGAAAACAGGATTACAATGAGCCACTCTAAATATCAGCACCTAGCTAGTCAATGTCTGTCAGCACATTGCCTCTATAAGACCCAACATTGTTAAAATTGGGAAGTGTTTTGTCCTGGATTAGTCTGCAGTGAGGAGCAAGGGCATGAGTGAAGGGTGCTTTTGTCTGTGTTTCATGACATCTAAGAATTGTACTGTGTTTTCAGTATTTAGTTTAAAGGAATGACAAAAAAAAAAAGAATGTCAAAAATCCTAGGATACCAAATAAAGTTAAAAAGTTCCCATGCTGAAACAACAGAAGGACACTAGGACGCCCAAAATAAAAGAAAAAGTGAAAATCAAACAACAACAAGAGTCCCTGAGCTGCAAAGTGCACAAATGCCGCGAGTCTGTAGGAGTGGGAACCCCCACGCTGGCTGAGAGCCCACTGCTGCCTGATGCCTCTGGCTTCCCTCACATCTGGGAATTGGAGCAGCCTCAGGCTGTGGTAATCAATGGCTCTACTGCACATAATCTCCCTCCAGGGCCACACAAGCAGTTGTTGCTGGATGCATTTGGAAATGATAGCCACCCTCTCCCTGGCTGCTCTCACCTTCCTTTTCCAAGAGGACAGGAAAATCTGAGATGCTGCCCTCTCCTGACCTGGTCCTAAATAGACCTGTCTGCAACAACATCTCTTCCAGAGCAAAGGCAGCTACCCCTGCACACACACTTACTCAGTCTCACTCACCTGAGCAGTCTGCAAGACTGTGGCAGGGGCTGTTGCAGAGAAGCACAGCCAGACCTGTTTATCCTTGCCTGAGTCCCAGCACTCAAAGATGCTGTCACTGCTGTCAACATGTTAATGTGATGAGTTTGGCTCCTTATACATGCTGTGGTCCCTGGGGCCTGCTCTGCCCTCTCCCTGCTCTGGCCTTGATTGTCAAGTTCAGAAACATCTTGATCCTAATTATACTGAATCTGCACTAATGAGCAGAATGTAGTATGATGATGAGCAGGTCTCAGAGGGTCCGGATCCCTTGGACTTGTGATCTCATCCTTCCCACTACAATCAAAGCTCAGGAGCTTTTTCTAATAGGCTATGTTAAAGGTACCTTAAAATATACTTTCTAAACACTTAAAAGGTGCTTAACTTTTATATACATGGCCACTGAGTGTAGAATCAGTGGCTGTCTTGTGGAGTCATGTTAATGAAGTTAGGGCACCTCAAGTGGTGGAGCTGTTTCTTGACCTATATACTGGCAGCATGCAGAGAATCCAGGATTCAGATCTCTAGTTGTCTGCCCTTCTCAGTGTGCTTATTGGTTTATTTATCTTTTCAATATTCACTGACCATGATTCATAATGCCACTGGCTCTGAACAGTCAAATTCTGCTATTTTGCTTGAGTCCTCAATGAGTGAGGGTGTAGCCTCATTTATTGGATTTCACATGGGTCCCAGGGCCCCCACACTTTTTCAGAGATGACCTCTATATATCTGTGCAAAAGACAACAAGGAGGAGGCAGCAGCCAGGAACACCCTTGGTGGTCCTACAGTGATGACTAGGTTGTGAGCACTGCTCTCATTCCCTCCCATTTCCTCCCTCCTCAATGGCTAACCCTGCTGCAAAGGAATGTGCTGAACTGGGTGTACACAGCTGTGACCTCACTTCAGTAGACATCGTTCCCACCACAGGAACAGCTGTGCTTCTGGCAACTAAGCCTGGTAAGTAGAGGTAAAATGAGGCTGGTCCAGAGAAAATGGTCTGATGCCACTTCTGAGCTGCCCAACCCTGTGGCCTTTGCTGTCCGGATGTCGTTTACCACTCAGACCATCCACAACTGCTTGGGGCTGTGAATGGATGGATTGCTCCTTCACAGTTTATTGGTTAATTCTTACAGTCCCTCTGTATGTTTTGAGCCACTCCAAACACCAGTGTGTGGCTGTGTCCCAACTACATCGGCCCTGCAGTTCTCAGAATAGACAAGGAGCAAGGCTAAGCATCAGGACTTCTCAGGTTTGTTTATTCCATCTGATTTGATGAACATAAACATTTAATAATAGAGTATATACTACAAAGGAGATTGTTTTTTTTAATTTCAATCAGTTTCCCTTATTAAAAGTTTTGTGTCATTTTTATTATTTATGTGAGGAGCAAAGTGGTACAGAGAGAAACATCTTGCACATGGTGGTTCACTCTTCAAACTGCTGCAACAAATCCAGGAGCCAGCAATACCACCTGGGTCTTTCTCACAGGAGACAGGAGTACAAAAATTTGAGCCATTTTTGTTGTTTTCTTTGACCCATGGGAGGGACCTGTTCAGAAGCATAGCAGCAAGGACTTTTATTGGTGCATATAAGGGATGCTGGCATCCAGGCATCAGCTAAGATCATCATTTCCCTATTATTTCCTTTTTAATTTAAGATATATTTATTTTTATTTGAAAGGCAGATGTACAGAGAGGAGGAGAGACAGAGATGATGATTTTTCTCTCCAGAGGTTCACTCCCCAAGCAGCCGTAGTGGCAAGAATTGAGCTAATCCAAAACCAGGAGCCTCTTCCAGGTCTCCCATGTGGGTGTAGGGTCCCAAAGCTTTGGGCCATCCTTGACAGCCTTCCCAGGCAAGAAGCAGGGAGCTGGATGGGAACTGGAGCCACTGGGATTAGAACCGGCATCCATATGAGGTGAGGATTTTAACCACTATGCTGTCACACCGGGCCTTCTATAATCTCCTTCTAATGAAGGCAATTGGAGAGTAAAGCTAGAGGTGGGAACTTTAATTTAATTCTCTTCTTTCAAATAAAGGTATTAATGAATAAAGGTATTGATGAATAAAATGTGTATAATTAGTAACATAAAGAGCCTCATACAATTACATCTTTATCCAGTGAAAGCAATGATACAGATGAGCATAGCTTCCATACAAGGCCAGATTTCTAAAGCTTTTATTCAGAATTGGAGGGAAGCTGATCACAGACAAGAGTAACTTTAATACCATCTATGTGAAAATCTCATATACATATTTAGAAATTCACAGAAAACATACATGGTGCATTGGTTTGTCAGCTGATTGCTGAGGACAAATGGGCTAAAGAATTTCTTAAGAATGTGTAAATAAGACACTGCCCTAGATTTCCTGACATTTTGCCCAATCCAGTGTCTGAAATCTTACAGGAGACCCACATATTAGGCTTGATCATTATTTAAAGATGCAGGTGATCACTGGGGCTGGTCTGGATGTGAACTTTTTAAAATTATAAGACATAAAGAAAGAAGAAGAAGGTGAAGAAGAAGATGAAGAAGAAGAAAAAGAAGAACAAGAACCAGAACCAGAACAAGAACAAGAAGAGGAAAAACAAGAGAAGAAGAAGAAGAAGAAGAAGAAGAAATCACCGGGATTCGTTTCAGAGAAGATGAAGGATGACTGGCCACTCATCTTCACAACTTTATAAATTCACAAAGCAAGGGACAAATTATGTACCACTTCTTTTAAAGTACATTTCCACTGAATCTCAATTTTGGCAGTCTACTGTTACATTTTGTTATTTCTAGGCTTTCTCTTCCTATTAAGTGATTCTCATCAAGCAGAGACTGAAGAGGATCTGGCTGCGGCCATTCTCACATTGTGACACTTTTGAGTCAGTCTAGGGTGGTTGGCAACCTCAGGGGTTCTGTGATGAACTGGGTTGGCATCTGGATCCTTGTATTCGATAATATCATTTTTATTAGATGTGGCACGTTGTTAAAGGTGTTACATAATTTTAAGAGAATCTGTTTCCACCTTTTTTAAAGATTTTATTTTTTTGTATTGTAAAGGCAGATATAGAGAGAGGAGAGAGAGAGAGAGGAACATCTTCCCTGCAGTGGTTCACTCCCCAAGCGACCGCAATGGCTGGTGCTGAGCCAATCTGAAGCCAGGAACCTCCTCCTGATCTCCCACGTGGGTGCAGGGTCCCAAAGTTTTGGGCCATCCTTAACTGCATTCCCAGGCCACAGGCAGGGACCTGGATGGGAAGTGGGGTCACTGGGATTAGAACTAGTGCCCATACTGGCTCCCAGCCTGTTTAAGGCAAGGTCCTTAAGGGCTACACTGCCACACCCAGCCCTGTGTCCACATTTGATACATGTTTGATTTTGTATCATTCTTCCTGTCACAATTTTCTAAATGAGTTACTCATGTTTCCTTCCAGAACACAACTAACACATGGCATATATGATGGACCTAACCAACCATTTGTCCCAGGACCATTCCATAAGAACCTCTGGCAGGAAAAGGAGTCAAGATCTTCCTTAGGGGGAGGAGCCCAGGAACAAGCACTATGCACAGGCACTGCATCTCTCATGGTGTGTGTGGTGAAAGAAGATCTAAACTAGGCCAGTGCTGGGAGGATCTCCAACATTTTTCTACTTGGTTGTTTAGAATGGACAAGAAGGGTTCCAACTGGATACATTTCCCACTAGAGCTACAAGACAACCCTGAGACACCAGTTAACTTGGTTTAAAATGGATTGGGACTGTCAGCTGACTTGGTATCCAGAAGTATATAATACTGGTTATTATTATAAAGGTTATTTATTATAACATTTATTATAACCAACGATATAAATTAATGGGGAAAGCGTAAGCAGGAAACGTCTCTTTAATGTTTAATGTTGGTTTTGCAATGTAGATCCTTTGAAGTTGTCTTCTTTGTTCTGAATACCCATGTTTATATCATGGTGACACTTAACATAGAATAAATTATTCATTGATTCAGATTCAAACTATTCACTAACAAAATGGCCTCAGTTTAAGCAAAGAGTTTTTTTTTTTTAAGGTTTTTTTTTCTTTTTTTTCTTTTCTTTTTTTTTTTATTGTTGCTTACATTGTATTATGTAGTACAGTTTTATAGGCGCTGGGGATTCCCCCCACCCCTCCCATACCCCTCCCCCCATGGTGGATTCCTCCACCTTGCTGCATAACCATAGTTCAAGTTCAGTTGAGATTCATTCCTTGCAAACACATGCCTAGCATAAAGTTCAGCGTCTTATTGTCCAGATAAGTTCAGTGGCCCCTTGGGGAGACCTTCTATGGTCTGAAGATAGGTCTAATAGAGTAAAGATCCGGTCAGTTAAAAGCCCCAACAAGGCCTCAGTATCAATATACAACATTATGGAATTAATTGACATAGTATTGGGTAAACAATATGTTAAAAATAATGCAAGTTCCCTTCTTCGAAACATCTGGGTTGAGACAGTATCAATGACAGGTTCAAAAAATAACAAACAACCAAACAAAAAATTACAGGTTAAATCAAGGCAAACATGTGGTATCTAATCTTTTGGGATTCGCTCATTTCCCTTAGCATTATAGTTTCCAGTTGTGCCCATTTAGCCACAAAGAACTGCATTTTGTTTTTTTTAATAGCTGAGTAGTATTCCATGGAGTAGATGAACCAAAGCTTTCTTATCCAATCTTCTGCTGATGGGCATTTCGGTTGCTTCCATGTTTTTGCAATTACTGATTGTGCTGCAATGAACATAGGGATGCATGTTGGTTTGTCGTAAAACAGGTGTTTTGGATATATTCCTAGGAGTGCAATTGCTGGGTCATATGGTATGCAGATTTTGAGTTGTTTGAGTGTTCTCCAGACTGATTTCCATAAAGGCTGTACCAATTTGCAGCTCCACCAGCAGTGGAGTAGGGTTCCCTTTTCCCCGCATCCTCGCCAGCAAGCGTCGTTGGTGTTCTTGTTTATGTGGGCCAATCTTACTGGTGTTAGGTGGTACCTCATCGATGTTTTAATTTGGATTTCCCTTATTGCTAGGGAGCTGGAACATTTTTTCATATGTTTGTTTGCCATTTGGACTTGTTCCTTTGTGAAATGTTTGCCCATTTCCCGTGCCCATTTCTTGAGTGGCTTGTTTGTTTTGGTTTTTTGGTTGTTTTGAAGTTCTTTGTATATCCTGGAAATTAGCCCCCTATCGCCTATATCGTGTGCAAAGATCTTCTCCCACTCTGTGGGTTGCTTTTTTACTTTGTTGATTGTTTCCCTTGCTGTACAGAAGCTTCTTAGTTTGATGAGGTCCCATTTGTTTATTCTGTTCTCAACTGCTATTGCTTTTGGTGTCCTTCTTAGAAAGTCAGGACCGGGAGAGCGAAGATGGCCGACGTAGGAGGAAGGCTGTGAGGGAGCGTCTAGTGAGAGAGGGATAGAACGCTACAGAAGCAGCAAAGAGGAACAGCAGGGAACCGCAGGGAGAGGTCCGTGAAGCTCCCTGGGACAGTGTGGAGCCAAAAAGATCCACACAACTCGGAAGAACAACGAGAACGGAGCAGGGCAAAAGCAGAGAAACCGACATCCCACTCCAGACCTGCTGAGTCACTTTTGAAAACGGCCTGACGGGAGACGCGGCCAGCTCGGAGGCGGGGAGATCAGGGGGATCGTCACCGGCGGGAGGCCTTCGGCAGCGGTGGAGGCAGACTGCAGCGGCCGGACGTTTGGTGAGCTGGGGGTTGACGTGGCAGCCTCCGCATTTCTTGCCCCCTGCTGAGGCTCCAGCCTCAGAACGCGGAGCAGACGGCCGAAACTGTTGGGTCTGTGTGGAACTACGCACAGTGGTGTTGTGTTGGTGGCTGAGGGGGCCCCGGGAAGGCGCATCGGATGTTCCTGCGCTGAGGGGACCAGTGCGGCTCGGTGCGCAGAGGTAGCTGGCGAGGGTCTGGAGTCCCCCACATCCTGCCTGGTGAGTGCTTGAAACCACCAGGACTCTGAACGCCGCACCGAGCGGGCTGGGCGCCCCGCCTGCAGCAGCAGCACCTCCGTAGCGCAGGTGTCAGGTGTCAGGAGAACTCCTGCACCAAACTGACACGGTGCGAACCTGCCGCCGTGAAGTCATTATAACAGGGCGCCTGGGCCACTCCTCCGCTAAGGGCCTGTGTGGGGGAGCCACACGGGAGCAGGGGCTCTGAACACCCACACACCACGAGTGGTGGATTCACTGCACAAGAGCCACGCCTGGAAAGTGCCTCACCCACAGTCCCGTGTGTGGGAGACGCACCAGGTGGGCTCTGAAAAACCCTGCAGTCCCTGACACGGAGAACGCAGGGAGAAAGCACATAAAACCTTCTACGCCCTGCGGATTCCCGTGAAGGGAGCACACCCAGAGAGCGCCTCCATCCCTCCACGCCCTGGGGTGTCACACCTGTAGAAGAGGTGCCCAGAGTGTGCCTGGAATCCACTGGGCCCCCAAGCTGGTGCTCTACAGCCCCGGGCCCTGAGAACGCACCAACGGTGCCTTGAAAATTACCACGCCCGGCAACACCACGCCTACAGGCTCCAATCTCTACAGGAAAGCACCTGACAGCCCCTCAACACACGGGTCCATTTGCCTCACCAGAATACACCAACGCAATGGGAAAAACCACCAGAAAGAGTTGTGCTCCAGATGAAAGAGCCTGCACCCCACCAAACAAGGGCCAAAAGCCATTATCAATATCGACGATACGAGATGAAGACATGGAAGTGTTACCAACAAAGGAATTGATGAAAATAATGCTAAAATCTCTCAGAGACGTGGACACAAAGCTGGAAGACCTCCAGAACCGCATAATCACCGAAATACAACAAATCAAAACCAAACTGGATGCCCAAGATAATAAGATTGAAAGCCTCATCAACAGAATAAATGCGGCAGAGGAAAGGATCTCTGAAACAGAAGACACACAAAATGAAAGTGCCCAGCGAATTAAACAGCTGGAGACAAACCTCAGCAAAACTAATAAAATGATGCAAGAGATGAAGGATTACCTTAGAAAATTGAATATTCGGATCATCGGCCTCCCCGAGGGAGTAGAAAGAGAATCTGGGATGCAAGCAGTGCTCGATGAAATTATACAGGAAAACTTCCAAAACACTTGGAACACGAATCCACCCCGCATACAGGATGGACAGAGAACTCCCAACAGACATGATCCAAAGAGATCTTCACCCAGACACACGGTGCTCAAGTTCTACTCCAATGAAGACAAAGAAGGAATCCTGAGACAAGTACGAAGTAGAGAAAAGATCACATACAGGGGAAAACCCATCAGAATCACTGCTGACTTCTCCGAAGAGACCCTACAAGCAAGGAGAGAATGGACAAAGATCTTCCAAGTCCTGAAACAAAACAACTGTCAGCCAAAAATAATCTACCCAGCAAAGATCTCATTTGTATATGAGAACAAAATCAGATACTTCAATAGCAAAGAAAAACTAGAAGAATATGTCTACACAAAACCAGCTCTGCAAAGTCTCCTTAGAAATGCGCTAGTCCCGGACAAAAAGGAGGCAAATCACAAACAAAGTTGGCAAATAAGAAGGTCTCCAAACTAAAGGCCGCACCAACAAGACAATTACATAGGCAACAACACACACACAACACAATCACATGGCAGGGCAAAATTGCAACCTCTCAATTTTAACTCTCAACACAAATGGTCTAAATTCACCAATCAAAAGACAGAGATTAATAGAATGGATCATCAAACAAGACTCAACCATCTGTTGCCTACAAGAAACGCATCTAACCAGAAAGGATGCAAAGAAACTGAAAGTGAAGGGATGGAAAAAGATATTTCACGCCAATAGACGAGAAAAAAAAGCTGGGGTAGCTATCCTAATTTCAGACGAGATAGATTTCATTCTAACTAACATCAAAAGAGACAGGGAAGGCCATTTTATACTGGTGAAAGGAATGATCCATCAAGAAGCAATCACCATCATTAATGTTTATGCACCGAATCTTAATGCACCTACTTACGTAAAGCAATTACTTACAGACTTAAGGGAAGACATAGACACCCGCACAATTCTTGTAGGCGATCTCAACACACCTCTAACAACAATGGACCGGTCTACGAAACAAAAACTCAACAAAGAAACAACAGAGCTCACACAAACAATAGAACAACTGGACTTAGTAGACATATATAGAACTTTTTATCCTAAGGCCACAGACTATACCTTCTTCTCAGCGGTGCATGGCACCTTCTCCAGAATCGACCACATGATAGGACATAAAGCGAATCTAAACAACTTCCAAAACATTAGTATCATACCATGTACCCTCTCAGACCACCATGGGATGAAACTGGAAATCAACAACTCAAAACTCCCCAGGAAGTATAGGCACTCTTGGAAATTGAACAATATGCTATTAAACGAACAATGGGTCAGAGAAGAAATTAAAGATGAGATAAAAAAATTTATGGAAACCAATGAAAACTCTGATACAACATTCCAAAACTTGTGGGACACCGCCAAAGCAGTGCTACGAGGTAGATTCATCGCAATCGGAGCCCATGTCAAGGCCCAAGAAAGACGCCAAATACAGGAACTAACCTCACACCTCCAGGATCTGGAAAAACAGCAGCAGAAGAGTCCCACACACAATAGGAAACAAGAAATCATCAAAACAAGGGAGGAGATAAACCAAATAGAAATCAAAAAAACTATACATAAAATCAACAAATCAAAAAGTTGGTTTTTTGAGAAAATAAACAAAATAGACACTCCACTGGCCCGATTGACCAAAAAAAAACAAGAGAAAGTGAGAATCAATAGCATTAAAGATGAAAAAGGCAACATAACAACAGACACTGCAATCATTAAGAAAATAATTAGAAATTACTACAAAGAACTGTACTCCCACAAATTTGAGGACCACCAAGAAATAGAAAAGTTCTTGGACTCCCACCACTCACCAAAACTCAGTCTGGAGGCAACTGCAGAATTAAATAAACCCATAACCGAGGTAGAGATTGAAACAGTCATCAAGGATCTCCCAACGAAAAAAAGCCCAGGCCCAGACGGCTTCACTACAGAATTCTACAAAACATTCCGAACAGAACTAACCCCAATCCTCTACAAGCTCTTCAAAACAATAGAGGAGGAAGCAACCCTCCCAAACTCATTCTATGAAGCTAACATCACCTTAATCCCAAAACCGGACAGAGAACCATCAGAGAAGGAAAACTACAGACCTATTTCTCTGATGAAGTTTGATGCTAAAATTCTCAAGAAAATCCTAGCCAATAGAATTCAAAAAATCATCAGACAGATCATTCATCCGGATCAAGTAGGATTCATCCCTGGAATGCAGGGATGGTTCAACATTCGGAAATCCATAAATGTTATAAACCACATCCAAAAACTGCAAAACAAGAACCACATAATAGTTTCAATAGATGCAGAAAAAGCTTTCGACAAAATCCAACACCTCTTCATGCTAAAATCTCTAGCCAAAGTAGGCATAGATGGGAAAATCCACAACATAATCAAAGCAATTTATGAAAAACCCAATGCCAGTATCATACTGAATGGAGAAAAGCTAGAACCCTTCCCACTGCGATCTGGAACAAGACAAGGGTGCCCGCTATCACCACTGCTATTCAACATAGTCCTAGAGGTACTTGCAGAGGCCATAAGACAAGAAAAAGAAATCAAAGGCATACGTATAGGAAACGAAGAAGTCAAGCTTTCACTATATGCAGATGACATAATCCTGTACATAGAAAAACCAGGAGACTCAATACAGAAACTGCTAGAACTTATACGAGAGTTTGGCAGAGTGGCGGGGTACAAAATTAACGAACGAAAATCAACAGCCATAGTGTACGCAAATAACACCAAGATGGAAGAAGATCTAACCAACAGGATACCATTCAAAATAGCAGAGAGAAGTATGAAGTATTTGGGAATAAATTTAACCAAAAGCGTAGGAGACCTATTCGAAGAAAACTACAAACTATTTAAAAAGGAAATTGAACAAAACCTCAAAAGATGGAATAACATCCCGTGCTCCTGGATAGGCAAAATCAATATCATTAAAATGTCTATACTACCACAAGCAATATACATTTTCAACGCAATTCCAATCAAATTGCCCAAAATATTCTTCACGGAACTGGATACAATGATTCAAGAGTTCATCTGGAAACACAAAAAACCACGAATAGCTAGAACCATCCTGAAAAATAAGAAGTTAGCAGGGGGAATCACAATCCCGGACCTCTGGACATACTATAGAGCAGTGGTTATCAAAACAGCCTGGTACTGGCACAAAGACAGAAAGGAAGATCAATGGAATAGAATAGAAGCACCAAAAGGGAACCCACACAAATACAACCAATCAATCTTTGACAAAAAGACCAATGACAACTCAAGCAAGTGGGAAGGCCTCTTTAGTAAATGTTGTTGGGACAACTGGCTGATAGCCTGTAGAAACAAAAAGATAGACCCACATCTATCACCATACACTAAGATCCAATCTACATGGATAAAAGACCTAAACCTACATCCAGAAACCTTCAAACTCTTGCAGGAAAATGTAGGAAATACCCTGCAAGACCTAGGAGTAGGCTCCGACTTTCTAAGAAGGACACCAAAAGCAATAGCAGTTGAGAACAGAATAAACAAATGGGACCTCATCAAACTAAGAAGCTTCTGTACAGCAAGGGAAACAATCAACAAAGTAAAAAAGCAACCCACAGAGTGGGAGAAGATCTTTGCACACGATATAGGCGATAGGGGGCTAATTTCCAGGATATACAAAGAACTTCAAAACAACCAAAAAACCAAAACAAACAAGCCACTCAAGAAATGGGCACGGGAAATGGGCAAACATTTCACAAAGGAACAAGTCCAAATGGCAAACAAACATATGAAAAAATGTTCCAGCTCCCTAGCAATAAGGGAAATCCAAATTAAAACATCGATGAGGTACCACCTAACACCAGTAAGATTGGCCCACATAAACAAGAACACCAACGACGCTTGCTGGCGAGGATGCGGGGAAAAGGGAACCCTACTCCACTGCTGGTGGAGCTGCAAATTGGTACAGCCTTTATGGAAATCAGTCTGGAGAACACTCAAACAACTCAAAATCTGCATACCATATGACCCAGCAATAGCACTCCTAGGAATATATCCAAAACACCTGTTTTACGACAAACCAACATGCATCCCTATGTTCATTGCAGCACAATCAGTAATTGCAAAAACATGGAAGCAACCGAAATGCCCATCAGCAGAAGATTGGATAAGAAAGCTTTGGTTCATCTACTCCATGGAATACTACTCAGCTATTAAAAAAAACAAAATGCAGTTCTTTGTGGCTAAATGGGCACAACTGGAAACTATAATGCTAAGGGAAATGAGTGAATCCCAAAAGATTAGATACCACATGTTTGCCTTGATTTAACCTGTAATTTTTTGTTTGGTTGTTGGTTATTTTTTGAACCTGTCATTGATACTGTCTCAACCCAGATGTTTCGAAGAATGGAACTTGCATTATTTTTAACATATTGTCTACCCATTACTATGTCAATTAATTCCATAATGTTGTATATTGATACTGAGGCCTTGTTGGGGCTTTTAACTGACCGGATCTTTACTCTGTTAGACCTATCTTCAGACCATAGAAGGTCTCCCCAAGAGGCCACTGAACTTATCTGGACAATAAGACGCTGAACTTTATGCTAGGCATGTGTTTGCAAGCAATGAATCTCAACTGAACTTGAACTATGGTTATGCAGCAAGGTGGAGGAATCCACCATGGGGGGAGGGGTATGGGAGGGGTGGGGGGAATCCCCAGCGCCTATAAAACTGTACTACATAATACAATGTAAGCAACAATAAAAAAAAAAAAAAAAGTCAGGACCTACTCCTAGGTCTTGCAGGGTATTTCCTACATTTTCTTGCAAGAGTTTGAAGGTTTCCGGATGTAGGTTTAGGTCTTTTATCCATGTAGATTGGATCTTAGTGTATGGTGATAGATGTGGGTCTATTTTTTTGTTTCTACAGGCTATCAGCCAGTTGTCCCAACATCATTTACTAAAGAGGCCTTCCCACTTGCTTGAGCTGTCATTGGTCTTTTTGTCAAAGATTAATTGGCTGTATTTGTGTGGGTTCCCTTTTGGTGCTTCTATTCTATTCCATTGATCTTCCTTTCTGTCTTTGTGCCAGTACCAGGCTGTTTTGATAACCACTGCTCTATAGTATGTCCAGAGGTCCAGGATTGTGATTCCCCCTGCTAACTTCTTATTTTTCAGGATGGTTCTAGCTATTCGTGGTTTTTTGTGTTTCCAGATGAACTTTTGAATCATTGTATCCAGTTCCGTGAAGAATATTTTGGGCAATTTGATTGGAATTGCATTGAAAATGTATATTGCTTGTGGTAGTATAGACATTTTAATGATATTGATTTTGCCTATCCAGGAGCACGGGATGTTATTCCATCTTTTGAGGTTTTGTTCAATTTCCTTTTTAAATAGTTTGTAGTTTTCTTCGAATAGGTCTCCTACGCTTTTGGTTAGATTTATTCCCAAATACTTCATACTTCTCTCTGCTATTTTGAATGGTATCCTGTTGGTTAGATCTTCTTCCATCTTGGTGTTATTTGCGTACACTATGGCTGTTGATTTTCGTTCGTTAATTTTGTACCCCGCCACTCTGCCAAACTCTCGTATAAGTTCTAGCAGTTTCTGTATTGAGTCTCCGGGTTTTTCTACGTGTAGGATTATGTCATCTGCATATAGTGAAAGCTTGACTTCTTCGTTTCCTATACGTATGCCTTTGATTTCTTTTTCTTGTCTTATGGCCTCTGCAAGTACCTCTAGGACTATGTTGAATAGCAGTGGTGATAGCGGGCACCCTTGTCTTGTTCCAGATCGCAGTGGGAAGGGTTCTAGCTTTTCTCCATTCAGTATGATATTGGCGTTGGGTTTTTCATAAATTGCTTTGATTATGTTGTGGATTTTCCCATCTATGCCTACTTTGGCTAGAGTTTTTTAGCATGAAGAGGTGTTGGATTTTGTCGAAAGCTTTTTCTGCATCTATTGAAACTATTATGTGGTTCTTGTTTTGCAGTTTTTGGATATGGTTTATAACATTTATGGATTTCTGAATGTTGAACCATCCCTGCATTCCAGGGATGAATCCTACTTGACCCAGATGAATGATCTGTCTGATGATTTTTTGAATTCTATTTGCTAGGATTTTGTTGAGAATTTTAGCATCAATGTTCATCAGAGAAATAGGCCTGTAGTTTTCCTTCTCCGATGGTTCTCTGTCCGGTTTTGGGATTAAGGTGATGTTGGCTTCATAGAATGAGTTTGGGAGGGTTGCTTCCTCCTCTATTGTTTTGAAGAGCTTGTAGAGGATTGGGGTTAGTTCTGTTCGGAATGTTTTGTAGAATTCTGTAGTGAAGCCATCTGGGCCTGGGCTTTTTTTCATTGGGAGATCCTTGATGACTGTTTCAATCTCTACCTCGGTTATGGGTTTATTTAATTCTGCAGTTGCCTCCAGACTGAGTTTTGGTGAGTGGTGGGAGTCCAAGAACTTTTCTATTTCTTGGTGGTCCTCAAATTTGTGGGAGTACAGTTCTTTGTAGTAATTTCTAATTATTTTCTTAATGATTGCAGTGTCTGTTGTTATGTTGCCTTTTTCATCTTTAATGCTATTGATTCTCACTTTCTCTTGTTTTTTTTTTTTGGTCAATCGGGCCAGTGGAGTGTCTATTTTGTTTATTTTCTCAAAAAACCAACTTTTTGATTTGTTGATTTTATGTATAGTTTTTTTGATTTCTATTTGGTTTATCTCCTCCCTTGTTTTGATGATTTCTTGTTTCCTATTGTGCGTGGGACTCTTCTGCTGCTGTTTTTCCAGATCCTGCAGGTGTGAGGTTAGTTCCTGTATTTGGCGTCTTTCTTGGGCCTTGACATGCGCTCCGATTGCGATGAATCTACCTCGTAGCACTGCTTTGGCGGTGTCCCACAAGTTTTGGAATGTTGTATCAGAGTTTTCATTGGTTTCCATAAATTTTTTGATCTCATCTTTAATTTCTTCTCTGACCCACTGTTCGTTTAATAGCATATTGTTCAATTTCCAAGAGTGCCTATACTTCCTGGGGAGTTTTGAGTTGTTGATTTCCAGTTTCATCCCATGGTGGTCTGAGAGGGTACATGGTATGATACTAATGTTTTGGAAGTTGTTTAGATTCGCTTTATGTCCTATCATGTGGTCGATTCTGGAGAAGGTGCCATGCACCGCTGAGAAGAAGGTATAGTCTGTGGCCTTAGGATAAAAAGTTCTATATATGTCTACTAAGTCCAGTTATTCTATTGTTTGTGTGAGCTCTGTTGTTTCTTTGTTGAGTTTTTGTTTCGTAGACCGGTCCATTGTTGTTAGAGGTGGGTTGAGATCGCCTACAAGAATTGTGCGGGTGTCTATGTCTTCCCTTAAGTCTGTAAGTAATTGCTTTACGTAACTAGGTGCATTAAGATTCGGTGCATAAACATTAATGATGGTGATTGCTTCTTGATGGATCATTCCTTTCACCAGTATAAAATGGCCTTCCCTGTCTGTTTTGATGTTAGTTAGAATGAAATCTATTTCGTCTGAAATTAGGATAGCTACCCCAGCTTTTTTTTCTCGTCTATTAGCGTGAAATATCTTTTTCCATCCCTTCACTTTCAGTTTCTTTGCATCCTTTCTGGTTAGATGCGTTTCTTGTAGGCAACAGATGGTTGGGTCTTGTTTGATGATCCATTCTATTAATCTCTGTCTTTTGATTGGTGAATTTAGACCATTTGTGTTGAGAGTTAAAACTGAGAGGTTGCAGTTTTGCCCTGCCATGTGTTTGTGTTGTATGTGTGTTGTTGCCTATGTAATTGTCTTGTTTGTGCGGCCTTTAGTTTGGAGACCTTCTTATTTGCCAACTTTGTTTGTGATTTGCCTCCTTTTTGTCCGGGACTAGCGCATTTCTAAGGAGACTTTGCAGGGCTGGTTTTGTGTAGACATATTCTTCTAGTTTTTCTTTGCTATTGAAGTATCTGATTTTGTTCTCAAATACAAATGAGATCTTTGCTGGGTAGATTATTTTTGGTTGACAGTTGTTTTGTTTCAGGACTTGGAAGATCTTTGTCCATTCTCTCCTTGCTTGTAGGGTCTCTTCGGAGAAGTCAGCAGTGATTCTGATGGGTTTTCCCCTGTATGTGATCTTTTCTCTACTTCGTACTTGTCTCAGGATTCCTTCTTTGTCTTCATTGGAGTAGAACTTGAGCACCGTGTGTCTGGGTGAAGATCTCTTTGGATCATGTCTGTTGGGAGTTCTCTGTCCATCCTGTATGTGGGGTGGATTCGTGTTCCAAGTGTTTTGGAAGTTTTCCTGTATAATTTCATTAAACACTGCTTGCATCCCAGATTCTCTTTCTACTCCCTCGGGGAGGCCGATGATCCGAATATTCAATTTTCTAAGGTAATCCTTCATCTCTTGCATCATTTTATTAGTTTTGCTGAGGTTTGTCTCCAGCTGTTTAATTCGCTGGGCACCTTCATTTTGTGTGTCTTCTGTTTCAGAGATCCTTTCCTCTGCCGCATTTATTCTGTTGATGAGGCTTTCAATTTTATTATCTTGGGCATCCAGTTTGGTTTTGATTTGTTGTATTTCGGTGATTATGCGGTTCTGGAGGTCTTCCAGCTTTGTGTCCACGTCTCTGAGAAATTTTAGCATTATTTTCATCAATTCCTTTGCTGGTAACACTTCCATGTCTTCATCTCATATCGCCGATATTGATAATGGCTTTTGGCCCTTGTTTGGTGGGGTGCAGGCTCTTTCATCTGGAGCACAACTCTTTCTGGTGGTTTTTCCCATTGCGTTGGTGTATTCTGGTGGGGCAAATGGACCCGTGTGTTGAGGGGCTGTCAGGTGCTTTCCTGTAGAGATTGGAGCCTGCAGGCGTTGTATTGCTGGGCGTGGTAATTTTCAAGGCACCGTTGGTGCGTTCTCAGGGCCCGGGGCTGTAGAGCACCACCTTGGGGGCCCAGTGGATTCCAGGCACACTCTGGGCACCTCTTCTACAGGTGTGACGCCCCAGGGCGTGGAGGGATGGAGGCGCTCTCTGGGTGTGCCCCCTTCACGGGAATCCACAGGGCGTAGAAGGTTTTATGTGCTTTCTCCCTGCGTTCTCCGTGTCAGGGACTGCAGGGTTTTTCAGAGCCCACCTGGTGCGTCTCCCACACACGGGACTGTGGGTGAGGCACTTTCCAGGCGTGGCTCTTGTGCAGTGAATCCACCACTTGTGGTGTGTGGGTGTTCAGAGCCCCTGCTCCCGTGTGGCTCCCCCACACAGGCCCTTAGCGGAGGAGTGGCCCAGACGCCCTGTTATAATGATTTCACGGCAGTTTCGCACCGTGTCAGTGTGGTGCAGGAGTTTTCAGAGCTCTCCTGGTGGGTCACCCACGCTCAGAACTGCGGGGTGGGAGGCGAGGAGTGAGCAGTTCACCCTATGGGAGTGGTACCTGTGTGTCAGGGACACACAGCGCTACACTTCCCAAAACTCAGAGCCCTCCTGACACCTGACAGCTGCGCTGTGGAGGCGGCTGCTGCAGGCGGGGCTGCCCAGCCCGCTTGGGGCAGCGTTCAGAGTCCTCCTGGTGGTCTCGTGCACCCACCAGGTAGGGTGTGGGGGTCTCCAGACCCTCGCCAGCAGCCTCTGCGCACCGAGACGCACTGGCCCCCTCAGCGCAGGAACATCCGAGGCGCCTTCCCAGGGCCCCCTCAGCCACCAACACCACTGTGCGTATTTCCCAAGGCACAGACCTGACAGTTTCAGGCTGCCTGCCCTGCATTCTCAGAGGCTGGAACCTCAGCAGGTGGCGAGGAATGCGGAGGCTGTTATGTTAACCCTTTGCTCACCAAACGTCCGGCTGTTGCAGTCTGCCTCTGCTGCTGTTGAGGATCTCCGCCAGCGATGATCCCTCCGATTTCCCTGTCTCCGAGCTGGCCGCGTCTCCCGTCAGGCCGTTTTCAAAAGTGACTCAGCAGGTCTGGAGTGGGATGTCGGTTTCTCTACCTTTGCCCTTCTCCGTTCTCATTGTTCTTCTGAGTTGTGTGGATCTTTTTGGCTCCACACTGTCCCAGGGAGCTTCACGGACCTCTCCCTGCGGTTCCCTGCTGTTCCTCTTTGCTGCTTCTGTAGCGTTCTATCCCTCTCTCACTGGACGCTCCCTCACAGCCTTCCTCCTACGTCGGCCATCTTAAAACCCCCCCTAAGCAAAGAGTTTAAGGATGCAAAGCAAAAATAAGGAAGCAGGGACAGAAGATGAATTTCAAAATTTATATTAACAAAAATTAAAACAAAATCCCATTAAAGCCCAAACAAATGTTTAATGGTTAAATCTTTTCATTTGTACTCCACGTTTTCAAATTATGTTATTAAAGTTAAAAATTTTAAAAATGGAAAAACATGAAAAATTACATATATTTGGATGGAAGGGAAAAATAATAATAGTGTTGGAGTTCAGAATGAATCAAAATAATAGAGACATCACACCTGGGAATGAATTTGAGTGAGAGTTACTGCTGCTGAGGGGAGAGTGTCAACAGCAGACCCATGACTACATTCTGATGGATTGCTTTCACCTGTTTGGGCCGAATCTGTCCCTACAATTCTTAAATGTTTCCTTTGTATTGTTCCTCTGTGTATTTGTTTTGTTGAAATCCAGAACATTGAAATGATGGAAATGTATTTCCTGCAGAGTAGCTCAACAAAGAATCTTGAAGGCTCTGTGTGCTCTGCCAACTGTCAAAGCAGATGCACAGAAAATTAGCAAAGAGAGGGTTTAAAGTCACTCCTGTAGTAGTACATAAATCTGAACTGGAAACCTCATGATTCCTTCAAGCTTTTTAGTGTTCAGCAGATTCAAGTCCTTCTTACACAATAATAACAAAATTGGACAAGTCGAACAATACAAAATTTTATCCAAACAATGTGATATTCAGGTGTTGCTGACAGTAGTTGGTACCCCTCAATTTGGAAATGCAATGAAAAACAAAAATTGCTGACACAGTATCATCTACTACATTGATAGTAAATTTGAGAATTATCAAAATGCAGAATCTCACGTGACTAGACACCAGGTGGCTGATAGCAAAATACACTGTTGTTTACATTTCAGTCATCCTTAAGGATATAGACTGAAACCATTGCATATTAACTTTTCAAAATTTTGTATGAAGAATTGAGAATTGGCAAAAATGGCATAAATTCATCAATCAAAAGACATAGATTAACAGAACAGATCAACAAGCAGGACCTAATTATGTGTTGCCTACAAGAGACACATCTGACCAAAGACCAGTAAAGAAGCTAAGAAACTGAAAGTGAAGGGATGGAAAAGGATTTCACGCCAATGGGACAATACGATGCTGGACTCAATGCATGGTACATGCTCACAACGAAGTAGTAATGACAGGATATGTGCTTTACTACTGCAACAATGTGCAGGAGTCCAACATGGGAGGAGTGCGTGAGGAGACTGGGGCAATCCCACAGCCTATGAAACTGTGTCACAAAAAAAAAAAAAAAAAAAAAAAAACAAAAACAAAAAAGATCCAGGATTAGGAATGGGCCTGGTAAGAAATGGTAAGAAATCTAAGGGAGATCTCCTGCTGGGATGCAATTTCCATTGATGAGTGGGAGGGCCAGAATGAATGAGGCTGAACAAGGCTGCAAGTGTCCCTCAGTCTGTGTGTTGGCTGGACACAGGGGAGCGTTACTTTGGGCTAGGCCACAGCACCCACTGGCAATCACAAGAGCTCAGTGGGTACAGGACAGGCTGGGCTAGGTTGTGGCACATACCAGTTCCACAAGAGAGCCAGGTAAGTGGGTAGACCAGGCAGGACTTGGCTGTAGTACCCACCATAGTGACAGCTGGGACTAGAGGAGGGCCATATCTTTCTACCTCGAGCACTCACCAGTTTGCTTGACATTCATAACTGAGAGCTGTTAAGATTCAGCTCATGGGCCCGGCATGATGGCACAGTGGTTAAGGTCCTCGCCTTGCACGCCTGGGATCCCAGATGGGGTTTGGTTCTAATCCTGGCAGCTCCACTTCCCTTCCAGGTCCCTGCCTGTGGCCTAGGAATGCAGTTAAGGATGGCCCAAAGCTTTGGGACCCTGCACCCACGTGGGAGATCAGGAGGAGGTTCCTGGCTTCAGATTGGCTCAGCGCCAGCCATTGCAGCCACTTGGGGAGTGAACCACTACAGGGAAGATGTTCCTCTCTCTCTCTCCTTTCTGTATATCCGCCTTTCCAATAAAAATAAAATAAATCTTAGAAAAAAAACGATTTAGCTTACACTGGTGAGTACAAGAACTGAATTGAGGCTGGGTACAGATAAAAGTATGTACCAGGACTTGGAGCAGATTGAGTTGGGCCAGTCTTCAGTACCCTGTTGATATGTGCAATAGCCAGGGTGGGTTGATGTCCAGACCAGATTGTGCTATAACACATGAGGATGAGGACTACAAGGTGCCTTGTTTGAGCTGACCCTCAGCACCTGCAGGCATGAGCTGGGACTGGAGTAGACAAGATGAAGCCAGGCTATAGTATCGGTTATTGTGGGAGATTGACCCTGGATCTATGCCTATCTAGGCCAGGGAGAGGCCATAGGCAGATGAGACACTGTGTCCTTGGCTGAGACACACACAAGGCCTGTTCACTGGGCATGCAACTAGAATCATGGGCTGCACTCTACTATTTCTTCTCCAATCTGTTAGGACTACATTTGTAAACAACTCTGGGAAGTCAAATCTTACATCCATTCTGCTTTCCAGCAGGTAACAAGTTTGTCCTGGGACATAGCTTCACTGCTTCCTGAATGCAAAATTCATTGGAGGGTCCAGAGATATAGATAGCTCTCTTAGGCAGTCACAGTGTTGTCAGCTGGAAGTGCTGCCAGGACTTCACTTTTGCCTGTCCCCTTCACCTACATAAACTTGAGACTTCTCTCAAATAAATGAACACTCTTCACCACAAGTTTATCTCCAGTGTTTCTGCTGAAGAGGAACACTGTCACCTCACCCTTCAGTGGTCTCTGGGTCTGCTGAACAGAAGGTCCACAAGAACTTACAAAGGGTGAGCAATGTGGGCCATTCCGGGCCAGGCCATAGCACCTACCACCATGTGCAAAATTCCAAGCTGGGGGCAATTTGACAGGAGACCATGGGTCCCTGGATACTACAACCTAGCCTGGCCAAGCCTGTCCCCATCCCTGGCTTTCATGTGAAGTGGCAGGAGCAGCTTATTAGGCCACTACTCCCAATGCTGAGCCTGAGAGCTAGGACTAGGGGCATACCAGGTTGGGCAGGGTTGTAACATCCATTATCCAGCATACAAGCTGAGTTGGAAGCAGGGTTAGCCAAGGCTTGGCCAGTGCATCTGATGGCACATGAAAGAACCAAATAAGTGTGTGACAGCAGAACATTGATACAGCATGCACTGACCCGTGTCAAGACTGAGTACAAGTCATTTCAGGCTGGATATCAGTAGCTCCTGCTAAGCACATGATCCAGGGCTTGGGATGGGCCTAGTAGAACTATGGAGATTCCTCTGCGAGGCTGCATTTCCCACTAGTGAACACAAGAGCCAGGGCTAGGGGTATGCCAGGGCCAGTCAGCCATCGTACAAGTGTGCCAGGTTGAGGGGTAGTTATGACAAGGCTGAGCCACAGCATCCATGGGTGTATATGACAGCCTGATGGAATGTGGGAGGAGCTGGACTAGCCTCCTGAACTAGCCAGCATGTGCAGGAACCAAGGCTGGGGACAAATGGATTGTGGTTTTCAAAGGAGATGCCACTGGGGATGGAACCAACTGGGCAACTGAATTCATCATTTTGGGCATAAGCTAATGCTGGTGGTATCACACTGAACTCGACTTTAGTCTGGTTGGCACACACAGGATTCAGGTCAGGGGTCACTGTAGGCTAGGTTTCTTTGGGTACCCCAACCCCAGCCAGGCCACTGGTCAAAAACTACAGCCAAAGGGTACACCACAACCATGCAGTACATCTGTCAGCACTGGGCCTCTTCAGTTCATGAGTGGACAATGGACAGTGTGCCCAGAAACACACATGGAACAAGACAGCCAATCATCTAGGACAGTAGAGGACAACAGTAGCTCTTTAGTTGATGGAAAGCAGGATGTTGAAAAATCTTTCCTGACTCAGATTTGACAGCAGGTGTCTGGGTGTGCAGTTGCACTAAAGTGGATTATGGAAAGATTTTCTCAATCCTGGACTGTTAAAATCAACAGCATTTCAGAACTATCAAAACCAGTAAATAACACCCTCAGAACATCCCCTCCCCAACATTAGGTAATCTAAGAGGACATTCAGAGGCCATTCTTTATCCCAAGATGCTAACATAATTTAACTTCAAGGGGTAGCCAAATATAATTCACCCCAATCCTACTGCACAACAGGAGAAAAAGAAAAAAAAAAAATTGAAGATACTTGCCCCACGCAACTTCCTCCTTTGTAATCGTCCCTACCCTAATTAGTGGCCATAAAGGGTATGCATTCTTCTCAACTATGTAAGCAATATAAATAAAAGAAAGTAAAATAAAAACTTAAATTAAATTAAATTAAAAAATAAAACCACGTGGAAAAAAATGTATATGCTAGCTCTGCCCAGTCTGCACCCAGCTTTGACTTTCATACAAACTAGTAGGTGTGATAGTTCAGCATAGCCCATCTCCCACGATGATCCTGAACATGTCAATGTGATGCAGCTTGACCCAACCCTGCACAGTTTATGCCCCTGCCCCTAGAGCCAACATATACTCTGTCGACATATGCAGAAACTTTACCCTGGCTAACCAACACCCAAATATGACATGTTTGCTTAACTATTGAGTGTTAAAATCCACTAAGAGAGTTCCTCAAATTCCCCCACTTGGTCCAGTCTAAGACGTAAATCTCACAAAATGCCACCAGGTATTAGACCCTTACCCAGCATAATCAGCAGCCCAGGTTCAGCCTTTGTGTGTGCTGGTACATGCTGTGGCCCATCTGATCCGACACACTATTGCTGTGTGTTCTTACAGGTGCTGCAGGCTAAACTAGTTTGGCATATTCCTAAGCCCAATTTCCATAAATGTTGGTGAGTTCCATTGCTATGCTTAGCTCAGCCCATCAGCACCCCCAGCTCTTGAGCAAACAAGTGGATACTGTAGTCTTGCAGGGATGAGTTCACAAGTCATCCATACAATCTTCCTCCAAACACAGTTCCCTTATGTGCTGATTAGTGTTAGAATCCAGTGTAACATGATCCATCCCCTGTTCTGACACTCACTAGTGGGGACAGTGATCAAGCACTGCCTGGTAGGCTCTCTAGCTCTAGCTTTCATGAGAGCAGTAGTCAGCAGTGGTTGATGCAAACTAGCCCAGCTCAGTTCTCCCTTATGGGAAGATGCATTGGTTTGAACCTTGAAAGACCATTCAGTTTCCCTCTTTGTAACTACTTGGCCTCAACCCCCTTGCTTATTTGCACGTTCAGTGGCATTGTTGGTAGAAATCTCCCAAAAGTCATTCCTCACCTGTAAATCGTTTCCTCTCCTTCCTCCTCCTTCACATCCACTATGCACTTCCCTGAGCAATGCACATCCTCAGGGCCAACCAGCATATGATTCCTAAGCCCAGTCTTCCAACTGGCTGGCTGCTGGCCTGGAATTCTACCAGCCAACAAAGGACCCAAGAACATGCCCACTTCACTACTCCTGGTCCCCAAAGCTCATTGGTTGGCATGGAAACCCCTCCATCCACCTACGACCAAAGCACATTCACAATTCCCCAAAATCAGTTTCAATAGTACACCATGCTGGGCATGCCAGCCTGGGAGCCTCCTCTCTTTAAGCACACACACTTCGAAAGATCCAAGAATGTGTATGTATAAATCCCTACACCTGTTCTGTGGGCATGGGTGTGAGGGCTGCACCTCATATGCCCATGCTGGCATAAGCTCTCATGTCTCTGCAAGCATGTACCAGCCACCATTGTTTAAAATGCTTCAATATTATTCTCATGCCTGTTATAGTGGATCCACTAGCTATGGCTCTACTTCCAGTGCTGGCATCCAGTTTGGGCACTGATTTGTCTCCAAGCTGCTTTACTTGCCATCCAGCTCCCTGCAATGACCTTGGAAAACAGTAGAGCACAACCCAATGCCTTTGAACCTTCCAGCCAGGTAGGAGACATAAATGAATTTCATGGCTCCTGGATTGAGTTGAATTGAGTTGGCTCACATATAATCTCACTGTCAGTGCTTTTCCATTTTGTAAAATGTGACGTTGAGATGTTCCCATGTGAGCCATATGATTATTTTTGAAACCAATATTATACATAGAGATTTTCCATTATTCCATGCTACATTAGCAGCAATAAATGTTTTGTTTTCCTGAACTAAACAATCATTTCATATATGAATGTGTATGCATAAAATACACAAATACAGGAACACCATAGGAGCAACCTTCAAAGCATGCTCCAGATCAGAGACCCTGGGATGGCATTGGCTGGCTCTTCCTTAACCCTGGATATCGAGGAAATTGGTAGACTGGCTGAGGCTTTTCCCCTTATCTCTGCCCTCACCCAGATACAGATACAGGAAGAAGAAAAAGAAAATGTGGAAACAATGCTCTCTTCACTTTCCCAATCCTTCCAATTCTAATCAACTATGTAAACTTCATTGAGAAAAAATTTTAGGCAGGTTTAGAACTGTCACTCAAATGTGGGTTTGACAGTTTCTTTCATGAAAAACACCCATTGTAAGACTTGTAGGGAAAAGAGAGAGGAGGGAAGGAAACTTGCGATGGGAGAAGAGGGGCCCCACAGCCACCTAAACCATAAAAAATAATTTAAAATGTTGTTTCTTTCAAATTGTGTACTACGTTCTAAATACCTGTGGTTTTACTCATGCTGACACTTAACACAGAACAAATGTTTGGCTCATAGATTGATACTATTCTCCTACATAATCAGGCTGTTTAAGTGACAAGTTCTCAGGTTGAAAGGTAAACACACACACACAAGAGAAGATTTTGAGTTTTGAAACTCAAAAGCTTCTCTACAACATTCATCTGGAAGAACTCTATAATGGAGACTAGTATGCCGAGAAGTACAAATACACTGCAGTATACATCTCTATTCCCAATTAAATGGTGGACTCCCACCAAAACTGATAGTAGAGAGCGACACAGCCAGTACTGCACTTTACCTGAACCTAGACAGGCAGTTGTCAGGGACAGTGTCTGGTCAGCAATGGGCCTTACTGCAAGGAAATAGCAGGTGTTAGCGTCTGCTGGCTCCCTGTTGTGCCCATCTCATCACTGCAACATGAGGAAGCTGAGTTCAGAGTAGGCCACAATGCTAGTCAGCTTATGGCCCGTTCCTGTTTGCAAGAGAAGACGGCTGGGTCAGGTGCTGGGGTGCTGGCATTTGTATGACTGCCAAGGGTCCCTGCTCAACATAGAATGGACATGCTGCCACTGTCTCAGGTTAAATTCAATATTTCTGCAATCCCCAGCCTCAGAATATACCCTTTCCTTTTCTGTCTGAAATGGTGTGGTTTTGGGCTGAATTAGGATAAGTCTCTTTAAAACTTTAACCCACTCAACCTCCAGCTCTGTGCTGTCAAACAATGTTCCCAATTATCTGCTAACATGCAGAGTAATGACTTCAAGCAGAGGTCATCAGATCCAGAGAGGATGAAACAGCAAAATCAATTACAACAAAATGTATTTGAGCTCCAAATTCAGCACCATCCCCTGCCCACTGACAGATCTCATGGTTTCCCATTCAAGACTTATTGCCAAATATAAACTCTACAGGTCAAATAAACAATCATTTTAGCAAGTAGGAGTTAATGACATGATGCTCCAAAATAAAGCATGGATTGACAAAGGTTTACTGTGCATAGTGGAAAGAGAGGGAGGCAGTGATTTACAGCCAAAAGGAATGTAAAGGAAACTGGGCTAAATGAGAGGAGTAGGCAGCCTACAGAGATGCTTACTCATGGCCATGCACTGAGTAATAACACACGGATGCAGTGTCTGGAACAACAGAAACACACTTGTGTGGTAGCTCTTCAAATGCTTTGGAAATCAGCTAAACGCAAAAGGATAGGGAACGATCTGGAAAAGCTCTTCAGCTTCCTGAAATTGCAGGGCAATCCTCTCAAAAGATGTCCCAGAGAGTCAGCCTAGTCCCTATCAGTTGAAATCAATCAGTCGCTGAGAATCGTGAGCCTTACAAATAAGGGCCAGTTATCCTGGGTCACAGGAATCATCTGCGCATGCACAGCAACTCACTTTCTACACACACCGCAGTGCGCATGCGTTTGACAGTTGCTTGGCAACAGTCATTGTGAGGTGAGAACGCTGGGTGTGGCTGGGTGTTTCTGGTCGGATGTCCAGGTGAGACTGTTAGCTCATCCTCAAGGCGGGCTGGCCTTGGGTTCACCAGTTTGGGAGAACCGCTGGAAGACTTGGCCTCCCCTTTAAACTAGGGTGAGTGTGTCTTTAACTCCAATGAACCTGAGGATGTCGAATGGGATGAAATCACACAGCAGGGGCAGCCTCCCGGATGAGGCTCTCTGGAAGAAGCACTTGGCGGACAGTGAGGGCAGGAAGGCAGAAAGCAGCGGCTCCTGATGCTCGCAAGAAGAGACGGGAACCCTGGGGAGACCAGATTTTGCGGACTGTGACCTGGACCAGGTATTGCAGGGTTGGGTGCTAACACAGACACGGACACTCCTGTGACTGGGGACGTTGGCCCTCAGATGGCTCTGTGTCAGCTGCTTGTATGTTTGTCCATTTTACATAAATAAGATATTTATATCAATTTTCACAATTTCTTGTTTGCCGTTTTTCCTTTAGTCTTTTTAGAACATTAATTAGAAATACTACACAAAGATTTGCCATTATAAATCTGAAAATGTGCTACCAAGTTTCCCAAAGTAATCCTTCATTGCTTGTTGAAAACACAAATTATGGAGCTTAATAGGAAATCCAGAAACCAATGAATAATAATAATAATAGTAATAGTAATAATAATAATAAAAGCCTAGGACTTGATAGTGGCTATATCTCATAAAAGAAGTTGTTGGTGGAATAAAGCATTAAAATACACAAAAAGAGAGAAGTACAAGAAAAACGCAATTTGTTATCAACAATTTTAATCCAAACAAGAGGTAACTAAGAGAAACATTTTATGGCTAATTTCTCGAAGTAGCAAAAGCTCCTGGGGTTGGTGTTAGACATAGCCACTGAGATGCCTCCTGGAACACAGGAGTGCTGAGTTTGAGTTCTAGCACCACCTTCCTGCTTGTGAGCAGCCAAGGAAGCAGCATGAAGATTCAAGTCCTGTATCTCTGCTATGCATGCGGGAGATCCATTGAGTTCAGCCCACACGGTGACAGACATTTGGGAGTGAAAAAGTGGACAGAAAATCTCGTCCCTTTTTAATACAATGAGAAAAACATTGTAAAAATCTCACAAGAATCCCATGTGTTAACCTAGACCTGCATGGTGTGTTGTCATTTGAAAATTGTGTTTGTCTTTTCTGCTGGAAGATACTATTTTCTGTGAAATAACTGTCAACTTCATATAATGTTGTGAATCAAAGTCATTTCTTTCTTCTCTTACATTCAGTGTTTATCCAAAGGCCTCTTTGTGTTGAGTAACACCTTTTTCTTGGATTGTGGAATGTGCATGTCACTGTTTCCCCGAGCAAGCACCATAATGTGCTCATTCTCTTAGGTGACCTGTTTTCCATAGTGAACCTCAATGAAAAATCTCTACCTCAAGTTTTCAGAATATTTTCAAAGGCTATCTTGTGAAGGAAAGCAGAGATAAGAAACTATGCATTGATTCATCAAATCTGATTTAGACAGCCTTATATGCTTAATGGTGATTTCTGATGGTTATTACAGCACTTTCTTGTTTTTTTTTTAAGATTTATTTATTTATTGGAAAGTCAGATATACAGAGAGGAGGAGAGACAGAGAGGAAGATCTTCCATCCGATGATTCACTCCTCAAGTGAGTGCAACGGCCGATGCTATGCCAATCTGAAGCCAGGAGCCAGGAACTTCTTCCAGTTCTCCCACATGGCTGCAGGGTCCCAAAGCCTTGGGCTGTCCTCTACTGCTTTCCCAGGCCACAAGCATTGAGCTGGATGGGAAGTGAAGCTGCTGGGATTAGAACTGGCGCCCATATGGGATTCCGGGCATGCTCAAGGCCAGGACTTTAGCCTCTCTAGACCATGCCACAGGGCCCTACAGCAGTTTCAAAAAGGATACATTATCATAATTACTTCTTACTAATTAAGCAGACATGGTTCAGGATAGTGGATTCATTGGCCCATGATTCCAGAGTTAACAAGTATCTGACCCATGACTTGGTGGTCACCCTGGCTCCAAATACATACTTTTGCTCCTTCCGCTAGATTTGTAATGACATGGGCAGCGCTGGGTCAATGTAAAGGTCAAAACAGGTAAATTCTGAAAGTCAGTTATGTGTGAACTCTGTTCTAGAGATTTTCTTCTTGTATTTGATAACTACAGTGACAACTTGTAACTTTCCAACATGAAAACTTTTGCTGCAGATCTGTGATGTGTGCAAGATTCACAGGTGATAAGCAAGGAGGGACAGGAGTGGTATTAGGTAAGACATAGAGAGGAGCTAGTTTACTGAAGGTGAGGAATATTCACATATAGTTTGTATTCATTCCAGATTGCATGTAGTTATATTGTGGTTCTAGGTGATTCGGCCACTTGCTGCTTTTTCAGTTTAGTAGTAAAGATACTACCCCAGCCTTACTCTGATGGACTATTTTTTCGAATGCATTTTTGCAAAATCTCATGATGTCTTCTTGATTTTTCTATTTGTTTCAAATATTCTTGTGTCTTCTATCCTGATTTTTTTTCTTATTTTAGCTGAAATATTTCCCACTTTTCTGTAAACAGAATGAAATGCAGATGTGATTCGGGAATTTTAATGCATTTGGAAACTAATAAACGCCTTCTGTTACACCAACATGTGTTTAACATGCCATTCATATTGTTGTTCCAATGTTACTGATGAAATTAAGAGTCTATAGTGGTTTATTTAGGTAAACTCTTTGATAGAAATGAAGTATGAACTCAGATTCCTTAATTCTATCGTAGAGCTTTGTATTACTTGTCTTCATCTAGTTGTGTTTTAATAGTAGAAACAGGAAATGTGTCTAGTTTACCCAATTGGAACATAACAAGAACAGTTGTGCCCTGCAGATTATAAGAATAAATTTAAGAGGAAAATACTGGGACTGGCATGAAAGCCTAGTGAGTAAAGCTTTGCATCCAACAGGACCCCAGGTCGTATTCTGGAGGCTCCCCTTCTCTTTCAGCTCCCTGCTTGTGGCTTGGAAAACAGTAGAGGATTGCCCAAAGCCTTGGAACCCAGTACCATGTAGGAGACCTTGAAGTATCTCCTGGCTCCTGGTTTCAGGTTGACTCAGCTCTGGCCATTGTGACCACTTGGGGAGTCAACTAGTGGGTGGAATATCTTTCTCTCTGTCTCATTTCCCTGCAAATCCAATAAAAATAAATAAATGAATCTCGTTATTTTTAAAAAGGGGAAGGCCAAGTTTTAAGAAGACTGACAGGATTGTCACAATAGATGTGTTATGACAGGTTTGGTAAAGGTCAGTTACAGGAAAGAAGCACGCTAAATTTTAGGAATTACTTAGAAAAATATATTATTAAAATAAGGATTATATGAGCAGACAGTATGGTGCTCCTCATTAAGCTGCTGATGATTTTAAAGCATCTTGGAATCGAATGAAATACTTTATATCACTCCAACCTGTGCTTAGCACACAATATGTTTATTCAGATGAGATGCCTGAAAGTAACAGTCAATAGAGACTTATATAGTTGGCAGAAATGAGGGACAAACTCACGTTTCTTGATTCTAATACCGGATCTCTGTATTATTTGTCATAATTTAGATGTATTTCATAATAAAAGCAGGAATTAGGTCTAGTGTACCTAGTGGATAGATATAAAACGAATTACCAGTTGTCTCCTACAGAAGAAGATAAGAATGGATGTAAAAGTTAAAGACCAAATTTTAAGAAGAATAACAGTAACAGGATCATCAGAATTGCAGTTTTATGAACAAGGTTCATTACAAGAAGGAAGGACAGGACTTGGGAATTGCCTAGAAAGGTGTGTTAAGATTAGAATTCCATGGGCAGGCAGTGCAGTGCAGCAGGTTAAGCTGCAGCTCGGGATGCTCCCATTCCCCATCACAGTGACGGCTTGGGTCTGGCTACTGTGGTTCCAGTTCATCACTTCTTCCATCTGCTTCTCTGTAGTCTGTAGCATCTCATTTGTCTTATGATCATTATTCTAAATTCTTTTTCAGGACTTTCCTAGATTTCTTACAGATTAGTGTCTATATCCGGAGAACAATTAGCTCTTAGACACATCATACAATTTTGTTTTCTCATATTTCTCATATCCTTGCACTGACAACAGTACATCTGCCAGAATTATTTTTAATAGAGTTTCACTGGAAAAGATGTGTGCATGAGGGGTGAGACTTGGATTGTTGAATGGGTGTTGGTTAGACTTGACCCTCACAATGTAAATCCTGACAGATTTCTTCCCTGCTGGTCAACATCTGTACTGTCTGTAAGAACCACGCTCACCTGGTCTGCAGCAGTATATGCAGGCAGTGAAATTACGGGAGTGGGCAGGACATCTCACAGATATATTTCTTAGTCTCTGGGGTGTTGGGTGTCATTTACTGTAGAATTTTAATATATATAACATATAAATTACTTAGACATTTTTAAAGTAATTGACAGTACATACATATCAATATATATGAATATATACACGTGCATATGAAATATTTAAAATGTCTATAAACATAAATATTTACTATGTATCAATGTATTTAAATATATATAATATAATATAGCATATATATCATTATGCATCATACATATTAAATATATAGTAATTAAATAATATGTATTATATGTATGTATTTATTATTATATGTTTATATATTGTATATATGATATGATATTTATACAATATTTACATGTTGTATATAAACATTTCTTATATATTACATATTCACATCTATATTATTTACAAATAATGTAATAAATAAAATATATTTATATAAAAGACACTAAACAAAATGCTAAAACGATGCCTGGAGATGTGCTATGCACCCCATGCACTTTGGGGCAAGAACTCCTCACACTGACACTTAGCTTGCAGTGCTACAGCGTCAGCATCGCATATATTGTTGGTTCAAAGCCCAACTGTCCCACTTTTTTTCCTCCCTTTTTGAAATTTTATATTGGTTTCATAGGCTCTGGGATTTCCTCTTTCATACCACAAATCTCTCCCCAAAACACACACACTGATTTCTCCTGTATTGCTACAACTGTATAGTTATTCATAAATTGTCATATAAGACTATCATTCTGTTATTTTATTTAAGTATATCCTGACATTTTACGTATGGACAATGGCACAGAGTTCAGCATGCTGTTGTCAAGATACATTCAACAGTACATTATGGGTATTTCTTTAATTTGGAAGTAGAGATGTATTCTGTATTTTACCTTCAAATCTGGATAAGATTGTCTCTTTTACACAGTTACTATTCATTCCTTTAAATGAAAAGCCATAAAACAAACAACAACCAGAAGAGCAATAGAAAATTAATGACAACATTAAGTTAAATAACATGGTGCAGAATAACCTATGTATTGCTGAAGAAATGAAAAGGAAAATCACAAAACTTCTTGAAGAAAATGATGTCCTGCATGACTATGATTCTGTTTGATTTTGTTTCAGTGCTACTATTTCTTGTGAGATATATTTCTATATTTTTGCGTGAGCTTCTGTTGTTGATAAGAAGCTTTAGAACACATTTTTAAAAATTTTTTATCCCCCATTTCCTCAATGTATCCATCAGTTACAGCTAAGTCTGGCAATGCTTTTTTTTTTTTTTCTTTTTTGAGCGAAGGCATTAGTAATATTGATTGTGCAGCTATCTTCTCTTTTGATCTTAGTCATTGTACTTCTGGTTAGCAAATTCTTCCCCTTGCGGTAGGTTTCTATTCTGTGTCTCTCACTGCTTACAATGGGTACCCAATCATTTATAGTGAGTTGTGCCACTCCCTCCATTCAGTTTCAGACTTGACTCTTGGTCTAGTTTTCCACCACAGTCTCCATATCCCCAGCTTCTAGCCTACCACCTTCTACCTCATGAGATTCCATGCTGTGGCCACACTGTTGCCTGTACAGCCTTTCTCCCATTTCCTGTCCAAGCAGTTCCCAGGATAAGGGAGTCTCCAGGTGTGTTTAAATACCTGGGTTGTTGATGGTTCTGAGCTTGTTGTCCATTAGGTATGAGGGCCACTCAGAAATATTTTTTGGTTCAGCACATAAGATATCACATCTGCGCTGCTTTCCTTGTGGGACCTGTAAACTGCTTAGAGACATAAGTGAGTTTACTGCAAACTTAGCTCATATGCAGCTCACTTCTATCCCTCCACTCCCACAGCCTTTGCTGTACTATATAAATTGGTACCTAATGTGGAATAGATGTAGTTACAGATTTGCTGGCCATTATGTCCCGGAACCACCTGGGCCTATTTTGCATGGAACCTGTAAAATGCAAGTTGGCACTCTTTTTCCTGTAGGCTCACGGTAATATGCCTACCTGGAAATAGATTACTCCCATTGCTGTTGGCCTTCCATTCTCATAGCCTTTGCCTCACTGCACAAAATGGCATCTGATGTGGCACTAGTAGGCATCTAGCCTGTGAAATCCACCCTGCTGCTTTATAATTTTCTTGCTGCTCCTTCTCTGCTCCATCTCTGCTCCAATGTTGGGCCAAATGAATTAGCAGAATGGGCAGTTTTTTGCCTGGGTTCACCTGATCTGTGGGTGAACTCCCCTTTCAACCTGGTTGCTGATGGAGCAATGACAGTTCCATAAGCCCCAACCTATTTAGATCCCAATCAGCATCATACTGAATGCAAAAAATTTGAAGCTTTCCCAATAAGACCTAGAATGATAAAAGTATGTCCACTTTCGCCGTTGCTGTTTATCACAGCATTATTTATCATGGTATTGGAAGTTCTCAATATAGCTGTTAGGCAAGTAAAAGAAATTCAAATCAGAAAAGACAAACAAACAAACAAACCCTGAACCAAGAGACCCAATAGAGATAGTGCTAAAACTTACAGGAGAGTATGATAAGGTGGGAATAGATGAATGCAAATCCATGGCCATAGCGTTCACAATGAACCCCAGGGTGATAAAGAACTACCCATATGATCATTCTCAAAGTAACAGAAAATACACTTAAATACTTTGGTATGAGCCAACTTGAATACATGGAAAATTTCTGAGTAAAATTAAAAAACAGTGAAAAAGAAATATAAGAACTTAAAACATGAGGAAACATACCATGTTCCAGGATACAGAATCAACATCAAAAAGTGTCCATATTTCCAAAAACAATAAACCGATTCAGTACGATTCCAAAGAAAATAGCAAGAACATTGTTCATAGAGTTCAAAAACATGATACAAACTTCCATATGGAAATGTAAAAGACCACAAATAGCCTAAGCTATCTAGAAGAATAGGAATCTAGCTGGAGGGATCAAAATCTCAGACCTTAGGTCATATTATAGGGTGGTGGCACTCAAAAAAGGCCTGGCAGTGGTTTAGAAACAGAGCAGAAGATCAATGTAACAGGATAGAACAAGAAGAGAACCCACACATGTGTAGTCATTTAATTTTTGACAAGAAAACTTTAGAGGAAAAATATGCTTTCTTCAACAAACGTTGTTGGGACAATAAGATAGCAGCCATAATGAAAGAAAAGAGACCGTAACATTTCACTGTACAAGAGGATCAAACCTAAATGGATAAAGAATGTAAGCCACACCCAGACACAATCAAAATATTAAAACAAAATGGAGGAAATATTGTACAAGATGTAGGCGTAGGCAAAGACTTTCAAGAAAAATCATCAAAACCACAGGCAGATAAGTCCAATATAAACAAGTGGGATTACATCAAATTAAAATCTTTATGCACAGCAAAGGAAGCAATCAACAAAGTAAAAAGGCAACCAACAGTGTGGGATAAAATCGTTGCACTCTACACAACAGATAGGGGGCTAATATCCAGGATATAACAAGAACTCTAGAAACACAGTGACAAAATAAACAACCAGTTCTAAAATGGGTTTAGGAATGAGTGGACACTTTTCAAAGAAACAAATCGAAATGGCTAACAGATTTATGAACAAAATGCTCAAGCTCCCTAACAATGAGGTCAATAAAACTAAAAACCACCCTGAAGTTCCATTCAACTCCAGTGAGAATGGCAGACATAGAAAAACCTACCAACATCTACTGGTGAGACTGTGCTTAAAAGGTGCCATACTTCACTGCTGGTGCACTGTAGAGTCATGCAGCCACCATGGAAATCAGTATGGAGAATATTCTGGCAGCTGAATATTCACTTACCATATGACCTAACACTCCCACTCCTGGGAATATATCCAAAAGAACTGGTATACACACACACAAGAAAGCAACAGGCACTGCTATAGTCATTGCAGCAAATCATCAATTGTAAAAACATGGACATAGCATAGATGCCCAATAAAGGAAGACTAGATAAAGAAACCATGGTACATCTATTCTCTGGAATACCACTCAGGTATAAAATAGAATCAAATTTTACCATTTGCAATCAAATGGTCACAACTGGAGACCATTATGCTAAATAAAATGAACCAATCTCAAAAAGACAAATATCACATATGTGAACTAATAAAAGATGACATCCACAAAAAATATTTTAAAAAATGAAAGTGTATAAGCAAACATGTATAATCTCGAAATTGAAGGACGTAATGCAGCCCAGAGAACCAGGAATCAAAGTAAATGAACAGAATGCTTTTATACTACAGAATAAAAGTTCACTCAAAAAAAAAATACCTAGACAACAAAATATTATAGTTTCTCCCAGTGCTTATACCAATACTGTGTTGATTCATGTGAAAAGCAGAAATTTGAGTCATTTATTTTTCATCTCTAATTGTAATTGATTATTTTATTTTTCATTGCTAATATGAACTGTTTCACTTAACTATTTTTTTAAATTGAATTCAATTTATAGTTTGTAATTTCAATTCAATTTATTTTTATTGGATATTATCACTTTTTTAAAGATTTGTTTATTTATTTTTATTACAAAGTCAGACATACAGAGAGGAGGAGAGAAAGAGGAAGATCTTCCATCCGATGATTCAATCCCCAAGTGACTGCAATGGCTGATACTGCGCCAATCTAGGAGCCAAGAACTTCCTCCAAGTCTCCCATGTGGGTGCAGGTCCCAAGGCTTTGGGCAGTCCTCAACTGCTTTCCCAGGCTACATGTGGGGAGCTGGATGGGAAGTGCGGCTTCCGGGATAGAACCGGCACCCCTATGGGAATCCGGGCTCATTCAAGACTAGGACTTTAGCCGCTAGGCCATTCCGCCGGGCCCGAATTTTATCACTTCTTGTTTCCTGTTCATTATTTCTATTTTAATTAAGTCCTTGATATGCATTAGATCATTTATTTAAGATATTTTGATTGCTTTTAAGCACCTGATGTTATGAATGTCCCTTTTAACAGGGTTTTGTTACATTTTATAGCTTTTAACATTTTTGTTTTTCTTCTCATTTCTTCAAAAACATTTTTTTTAATCTTATTAATTTCTTTAGTGTCACATAGTTCATAAAGTAGCATTTTCTTCAAGAAGGTTTTTTATTTTTTTTATTTCTTCAGAGACACATATACCATTCTGTATCACGTTGTTTAACTTAATGTTGCCATAAATACCCTATTTTTTTTTTAGATTTATTTTTTATTATTTTTTCATTGGAAAGGCGGATATACAGAGAGAAGAGACAGAGAAGAAGATCTTCCGTCCGATGATTCACTCCCCAAGTGAGCGCAACGGGCCGATACTATGCCGATCCGAAGCCAGGAGCCTCTTCCGGGTCTCCCACGCGGGTGCAGGGTCCCAAAGCTTTGGGCTGTCCTCGACTGCTTTCCCAGGCCACAGGCAGGGAGCTGGAAGGGAAGCGGGGCTGCCGGGATTAGAACCGGCACCCATATGGGATCCCGGGCGTGCAAGGCGAGGCTCTTTAACCACTTGCGCCACCGCGCCGGGCCCAATACCCTATATTTTTTTAAGAGCTGTTGATTTTGTTCTTTGACACTTTATTTAAGAGAATGTATAGTAAGTGTGTAATAGATACTATCATATCCACATGTGGAGATGCAATGTAGTATACATCTCTATTTCCAAACCCATAATGGACTTCCCATGAAACTATTATATGTATGTTAAAAATAGGAGGCTGTTATGTCTGCCACAGTCCATACCTAAAATGTCAGGATACACTTAAATAGAAAAATGTTGCACTTAAGACTGCTCATGAAGGACACTACATAGTCATAATGCAGCGGATATCAATGGGAAATAGGAATCTTGGGGAGGGGAGGAAATTCAAGAGCCTATGGAACTGTATTCTAAAGCAATACTAATTATATCTAATCATTATGATTGTAAATCAGTTTTAATGTCATGACTAAATGTTTTAATGTCAAAAATATGACACCATAACTAATTAGCATGTGATAAACCACAAGTCTGATATCACAAATCAAGCATTGTGATATCATCAATAACTGTTTTGTTATAAAACTGATATTGTAATTTCATGATTGGTTTTCAACTCAGAATCTCACCATTTTGCCATCATAATTAATTTTGATGTCATAACCCAAATTATAATTTAATAATAGACATATGAAGAATTTTAATGTCATAAGCAATTGATATATAATTTACCATCATTCTAGTTTCATAAATTTGTCATCATGCTATCAAAGTTAATTTAATGTCAAAACCACCATTTCAATGTCATAATGAATGTTGAGTTTGCAGACCATTATTTTAATCCCAAAAAGCCTCATTGTGGTATCATAATAAAATGGTACATGATAAAACACATTGCTGATATCAGAATCATACTATTTTTGCCATCTTTATCAGTGTGGTGACATAAATATATTACTGTGCCATCAAAATCAGTTTGTGATGTCATAAACCAGCCATTGTTATGCTAAACAAAATTGTGATATCATATGAGACAATCATTGTGCTATCACTATAAATTTTGATGCCAAGAATCAGCATTGTATTCTAATGACACATTTTTTATATCATGTGCAATTCATGTGTGGTGCTCTAAGCAGCAGAGCCAGTAACATGAACAGGGAGAGGGTCTGGCAATGAAACACTGACTGGAGACCAGTGATGGTAGAAGTCTCTGCAAAGTCTTCTGTATTGCTCCTTCATTTCTCCTTATATACTCATTCCTCAAGTCCTAATTTATCCAAGAAATTGGATAGAGATGAATCCAATTAATCTAGGTGTTTTTAGCCACAAACCCAGTTCCTGTTCCTGCCTAGGCCAAAGTGTGCTTATCAACTACTTAGCCCATAACAATGTGGTGTGATTCTGATGTCATAAGCCTACCATGAAGATCCCCATTAATTTCATCTATCTCATCAAATATTATCTATCTATATATACAATATTTATATATATTTTAATTTTACAATGTAACTCCATAACCTCTGCGATTTCCCTTTCCCACTCTTCAACTTTCATTATTTTCCCCTTAAATAATTACAATAGTATGGTGCTTCTTAAGCAGGCAAAGGTTCATCATTCTGCTATGTAAGTGTATCCTGACATCGCAGGTACAGACAGGGTAGACAATATATCATTTTTTTTGTCAAGCTAAATATGTAATAAAGAGATCCAGTTATAGTTTTAGTTGAGAAAACAGATTTAAAAATGAAGAGACAGAAAATATAGCATCCATTGTTTTACTCCCCAAATGTTCAAGATCTTTCATTCTAATGTTTCACTCCCTTAGTGTCTGAAACAGCTAGAGCTGAGCTGATTCAAAGACGGGAGCCAGAAGCTTCTTCTGTGTCTTCCACATGCATGAGGGTTCCCAAGGCTCCAGGCCATTTTCTGCTGCTTTCCCAGGCCACAAGCAGCAAGCTAGAAAGGACGTAGAGCAGCTGGCGCATGAAACAGGGCCCATATGGGATCTCGGCTCATGCAAGGCAAGGATTAGCCACTAGGCTTCCACACCGGGCATACTATCCCTTTTTTAAAAATATTTATTTTATTTATTTGAAAGGCATATTTAGGAGCTATGCTAAAGTAACAATATAAGCGAATTCTGGGGGGGGGCAGGGAATATCATGGGGCCTATGTAACTATCATAGAATGATGATAATAATTGAAAAAGAAATTAAAATGAATATTTCTATATCTGTATTTATATATCTATGTATATATACATAGATATATATATACGAGCATATCTATATAAAGACAGAGCAAGAGAGAGAGAGAGATTTATATATATATATATATAGAAAGGCATACTTAGAGTATCTTGCATCCTCTGACACACTACCCAAAAGTCTATAATGGATTGGAAATGGCCAGGCTGAAGCCAGGTCCAGGAGCATTATCTCAGTCTCCAGCATTGATGCAGAGACCCAAGCACTTGTGCTGTCTTCTGCTGCTTTCTCAGCTGCATTAGCAAATTGCTCAATCAAAAGTGGCACCGAAGCAATCCAAACTTGTGCCCATGTGGAAGCCCAAAATGCAAGTGATAGCTTCATTCACTACACCACAACTCCATCCTCATGACTTGTGTCACAGAATGGCTGGTGTTCTTTTTCCTGGTCATGTCCTGACTTATGACTGTAACTATAAATTTCTTCATCTTTCCTCATAAACTCACATTGCATGCCAATTTAATCTAAGGTTTCCTACTTTTAAATGGTAGCCTAGATGTATAATCTTTTCCAGTCTTGGCTCTGCCCTCATAAATTTGGTGCCTATCTTGCTGAAAATGTCTGTAGGTACAGTTTAACATCATGCTTATGTCTTCATCTAATGAAGTAAAAAAAAGAGAGTGATTGGTTTGTGCACCAATTCATGTCATTAGATGATAAATTAAGTAATATGTTTCTGTGAGATGACACTTGGTTATACTCCCAGGGAGAAGAGCCTCTCCCATCTGGCCAAGAATATTTCTCATGGAAAGACCTGTCTGTTCTTCCTGTCATTTGGTACTATGAGCTACTAACTTGAAATTGTTATTCTGCCTTATTGGAATCAGTCCTTCATATATCAGTAACTCTTTAGCAAGAAGGGAAAAAATATCTTTATATCTATATATGATATATCCATGTATGCTGCAATAATCATTGTGAAATCATAACCAATTGGCAAGTGATAAATCACAATTTGGTATAAAAATGTGCTATTTTGATATCATAATAAATTGCAAATTCATAAATCAATTGTAATATCATCTATCACTGTGACATCGACAATTAAATCATAAATGACTATTAATATGAGAATTTTTATTTCATAATCAATCAGTTTTTGGCAAACACTGTGATGTCACAGTCACTTGTGATGTTATAAAGATTAATGGAAATATTAAAAACCAAACATTATTCACAGTAAACTGTGATATCATGAACACAATTAAAATATTAAATCACCATTCCGGTATAATAAACTTATTGTGATGTTACAATTTCTTCAAAAACATTTCTTCCAAAATGTCCCATCATAATATGATAATTTCATGCCATAATTTGTTGAAATAGCATAAAATTAGCATGGTTCCATTATAATCAATTATAGTCAATTTCATACCAAAAATAACAATTTTAATGTATTTAGACTTTTAGTGATGTCATAAATGCTTTGTGAAAAAATCATTCTGATATCATCAACATACTTCAGTGATGCCTTGATCAATTGTGATGTTGTAAACCTATCACTGTGCCTTCATAATCAACTGTAGTATGATAGACTATTGTGCCATAATAATGAGATTTGATTTCATATGCTACTGTTGTGCTGCCATAAAACATTATCTTATAATGACTTCATTGTTTTCACTCACCATATTAATAGTATAAACATAATACTATGATATGATAAGTGTGTAATCATATATTCCATGGTGACCATGTAAACATAATATTATGATATCATATTCAATTATGAAGTTATAAATAACAATGGATTTTGGATAAAACAATTTGATTTAAAAATCAATTGATTTTTGACAAACCACCCTTCTGATCCTTCTGATTTTACAAATCTTCCTCTGGGTGGAATATGGAATTGTGAAGTTAATTATTATGCTGTGGAATTTCAAAGATAGTACAGTATTTTTTTTTTCTGATACCAGGATTAGATTTTCACGAAATCATATGAGGTCAAAATCACTTGTTTGATATTGATGATCATTCTGATATAAACTGAAAAATCTAGTGCCATAGTTAATTGGGTAATATGAAAATTCATAGTGACACATAAAACACGCATTGCGATATTACAATTTATTGTGAAGCAATGAAGTAAATGTGCCACCTTACAATTATGACAAACTAAATCAACGATTGTAATGTCATAAAACTATCCTGCAAGTAAACTCTGCCTGGACAGTTCTTTTCTTGCAACATTTAAGAATGTCATTACATTTCTTTTGTTATTTCAGTGCTTTCTGACACAAAAACACCATCATTAAAATTATCCTCCTCCTTTTACTCCAGAAGCGGGATTGTTATTGCGTCTCACGTTAAATTTCTTTCATTTTATTACTAAGGAAACTTAAATTCTCAAATCATAAGATATTCTTTCCTCAAAGCTACAAAGTTTTAACCATTGATTCTTCAAATAATTTAACCCAATACCATTTTTTCTCTCCATCTGATTCAAAAAAGATGTGAATTTTAGTCTTTCTTTCCTATTAACCCAGAACTTCTGCTCAGTTTGAAGAACCAGTTTGCTATTTCATTCTGTATTTGTGATTGTTTTCTATTTAAGTTCACTGTTCACTGACTTCCTCTATCACCTTTCAAGTTGAGCACTGAGACCAACAAGTGCTTTTGATTCTTTGGGTTTGTTTGATCTGGTTATTTTGTTTTAATTCAAAAGTACTGCTTGGTCCTCTTTCTGCCTTCCATTCCTCTGCTGAGGCATCTCCATTTTCTAGCCATTTCAGGAAAGCAAGCCCCTAGTTTTTTCAACATCATCCCAGCCACTTGATTGTACTTGCAAAATACCCAAGCATCTGAGTCTTTTCATCATTAGTGTCTATGGAGTGCCACTTCTCACAGGACTAGTATTCCCTAGCACATCTAGTATGGAATAAATGCTCTAAATGTATTGCAGGTTACTTTGAGGTCTTGAAAAGTTTGCTACTCCTTTCCCTGCCTCCACCTCCTCTGACAGTGTCTCAGATACGCCAGACTGGAAAGTACAAACAAGCTTTTTGGAATGATGTATCAACTCCATTTTCAAAACCTTTGCAATGATGTTAGGTTATACCTGGAATACATGCAAACCACGATCCTAAGTGAATTATCACTTGGTTGAGCTCTCAGAGTCTGGAGTGTGTTGTGCAGGATCAGAAACACATGTTGACAGGGCAGGATCAGCCCCAGGAATTCACATGGAGGTTCTTCTGGCTGCACTCTGTCAGTTTCCGTGGGACCACTTGCTGCTTAGCGCTTTGCTTTTCTGCTCCATGACCAGAAAGCTAGGTCTACAGGACTGGGTGAAGTTGACATAGCTCCTCAAAGAGCCAGGAAACAAATCAACATCCTAGTCTGACCTACACTTCTTCTGGTTCCTGTGAAACAAGAAGGAAAAGAAAAAAGAAGCATACAATGGGCCCTGTATCATGTGCTTGTGTGAGGTCATCCCCACGTTTGTTGTCCAGTCTTCAGTTTTCTAAAAAGGGAAGTGTTCATATGGATGATTCCTCAGCTTCTGCAAGTTGGTAAGATTAGGAAAAAAAAAAAAAAAGGAAAGCACTGTGGTTAATGGGGGGTATCGACAGCCTCCACCTTCCATGTGATAACAAAGTGCTTTACCACTTGAGATTCTTCACCAGCTGCTGTGTGCTATCCATTCTTTCTTATTCATCTGGATCATGTTATCCAGTTTTAGGGCTGCCTAGAGCTCTGTGGAAACCAAAACAAATCTTTCAAAAACTGATGTTCTTCCCTTGAGTGAGGGTATATTCATTGAGAGGAAAAGGCAAGGGCAAGTTGAGAGCACCAAAAGGCAGATGTTAGAAAAATGCAGTTGATGGTCGCCTGTCAAGATCCAGAGTTTGTGAAGGAGCAGAGTCAGGATACACTAGAGTGCTGATGAGACCTGAGAGGAAGTTATTCCACTGGTCCAGGACCAGCAACCCCTCACACTATCAGGCGAGCATCACAACCACTACACAGCAATAACATCCGGATGTATGAAGCAACTTCTTTATCATCTATTGAGTTTTGAGCTCAAAATTATGATATATTTTAAAAGCAGCAATGCTGATTGTATATTCTTGTTGCACCTGTAAGTCTCACTTGATAGTTCTTTTATCATTAAGAAAGAAATGTGATTCCATTTCCTCTGTCCCTTATAGTTTGTGATAGGAAATATTTAACATTAAAATTGTTCTAATTGTTTTCTGGCTGTTTTCAAGTCTATTCAAGTGCTTTTCCTTAGTCCTTTGGTTGTGATATGTATAATTTCTATGAGTGTAACTGCTTGAAGTTGGTTTTATGTTTTGAGTACACAGGATGATATGTTCTTGGTAAACATAGAAACACTTTTAGTCATGAATCCTTGGAAATATTTTTCACCTCTCTTGCCTCGCTTCTGCTGCTTTTCCAAAGATGTGAAGTTTCAATGTTTTGTTATATTTTGTCCTTGACTTCTGAGGTTCTGTTCAATTGTAAAAACATATATTTGTTTTTCATTTATTTGTAACTGGTCACTGTTTTCTATTCAAGTGCACTGGCTCTGTCCGCATGAGGTTTTGTTTTGTTTTGCCTGTTTGTTTGTTTGTTTTGGTATCTGCTTTATACGGTGATTCAATCATTGCTCAATCTTTTAAAATATGTTTGTAAAGACTTAATTTTTACTGTAAAGCATATTTAGAGAGAAGAAGAAATACAGAGAAAAGCCTTCTGTCTGCTGGTTCACTGCCCAAGTGACCACAGAGCTGAGCTGATTTGAACCAGCAGCCAGGAGCTACTTCTGCATCTTCCATATGGGTGTAGGATTCCAAGGCCTTTGGGCCATCCTTGACTTCTTTGTCGGGATACAAGCTGGGATCTGGGAGGGAAGTAGAACAGCCGGGGTATAACCTAGTGCCCCTATGCCATCCCAGCACGTGGAAGGCAAGGACTTTAGTCACTATGCTGTTGTGCTGGACCCCTGCTTAGTCTTCTTATCTTCCCATTTTACTGAGACTTCCAAGCTTTCTAGCCATTTTATGAGAGTGTGCACTCACATCTTATGCACCTTTACAATCACTTGATTAAATGTGTTGAATAGTCCAACATCTAGGGTTTCTCCTCTCCAGTGTCTATGAAATACCATTTCTTCCAGAAACAAAATTTTCTGCTTCTCTCTTTGTTGGATCTTATGGATGTATTTCGCTCACTATTACTGTTATGATAGAAAATCTGCTTCACATCTTTAGATTAATGAGGCTTCTACTATTTAGGCCAGTAATGCTTAGATGTGTATGATTCCCAAGAACACACCAGCCTGGATCCTGATCATGCAAGGTGAGGATTTAGCCACTGAGATAATATACCATGCCCTCAAGTGCAATTTATATAAAGGAAAAAAATCACAGTCATACACTTATAACAGTACTCTTTCATTACCATGTACCAAGAGTTTACCTTAGTTATATTAATGTTTCTGTAGCTTTTGTGATTTAGCTTTTGAATAGCTCTGTTGCACAAATGAATCCAGTTTAGAGCATTTAAACCAAATTCTGCAGTTCAAGTAAATGTAGAAACAAAACTCAAAGTAGAAAATTTCTGCTTTGAGAATTACAATATACTGTGATCTCATTTACATAAGGTGCCCCAAACAGGAAAATTCATGGAGGAAACAATAGCAGAGAGGTTATGGAGCACTGAAGGGAGAGGCAAGTGCGCAGGCAATGTTTAATGAGTACAGCATTTCTGTTTGGGCTAATGAGAATGTTGCGCAAATACACAAGTGTGACAGTTACACATTGTAAATGTACACAATACTTAAAATTTTAAATGGTGGAATTTGTGCTGGGGTATACTTTAACACAGAAAAACTCACATGAACATTTGATTTTGTTGGAATATAGTACAAAGTCTTGCCATGGTTTTGTCCTCAGACTGGCTATGTACTCATTCTTGGATTCATCTAACAAATGTGCATACATGTCTAGACATAATCTTCAGTTCATCAGGATCTCATCCACACCACTCAGGTTCATACTTCCTGAAATCCAGACATTCATGATCTCCACAAAAACCACATGTCCTGCCAGCACAAGCTTCTGCCTTGTCCTTGTCCACTTCTGTATGTGTACACGTTGTATATGCAGGTTGCATCCTGTACCATCCCACTGGGGCTGCAACTGCCCACATAGACTCACAGGTCACCTAAGAAGCTGATAGAGGGCATTTGGCCACATCTCCATCTTTCCTGTCCTTTTGATACCAGATATCCAGTCTCAAGGTCTTACATATTCAAAACAAAACACATTTTCTAAAATGCTACATTGGTTATTGAAGACATATTCATGAGGTTTGCTCAAAGGTATTCAGTTTTTCTACAAGCAAATCTACTATTTTTTCCGTGTTTACTTTTCCCAGGTATGTTTTGCAAAGCACATATAAACAACATCATTGCATGCAAATGAGGACACACCCATGTGAATGTGTGTGTACCTTCTGATGACTTTGTCCCATTTGATCTGCTCTCTCAGGTTTTGTGGTTCTTATCTGCAGGCTTGTTTAATTTGGGCTGTCCTTTGAAATAATGTGACTATGTAATTGATGCGTGAGGTAGTCTTATCAAGAAGCAGACTGAGAACAGAAGCACTAATAAGTGTGGCTTCTATAGTATATTAGCTATCTGGCTTGCCTAACAGGAGGAACTCACTTGGTTTGAGACCTGGTGTTTTTGTCTTTAATAATGCAAAATGCCAGTCCTCATGCCCCTGACACCAGGAAGCCCCATCTGTAACACCAAGTTGGCCCGACGCTCTGCCAGGATTTCTCCTATCCCACAATATCCCATCCTCAGGTTTCTGGGCACCTTTCTGACCTTCAGCTTGTCTTTACTTTACACCGAGAGTATGAAAGCACGTCCGGAGCCTTGACCATTCCACAGGGCAAAAACCTAGTAGGGCACAACAACAGATCCAACAAATCTCGAGGCCCTAGTTGAGGTCACCTGCAGGGGCAAGAGATGTATGCAACTGCATGGATGGCTTGGGGTAAAGTGCCAAACCCTGGGTGCATCGGGGTTCCACAATTCAGACACAGGGTTTGCTGTTTTCCTACCCTGACCTGACAAGTTGGGCATTATAAGCTACTTCTGACACACACTAACAAGAAGTCAAATCAAAGTGTCCAGTGGCCAAGAACAAGAATACCCATATGAGATACATTCATCCCTAATGGCTTCTTAACAAACTGTGTCACAATGTCCATCCTTATTTTTTGTTTTTATGCTAACATGCCATGTGACAATGACTGTTATCAAGAGAATGGATAGCAAGTTCTTCCATTTTGTGAGTGAAAGGGAATTTTTGAGTATGTTTGGTGGGAATGTAAATTAAAACAGCCATTATGGCACAGAGGATAAAGCCACCTTATGAGTTTAAAAATGAACAAAAATACACACAGTTGTAATTCAATATAGCATTTTTATTAAAATGTTAAACACTTGACACATGATGAAATGTTTTTGCTCTATGGTGTTCTAATCATTTACCTAATACACAAGTGTTACTTGTTTCAAAACAGGAAGAATCAAATGATTACAGCCTCTCTCTCTCAGAGAAAGAAAGCCCCACTCCAACAAATAGAAAAGTTAAGCTGGGTGATTCTAAGAGGGTGCTCCCACACTGCTTCTGCTCTCTGAACCTTAAATTCTGGAGGCAACATGGTTTTTCAGCATCAACACTTTCCTCTTCCTCTCATGAGGTGGAATAGTCCTTGATCTTGCCCTGCTCTTGGTCAACTCAGATTGTTGATAAATGGCCTTGACCTTTCCTGTGTCCTCGGATCCACAGCATACAAGAATGTGCAGATGCAACTTGCCTACTGCCCCCACAAGAGCAGTAAGTCATGCCACACAATACAGAGAATTACTTCAGCTGGTAGAGCACTTGCTCAGCAGCCAGGAGATAGGGAATACACATCCACATTCTCCATGCTTGCCCCAACAGGCAGAAGGAAGGACAGGGACAACTGCTTGCATGTCCACTTTATGCCTGTTTCCTCCTGTGCGATGGCTGAAAATGCAGCATGGACCTGGAGAACACAAGGCAAAGCCACCATACTATGGAAATGATGGCCCCTTATGGTCAAGGGATGTGAAAGCTAAGCACAAAGTGCACTAAGTGACCATCAGGAAGGTTAAATCGACGGAGCAAACCCAGAAGGAAGATGTCCTTGTGAACTCTTTGTGCAGAGCTCTGCCCGGGTTACATGTGATTTAGAATATATACATCACATTTTAAGAACAAACAATTAACAAACCAGTAGGGATGCACAGTGATTAATACCTAACACATTGCCATGTGGATCAATCACTGGGATTGCAGTTTACATTTCTTAAATACATATTTCAAATCAACAGAAGACTTCTGAAGTCAAGTCAATGAATTCTAACAATTCAAAGAAAACAGTCATCACCTTCACCTCTTTCTTTTTCCTTCCTAGAAACTTATTGTTCTCAGAACTATTGCTTAATTCCTGGCTCTAATGTTGGGTACCCATAATAGGATATTTCATGTAAGTATAAAGTGATTCCAAGTATCTTCAATTGTCAGAAATAATTATTACCATTTTGCTGAAAGAATCTTGTTACTGAGGTTGTTGAAAGCACTTCATTCCACATGATTTCACTTTCTCTGCAGCCAAGGCTCCGTATTATAAGGAGCAGTTTTAGGTATTTAATATATGTTGAAGTACCCATCACCTAAAATTAACCTCTGTAGATTGCTTATATTGTGGTATCAAAACATGCAGTCTAGAATAACAACAAAGAATTAATATTTTTGGCCAAGGCTCCCCATAATACTAATGCTAATAATGGTATTTTTTCAATTTTCTTTTTCACATTCATTTTGGTGCAAAACTGTGTCTGACTTGCTTCTCTATTACTTTGTAAAAGGTGTTTGAAAGAATTTAGCATATCAATTTATTTGCAAAATGCTAAAATCACTATTTCATTAACCAAGCAATTAATTTTTTAATAAAAAATAATTTTTATTTCATTGGTCAAATGACAGCAAACACTGAAATGATCTAAATGTTGAAGAGGAAAACTATCCACAATGAATAGACTCTTAACCAGGAGAAATATCTACTAGAAACTCTTGTGTCAGAAGTTTCTTAGGAACTAATGTTTCCTATGTTAGCCAAAAAAGAAAAATGAAAGAAAAATATCTTTGCAACACATTATGTACTAGAACCATGAATAACAGGCAATAATCAAAAGCAAAAAGTAAAAAGTTATTAACAACCCTTATTGAAACTTGATAAAATTATGTCACAGTTTCAACTTAGACAATGTGCATATTGCATTTTTCCTGAGTTAACATAGAATAACTAGTTAATCTGAGAAAAAGCAAGAACTTATGCATGAACTTTATACATATATCTTTATATGAGCCTTGCTTTAGAGAAATATGATAAATCATAAAATAAAAGTGTTTTGCAGACATAAAAAAGTGTGAATGTTCTCCTGAGGATAGTATCAGCAGTCAGATACTTTTCCATGCAGAGAACAAGTAGCCTGAACCAGGATATCTTGTGAAAAGGATGTGTGCCTGTAAATTATGTGTGCCTGTAAAGACAGACTTTCTCTGCTAATCGTATGTTTAAAGGACACCATAGCAAATATCCAGTGAATCCCAGGAATTTGTTGAAAAGTGGTTTTTTCCTTTAGCCCTGCAAAATTCCTCTCTTTCTCTCTCTTTCTCTCTCTCTTTCTTTCTCCTTCTTTTTCTCTCTCTAGCAGGGTGTGTGTGTGTGTGTGTGTGTGTGTGTGTTTATGTGTGGATAGGTTGGTTTCTCTCTCACTCTCTCTCTTTCTCTTTCTCTTTGTCTCTCTCTCGGGTTGTGTGTGTGTGTCTATGTGTGGATATGTGGGTTTTTTGGAGTGTGTGTTGCAAACATATGGAATCTGTTTTTTTTTCTGTTATTGCACTTTTATTGACACTCAGAATGCTCACTAACCTACAGTCCCAACTGTATAAGCAAGAAGAATAAAACCACATGACAGAGATATCAGAATGGAAAACTGGGAGGAATTTTCCAATTCCTGAAAGCCCAGAAAAGAAATAGATTGCTTGGTGTCAAATTTTCATAAACTGAAGTTCAATTGCATAAGACTTGATGAATTTAATATTGTGATAAATGCAGGAAAAGGCAATCCCTCGATACACATTGTATTACCTGAAAGAATATGTTTGGAAGCAGTTCCCTTATCTTCTCAGTTAGCACTCCAGCATGCACTGATACGAATATCCCTGCTGATCAGAACAAAGGGGCTCAGACAGGAAAAACACAGTTCAAGGAACGTTTTGGTATGTATTATTGCTGATTCCTCTGACAATGTGATTCCTGTGTAGAGGGAGAAAATTAAATCTGTCCAATAAGAGAAAAGGAAACAGGTCATGAGAATGAGTGTCCTCTGAGTGGCTCTGATCTCTGGGCTGGGATATTTGGCACACCTGGAGCTCTGGAGGTAGAGGACATGCTTGTGATGTTTGTACAGACAGAGAGCCATGTACCCACAGCTCCAGCTCATGAGACTCTGAAAGGTGAGGTCTCGAAGAGCCATGAGACAGAGGAAGAGCCACCTGATGATTTGTGGAGCTGGCAGCATGTAGCAATATCCAAAGTACATTCTAACAGCTGATCTGTTCACATTGTTGTTTATTGTGATATAGTGGAGCAAGTTAGAGCTTATGAGAAAGCTAAAGACCCAGAAGAGGAGGAGGTGGGGAAGAACTTGCCATGCAGTGTGTGGTTTGAACTTTCTCCACAAGGTGTTCCTGGGACTGATGGTGATGGCCTGGACTACACTGAGGAGGCATGTGGTACAGATGGAAAGACTTCGAGCCACCCTACTCAGGTAAAATAGTATTTTACAAAACATGTCACCTAGTAGGAAGTTACTAAAATAAAACATCGTGCTTATGTTTCTGATCCATAAGCTACAAATAATAACAATATTTGAAATAGCCATTTGAATGAGCATAAGATCTATGGAAGTTTTCTCACGACTCATCACTAAAGCACGTACATGTTTGAAAAGCATGAAAATATTTCCTACAATTCCAGGCCCTGTGAGAGAGAGGAAGCTCATGTTCTGGATTAGGTGTCTCTGTGTCATTTTATTACTTTATGAAATGACCTAGAGAAAACTTGAAGAACACTAAGTAGTGAGCATGACAGTTTCAGATCAGTGGATGTGCTCTGGGCTTAGTGAAAAGAACAGTATCTGTGCAAGAACATGTGCATAGTTCATTCCTCCTTTATGGCATAAAACTCATCAATCATTTAGAGCTATTATTTTTATTTTGAAAAGCAGATTTGAAAAAAGAAGGAGAAACAGAAACACAAGTCTTCAATCTGCCAGTTCACTTACGTTCCAAATGAATGCAATGGCCAGACTTGAGCCAATCTGAAGCCAGTAACCAGGAGCTTCTTCCTGGTATTCCCAATGGCTGCAGGCACTCAAGGTCTTGAGTCATCCTCTGTTCATTCCCCAGTCCATAAATAAGAAGAATCAGAAGTGAAGCAACCAAAGCTAGAACTAACTTCCAAGTGGAATAATGGTGCTGCAAGTTTAGGATGAGCCTGTTGAACCACTGTGCTGGCTCAAGTCTCTCATCTATACTTGGTATGTTTCATTTGTCCTCTTTCTGTTAAAACAAAGATGGTGAGAGCTGCAATTTAAAAATAATTTTTGTGTTAGTGCATTATCCTGATTTTTCACAAAAGCCTTTGATGTATGATTTATTTCCAAATTTACTAGAAGTTTCTGGGGAGAAAGGTGAGGATTCAGTTACAACAGCATTTCATCAGTTCTAAACCACATTCTTGAGCTCCTTGCTTTTCAGAGCTCACATTCAGCAACTTACCCGTCTGGTCTGTGCTGCATGGACATCCTGCTACCACTCCTCAAGTTAATTTTGGCAAATCACCCAGGCACAAAAGGAGAAACACTGCATGTTCTCACTTACCTATGGAAGTGAAAATTTCATAGTAAAAATGTGAATCACACACAAGTAGCTGCATAGGAAGGAAAGGAAATATACTGGACAGAAGGATGAGGTTTAACAGGAGGAGTAACTTTGACTCTATAGCTCAGCAAAATAAGCATGATGAACAACAATTAATGCATGTTTCAGAGTAGCCCTTAGAGAGGATTTTAAAAGCTCTGAACACAGGGAAATAATAAACTGAGAGGTAATTAAACACAGCAGTAGTCATGTTCTGCTTTTTTCACATTGCATTTGGGACTGAAATGTTATGCTGTACCCTGTGAATTTATGCAATTAATATATGTACATTGACAATAAAATCTAAACTGAAGAATCATATGTAGCCTTAATATGAGAGGTAGCATCTCAGAAGAACTACACTTGACCTTTTCAATCTCATTGCCCAGAAGTTAACAGAGAGTGACAAAAAGGCCCCTTGCCCAAGATGGGAGAGGCAGAGCTCAGGCTTCTGCTCCGCTCTTCCTCTGAGGGATATCAGAGGAAAGGTTTTGTCAGGGCTTTGTTTTGTCTATTTTGTTTTCCTGTGTACCTTGTACTTACTCTACATATTCTTAGGAAACATTACCATGTATGACCCTAGAACTACAACCTGGCTCCCTCCAACACTGACTTATCTGTAACAGGATGGTGCTATCACCAAGGTTTACTGTGAGAATTAAATGGGTAGATGCATGCAATGCTCATATCAATACCCAACAAGAAAAATGACTGATTTCTAAACACACCTGTGTTGTTATGTGTCCTTAAAGTAATCCTCACATTTCATCAATTCTCTATACTTAGGTACTATGCCATATTGTGGGTCAAAAATAATTTTAAAAATCAATTATAAAATCCACAAACAACTGAAGGACACTAGAAAAAAAGAGACACTAAAATGAAAGAAAAAAGGAGCCTGTGAGAGCAAGAGCTTCTCATCCAGGCTGAGAGGCCACTGCTGCCTGATGCCCACAGTCTCGCTCACACCTATGAAATGAAGCAACTTCAGGCTCAGAGCATCACTGGTTTTACTGCACAGAGTCTCATTCCAGGGCCAAACAAACAGGTGTCACTTGGTGCACTGGGAAGTGATAGCCACCTTCTCCTTGGCCACTCACACCTTCTTCTTCCACAGAGAAGCTGAGACGCTTCGCAATTTCATCCCGACCTTGAACACCCTTATTGGAATACCATCCAGTTCTAGAGCAAAGGCAGCTACCCCTGCACTCACACACTCAGCCTCACTCACCTGAGCAGTCTGCAGGGCTGTGGCAGAAGCTGTGGCAGAAGCTGTGGCAGAGCAGCACAGCCAGGCCTGTTTATCCTTGCTTGAGTCCCAGCATTCAGGGACACTCTCAGTGCTGTCAGCATGTCAGTGTGATGAGTTTGCTCCTTTTGCATGCTCTGGATCCCTGGGACCAGCTCTTTCCTCTCCCTTGGTGAACACTTTACTGTCAAGTGCAGAAACATCCTGATCCTAATTACACTGAACCTGCACTAATGAGCAGAAGGCAGCATTATGATGAGCAGGTCTCAGAGGGTCCAGGTTCCTTGGAGTCGGCTATGATCTCATTCTACCTCTGCCACTCACCACCGAGACTCAAGTCGGAAGAAGTATCTGAGAGTCAGAAGTGGTCACTTCCTCAAGTTAGCTTTTTGGTTTACAGTGTTTTTAGTGTCTGAAAAAGCTCATTAGGGACAGTTTTTAGGTTGATTGGTAGCACAAATTACTTTAAATTTCACAATCTCTTGACTTATTTGCTGATATGTTATGTATTCATATAGATACATAACGCATTTTATTCTGAAATGAATATATGGAAATATATAAATTATATTTAAAATATTATTAAACATGACATATAACTCACATTTATTATAAAAGGATCAGATTTAGAGAGGAGGAGCGACAAAGGGAAAATCTTCTATATACTGATTCACTCCCTCAGTGGCTGCAATGATTGTAGTCGAAACTTTGTGAAGCCAGAAGCCAAGGGTTTCTTCTTGGTCTCCTATGTGGGTGTCATGGCCCAAGTCTTTGTGTCATCCTCCACTGCTTGCCATAAGCAGGGATTTTGATGGAATGTACAACAACTGGGACATGTACCACTGTTACCATGGGATCCTTGTGTTTGTGAGCCAAGATTTTATCCATCGAGCCATCACACCATGCCCTTTACTGATATACCTTAATGTTATCCATGTCAATCATACATAGAAAAAGATACAGAGAAAATGCTAAAGGTCCCGGATGGGTACATAATGCCTAAATTCCTCAACTTACATGCTCAGTGATCCCATATGGGCACTGGTTCATGTTGCTGCTGCTCCACTATCATTTCAGTTCCATCTCTATGGCCTGTCAAATGAGTAGAGAATGGCCCAAAGGTTTGGCACCTGCACTCAAAAGAAGCACCTGACTCCTGGCTTCTGAACTCTTGCTACTGTAGACCCTGGGAGAGTGAACCAGCATGTTGAAGACATTTTCTTCCTATTTGACTTTTTTTCCATTAAACTTGACTTTCAATAATAATAAATAAATCATAAAAAATGAAAATGCTAAAAACACATAGAACAATAGTTGAATTTCTCCTGTTCTCACACAGTGAAGTTTTTGTATGTTATTGAGCTGTCTCAATTGTTTTTTCTTCATAAGTGTTTTCCAAAAGGTAGTAAATCAATAGCATATGCAGTAGGAAATAGACATTTTCCAATGCCTTATTATTACTTGTAACTTTCACTCAAGTACTTGTATTTGCCTACCTGCAATCAAGTAGGGCAAGGTTCAAGTGCCCAGGTATCTTGTGGAACATCTTGTCTGTCATCTGAGCCAGCCTGTTAAATGAGAGGGAAGAGAGGTTCATATGCTCTCCAATTGCTGTGAATGCATGTGCTGGCCCCTTAACATAGCTTGTCTAACATGTTACAATGAAAGCATCTGCAAATATCCTTCCTGAACATCTTAGAAGTCCTCCATATTAACCATTAAATCCACAGAGCGCTAGAATAAGAGTTGGAGTTGAAATTCATGTCCAGAAGAGGGGTGGTCCCGCCTACTGGTGCTGTTTCCTGACCAAATGATGGTTACAGCACAATAATCTGGACTTACAGCCCATTGAGACATTCCTTTATGATGTTTGTGCTTCTCTCTGTGTGTATTTCTTTAAATTGTCCATTGCCCCAGTTATAATGTTTCTGGTTCTTGATTATCCAACTCTGCAGTTACAATCCAGACCTCACTGTGAGGAATGTGTGGCCTCATTATCAGGATTACACATTATTTCTGGTGCCTAAAAAAAGCCATTTTAGAAATGGCCTGTCTCTCATCTGTGCAATAGGCAGCAAGGAGAAGGCAGGAGGAAAGTTCACACTGGGTACACTGCTCTGAGGACTAGCTTGAGAGAAACTGCTCTCTTACCCACCCATGTTCTCTTTGCTCAGTGGCCAGCCCAGACCCCGCTGCAACAGAATGTGCTTTCCCATGGAGACATAGCTGTGACTTTGTGGTTAAATGGTACTGTTCTAACCAGAAGATAGTCTGTGTTTCTGTCACTTTGGCCAGGTAAGCAAAGGTAGGAAGAGACTCAGCAGAGCCTCTTGCAGGGCCAACCTTTCCTTAAACATCATTGAGCTCACACTGCTGTGCCCTCTGCTGATGCCAGGAGAGTTTCATTGTCTACTGAGTCTCACACAAACTTGTCTGAGCTGGACTGGGGCCCAATTCTCCCACTTACCTGACACTTGTCCACTGTTCAGAGTCCCTTCATCAGTTATCAGATCCCCTTCAACTCTAGTCTGTGACTCCCGCAGATGCACAGCCTCTGTTTGCCAGCTTTGTCCAGACACAGAGAGGTAGGCATCAGGAATTTCCTAACAAAACACTGGGTTTCTCAATTTTCTGTGTCATGTGAGTGGGAAGCTGAATCCAGGTACTAGTGAGGAATTGAACTTTATGCTGTATTCATTTTTATTCGGTACTATTTTACTCAGTACTAAAGCAACTGAGGAAAATAAGACAAATATCAGTACTGCTGGTTTAAACAATCAAGCTAACAGTTTAGGAAACGGGTTTTAGTTTTGAATGCAAGGAACTTAGATGTGAGAATAGCAGGAAGTTATAGAGATGCAGAAGGAAGGAGATTTACCCACACAAATTTTTTTCAGCCCCTGAGATGACCAACAGGGCTTCCTTGCAATGGCAGGCTTACCAGGTCTTTGGTACAAAATGGAACCTCATTATACAAGCTAGATATGTAAAGAGGTGGGCCTGTGACAGGTGAGAAGATTGTAGTATATTGTGCTATAGGGATCTGAGGCATTCAAAACTCTACTTGTACACAATGGATGCTGAAGTTTATGCTTGGATGCACTGAACAAGAATCTGAATTAATACCTCATTAGTGAAAGAAAAAGAGGAACCCTTCAATCATTATAGTGCAAGTAGTAACTTGAAGCTCAAGTGTTTGTGGCAACAATGAAGAAACTATTTGAGAAGTCTGAATGTCATAGCGCCTAGAATTCAGTTCTGACTTTAATAGTGCGGTGAGCTCCTGATTAAGTAAACCCTTGGACATAGCTAGTGGATAGGTTGTACACCTGCCATTACTATGAGAAAATCGTTTGAATTTCCATATCCTGGGCTTGGTTTTAGGCAGAGCTGACTCTTTCAGGGTACTGTGGAATAACCAAAAGATATGAAGTCTTTGTCTAGCTCTCTCCCTTTTTGACTCTGCCATTTAGGTTAATTGAAAAGAAATTAAATAAACAAACAACCTGGAAATGCAGAAAAATTCACTCACTGCAAAGTGAATTGGAAATTGCTTCTCATTGGATAAACCTGACTGTAGTCAAATTGACATCAAAAGATGAATCAAAGCTTAGGAAATAATTGTGAGAAATTTGAGTAAAAATCCTGCTCAAGGAGAATCAAGATGGTGGGATAGGGCAAGGACACCTTTAAATGGATGGAGAAACTTTTAATAAGGATGAAGCAGAGAGGACACATTCCCAGATATAGGAGAGGACAGAACAACGGCAGAGTGGTACCTGGAGACAGACAGACACAGGAAAGCAGTTCACACAATGGTGTGGTATTGCAGCGACTGATACTCCAGTGGCATTCAGTTAATGACAATCTGAACTCCACCAGCAGTTGGAACTCCATCAGCAACCAGGTGGGAAGGGACTTTCACTTGGAGATTTGGAGGTAAACCAAGAAAAGGAACTATCCGTCCTGCTGGTCTGCTTAACTTGGCCAGGAGCAGAGACAGAGCAGCAGATCCCGGATGGGCATTGAGAGAACAGGGTGAATTTCAGAGCCCAGTCAGCCCCAAGAGCCAAATTGGACATCATTTTGCCTAAGGAGGCAAAGGCAAGGGTATGGACTGAGCATAAACTGAGCTGGGAGCGAACTCATTTCTGACTCAGTGAACTGCATCGACATGGCATTCTATGGGTTCCATCCGAGATAGGTCTGGGTAGCCCTCAGAACTGATGACCAGCAGATCAAGAACTCTAGTAGTGGTACATCAGACACAATTTTATACACTGTGGCAAAAGCTATAGGACTGCAAGGGACAGCAGTAACTGTGCATGTGCTGAGCTCACGAGAACTCACCAAGTTCCCTGGATTGCACTAGTACCACAAGAAAACAATACCAACCATGGCGACATACAGGTCAAAATAGGTCCGTGTGGCATCCAGTTCTAACGTCCAACAGGTTTCTGGCAAGATCAGCACCACCAACAACCTAGGTATAAAGAACACCTGATGTCTCCATAATCCTGGGATCTGCTTTAACTAATAGTGGGAGAAAGGTAGCAGAGACAATGGTGCAGTCTCAGCACAGTATCACAGTAGGTGGAGATAGGTGAGCCAGGAGCTGGGACTATTGAGTTCTTCGTGGAAATCTAACGTAAGAACCCAGACCTGGACCTTGCTGGACGGAATGTCACAAGTGGCTGCAAGCAAAAACTTGTATACCAACTCCAATAAGTAAAATCAAACTGTAGACCTGTGGGTGACACAGCTTAGAACTCTGCCCCAAGGAGAAGAATCTGCTAACCAGAAGTACAATGACCAAGAGCAAAAGAAGAGAAAAGGCACAATGGTTATTATTAAAAACTTCCCTGTAAAGAAGCAGAAGCCATTGCCAACCTCAGAGTTCACTGAGGAAGACATCGAGAAAATGGGGGACACAGAATTCAGAAAACTCATTTTAAAGTTTCTGACCAACAATGAGAAGCACATACAAGAGTTGAAAGAATTTAAGGAATCTTTTAGCAAGCAATAGCAGCAAGAAAGCAAGACAGGGCTGATATATTAGAAATTAAGAACACAGTAGAGCAAATTAAAAGTACAGTGGAGAATCTCCAAAATAGAATGAAGCAAGCAGAAGAAAGAATCTCAGAATTGGAAGATATTTTCTGTCCTCAGGGAGAAGTAAGCAAAAAGCTGGAGGCAGAGCTGGATCAGGCCAAAAAAGTATTCAAGAAATGAAAGACACTATTGAGAGAACAAACATAAGAGTTATGGGAGTCCCAGAAGGTACAGAAAGAGAAACTGGTTTTACCCATATATTTGATGGCATAATAAAGGAAAATTTCCCTAATCTAGAGAAAGAATTGGGAAGGAAGATCCAGGAGGGTCACAGAACTCCCAACAGGTCTGATCAAAATGATCTTCACCAAGACACATGATCATCAAGCTCTCTTCAATTGAACATAAGGAACAGATCCTTAAATGTGCACATGAAAAAAATCAATTGACATATAAACGAATGCCAATTAAACTCACAGGAGATCTCTCACAGGAAACTCTACAGGCAAGAAGAGAATGGAATGGCATATTCCAAATTCTAAAGGAAAAAAAAAACTTGTCACCCTAGGATAACATATGCAGTAAAGCTATCTTTTGTCTTTGAAAATGAAGTAAAATTCTTCTACAGTAAAGAAAACTTAAGACAATTTGCATCTTCCAAACCTGACCTAGCCTAGTATGCATAAAATCTCAGCTGTTTGCTGTGCTACCTGTGGTCACACCTGGGGTGTGCTTTATTCTCCAAGAAAAGGGGATTAAAGAACAAAGTTAAGTCCTTGCATTTTCTTACTGGTGAGTGGCCAATAGCCAGGCACATGATTGTCCACTCTCAGAGACCCCATAACACAGATATTGCCTTTTATGTTATAAAGAACAGGATACTGTGAGCGCCAGTGTCCTAAAGGGGCCTTCAAAAGTGTAAGAATGATTCAGTCTCTGAAGGAAAGAGGAAAACACCAGAAAATTGCGGGAGCACTGGAATTTCACTATTCCAAGTGTGGGAGAAGGTGGTGAGTGGCCACCAGAGAGCCTTCTGAATTTAAGCATTGATGGGGCAGGGTCCAAAGGAGGGAACAAAAATAGGTGGTTATTCCCACTGAGTTAAAAAGTAGAGGCTCCTTGATTACTAGGCGAGTGGGATGAGCTCTATTTCACAGAAACCTCAGAAAGCACAGTTCCCTCTTTGCCTATGGACATGTGTACAACATTAAAAAAAAAAAAAAAAAAAAAAAACAAGGGAAAATGTGTGTATTATCCTGTAAGTACAATTCTGGCTGGGCAGTTCTTTTTTTGCAACATTTAAGAATGTCATTACATTTCTTTTGGTATCTCAGTGCTTTCTGACACAAAAACACCGTCATTAACATTATTCTCCTCATTTTACTCTAGAAGCTGAATTGTTAATGTGCCTCAAGTTAAATTTCTTTCATTTTATTACTAAGGAAACTTAAATTCTCAAATCATAAGATATTCTTTCCTCAAAGCTACAAAGTTTTAACCATTGATTCTTCAAATAATTTAACCCAATACCATTTTTCTCTCCATCTGATTCAAAAAAGATGTGAATTTTAGTCTTTCTTTCCTATTAACCCAGAACTTCTGCTCAGTTTGAAGAATCAGCTTGCTATTTCTTTCTGTGTTTGTGATTGTTTTCTATTTAAGTTCACTGTTCACTGACTTCCTCTATCACCTTTCAAGTTGAGCACTGAGACCAACAAGTGCTTTTGATTCTTTGGGTTTGTTTGATCTGGTTATTTTGTTTTAATTCAAAAGTACTGCTTGGTCCTTTCTGCCTTCCATTCCTCTGCTGAGGCAGCCTCATTTTCAAGCCATTTCAGGACAGCAGACCTCTATTTTTTCAACATCATCCCAACCACATCATTATACTTGCAAAATATCCAAGCATCTGAGTCTTTTCATCATTAGTGTCTATGGAGTGCCACTTCTCACAGGACTAGTATTCCCTAGCACATCTAGTATGGAATAAATGCTCTAAATGTATTTCAGGTTACTTTGAGGTCTTGAAAAGTTTGCTACAAAATTACTACAATGACTCCTTTCCCTGCCTCCACCTCCTCTGACAGTGTCTCAGATACCCCAGCCTAGAAGTACCAACAAGCTTTTTGGAATGATGCATCAACTCCATTTTCAAAACCTTTGCAATGATGTTAGGTTATACCTGGAATACATGCAAACCACGATCCTAAGTGAATTATCACTTGGTTGAGCTCTCAGAGTCTGAAGTGTGTTGTGCAGGATCAGAAACACATATTGACAGGGCAGGATCAGCCCCAGGAATTCACATGGAGGTTCTTCTGGCTGCACTCTGCACTTGCTGCTTAGTGCTTTGCTTTTCTGCTCCATGACCAGAAAGCTAGGTCTACAGGACTGGATGAAGTTAACCTAGCTACTCAAAGAGCCAGAAAACAAAAGAACAACCTAGTGTGTCCTATACTTCTGGATATTCTGAACTAAGAAAGAAACGAAGCATAAAATGTGCCCTGTATCATGTGCTTGTGTGAGGTCATCTCCAAGTCTTCATTATTCTCTCTTTGGTCTTCTAAATCATAAATGTTCATATGGGTGCTTCCTCAATTTATTCAAGCTGGTGAGCTTATTTTTTTTTAAAAAAAAGGAAAGCACTGTGGTTAATGTGGGCATCGACACCCTCCACCTCCCATGTGATAACAAAGTGCTTTACCACTTGAGATTCTTCACCAGCTGCTGTGTGCTATCCATTCTTTCTTATTCATCTCGATCATGTTATCCAGTTGTAGGGCTGCCTAGAGCTCTGTGGAAACCAAAACAAATCTTTCAAAAACTGACTGTATTCCCTTGAGTGAGGGTATATTCATTGAGAGGAAAAGGCAAGGGCAAGTTGAGAGCACCAAAAAGCAGATGCTGGAAACGTGTAGATGCTGGAAAAGTTCTGATTGTTTTCTGGTTGTTTTCAAGATCCATTCAAGTGCTTTTCTTTAGTCCTTTGGTTGTGATATGTATAATTTCTATGAGTTTAACTGCTTGAAGTTGGTTTCATGTTTTGAGTACACAGGATGATATGTTCTTGGTAAACATAGAAACACTTTTAGTCATGAATCTTTGGAAATATTTTTCACCTCTCTTGCCTCGCTTCTGCTGCTTTTCCAAAGATGTGAAGTTTCAATGTTTTGTTATATTTTTTCTTTGATTTCTGAGGTTCTGTTCAATTGTAAAAACATATATTTGTTTTTCATTTATTTGTAACTGGTCACTGTTTTCTATTCAAGTGCACTGGCTCTGTCCACATGAGGTTTTGCTTTGTTTTGCCTGTTTGTTTGTTTGTTTTGATATCTGCTTTATACAGTGATTCAATTTCATTGCTCAATCTTTTAAAGTAAGTTTTTAAAGACTTAATTTTTACTGTAAAGTCAGATTTAGAGAGAGAAGAGGAAATACAGATTAAAGCCTTCTGTCTACTGGTTCACTGCCCAAGTGGCCACAGAGCTGAGCTGATTTGAACCAGCAGCCAGGAGCTACTTCTGCATCTCCCATATGGGTGTAGGATTCCAAGGCCTTTGCGCCATCCTTGACTTCTTACCCAGGCTACAAGCAGGGATCTGGGAGGGATGTGGAACAGCCAGGATATAACCTAGGGCCCATATGCCATCTCAGCACGTGGAAGGCAAGGACTTTAGTCACTATGCTGTTGTGCTGGACCCCTGCTTAGTCTTCTTATCTTCCCATTTTACTGAGACTTCCAAGCTTTCTAGACATTTTATGAGAGTGTGTGCTCACATCTTCAGCACCTTCAGAACTGCTTGATAATATTTGTTGAATAGCCCAACATCTAGGTCTTCTCCTCTCCAGTGTCTTTTAATGTGGCTACTATTGTTAAGGCAAGTAATACACAGATGTATATGACTCCCAAGTAGTCCCCACCCTGGATCCTGATGCATGCAAGGTGAGAACTCACCCACTGAACCAATATACTTGCCATCAAGAGCAGTTTCTATAGTGAAAAAAAAAATCATCGCACTGATAAGCATACACCAATAATCTTTCAGTAGCATGTGTGCAAGTTGCACCAAAATTTTATTAATGTTTCTGTAATTTTATGATTTAGCTTCTTAGTATCCCTATTTATTCCACAGATGAAACCAACGTAGAGCACTTAAGCTATATTCTGAAGTTCAGGTGAGTGTAAGAAACAAAATACAGGGTTGAAAGTTTTTGCTTTGTAAATTACAATGTTTTCACAAATTCATTTACATAAGGTGCCTAAAATAGGAAAATTCATGGAGGAAACAGTAGGGGAGAGATTACAGGGTACTGAAATAAGAGTAAGATTTGCAGGCAATGTTTAATGAATACAGCGTTTCTATTTGGGCTAATGAGAATGTTCTGCAAATACACAAGGGTGACAGTTGCACATTCTAAATGTGTACAATATGTTTGAATACTTAAAATTTTAACTGGTGGAATTTGTGCTACAGTACAGTTTAACACAGCAAAACTCACATAAACATTTGCTTTTGTTTGAATATAGTACAAAGTCTTGCCATGGTTTTGTCCTCAAACTGGCTATGTACTCATTCTTGGATTCATCTAACAAATGTGTGTACACGTCTAGACATAATCTTCAGTTCATCAGGATCTCATCCACACCACTCAGGTTCGCGCTTCCTGGAATCTGCACATTCACAGCCTTCACAAACCACATGTCTTGCCAGCACAAGCTTTATCCTTGTCCTTGGTCACCACTCTATGTGTCAAAGTGGAATATGGAGGTTGCATCAGGTACCATGCTGGTGAAGCTGGAGCTGCCCAGAAAGTCTCACAGGTTACCTAAGGGGCTGATAGAGGACATTTGGCCACATCTCCATCTTTCCTGTCCTTCTGATTCCAAATATCCAGTCCCAAGCTCCTAGACAGTCAAAATGAAAATCTTTTTTTCTAAAATGTAATGCTGGTTATTCAAGTCATCCATGTCAAGTTTCTTCAAAGATTATTAGTTTTTCCCAAAAGCAAATCTATTTTTCCACCATTAGCATCAACAGGTACATTTCACAGGCACATGTGCACAACATCATTGCCTTCAAACAAAAACACACCCATGTGCATGAGTGTGTATTTTCCAATGGTTTTGACCAGTCTGATCTGCTCCCTCAGTCTTTACAGTTCTTTTCTGCAGGGCTGTTAAGTTTGGAATGTCCTTTAATACGATGTGACTGTGTAGTTGGTGCACGAGATGCCCTTAACAAGAAGAGGACTGAGAGGAGAAGCGCTCATATGTGTGGCTTCTCCAGTGTGGTTGTTATTCTACTTGCCTAACAGGAGGGATGTAATTGGTTTGATGCTTTGTGGGGATGATTGGTGTTTTTCTTTTTCTTTTTCTTTTTCTTTCTTTTTTTTTTTTTTTAGAGATAGGAAATTCTTCTTTTTTTTTTGATTTTTTTTTTTATTACATTGCATCATGAGACACAGTTTTACAGGCACTGGGATTCCCCCCTCCTCTCCCCAAAACCCTCATCTTCCTACAACTGGAAATCAGGGGTCCCCTCAATCACCACCTGTAACACCAAGGTGGCTCCTTCACTACCAGCAGGCTTTTCCTTTGCTGGCCCCAACTATCTCCTATCCCACACTAATCCATCCTCAGGTTTCCAGGTGTCTTTCTGACCTTTAACTTGTCTCTTCCTTACAGAGAGTATGATGCTATGTCCAAAGTCTCACCTGGTCCTCAGAGCAGAAACGTGCCAGAGTCCAACACTGGCTGCAAGAAATAGTGTGGCCCTTGCTGAGGTTCTTGTTGATGCAAGAGACATGTATGTGACTACATGGTTGATTGGGTTTAAAGTGCCAAACCCCGGGTCGCAGGATTCAGGCACAGGGTCTGCTGTTTTCCTACCCCCATCTGGGTTCTGCGGTGACAAGTCCAAAGTCTCTTGATGACACAGAGGCCAGATGTTTGAAATCTCTCTGGATGCTGCCCTGCTTTGTGACAGGGAGCCTGTTGGCAAATCACTGTCATCACTGGGTGTGTGCTCTCAATTGCTTAACACCCGAAGAACTCTGCCTACAGCCTGATATATATGGCCCATCACTAGGATTAAGGAAAGCTAAGGAAGTGAGACCCTGAACCCCAAGAATCAGAACAACAAAGAGGTCAGCAGAACGGCACCAGCCCACAGGCCTCTGGTGGTGCTGCTGTGGCCAGAGGCTCTGGTATGGATGGTGACATCATAAGTGTGATTGAATGCTGTAAGAACTGTCTACTCAAAATGCTGTCTGTGTGGAAAGTGTGCTTCAGCTATAAAACTGCCAGGATTAGAACCAGTGCCCATATGGGATCAAGGCAGGTTCAAGGCAAGGACTTTAGCAGCTAGGCCACCGTACTGGGCCATACTTCCAATTTTTATTGTTTATCCATTGTGGCAAGAAATATCTTCAAAATGAGATATTTTCTCCTGCCTCATTCTATTATTGAGATTGTTAACTGATTTTTTAAGTTGCTCTGTTGTTTCCTTCATTTCTCACAAGTATGCTTGATGTCATTCCAGTGTTACTGTTTCTTGTGAGATATATCCCTATGTTTCTTATATGTGCTTCTCAAAAAATTCCCCCATTCCTCAATGTATTCATCAGTTAATGCTGATTTTGATAAAGGCTTTTTTCTCCTTTTTGGGCATAAGATTAGTAATATTGATTGTGCTGCTGTCTCTTCTTTCACTGTTAGTCTTTGCACTTCTAGTTAGCTTATGCTTCTACTTAGGGCAGGTTTCTAAGCTATGTCACCCTCTGATTGAGTTTGGTACCCATTTCTCCACTTGTGCCACTCCATCCAGTGCATTTCAGGCCTGAACTCTTGTGCCAGGTTTCTACCACAATCTTCATCTGACCAGCTTTTGGCCCACCACTCCCAGCCTATTGTGATCTCTTTCTGTGGCTTCACCATTGCTTGTACAGCCTTTCTGCCCCTTCTGGTTTGAGCAGTCCCCAGGACTAGGGAGTCTCCATGTGTTTTAAATAACTTGGCTGTTCATAGTGCTGATCTTGGTGTAACCTGCTGTGCATTAGACCTGAGGATCACTCCAACATATTTTCAGTTCAATCTATAAGATATCACATCCATATTGCTTTTCTATGGGACATGAACTTTTCAAAGAGCTGTTAAGTGAGTTTATTGCAAGCTTAATGCATGCTCAGCTCACTGCTATCCCTCCAGTCCCACAGTCTTTGCTGTACTACATAAAATGGTGCCTAATGTGGTGTAGGTGTAGTTATGGATTTGCTGGCCATTATGTTTCGAGACCACCTACACGTGTTTTGCATGGAACCTTTAAATGCAAGTTGTTGCTATTTGTCCTGTGGGCTCACTGTAATATATTGATCTGGAAATAAAACCACTCCCAGCTTAGCACATGTGTAGCTTGCTGTTTTCCTTCCATTCCATCCATACCTTTGCCTTTCTACATAAAATGGCACCTGATGTGGCAATGGTAGGAGTCTGCCCTGTGAAATCCACCCTGTTCGTGGGGCCTGCTACTCCGCCTCTGCTCCAATTGGGGTCAAACATATCTAGGGTGGGCAGTTCTTTGCCTCGGATCACCTGGTCTCTGGGTGAACTCCTTACCCACCTGGCTGCTGGTGGGGCAATGACAGTTCCATTAGCTCCAACTTATGTAAAACCCAAAATCAGCATCATACTGAATGAGAAAGATTGGAAGTTTTTCTTTATTCACTTAGTAGTATTCTGTACTGTATGACCTATGTGCCACTAAAGAAATTAATAAGAAAACAGAAAAATAAAGTTGATAAAATAACAATAAAAAATATGCTCTCTTCAACAAATGTTCTTAGGAAATTGGATAGCAGCCTGAAGATGAAAGAAACAAGACCCTGACCTGAAAATGACAGGATACATATAAATAGTAAAATGATGTACTTATGACTATTCATGAAGAACTCTACATGATAATAATAAAGGGGAAATCAATGGGAGATAAGAATCTTGGGGTGGAGGATGGAGCACCTATGGAACTGTATCATGAAAGCATAATAATTAAATCTTACCGTAATGATTGTAAATCAGTTTTAATGACATGACTAAATTTTGTAATGTCAAAAAAAAAAACTGTCATTATTAATTAGCATGTGATAGAAACAAGTCTGATATCACAAGTGAAGATTGTGATATCATCAGTAACTGTGGTGTTACAAAACTGGTACCTTACTTTCATGATTAATTTTCAAGTCTGAAACTCACCATTTTGCCATCATAATCAATTCGGTGCCATAAGTCAAATTATAATTGAATAATAGACATATGAAGACTCATAATGCCATAAGTGATTTATCTAGTTTCATAAATTTGTCATTATGTTATCAAAATTAATTTGATGTCAAAAACCACGATTTTACTGTCATAAAGAATGTTCAGTTCACAGATCATTATTCTAACCCCCAAAAATCTCATTATGCTGTAAAACAATGGTACATGATGAGCCACATTTCAGATATCAGAAACTTGCTGTTTTTGCCACCATAGTCAGTGTGGTAACAAAAATATACAACTGTGCCTTCAAAATCAATTTTTGATTTCATAAACCAACACTGAATCTCATATAATCTTTTTGATGTCTTACTCAACTTATTTGGGTTAAACAACAGTTCTGACATAAACTTTGTAGGGTAATTTAAGGACAGCATGAGATGTAATAAAGCAATGACTGTGTTGTAAAATTTTTGATGTAAGTTTTGTAAGATCATAGTCCATTGATTCAGGAGAAATCACAATTATTAGAATGTAAAGTTGAGCTGTCATAGTTTTGAAGTTATCAATCAATCATTCTGCCATCAGAAAACATGCTTATATTATGAACTTATCTTAATGGTATCATGATTAATTGTGATGATAAATGTACCGACTATTCCTTGTGACAACAAAATCAGTTCTGATGTCATAAACCAGCCATTGTTACCCTAAAAAATTGTGATATCATAAGCCAACTGTTGTGCCATCACAATAAATTTTGATGCCAGAAACCAGTGTATTGTAACGAACCATTTTATATCATGTTCAATTCATATGTGGTATGATTCTGATGTCATAAACCTACCATTAAGGTCTCATTAATCTCATCAATTTCATCACACACACACACACATATATTTATATATATGATTATGTCATAATATGACTTATAAGAATATAATTCATAACCTATGATCAATCATTCAATAACAAAACCTTGAAACACAGTTTCAGGTCCTGAAAAGTACAACTCATTTTTGACACAACTCTGAGATCCAGGATACCACCAAACCAGTTGATGGATTCTGGCACCTTCTTTTATCACAGATACATATCCCACTTATATATGCTTTTGATACCAGTGAGAGGATTGTTGTGGTACCAATGGCTTCTATTGCCCACCCCCTTTTTTTGCGAGAAACAGTTTTATTTATTTGTATTGAACAAGTCAGATTTTATAGATAGCTGGAGAGACAGAAAGATCTTCCATTCTAATGGTTCACTCCCTATGTGGGTGAAACAGCTGGCACTGAGCCGATCCAAAGTTCAGAGGTAGAAGCTTCTTACAGGTCTCCCCAGATGTGAGGTTTCCCAAGGCTTTGGGCCATTCTCTGCTGCTTTCCCAGGTAGCAATCTGGAAGAAAAGTGGATCAGCTGGGTCCTGAACCAGAATACTTATGGGCTCCCAGCCTGTGCAAGGCAAGGATTTAGCCACTAGGCTTCCATGCCAGCCCTTCTATCCCTTTTTAAATATTAGTTTTATTTATTTGAAAGGCATACTTAGAGTATGTTCCATCCTCTGACATACTCCACAAAGGTCTATAATGAATTGGAAAGGGCCAAGATGAAGCCAGGTCTAGGAACATCATCTCAGTCTCCAGCGTTGGTGCAGAGACTTAAGCACTTGCATTGTGTTCTGCTGCTTTCTCAGCTGCATTAGCAAAGTTCTCCATCAGAAATGATCCAAGCCAGTGATCCTGTGGAAGCCAACAATGCAAGTGACAGCTTATTTCACTTCACCACAACTCTATCCTCATGATTTCTATTATAGAATGGCTGGTGATCTCCTACTTGTGTCATGACTTACAACTGTAACCGTCATTCTCCTATTCATGTGTTCCTCATTAGCTCACTTTGTATGCCAATATAACCTAAAACTCCCTACTTTAAATGGTAGTGAAGCTGGATAATCTTTCCCAGTCTTAGCTCTGCCCTCATAAATTTGGTGCCTATCTTGCTGAAAATGCCTGCAGGTACAATATAGCATCATGTCTGTGTCTCTATCTAATGAAGTTAAAAAAATAATGAGAGAGATGTTTGTGTGCCAATTCAGGTTTAGTTGATGCATTAGGTAACAAGTTTCTCTGAGGTGACACTTGTTTATACACCCAGGGAAAAGAACCTCTCCCATTTGGTCAGGAAAGCCATTTGTCATAGTAAGCCTAATTTGGTACCTACGGGTAATGACTTAAAATTGTTATTCTGGCTTACTGGAATCATTCTTAATATACCAGTAGCTCCTTGGCAAGAAGCAAAAAAAGTCTTGATTATCTACATATGACATATGATATATCCATGCATGCTATAATAATCATTGTGAAGTCATACCAACTAGGTAAGTAATAAATGACAGTTGGTATAAATATGCACTGTTTTGATATCAATAAATTGCAAATTCCTAAATCAATTGTAGCCTCATCTATCATTGTGACATCATCAATATTTGGTCATAAATGATTTTATAATGAAAAATTTTGATTTCATAATCCATCAGTTTGTGACAAATCACTGATGTCACAGTCACTTGTGAATTATAAAGATTAATGGAAATATCGCAAACAAAATATCATTCAAAGTAGACTGCAATATCATGAACACAATTGAATTATTAAGCCACCATTCCTATATCATAAACTTACATAATGAAGTTACAGTTTATATGCATACAATCCCTTGTTTCTTCAAAAGTGTCCATTCATGGTATCAGAATTTGTTGAAATAGCGTAAAATTAGCATGGTGCCATTATAATCAATTTTATACAATAAATAACAATTTCAATGTTTTAAAACTTTAGTGAAAGTCTGGCGTCACAGTTGGGTAGTATGAAAATTCGTTGTGACATCATAAAACACCCATTGTGATATTATAGTTTATGGTGAAGCAAAAAACCAAATGTGCCATCTTAATCAATTATAAAGTCATAAATCAACAATTGGGATAACATAAAACTACCATTAAGAGATAATACTCAATTGTGATATCATAAATCAACCATTGTGCTGTCATAAGCAATTCTGATATTAGGCAAACACCACATAATGTTGACTTGTGATATAAATGAGCTATGCTATTATTAACCACAGTGTTACAAAATTGAGCCATCAAAATAAACACCAAGACTTTCTGTATTGATCCATTTTGATGTTATAACCAACAACTGTGATGCCATGAACCTACCTTTAAAAGCAAATTATCGGGGAAGAAGATGGCCGACGTAGGAGGAAGGCTGTGAGGGAGCGTCCAGTGAGAGAAGGATAGAAAGCTACAGAAGCAGCAAAGAGGAACAGCAGGGAACCGCAGGGAGAGGTCCGTGAAGTTCCCTGGGACAGTGTGGAGCCAAAAAGATCCACACAACTTGGAAGAACAACGAGAACGGAGCAGGGCAAAGGCAGAGAAACCAACATCCCACTCCAGACCTGCTGAGTCACTTTTGAAAACGGCCTGACGGGAGACGCGGCTAGCTCGGAGGCGGGGAGATCAGGGGGATCGTCGCCGGCGGGAGGCCTTCGGCAGCGGTGGAGGCAGACTGCAACGGCCGGATTGGTGAGCTGGGGGTTGACGTGGCAGCCTCCGCATTTCTCGCCCCCTGCTGAGGTTCCAGCCTCTGAGAATGCGGAGCAGGCGGCCGAAACTGTTGGGTCTGTGCCTTGGGAACTACGCACAGTGGTGTTGGTGGCTGAAGGGGCCCCGGGGGCCAGTGCGTCCCGTTGCACAGAGGCAGCTGGCGAGGGTCTGGAGTCCCCCACATCCTGCCTGGTGAGTGCGCGAAACCACCAGGAGGACTCTGAACGCCGCACCGAGCGGGCTTGGCAGCCCCGACTGCAGCAGCAGCACCTCCACAGCGCAGGTGTCAGGTGTCAGGAGAGCTCTGAGATTTGGGAAGTGTAGCGCTGTGTGTCCCTGACACGCAGGTACCACTCCCATAGAGTGAACTGCTAACTTCTCGCCTCCCACCCTGCAGTTCTGAGTGTGGGCGACCCACCAGGAGAGCTCTGAAAACTCCTGCACCAAACTGACACGGTGCAAACCTGCCGTGAAGTCATTATAACAGGGCGCCTGGGCCACTCCTCCGCTAAGGGCCTGTGTGGGGGAGCCACACGGGAGCAGGGGCTCTGAACACCCACACACCACGAGTGGTGGATTCACTGCACAAGAGCCACGCCTGGAAAGTGCCTCACCCACAGTCCCGTGTGTGGGAGACGCACCAGGTGGGCTCTGAAAAACCCTGCAGTCCCTGACACGGAGAACGCAGGGAGAAAGCAAATAAAACCTTCTACGCCCGGCGGATTCCCGTGAAGGGGGCACACCCAGAGAGCGCCTCCATCCCTCCACGCCCTGGGGTGTCACACCTGTAGAAGAGGTGCCCAGAGTGTTCCTGGAATCCACTGGGCCCCCAAGGTGGTGCTCTACAGCCCCGGGCCCTGAGAACGCACCAACGGTGCCTTGAAAATTACCACGCCCAGCAACACCACGCCTGCAGGCTCCAATCTCTACAGGAAAGCACCTGACAGCCCCTCAACACACGGGTCCATTTGCCTCACCAGAATACACCAACGCAATGGGAAAAACCACCAGAAAGAGTTGTGCTCCAGATGAAAGAGCCAGCACCCCACCAAACAAGGGCCAAAAGCCATTATCAATATCGGCGATACGAGATGAAGACATGGAAGTGTTACCAGCAAAGGAATTGATGAAAATAATGCTAAAATTTCTCAGAGACGTGGACACAAAGCTGGAAGACCTCCAGAACCGCATAATCACCGAAATACAACAAATCAAAACCAAACTGGATGCCCAAGATAATAAGATTGAAAGCCTCATCAACAGAATAAATGCGGCAGAGGAAAGGATCTCTGAAACAGAAGACACACAAAATGAAGGTGCCCAGCGAATTAAACAGCTGGAGACAAACCTCAGCAAAACTAATAAAATGATGCAAGAGATGAAGGATTACCTTAGAAAATTGAATATTCGGATCATCGGCCTCCCCGAGGGAGTAGAAAGAGAATCTGGGATGCAAGCAGTGCTTGACGAAATTATACAGGAAAACTTCCAAAACACTTGGAACACGAATCCACCCCGCATACAGGATGGACAGAGAACTCCCAACAGACATGATCCAAAGAGATCTTCACCCAGACACACGGTGCTCAAGTTCTACTCCAATGAAGACAAAGAAGGAATCCTGAGACAAGTACGAAGTAGAGAAAAGATCACATATAGGGGAAAACCCATCAGAATCATTGCTGACTTCTCCGAAGAGACCCTACAAGCAAGGAGAGAATGGACAAAGATCTTCCAAGTCCTGAAACAAAACAACTGTCAACCAAAAATAATCTACCCAGCAAAGATCTCATTTGTATATGAGAACGAAATCAGATACTTCAATAGCAAAGAAAAACTAGAAGAATATGTCTACACAAAACCAGCTCTGCAAAGTCTCCTTAGAAATGTGCTAGTTCCGGACAAAAAGGAGGCAAATCACAAACAAAGTTGGCAAATAAGAAGGTCTCCAAACTAAAGGCCTCACAAAGAAGACAATTACTTAGGCAACAACACACACACAACACAATCACATGGCAGGGCAAAATTGCAACCTCTCAATTTTAACTCTCAACACAAATGGTCTAAATTCACCAATCAAACGACAGAGATTAATAGAATGGATCATCAAACAAGACCCAACCATCTGTTGCCTACAAGAAACGCATCTAACCAGAAAGGATGCAAAGAAACTGAAAGTGAAGGGATGGAAAAAGATATTTCACGCCAATAGACGAGAAAAAAAAGCTGGGGTAGCTATCCTAATTTCAGACGAGATAGATTTCATTCTAACTAACATCAAAAGAGACAGGGAAGGCCATTTTATACTGGTGAAAGGAATGATCCATCAAGAAGCAATCACCATCATTAATGTTTATGCACCGAATCTTAATGCACCTACTTACGTAAAGCAATTACTTACAGACTTAAGGGAAGACATAGACACCCGCACAATTCTTGTAGGCGATCTCAACACACCTCTAACAACAATGGACTGGTCTACGAAACAAAAACTCAACAAAGAAACAACAGAGCTCACACAAACAATAGAACAACTGGACTTAGTAGACATATATAGAACTTTTTATCCTAAGGCCACAGACTATACATTCTTCTCAGCAGTGCATGGCACCTTCTCCAGAATCGACCACATGATAGGACATAAAGCGAATCTAAACAACTTCCAAAACATTAGTATCATACCATGTACCCTCTCAGACCACCATGGGATGAAACTGGAAATCAACAACTCAAAACTCCCCAGGAAGTATAGGCACTCTTGGAAATTGAACAATATGCTATTAAACGAACAATGGGTCAGAGAAGAAATTAAAGATGAGATCAAAAAATTCATGGAAACCAATGAAAACTCTGATACAACATTCCAAAACTTGTGGGACACCGCCAAAGCAGTGCTACGAGGTAGATTCATCGCAATCGGAGCACATGTCAAGGCCCAAGAAAGACGCCAAATACAGGAACTAACCTCACACCTCCAGGATCTGGAAAAACAGCAGCAGAAGAGTCCCATGCACAATAGGAAACAAGAAATCATCAAAACAAGGGAGGAGATAAACCAAATAGAAATCAAAAAAACTATACATAAAATCAACAAATCAAAAAGTTGGTTTTTTGAGAAAATAAACAAAATAGACACTCCACTGGCCCGATTGACCAAAAAAAAAACAAGAGAAAGTGAGAATCAATAGCATTAAAGATGAAAAAGGCAACATAACAACAGACACTGCAATCATTAAGAAAATAATTAGAAATTACTACAAAGAACTGTACTCCCACAAATTTGAGGACCACCAAGAAATAGAAAAGTTCTTGGACTCCCACCACTTACCAAAACTCAGTCCGGAGGCAACTGCAGAATTAAATAAACCCATAACTGAGGTAGAGATTGAAACAGTCATCAAAGATCTCCCAAGGAAAAAAAGCCCAGGCCCAGACGGCTTCACTACAGAATTCTACAAAACATTCCGAACAGAACTAACCCCAATCCTCTACAAGCTCTTCAAAACAATAGAGGAGGAAGCAACCCTCCCAAACTCATTCTATGAAGCTAACATCACCTTAATCCCAAAACCGGACAGAGAACCATCAGAGAAGGAAAACTACAGACCTATTTCTCTGATGAACATTGATGCTAAAATTCTCAACAAAATCCTAGCCAATAGAATTCAAAAAATCATCAGACAGATCATTCATCCGGACCAAGTAGGATTCATCCCTGGAATGCAGGGATGGTTCAACATTCAGAAATCCATAAATGTTATAAACCATATCCAAAACCTGCAAAACAAGAACCACATAATAGTTTCAATAGATGCAGAAAAAGCTTTTGACAAAATCCAACACCTCTTCATGCTAAAAACTCTAGCCAAAGTAGGCATAGATGGGAAAATCCACAACATAATCAAAGCAATTTATGAAAAACCCAATGCCAGTATCATACTGAATGGAGAAAAGCTAGAACCCTTCCCACTGCGATCTGGAACAAGACAAGGGTGCCCGCTATCACCACTACTATTCAACATAGTCCTAGAGGTACTTGCAGAGGCCATAAGACAAGAAAAAGAAATCAAAGGCATACGTATAGGAAACGAAGAAGTCAAGCTTTCACTATATGCAGATGACATAATCCTATGCATAGAAAAACCAGGAGACTCAATACAGAAACTGCTAGAACTTATACGAGAGTTTGGCAGAGTGGCGGGGTACAAAATTAACGAACGAAAATCAACAGCCATAGTGTACGCAAATAACACCAAGATGGAAGAAGATCTAACCAACAGGATACCATTCAAAATAGCAGAGAGAAGTATGAAGTATTTGGGAATAAATCTAACCAAAAGCGTAGGAGACCTATTCGAAGAAAACTACAAACTATTTAAAAAGGAAATTGAACAAAACCTCAAAAGATGGAATAACATCCCGTGCTCCTGGATAGGCAAAATCAATATCATGAAAATGTCTATACTACCACAAGCAATATACATTTTCAATGCAATTCCAATCAAATTGCCCAAAACATTCTTCACGGAACTGGATACAATGATTCAAGAGTTCATCTGGAAACACAAAAAACCACGAATAGCTAGAACCATCCTGAAAAATAAGAAGTTAGCAGGGGGAATCACAATCCCGGACCTCTGGACATACTATAGAGCAGTGGTTATCAAAACAGCCTGGTACTGGCACAAAGACAGAAGGGAAGATCAATGGAATAGAATAGAAGCACCAAAAGGGAACCCACACAAATACAGCCAATTAATCTTTGACAAAAAGACCAATGACAACTCAAGCAAGTGGGAAGGCCTCTTTAGTAAATGTTGTTGGGACAACTGGCTGATAGACTGTAGAAACAAAAAGATAGACCCACATCTATCACCATACACCAAGATCCAATCTACATGGATAAAAGACCTAAACCTACATCCAGAAACCTTCAAACTCTTGCAGGAAAATATAGGAAATACCCTGCAAGACCTAGGAGTAGGTTCCGACTTTCTAAGAAGGACACCAAAAGCAATAGCAGTTGAGAACAGAATAAACAAATGGGACCTCATCAAACTAAGAAGCTTCTGTACAGCAAGGGAAACAATCAACAAAGTAAAAAAGCAACCCACAGAGTGGGAGAAGATCTTTGCACACGATATAGGCGATAGGGGGCTAATTTCCAGGATATACAAAGAACTTCAAAACAACCAAAAAACCAAAACAAACAAGCCACTCAAGAAATGGGCACGGGAAATGGGCAAACATTTCACAAAGGAACAAGTCCAAATGGCAAACAAACATATGAAAAAATGTTCTAGCTCCCTAGCAATAAGGGAAATCCAAATTAAAACATCGATGAGGTACCACCTAACACCAGCAAGATTGGCCCACATAAACAAGAACACCAACGACGCTTGCTGGCGAGGATGCCGGGAAAAGGGAACCCTACTCCACTGCTGGTGGAGCTGCAAATTGGTACAGCCTTTATGGAAATCAGTCTGGAGAACACTCAAACAACTCAAAATCTGCATACCATATGACCCAGCAATAGCACTCCTAGGAATATATCCAAAACACCTGTTTTATGACAAACCAACATGCATCCCTATGTTCATTGCAGCACAATCAGTAATTGCAAAAACATGGAAGCAACCGAAATGCCCATCAGCAGAAGATTGGATAAGAAAGCTTTGGTTCATCTACTCCATGGAATACTACTCAGCTATTAAAAAAAACAAAATGCAGTTCTTTGTGGCTAAATGGGCCCAACTGGAAACTATAATGCTAAGGGAAATGAGTGAATCCCAAAAGATTAGATACCACATGTTTGCCTTGATTTAACCTGTAACTTTGTTTGGTTGTTTGTTATTTTTTGAACCTGTCATTGATACTGTCTCAACCCAGATGTTTCGAAGAAGGGAACTTGCATTATTTTTAACATATTGTTTACCCAATACTATGTCAATTAATTCCATAATGTTGTATATTGATACTGAGGCCTTGTTGGGGCTTTTAACTGACTGGATCTTTACTCTGTTAGACCTATCTTCAGACCATAGAAGGTCTCCCCAAGGGGCCACTGAACTTATCTGGACAATAAGACGCTGAACTTCATGCTAGGCATGTGTTTGCAAGCAATGAATCTCAACTGAACTTGAACTATGGTTATGCAACAAGGTGGAGGAATCCACCATGGGGGGAGGGGTATGGGAGGGGTGGGGGGAATCCCCAGCGCCTATAAAACTGTACTACATAATACAATGTAAGCAACAATAAAAAAAAAAAAAAAAAAAAAAAAGATTCAAGGTCGACAGTAACTCGAATCACCCACAAGGTGGCACTCTGGAATGGTTTACTCCTAATCCTAGGCCTCTGCTGCCACCTTGTGGGCACACCGAGGTATTGCTGATCTTGAATTTTTTTTTTTTTTTTCCTTTCTCAAGTACCCCTGCAAAACAGCAGAGAAAAATACCACAAGGCAACAAGGCAACACAAAGGCATGGGGCAAGGTCACAGGGAAAGAAATGAGTAAGAGGAAGAAGCCAGTGCCACCCTGAAAAGTCACCAAATGGCCTGATCAATTTGGGAGATGACAGATGAAGAAAGTGATGAGCAATCAGATAAGGAAGTCAGAAAAATAATAATAAAACTCTTCAGAGACAATGAAGAACGATGGGAGGAGCTCAAGGAATCCAAGAATCACATCATCACAAAAACAAAACTATTCCAAAATGAGATCCTGAATTTGCAGCACAAAGTTGAAACCTTAACTAACAGAATGAAAATACAGCAGAAGACAGAATCTCTGAAATGGAAGACAGCCAGAATGAAAACACACAGAACATCAAACACCTGGAGAAAAACTTGAACAAACCCAACAAGACCATAAAGGAAATGGAAGACAACATGAAAAAGTCAAATATCAGAATGATAAGCCTTCTTGAAGGAGTGGAGAGACAGGTGTGGAATAGGTGTTCAATGAAATTATAGAGGAGAACTTCCAAAATACTGGGAACATGAATCCAGCCCAAATTCAGGAAGGAAAGAAAACCACCAACCAATTTGACAAAAAGAGATCCTCACTCAGATATGCTGTGCTGAAGTTCCCCTCCAACGAATACAAGGAAAAAATTATGAAACAATTATGAAGAGAAGACAACCAGTCACAATCAATGCTCACTTCTCAGAATAAACCCTCCAAGCAAGGAGAGAATGGAGTAAAATCTTTCAAATCCTGAAAAAACTGCCAAGCAAGAATAATGTACCCAGCAAAGAACTTGTTTGTATTTGAGAATGAAATTAAATACTTCCATAGCAGAGAGAAACTAAAAGAATATGCCAGCACGAAATCAGTTCTAAAAAAAAAATCTCCTTAGAAATATGATAAACCCAGAAAGAAAAAAAGGGGAAAAAGGAAGGAGGGAAGGAAGCAAGAAAAGAAAGAAGGAAGGAAGGAAAGAAAGAAAGAAAGAAAGAAAGAAAGAAAGAAAGAAAGAAAGAAAGAAAGAAAGAAAGAAAGCAATGAAAAGAAGAGAAGAGATGGCAAGTTGGAAGACATCCCCACTAAAGGCCACACAAGAAAAGACAAACAGAGATACCAACACTCACACACACACACACACACACACACACACACACACACACTACAAGTCAAAATCGTATCCTCTCAAAATTAACTCAAACACATATGGCCTAAAATCATCAATCAAAGAACTAACAGAATGGATTAACAAGCAAGACAAAATTGTCTGTTGCTGCAAGATACATGTCTAACCAAAAAGATGCTAATAAACTGAAAGTGAAGGGATGGAAAGAGATATTTCATGCCAATGTGTGAGAAAAATACATTGGTGTACCTGTTCTAATTTCAGATAATATACACTTCAACGTGACAAACATCAAAAGTGACAGAGAAGGACATTTTATATTATTGAAGGAAACCATCATCAGGAAGTGATTACCATTATAAACATCTACACACCGAATACAAGTGCACCCAGCTACATGAAGCAATTACTGACAGACTTAAGGGGAGACAAAGACAATCATTCTAGGATACATCAACACACCATTAACACCAAAAGACAGATAAACAAGACAGAAACACAACAGGGAACCTACAGAACTCACACAAGCAATAGAACAAATGGACTGAGTAGACATTTACAGAACCTTCCATTGTATGAACACAGAATATACATTTTTTTCGGGAGTGCATGGCACCTTCTCCAGAATCGATCACATGAAAGGACACAAAGCAAGTCTCACTAACTTCAAAAAAATTGGAATTATATCACGCACTTTCTTCGACCACCAAGGAGTGAAACTAGAAATCAATAAATCAAAATGTCCCATGAAATATGCAAACACTTGCAAGTTGAATAATATGTTATTTAATAAACAATGTGTCAGAAAAAAAATTAAGAATAAGATAAAAATTTTATGAAAACCCAAATACAACATTCCAAAACTTATGGGACACTGCCAAAGCAGTGCTACACAGTAAGTTCATAGCAATTAGTTTTATGTCAAGTCCCAAGAAAGATACGAAGTACAGGATTTGAAAACACATACTTACAAATATTGGAAAAACAGCAGCAAAATGGCCCAAGATGCAATAGGAACCAGAAAATCATCAAAATAAGGGGAAATATAAACCACATAGGAATCAAAACAAACAAAAATTACACAAAGCATCTCCAAATGTTTTTTTGAGAAGAGAAACAAAATAGACACCCCACTCTCTCAACTGAGAAGGAAAAAAAAAAACAATAGAAAACGAGAATAGCATCAAAGATGCAAAAGGCAGCCTAAAAACAGACACTGCAAGCATTAAGAAAATAATTAGAAATTACTACAAACAACTGCACTCCAACAAATCAGATGACCACCAGAAAATGGAAAGATTTTGGACTCCCTCCACGGACCAAAATTTTGCCCAGAGGCAACAGGAGACCTGAACAAGCCTATACCGGGGTGACAGATTGATTCAATGATTAAAGACCTTCCAACAAAGAAAAGCCCAGCCCCAGATGGTTTCACTGTAGAATTCTACAAAACATTGCTAGCAGAGTTAACCCCAATCCTCTACAAACTCTTTGAAACAATAGAACAGCAAGCAACCCCTCCAAACTCATTCTATGAAGCCAACATCACCTCAATTTGAAAACCGGATAGAGAACTAATAGAGAAGGAAAACTACAGACTGATTTCCCTGATGAACATTGATGCTAAGATCCTCAACAAAATCCTAGCCAATAGAATTCAAAAAAATCATCAGACAGATCAATCATCTGGATCAAGTAGGTTTCATCCAGGGAATGCAGGGATGGGTCAACATTAATAAATCCATAAATCTAATACACCACATCCCAAAATTGAAGAACAAAAATCTTTTAAAAGTGTCAATAGATGAAGAAAAAGCTTTCAACAGAATTCAAACCCATCTCATGTTAAAAACTCAAACCAAGGTAGGCATAGAATGAACAATCCACAACATAATCAAAGCAACATATGAAAACCCAGTGCCAGCATCATATTGAATGGAGAAAAGTCGGAACCCTTTCCACTGAGATCTGGAACAAGACAAGGGTGTCCACTATCTCCACTGCTATTCAACATAGTACTAGAAGTGCTCAGAAAGGCCATAAGACAAAAAAAAAAAAAAAAAAGAAATCAAAGGAATCCTACTGGGAAATGAAGAAGTCAAGCTTTGACTGTTCACAGATGACCTGATTCTATACATAGAAGAATCAAGAGGCAGCTAGAACTCATACGAGAATTTGATAGAATGGCAGGGTACAAAATAAATGCACAAAAACCAACAGCCATAGTATATGCAAACAGCCCCAAGATGGCAAAAGATCTAACCAGCAAGGTACCGTTCAAAATAACAGAGAAGAAAATGAAGTGTCTAGGAATAAATTTAACTAAAAACGTAGAAGACCTCTTTGAAGAAAACTACAAAAAACCATAAAAAAGAAATTGGAGAAGACCTCAAAAGATGGAGAAGCGTACCATGTTCCTGGATATATAAAATTAGTATCATCAAAATGTCCATGCTACTAAAAGCAACATATGCATTCAACACAATCTCAATCAAAATACCCAAACAATCTTCGTAGAACTGGAAAAAAAAGATACAAAGATTCATCTGGAAACACACGCACACACACAAAAATACCATGAATAGTTAGAACCACCCTAAAGAACAGGAAGTTAACAGGGGAGACAACAATTCCAGACCTCTGGACATCTTACAGGGTGGTGGTAATTAATCATCTTGGTACTGGCACAAAGACAGAAAGTATAATCAATGGAGTAAAATAGAAGCAACTGAAGGGAACCCACATAGATACCCCCAAATAATCTTTGGGGGAAAAAAAAAATGACAGTCCAGGGAAATGGGAAGGTCTCTTCAATAAATGCTGTTGGGACAACTGGTTGATAGCCTGCAGAAACAAGAAGTTAGACCCACATCTTTCACCATATACTAAGATCAAATCTAAATGAATAAAAGACCTAAACCTACATCCAGAAACCTTCAAACTTATGGGAAGAAAATGTTGGAAACACGCTGCTCCCCTATGTCCATAGCAGCACAATCAATAATTGCAAAAACATGGAAGCAACCAAAATGCCCAGCAACAGAAGATTGGATAAGAAACCTATGGTTCATCTACTCCATGGAATAATATTCAGGTATTTTAAAAACTGCATTTATTTGTGGTCAAATAGGCCCAATTTTAAACCATTATGCTAAGGGAAATGAGCCAATTCCAAAAGTTAGATACCATATGTTTGCCTTAATTTAAGATGAAATGATGTCAATCTAAAAAACAGTACCTGTGAATTGTATTATTGCAACCTCAGTCTGTGTCACATGGAATAATATATATGAACCAACAATCAGTGAGAGACAGACTGCTTATGATCTACATCAAAGAACTGAAAAGCATGATATGCATTTAATATCCTGTAATTCCATAATGGGTCAGGAGAGCACAGAAATCTTCCACTTTGTCAGAGTGTGTGAGGAAGATGTTAAGTATAATCTATCAAGTTTGTAACTGGTAACCATAAGGCAACAGACTCAAATCTGTATTAGACATTAGCAAAAACTATAGAGACATGGAGAGGGGAATCCAAGAGTGATCCTGAGAGCCTCTTAGCAGGCGTTCATATGCCCGGTGTAGGGTGGGACCCCAGAGTGAAGTGCAGGACAGGAGAAGGCTTGTATCCCAACCCTGGAGACTCCCAGATCCTCACTAAGAACTATCAGTATGAGCACCAAGGACTGTATCCCAACAGCCAAGGACACCACAGGGAATTGGTGTGCCCTCGTAGACCGTGAACTCTGAGGTCATCCATTCCCTATTGGATCTCCCACATGGAATGGAAGATGACCAGATCCTTCCTCACAGGATCTAATGTCATCAGAACAATAGCCAGAAGCTCTGAGCATTCCTCAGAAACAGAAGAAAAGTCAACTTACACCAGGAATAGAAAGAGGAGCTTTCTCTGGTCCTTACTTAGCTCCAACATTTGATCCCCACCCTCTCTTGCAATTACTATCAGGGTCTCTCTGAAGTCCCCAAAGTTAGATCATATAGACCGAGACCAATAAGGAAAGCTTAGAACCAGACAGGAAACGGTCAGCTTGGACTCACATACACCTTACAATTAGGACACAAAGAGTAGTTATTCCTCACTAAGTTTTTGAAGATTTCTCTGCACACTCCTCCTAAAACTTTTCTGCTGCTCAGTTGTTAACATATGACATGTTTGAGTTATAAGCCTGTTTGGACTATCCTAAAAATTGCCAAGTTCAGTAAAAATCATGCTTGAATATTATTAGCAGCTAAATATAAAAATGAAAATAGATACGAGACAGCTGAATAGTATCCTATAATCATTTTAAGATGTATTACAGCCAGATGTGTATGAACTAAAATTGGAAAGTCAATGAAGTAGACACTGGATGTGGTGAAGAACTTGTATTTTCTAACATTTTGGTCACTTAACTCCATGTCAATTAACTTCATGATGTTGTAAATTGTTGTTGAAGTTGTATAGTGACTATTGGAGGGAATGATATTCTGCCAGCCCTGCTTTCAGACCAGGGATGGTCTCCCAATGAAACTGCTGAATTTATAGGGACAGTAAGATGCTGGACTCTCTATTGTCCATGTCCGCAATGAAGAATCATGACTGGATATGAGCTGAACTACTGCAACAATATGATGGAATTCAATATGGCGGGAGGGCTTTTTGAAGTGTTTGAGGGAATCCCAGAGCCTATGAAACTGTGTCATGAAAGGAAATCAAAAAAAGAAAAGAAAAGATGGTGATACACTCAACTGATTAGTAATAAACCAGCATACTGGCATCATAATCTCACCTTCTGATGACACAATCACAAAATTACACAATCAAATATCATGATGCCACATTGAGCCTTTAAAACATATTGTGATGTCATAAATCTGAGAATTTTCTGTCATAGTCCACTTTAATGTTATAACCAACATCTGTGATGCCATTAACCTACCTTTTTTTTTTAAGATTTATTTTTATTATTTTTTATTGAAAAGGCTGATATACAGAGAGGAGAGACAGAGAAGAAGATCTTCCGTCCGATGATTCACTCCCCAAGTGAGCACAACGGCCAATGCTATGCCAATCCAAAGCCAGTACTGGGTCTCCCACGTGGGTGCAGGGTCCCAAAGCCTTGGGCCGTCCTCAACTGCTTTCCCGGGCCACAGGCAGGGAGCTGGCAGGGAAGCGGGGCTGCCGGGATTAGAATCGGCCCCCATATGGGATCCCGGTGTGCAAGGCGAGGACTTAACCATTTGCGCCACTGCGCCGGGCCCATGAACCTATCTTTAAGAGCAAATTATCAGGGCTGGTATTGTGGTGTAGCAGATAAAGCAATTACCTGATGAAACTCGTGGCTCCTGGCATTGGTCTGGTCCAGTTTTGGCCAATATCACCATTTGGGAAAGTGAATCAACACATGGAAGATCTCTGCTTTCCCATCTCAGTTTATCACTGGCCTATAAAAGAATAAATAAATATTTTAAAAACGAGGTAGTAATCAGTTGTGATATTACCAACAAACCATTGATTGGTGTAATCTAATTGTTATGCAATAGGCTACCGCATTTTTGTCACAAAACATTTTGATGTAATAAGCATTCAGCACGTGATCAATCACCACTCTGATATCATAAATACTGCTGTGCTGTAGCAGCAGCGCTGGCAGCGGCAGCTGTTGGGGGTGGGGTTTCCAGGAAGATGGTGCTCATTAAGGAATTAGTTTAAAATCTAGAGGTGAAGTCCTGATATGAAAAAACACTCTGATGTGATGTTGGAGTCCCTTTCCAGTACTGCGCAACAGGCAAATTGGAGCCTATCAGGTTTGACAGCTTTACTCTGTGGCGGAAGCTAGCAAGAATGAGACTGGCAATGGAGAAGGAATTGAAGTGCTAAAAAATGAGCCTTACAAGAAACATGATGAAATGGAGCAGAACACCCACAAAATTTGCCACCTGAAGAGCAAAGTTCCTGCCTTCCTGAAGATGATTGCTCCCGAAGTTTCCTTGGTGTTTCACAAAAAAGCCTGGAACGCCTACCCCTACTGCAGAAATATTGTAACGAATGAATTTATGGAAGATGATTTCTCCATTAAAATTGAAGCATGGCACAACCCAGACTTGGGAACATTGGAAAATGTACATGGTTTAGAACCAAACACATGGAAAGTGGCTGAAACTGTGCACAAAAATATTGCAGATCTAATTCAAGTTGAACCAGCAGACTACAAGGCTGATGAAGATTGGCATTATTCCAGTCAGTCAAGACTAAGAGAGGCCCTTTGGGACCCAACTGGAAGAAGGAGCTGGCCAACAAGCCTGACTGTCCCCAGATGTGGGCCTATAAGCTGGTGACCAACACACACACACAAACAAAACAAAGTAAGGAGTAAAGTTACAGGCAAGTTTTTACTTGTTTTCCTGAAGAGGAAAATCCTTTTAAAAAGAATTTCCGGTTTTTATTGGAGTTTTGTATTTTAAATTCCATTTTTCTACACCAAACCTAGCAAAAATCGACATGAGAGTTTGTGATTTAAAGTAACACTAGACAATTGGCAGGCTCCTGCTAGGCAAACAAATCAAGGAGGGAATTCATTGTCATGGTGCAGAAAAATTAGAAGTAGGGCACTTGGTGAGTCTTGTCCCTGAAACACATATGTTCTGGAGTTGTGGCTTGGAAACTATGCAAATGCTCCGTGTCCTCACAGGATGGAGTGTGTGGCAGCCCTCTACAGCTGGGAGGTGTCCAACTTGGAGACAGGGACCCTGCCTCGACTCACCTCCACCCCTGGGCTGCCACCCCAGCTGCCCTGGATGCTTGCTGGAAGCCACTGCTCACTGCCACTTTTTTTTTTTTTTAATTTAAGACAGGTAGAACACCTAAGTAAGATTTGTATTAGCTTTCTCTGTCTGTGTTCTGTCTCAGTTCTGTCTAATCCTGTCTGTCCTAGAAGCTTGAGTAGAATAATGGCGTTGAAGCCTTCAGGGCAGAGACCTTCTCCTGTAACCTCCCCTGTTCCTGAGACATGCCCTGACCTGTAGTCAGATCCCTCCCACTGTGTCCTCAGGCCTCAGGGTCACTGCCACATCCTGAGACCCTGTTGTCCTCCGCTGGGCAGTCCATCTTCCCCGAGCTGCATATCCTTGGGACGAGCTCCCGCTGTAAGTTAGGTCCATTACCATCACTCTGGCGGCGAGGGACATGATGGCTCATTTTGCGAAGTAAGGAGTCCAGTCCCCTCCTTGTTGTGAACTTAACTCTCACTGGCATCTGTCGTGCTGGGCACCTGGGCACACACGGAAGCACCAGCCCAGCCCCTGAGTTTTAATGGTTTTCTAACAACTGTTGAGATTTGAGGGTATGTATGTTGAATGTAAAATACCTAGTTTACTTGGCAGTCTCTGGTTTAAATTACAGTAAAACAAAGCAAATGAAATTTAAACAGAAAATAAATTTGATCACAGAAAAATAAATAAATATTGCTGTTATGTCACAGCAAAATTTGATACCATAATGCTACTAAAGTCTCATGAAAATTATTTGTGAGGCTGTGAAGCACACTGTGCCAGCAGTAACACTTTCTCTCAGAGCAACCATTTTATTGTCATAAAACATGGTGATGTCATAATAAATTGGTTTGTGATTAGTCACCATTATGATGTAAAATAAAAATAGAACTGTCATACTCATTTGTGCCTTCACAAAGCTATAATTGAGCCATTATGAAAATGTGAAGTCATAACCCAAACTGTGTGCCATTATACCCAGTCCAATGTGATAAAACAATGTTGATATCAAATAAAATCAGTTTTGATATCAAGCCTCACATCAGAAAACAGCCACTGTGCAACAACAATCAATTTTGTTTTCATAAAACAACCATGACACCATGGTGAATTCTGAAATCATATCATTGTGATATCATAAACCAACAATCGTTTCATTCTAGCTCTTAATGTTTTAACCATCACTGCATTTTTATAAATGATTATTGTTTGTCTTTATTCAGTTAGTAGGTGATAAGCTGCTGTGCTTACACCATAATTATACCATTGTGATGTTAGCATCAATGCTTTATCTATTCATTCTACTAGAATTGTAATGTCATGGTCAATAGATGTTGCAAAAAGGTTTGTAATATTATAAACCTGCAAAAGTGGTGATATAATCATTTCTGATACCATAAAACACTTTATGAAGTCATAAATAATTGCTTTATCATAATGAAATGTGCAATTATAAAAGTATAATGACTTCAAAAATCTACCACTAGGAAATCAATTGAGATATTAGCCATAATTATTATGTTATGTCAACTGTAAAATCATAAACACAAATTTCAAATCTTACAACACAGGTTTCAGGGCATAATGATACTTCCTTTCTACCTCCTGCCCATGTTATGAACTCTAACCCACCATTTTTAATTTTTCTTTTTCTTTCCCTGAACTGTTTACCATGGTACAGTTTCAGTTCACTCTCAATTCCAAGATTAACACTACATTAAGTAAATAATTCAGTGAGAGTATAGGAAAGCAAGAAAACCCTCAAGAGTATAGACAAGGCTACAAACTATAATTCTTTATGTGTCAATCTTGCTCCTGTACATTGTGGTTTTATTTTCTGTGTATTAGTCACCACAGATCAGAGAAAACACACTTGCTAATTGCTCTTGAATACTGATATATTTCATTCAGTATAGTGGTTTCTAGTTGCATGCATTTGTTGTGAAGGGCAGCATTTCATTTTTAATGGCTAAATAATATTCCACAGTGTATGTGTATTACATTTTCTTTGCTCACTAATCCATTGATATGAGGACTTCTTATCTTTAGCACTAGTTTTGTACAGGCTTCACTAACCCTGATTTGCAGTCATTCTAGTAAGTGATCTCACCTTATTGACAAACACAAACTTCTCACAATTATTTATGGGAAAAATATCATGGTGGAAGCATGCTTGCCTCAGGTCAAAGCCCCGCCATCGGTCTGGATAGATGTTTGGATTAATGGCATCTAGGTTTGGGAGCCATAAAGACCATGGAGAAACGGCATAATAGGCCTTTTTTATTATAGAGTCATTCACTTAGTATAGATTGCCTACTAATTAAATAACAAAAAACAATCATGAACATGTTGGCTAACAGATGTTGTTACTATCTGCAGGTAATCTCAGACGCATAGATTTATATAATGCTTGGTTTGTAAACATAGAAAAAAAGACATGATGCAATGGATCAGTCACTAAACCTTTACCTTGAACACACCACTCTCTCAATAAGGCATCAGTTCCTGTCCTGGCTGCTCCAGTTTCCATCCAGCTCCCTACTTGTTAATGGCAAAGCAGTGATGGGTAGTAAAGGTACCAAAACTTTGGGAACCTGCATCCACATGGGAGTCTCGGAAGAGGCTTCTTGCTCCTCTCTTTGGACCAACTCCATCCTACCTGAAATACTGCATATTAATTTTGTGTAAGTTACATAATTTACAAATATTTCTTCCATTTGGTTGTTGCCTCTTGATAGTCTTTTGTTCATTCTGTTCCACTGGATTTTATGGCTAGTCTCAGTACAAGGCTGTTTAAATTATAGCTGCCATGTGGTATGTTTTGGAGTCTTTTAGTCTGATACCCATTGTCAAATTGCATTTTTTATTCTGGTTCTGAGTTATGTTACATTTTTAAATAACATAGCAGAAGACAGAATAGGTATATAAATAATCATCAGAAATTACTACAAAAATAGATTGGAAAATGTAAAAGAATTGGATACATCTATTGACACACACACAATTTACTAAAATTGAGGCTTGGTAACATAGAAGATATAAATGGGATAATAGCTAGGATAGGAATGGAATCATTAATAAAGAATCTCCTGATACTGGCAGGCCGGACGGGCAGAGTGGAACCTCCACTTTGTCAGCCACTTTAGGCATTGTAAATTTCTACTTTTCTTCGTGTTCTTTTCTTCATGTTATTGTGTATTTTCATTTAAGGGATGTGTGGTAACTGTGTAATAGAGACTATCATGTCCAGATGTGAGTATGCAGTGCAGTGTGCATCTCTACTTCCACATTAAACATGGAGTATTAATGAAACTGTTATCTTGGCAATAGGATGCTGGACTCTGTCATTGTCCATGCCTGCAATGATGAACATGTGACTGTTTATGAAGGACTACGCGATGGAAATAACACAGGGGAATTTGGTGGGGAGGTAGGGGACTTGGGAATGGGATAGGCAGATCCCAGGGCATATAGAAATGTATCATAGAATGACGATAATAATTTAAAAAGAAGTAAATATAAATTAAAAAAAAAGTGTGTCTGGATAAAAAATCAAAAAAGTATCTCCTGATAGAGAAAATGACAATGCCAGATTCCACTGTTGAATCTATCAATCTTTTCAAGAGGAACTAACTCTAAATCTCATATTATCAAGAAATATTCAAATAGATGGATAATTCCCAATCTCATTCTGTGAGGCCAGCTTCATCCTCCAGCCAAAATATGATTCAAAATCAAACTATAGAACAATAGTATTGATGAACATAGATGTAAAAATCATCAAATAAATGCTAGATAAAACAAATCAGAAATACATTTAAAGTATGTCATTCATCTGTACCTAGTTGAATTAATCACTGGAATGCATGTATGCTTCCACATACATAAGTCAATGTTTCTTCTACTGATATTAATGACTTGAGGAAAAATAAATAATTATCACAATTGTGAAAAGAAATCATTTGGTAAAACATACCATCCTTTCAAGAAAATTTCGTAAGCAAATTGGGTGCATATAGAACATTCTTCAAATCAAAAAAAAAAAAAAAAGAGAGAGAGAGAGAAAATGGGGAAAAGTTGCAAACATTTCCACTAAGATACAGGACCAGACAAGTATAACCACTCTCACCTCTGCAATTCAATATAGACCTGGAATTTATAAACAGAGCCACAGACAAGAAAACAAATCAACAGGACACAAACAGGAAAGCAGAAATCAAGCTATTCCTGTTTGCAGGTGAGATGATTCAGTACATAATGGAACCACAGCTCTAAGAGACTCATAGGAGAGAACTCATAAGAAATTTTGGTAAAGGTTCAGGATAAAAAAGTCAACATATAAAAATAGCAATTTGGGGTGCGGTGCGGTGGCGCAGTAGTTAAGGTCCTCGCCTTGCATCCCCGGGATCCCATATGGGTGCTGGTTCTAATCCCAGCAGTCCCACTTCCCTGCCAGCTCCCTGCCTGTGGCCCGGGAAAGCAGTTGAGGACGGCCAAAAGCTTTGGGACCCTGCACCCACGTGGGAGACCCGGAAGAGGCTCCTGGCTTTGGATCGGCACAGCATCGGCCATTGTGCTCACTTGGGGAGTGAATCATCGGATGGAAGATCTTCTTCTCTGTCTCTCCTCTCTGTATATCCGCCTTTCCAATAAAAAAAAAAAAATAAATCTTTAAAAAAAATAGCAATTTGTACCAGTAATTACATGCTGAGAAAGAACTTGGGGGATCAATCTCATTCACACCACTAAATACCTTGAGGTTAATTTAATGAAGAATGTGGGGGATCACTAGCATCAAAACTACAAAACCATCAGGAAAAAAATAAAAGACCATTTTAAATAAAGGAAAAATTGCCATGTGTATGGATTGATTCAAATAATATCACCAAATGCACACAGGACCTAAAGCAATTTGCAAATTCAATGAGATGTTACTTTAAATTCTATGATGTTCTTCCCAGACACAGAAATAGAAAATGATGATAAAATTCATGTGTGACTGCAATAGATCCTAAGTATCTAAAGCAATTGTAAACAACAAAAATGAAGCTGTAGATATTATTACACTAGACTTCAAGAAGTACTAAACGGCAGTTGAAATCAAAGCAGCCTTCCTGGTGTTGGCAGAAAATCAAACCTAAAAATCTATGGAGCAGAATAGAAATCCCAGAAATTAACCTACATATCTACACCCAACTGATTTTTCCTTTACTAGAAACCAGACTCTATCCATGTAAAAAGGACCAAGTATTCAAAATTTATTTTGAAAAAAGTAAATTTGTTGCGAAAGTATAACAAGAAAACCCCTACCTTAAACGTTAGACAATATCAACTCTGAATGGATCAAGGATGTACACCCATGATGTGATTGCACCACAGTACTAGCAAAAACTTTGGAGGTACTCTACAATACATGAGTATAGTCAAAAGCTTACTAAAAACAAAAACAAAGCAAAACCACACACACAATACAGAAGTACCAGCAATGAAAACAAATAATCAAATGGGAGTAAATGAAGCTAAAAATTTTCTGCATTGATTGTAAAGAACACCATCAACAATGTGAAGCCTAAGCCAAGAGAATGAGAGAAAATATTTGTGAAGTATGGAATACTTCTGATAGAGTATTATTCCTTATCTGTAAAAAAATGAGAAAGTTAAAAAAAGTGTTTAAGAAAATAAAAACAGACAATAACAGGAGATTTTCTAGTGTATTAACTTGTGCAGCAAAAATGAGAATAGTTTGAGGTAGGTTCCATGACCACCGAGGCAGGACCAGGGTTGGAGGGGATGTAGCACACAACTGAGTCAATAAGAAATGAGGCAGATACAAGATGAAAACTATGGAAGCATGTGGCTTGAGGGAAGCACTGTGTTTGAGGAAGGAGGTTCATCTAGAAAGCTTACTGCCTGAATCTTGTGTTGAACTGCCTGGAGAGTAAAATTATAGCAGCTTATGCACTACAAACACGGATAGCTACATTCCACATTAATGATAACCATACATTGCTTAAGGATCAGGAAGCAAAATGGTGACTCATACAGAAGCCAGTGTGTAACTGTCTCACGGCTTTCTTAAACCACACAGTCCTGTGTCCTTGGTCCATTGCCCAGCTGAGGATGCTCATCCACAGGCCTCAACGCTAGTCTTGGACTTTTGCTCACTCACCTCCTATGTTAAGATGCCTCATGTAGCAGCACAAACTGTGAGAGAGGACAGGAAATAAAATGAAGCAAGATGATATAAAATGAAATGAAAACATGAAGAATAAGAGACAAAACCCAAGTAGAGTACTGGTAAACTAACACAAGAATCAGGTTTGGGTTCATCTCAGATGAAGTTTCTTTGGAGATCCCTCCAACTGAACTGCTCATTTTAGAACCCAAACCATGAACAGACTATGTCAGCCAGTGGATTCTGAATAGGTTTCATTGCAATTGGAATAGTGAGATTGGCAGCAATTCAAAGCTGTTGAACTGTCAAAACTGCTTGAGCAGGATCCTCAAGGCACCCCTCACACGGGGGACCTGGATGGGTGGGAGGCTGGGTGGGGCTTTTCCTTTGTTTCTCCTTTGACCCCATATATGGGGGAAAAAATGGTATTAGTGTGGAAACAATGGTATTACCCACTTTCACCCTGCAGCCCCTGACCCTTTGTACCCTAATCAACTAAGTAAGGTTATTTAAAAAAAAGAAGAAATAGATAAAAAGTGTTTCAAAGGAACCTGCTTGGTTGTAGGAGGTCCTTAGGAAAGATATGCTGTCTGCTTATTGTTTTTTTTTTTTTTTAATTGGAAAGGCGGATATACAGAGAGGAGAGACAGAGAGGAAGATCTTCCATCCGATGATTCACTCCCCAAGTGAGCACAATGGCCGATGCTGTGCTGATCCGAAGCCAGGAGCCTCTTCCGGGTCTCCCACGTGGGTGCAGGGTCCCAAAGCTTTTGGCTGTCCTCAACTGCTTTCCCGGGCCACAGGCAGGGAGCTGGCAGGGAAGCGGGGCTGCCGGGATTAGAACCTGCGCCCATATGGGATCCCGGGCATGCAAGGCGAGGACCTTAACCACTGCGCCACCGTGCTGACCCCTGTCTGCTTATTGTAAATGATGTGCTAATTAGGTGTGTATTCCTCTGTGTGTACCAGTGTGCATGTGCATGTATCTGTGTGTATGCGCTATGTGTGTCTGTCTGTGTACACATGTGAATGCAAGTGCATGTGTCAACAGGCATGCACAAGGGTGTGTATGTGCAAGTAACATTTAGTTTCTGTGTACTTGTATAGGTAGAGTACACTTGGAGAGAAATAATGTAAAAACCTGCACACTTGCCGATATGTTGGTGGGAACACTGCAACAACAACAACCAAAAACAAAATGAAGGCCACTGAGAAAAATTTAATAATGATAGCTTAAATAATCAGGGTAACATTTCAGGAAACAGTTTTTAATTTTAACATTAAAAAGATTGGAATTTGGAAACTGGCATTAAAGGAAAAAGAAAGAAGTTAGAAATTTGTGGAAGGATTCCTGTTTCTTCACATTCATTTCTGTAAACCCATGAAATGACATTTGGAGTCTTTCAGCATCTCCAGCCCTCACCTGCCAAGAGGTGGACCTGCAACAAGACGATTCTGGAAAGCTGTGCTGGATGGACCCATGGTTCCTGGGTGTAGAGATTCTAAGAAGTCTAGGCTTGGGTCATGTGAGTGGGGGAAAGCAAGATGAAACATGATGAAACCTTGTCTGATATTAGAAGACCATATGGTTTGTATAATTTTATGTGCAGATCAAGTTTTACCATCTAAAATTTTCGTATTCAATTATTGGCATTAAGTACGATAAGACAACATTCTGCGATTAGTTTTGCTTCTATGGCAATGTGATCTGGAAAAAAAAAATAGTTTAACTCCTTTAAGCTTAATTCTTCTGGTAAATGAAGATAAATGTTAGTATATTAGCTAATAAACTAAATCAAATACTTTAACATAATAATTATTGATCACATTTTTCTTTTTTAAAAAGATTTATTTATTTTCATTGGAATGACAGATTCACAGAAAGCAGGAGTAACTGGGCCTGGAGGTGTGGCATAGAGGAATCCCCTATGGGGAGCCGGTTCTACTCCAGGCAGCTCTGCTTCCCATCCCGCTCCCTGCTTGTGGCCTGGGAAAGCAGTTGAGGATGACTCAAAGCCATGGGACCCTGCACCAGTGTGGGAGACTTGGAAGAATTTCCTGGATTTTGGCTTCGGATCAGCATAGCACCAGCCATTGCGCTCACTTGGGGAGTGAATCATCGGACGGAAGTTCTTTCTCTCTGTCTCTCCTCGTCTCTGTATATCTGATTTTCCAATAAAAATAAAATAAATCTTAAAACAAGAAAAGGACGTAGGAGTAACAGGGTCATCTTCCCTCCAGAACAACAAAGAAGGTCTTCCATTCATTCGTTCACTCCCCAAGTGGCTGCAAAGGCCAGAGATTAGCTTTTTGCAGCCAGGAGACAGAAGCCTATTCTAGGTCTCTCAAATACGTGCGCAGTCCTAAGGCTGTGGCCCATACTCCGTTGCTTTCCAAGGCAATAATCCACGTGATGGATTAGAAACAGAGGAGCCTGGACTTAAACAACTGTCCGTTGGTATCCTGGCACTTGAGGGGGAAGGATGAGCCAGTTAGGCATTGCACTGGACCCAGTTATTGGGATTATTACTGAACAATGTTAAATGGTTCCTTGCATGTGGTCGCCTTAAGAAATGTCTGCTGCCATCTTAGGAGAGAGTTGGCAACACTTCTGTTGCCACCACTTACATGAATAAATACACCAATGGAAGAACCGAATGCAAATTTAAATAACAGGATATTCCAGGAACAATGAGTTTTTCCCAGGATTAAAGTAGAGAATTCATATCTGAATTTTCTTTTTAATTTATTTAAATTTATTTTTATTGGAAAGGCTGATTTACAGAGAGAAAAACAAACTAAAGTCTTTTCATTAGCAGGTTCACTCCCAAAATGTCTGAAATTAGCTGAGCTGAGCAAGAGTTTCCTCCAGGTCATCCACATGAGTGCAGGGGCCCAAGAAATTGGACTATCCTGGGATTGGAAGTGGGGCATCTGGGACAGTAACAGCCACCCATATGGGATGCCTGTGCTTGAAGGTTGGAGGATTAGCCTGTTGAGCACCAGCCACCAATACCTTGATCTTCATTTCATTCCTTGTAAGTCATTCTAAAGTTATAATCCAACTCCACAACTATAACTGTCCTTCTCCTGCAGAGTTGGCAAGACTTTCCCAGGCTTGATCATAATGCTTCTCTGTGCTATAATACTCCTTTCACTCAGCCGCAGCCTGATTTACTAACAATCTAGCTCCTGCTGAATACATCTCCAACTTCATTGTGGTTACGTGCACATCTGATCCTTTCAAATCTCTCAAAGAAAATTGAGGAGACAGGAAGGAATCCTATAACTCGCAATCAAATAAGCCAACATGCACTCATTCTCACAAACAAGTAACCGGGCCTGGCAGGCTCTTGGATTGCATATGACATGCCAAACAGGAGCTCCATCTCCTCCTCCAGCAGCATGTAAAGAAGGCTGAGTGAGGGAACGAAGCCTAGGTCTGCAATCAGGGATTTTCAACCAGACAGATGCAGGGAAGGACTGGTGGCTCCTTGGATCATGCTAGGTGCATCAGTCAGGAGTTCCATGTCCTATGTCCCCAGCAGGATGTAATTGTGTTAGGGCGAGGGAAGGCTACCTAGGCCTAAGAACAGGGACTTTCACTCCACCAGATGCAAAAAAGGAGCCGGCAGGTCCTTGGCTAGTGCTAGGTGAGTTTTGGGTTCTTGGAAATATGGACCTATATGGTGTCTGGGCAGACAGACTTCCAGGTATCAAGGAAAATCAATGGACTGGATTTCTACCAAGGAATGAAGGTAGACACCCAGTGAAACTTCCAAACATCCTTATATAAAAAATAAATCACAATCCCTACTGTTGACCATGTCAACAATGTCATGACCCATATACAGAGCAAATCATCGGAACCATTTCTCTTTGATTCCTAGTTTTAAGCGATTGTGCCCTGGCACATGGTTAGGGTGGGTTTGATGAGGAAACAATCCATTCACATGGCCTCAACAATTTCTCCCACAGAATTCTTGGTGTCTGAGAACCATTACCTCAAGTTGAAGGAGAAGAAAGGCATTTCATGGAGGCATGATTCCACATTGCTGCATTGCTTATCATGATTCTCCTCTTCCCTCACTGCTTTAGGCAGGTGCAGGTCATTGAGGAAGATGGAGTACGTAAATTTCTTGTATTACAAAATAGGGTTCTTTCTACAGCTTTTCAAAACTGCTTTAAATGTCATTAAACTGCATGCCTTGGATAGTATGCTGAGGATCATTGTTTAGCACTAGAATGGATATATTTTCCCACTCTTTATTTTGTTTGCAATGCCTCATTTACTCAGTTAAATACTATGCTATTTGATGTATTATTTGTTATGTCACGGCACAGAATAATGTTTCGAAACAGGAATATCTCAATGATTTTTAATATAAATTATTTTTCCTTTGCTTTCAAGCTGTTTTGAGCAGTCTCTAAAGCCATGCTCACAGCTGTTTCAATCATGTCTTCCCCACTTATTACACATCTAGATCACACCCAAGTGTTTCAGAATGTGCGGATGGCCTTTAACATAGACAGGAAACCTATTTCTGTTCAAAGCAGGCTTTCCTTCTTTTCAATAGCGTCTGAAGAAAGATCTGTACTTGATGTCTACAGATTATCTTGAGAAATACTTCTGGAACTCCCTTGCATACTGAACTCAGTAGCCCTGTGCATATCTCGCTCATCATCTTCCATATACTTCTCCTAACACATAGTGCCAGGACTATCTTGAAATACTCCCTGCCTTCATCTAGCATTTCTTTGCTAGCATTTGTTTCTAAGATACATTTCAGATCTGCTTTATAAACATGCTATTATTTGAGTTGTAAGCTGATGTTCTGTATAACTACATGTTAAGGATATTTAAAGGAAATCCCAAAATGTCAAGGCATTGTTTGTTTGTAATTTGTTCAAAGGAAGTAGCATAGCACTGTCATTCATGTTTCCAGAAGGCTACTGTCAAAATGTCCAGTAGTCTTCACTGATAACTCTTGTTTCTTCCATTCTTATCCTCAGTTTCCTTCAATAGATTATTCAGGCAATGCTGAGAACAAAGGGCACCTTCTTCTTTCTTGTAGAAAGCAGCTTCTTTGTCTATTTGTTTGGAACTAATATCCACCAGGTTGAACAGACCTCTTCTAGTTTCATCTCTCAGCCCCAAAACTTTACCCACGTTTTTTTCAATCGTTTATCCTGACATCAGCTGCCTCTGTTATAAGGAAATAAACCAATTACACAGAGTTCCATGTGTGGGAATGAAAGGCTAACTTCTGTTTCATATCATTGCACATGTGTCTGAGGTATTTTTGTTCAGCACTGTCATCCTCAGGAGCTGAAGAGTGCCCCAGCTGGCTGGGGTTTCCACTGGTGAGCATGAGAGCTGGACTGAGGGCAGCAGGCTGGGCTAGACATGGCTGCACCCTACCTTGGTGTTAGAGTGGACGGGGTGTGGAAACCATGGCCTCACCCACTTTTCCCTAATCCTCGACCATTCCCGCCCTAGTCAAGTATGTAAACATCATTTTAAAAATGTTTATGCCAGGTAGGAAATGTCACCCAAATGAGGGGTTAACAATGTAATTTCCTTCAAATTCTGTACTGTGTTCTAAATACCTGTGGTTTTATTCATATTGACACTTAACCTACAACAAATAATTGGTTCATTGATTTGCACTATTTCCCTTTCACAATTGGCCTAGTTAAAGTGATGAGTTCTGAGGATATAAGCTAAAAGTACATACACAGGCTCAAAGAATGTGTTTCAAAATCTTCTTTACATACATTCATCTAGAGGAACTGTATAATGGAGGCTAGCATGCTGGGAAGTGATGATACATTGCAATATATATATTTCTACACCAAACAAATAGTGGACTCCCTAAGAAAATGACAGTAGAGAGGGCCACAGCCAGCACTGCATTTCAACTGAACCTACACAGGGCAGTTTGCAGGGACAGGGTCTGGTCAGCAATGGGCCTTACTACAAGGAAATAGTGGGTGTTAGCAGTTGCTGGATCACTCTTGCCATCATCTCATCACTGCAACATGAGGAAGCTGAGTTCAGAGTGGGCCACAATGCTAGTCAGGTTATGGCCTGTTCCTGTTTGCAAGAGAAGATGGCTGTGTCAGGTGCTGGGGTACAGGTGCTTGTCTGACTGCCAAGGGTCCCTGCTCGATATGAGAATGGACATGCAGCCACTGTCTAGGTTAAATTCAATATTTCTGCAACCTTCACCTCAGCATATATCCCACCTTTTCTGTCTGAAATGCTGTGGCTATGGGCTGAAATAAGATAAATTTTGAGTAGCAAGCATCTCATCAGGGGATGCAGCAAGATTGGGCCTCCACAACAGTAGAGGCATTTAAAAGTCTAACCCACCTATGTACCAGCTCTGACATAACTACTTCAAGCAGAGGACATCAGATCCACAGAGGATGAAACAACAGAACCAATTCTAACAGAATTTACTTGAGCTCCAGATACAACTCCCGCCTCTCTCACAATAACAGATTTCATCTTTTCCCATGCAACCCTGAGTGCCAAAAATAAACTCTATACGTCAAATAAGCTGTCATTTTAGAAAGTAAGAGTAAATTACATGATGTTTCAAACTAAAGCATGGATTGACAAAGGTTAGCTGTGCATAGTGGAAGGAGGTGCATTGGTGGTTTGTGGCAAAATTAAAGAAAAAAAAAAAGAAAAGAAAGGAAAGGAAACCGGACTGAATCAGAGGCAGCGTCAGCCTAGAGAAACACTTACTCATGCCCAGGGAAAATGTGCACTGGCTTCTCCTCTTAAGTTTGCAAATATAAAACATGATTGCAATTTCCAGAATCAGAGAAACATAGTTTTGTGGTTGTTTCCAAAATGTAGAATACTCGGCTAACATTCAAATAGATAAGGAACAGATCTGGACAAGTGTATCAGCTTCCTGTATTTGCAATGGAATCCTCTCAAAAGATGTCCCCACTAGTCAACCTAAACCCTTATCATTTGAAATTAATCAATCAGTCAGAAAGGTGAGTCCTAGAAATAAGCACTAGTTATCCCTGGCCACAGAACTGATTTGCGCATGCTCAGAGACACACCTGCTACAGACACAGCAGTGCACACAAATAAATGGACATGCTTGGCAATAGTCATTGTGAGGCAAGAACGTAGGGTGAGTCTGGGTGCTTCTGCTGGGATGTACAGGTGAGACCATTGTTAGCTCATCTGTAAGTCTGGTCATGGATTCACTAGTCTGGGAGAACCGCTGGTACTCTAGGCCTTGAACGTTCTGCCTCTCCTTTTAAAAGTTTGAGTGTGTATTGAATTAACCATATATGATGATGTCAAATGGGATGAAATCACAGAACGGGGACAGCCTACCAGATGAGGCTCTCAGAGAGCAGCACATGGCAGGCAACAAGCAAAGGAAGGCAGGAAGCAACCGCTCCTGCTGCTCCCAAGAAAAGACAAGAGGACCTTGGGGAACAGAAGAGGTAACATGGTCTGTGAGCCAGGCCAGTACTGAAGGGTTGGGTGCTAAACGGGACACAGACACTCATGTAACTGTGGACACAGAGTCCCAGATGGTCCTGTGTGAGCTGTTTCTGTGTTTATCCAGTTTACATAAACAGAAAATGGATAACAAGGTTTCACAATGTTTTTGTTAATTACCATTTTTCCTTTACTCTTGCGAGATAATTAGTTGGAAGTACTACGCAAAGATTTCTCATTATAAATCTGAAAATGTCGGTTGCAACAAAAAACAGTGCACATTGTGTTATGCCTAGGTGAGGTGACTGTACGGGATATGGCCACAGTGCCGAACAGCACACTTGAGAACCAGGGAGGGAGGTGGCATAGCTGGCAGGGAGAATGTGGGCTCCCCTACTGGACAACCACTCCCACTAGAGTGTGAGCTGGATTGGGGGCAGAGGAGACCACACAGGGCTACATCACCTGTGGACCTCATTTGAGCTAAATCAGGGAAAAGCCAGGGCTGATTGGTCTTCGTGTTGCTAGCATAAAATAGAGTGAGTGAGGGTTGGTGTGGCTTAGCCACAGCATCAGTGGCAGAAGCTGGCATTGGGGTCTATTTCTGCCAAGGTAAACTGCAGAACCTCCTGGAAAGTACATAATCTGGGAGTGGGAGTTGACTAGACGGGAAATAGTTGGCTCCTCATTCTTTGGTTACTACTCCCACTGGAGGGCACAAAAACCAGGATAGGGGAAGGTGTGGCTAGATAGAAGGGCACCCAACAGCTTGTGTGTGGGCTGGATAGTGCAGCTGGTTGGGTTGAACCAGGCTCCGATATTTGACATGTATGAGGGATGACTGGGATGTGGGACAGACTGTAGTAGTCTGCTACACACAATTGCATAATGGGAACCAGGATAGGGGGTGGGCCTGGCAGGGGTTATAGTGTGTCGCTCCGACTAGGCTACAGCTCCCACTGGTTTATATGAGGGCCAAGTGTGTGCTGGGCAGAATCAGGCTGCACTGCAACACCCATTGGTTCCAGGGGAAGACAGCACTGGAAACAGAACCAACCCCTGATTCCAAATATGTGCTTTTGCTTACTACCTAGATTTGTAATCACATGGGCAGCACTGGATCAAGGTCCAGGTCTAAATCAGATAAGTTCTGAATGTCAGTTATATGTGAACCCTGTTTTAGAAATTCTCTTTATGTATTTGACAAAATCAGTGCTAACCAGTACCTTTCCACCATTTCAGCTTTTATGGCACATCTGTGATCTGTATCCAGGACTCACAGGTGATAAGCAAGGGAAAGAAAGTGTTAGGTAAGCTCTGGATAGGAGCTAGTTTCCTGACGGTGGGGAATATTCACATAACGTTTATGTCCATTACATATAGGATGTAGTATAGTGTATTTCTAGGTGATTCATCTACTTTTAAGTACATTCTGGGCATGGTACCATTCAAGGTGGAGAGGGGCAAGGCAGGAGCTGGGTCTATGGAGACCATGGTGGAAATCTAACATAAGAACCCAGACCTGGAACTTGCTGGAGGGAGTGGCACAAGTGACCGCAAGCAATGAGCCATGTGCCAACTGCAATAAGTAAAATTGAACTGTGGACCTGGGAGTGACACAGCTTAAAAACTGCCCCAAAGAGAAAAATCTCATAACCAAAAGTACAATAACCAAGAGCAAAAGAAAAGACAGAGGCACAATGGATATTACTGAAGATGCCCCTGCAAAGGAGCAAAAGCCGTTGGGAACCTCAGTTTTCCCTGAGGAAGACAGTTGAGAAAGCAGTCTGCTCAATGCTTCCAGTTCAAAAATGAACTCCAGTGAAACTATGAAATATTTCTTGACAACAGGATGTTTGGCGATTCACCATTGTCCATGTCCACAATGATGAACTTCTGACTATTTATGAGGAATTATGCTACTCTATTAATTTAGGGGAAATCAGTGCTTGGTGGAGGTGACTTGAGGAGGAGTTAAGGCACATCCCAGGGCTGTTGGAACTATATGAGAAAATGATAACAATAATAACAAATAAATAAATAAACTTCAGAGACATTGAAAAATAATGGCAAGAGTTCAAGAAATATAAACAATATATCACCACAGAGATGGAAATTATAAAACATTTCCCACAGAGATAGAAACTATGAAACAGGTCTGAACTAAAACAGTTAATCTAAAGAAACTAATAGAAAGCCTGAACAATAGAATGAATTCTCCAGAATATCAAAATTGGAAAATAACCTATTTAAATACACACAATTAGAGACATGAAAGAAAATCTGAATAAAACTGACAAATCTAACCAAGAAAAGAATGACACTATTCAAAAAACACGAATACCAGAACTACAAGAATTCCTGAAGTTTTGGAATGAGAAGCAGAATTGTAGAGTGTATCTGATAAAATTATAAAAAAGAACTTCCCTGGCCCAATGTGTTCAACTAGCAACTGCAGTTCTCACCTTGCACAGGATCCCATAAATGTGTCAGTCCTAATCCTGACAGTCCCAATTCCCACCCATCTCCCTGCGTGTGGCCTGTGAAAACATCTAGGACAGCTCAGGACTTTTGGACCCTGCACCCACATGAGAGACTTGGAAGAAGATCCTGGATCTTGGCTTCAGATCAACGCAGCTCCGGTAATTCCAGCTGATTGGGGAGTGAATCATCAAATGGAAGATCTTTCTGTCTCTCCTCTTCTCTGTATATCTGACTTTCCAATCAAAACAATCATAAAATAACATAAAATAAATCCTTAAAAACCATGAAACTGTCAACTACAAATAATATACCCAGGAAAGCTCTCATTTTTGTTGGAAAATGAAATAAAATATTTCCACAGTAAAAAAAAGAAAAAAGAATTAGAAGAATATGCAAACACTAATTACTGGGAACGCTATTCAAAAACGTGCTGAAGTCAGAAAAGGGAAAATTAATCATAATCTATGATGACAACTATCTCTGTGTTCAGATGACATGATTCTATACATATGAGAATGAAAAGACTCAATGAAGAGACTGCTAGGTTTTAGAAGAAAGTTGGTATGGCAAGGTAGCAAGGTACAAACTAAACCAAAAAATCAAATACCCTAGTTTATGCAAACAATTCCAAGGCTGAAAAAGAACTAATCCATTTGGTATCATTTAAAAGAACAGAATAGATGCTGAAGTACATTGGAATAAACCCAATTAAACATATCAATGACCTCTATGAGGAAAATTGCAACACGTTAGAAAAAGAAAAATGAGAAGACCTTAAAAAGTGGAGAAATATACCATGTTCCTGGATGTTCAGAGTAAATATAATCCAAATGTCCACATCCAAAAACCAATATGAAAATTCATCATGATTCCAATCAAACTACTAAGAACATTCTTCAGAACACTGTAGAAAATGATACAAAATTTCATTAGAAAACACAGGAGGCCACGAATATCCAAACTATCCTAAAGAATAAGAACCTATATGGAAGGTACAATCCCAGATCTCATGACATATTGTAGGGTGGTAGTCATCCAAACAGCCTGGAACTGGTAGAGGAACAGAGACAAGTTCATTGGAGCAGAATAGAAACATCAGGAAAGAACACACATATGCACAGCCATCTAGTCTTCAAAGAGAGAACAGAAAACAACCCAGGGAAGAAAGAAGGTTCTTTTCAAAAAAGCTGCTTGGACAATTGGATAGCAGCCAACAGAAGCAAGAAACAAGACCCCCATATTTCACTATACAGAAAGATCAAATCTAAATAGATAAAGGAGATAAACTTACACTCAGACACAATCAAACTATTAGAAGAAAATGCAGGAAATACTATACAAGATGGAGACATAGCAGACTTCCTAGAAAAATCATCATAGATATTACAAAATGAATAAATGGGACTACATCAAACTGAGAAGCTTCTTCACAGCACATGAAACAATCAACAAAGTAAAAAGTAAACAGCAGAGCTGGAGAGAAAACCTTTATACAGCAAATAATAGAAAGCGCTAACATCCAGAATATAAAAAGGTTTCCAAAACATATCAACAAACAAACCAGCTAAGAAATCGGTAAAGGGGACCCGGCACTATAGCATAGTGGCCAAAGTCCTTGCCTTGAATGTCTGAGATCCCATATGGCAACCGATTTTAATCTCCGCTGCTCCACTTCCCATCCTGCTTCATGTTTGTGGACTTGGAAAGCAGTTGAAGATGGCCCAAAGTCTTAGGATCCTTCACTCTCCTGGGAGACCTGGAAGAGCTCCTGGCTTTGGATCTCCGCAGCTCCAGCCGTTGTGGTCACTTGGGGAGTGAACCATTGGATGGAAGATCTTCCTCTCTGTTTCTCCAAATTTCTATGTAAAACTTGCAATAAAAATAAATTAATTTTTTAAAAAGAAAAAAAAAAGAGATGGGTGAAGGAAATCAGCAGACACTTCTAAAAGGAACACATGCAAATGGATTAGACATACAAAAAATGTTCAAGCTCTTTAGTAATAAGGGAAATAAAAATAAAAACAAAATTGAGGTTCCACTTAACTCCAGTGAGAATGGCTCACATACAGAAAACTACTAAGAACACTTGCTAGTGAGGATGTGGGAAAATATTCTTCCTCCATTTTTGGTGTGATTGTAAGCTGGTGCAGCCTCTATGGAAGTTGGTATGGAGAATAATCAGGCAACTGACAACTCACACACCATATGACCCAGCAATACCACTCCCGGGGATATATCCAAAAGACCTGATACATACACATGAGAAAGACACTTGGACTTCTGTATTCACTACAGCACAATCAACAATCACAAAATCATGGGAACAATCTAGATACCCAATGCAAGAGGACCGGATAAAGAAACTGATACATCTGTTCTACATAATACTAGCCAGATATTTAAAAAAAAAGAATGAAATTTTATTGTTTGCCTCAAAATTGGCCCAATGGGAGATCATTATGCTAAATGAAATGAACTAATCCCAAAATGATAGATTTCATATGTTTGCTCTAATGTAACTTCCATTAAAAAAACAAAGAAAAAAATATATATACGAAGGTAAATAAATACACATGTGGAGCTCCTAACATGAAGGATGTAATGGAGACCAGAGTACCAGAAATCAAGGAAAATCAACAGAATGCATCTCTACTAATAAATTAAGGTAGACTCCCAATGAAACTTCTAAATATGGTGAGACAACAAAAACTTCGGATCTCACTCTTGCCTGTGCCAACAGTGTCATAACTCACATAAAGAGCACAAAGTTGGAACCATTTCACTTTCACCACTTAGATCTTAGGAGCTGCTTGATCATTGGAAAAACACTGAGAGGAACTAGGTAGTATATAAATGGCAGCCTGGAAGCTTCAATAAAGGGCATTTTACTGACACGAATGACCCAGTGTGTGTTGTCTTCCTTTCAACCCTATCACCTCTGCTCTGGTAGGGATACATAATGACGGGGTTGTTGCAGGCACAAATGTAGAGACATAGTGCAGCACGCATCACTGCATCCAGACCAAACATGGATTCCTGGTGAAACTGTTGAATATATGCTGACAAGAGGATGCTGAACTCTCTGACATGTTCCTTGCCTACAATGTTGGGAATCACTTCAATAGCAGAATGACAAACTTATGACTGTTTATATAGGACTACCCATTACAATACTAGTGGGTAAATCAGTAGTGTGGAGGGTCTTGGGGAAGGGTACAGCAAAGCCCAGAGACAAAGGAGCTGCATTATTATTTAAATCCTGACCAAAAGAGTTACTAATTAGGAGAGAATAATAAATATTCTAATCAACATATGTCACCTTACCTATAAATGGAAATAAATTAGATTAACAAAGACTTCTCAAGTGAATCCTAACAGGCTAGGATATAATGAGATGATGTATCCAATGTCTAAAGGGAAGGACATTTTCAAACAAGATTATATCCAGTGAAACTATCCTTCAGAATGAGGAAGAAAGAAAGTATTCTCTAGACAGAGAATTCCCCACCAGAACAACCTTCAAAAGATTTGAAGTGGGTCATACACCAGAAGTAACCATAATGAAAACATAACAGTATCATATTCACTAAGAGAACACACACAATCATTAACAAGTTAACAAAATGTTAGCAATTGACCAATGTTAAATGCAGTGCATTTTATTCCCTAGTCAAAAGCTGTATCTTTGTTCACTGGGTTTTAAAAAGGGAACAACCACATTCTCCCTACAAGAAATCACTTGGAATATAAAGGAAATGAAACTATGGAAATGGATACTACAAGCAAATGGAAACCAGAAATGAGGATCATTATACTAAAAAAACAAAACAAAAGAAAAAACCAAAAAAAAAAAAAAAAACCCAAAAAACCCTTAAATCCAAATCCAAACCTGTAAAAAGAGACAAAGTAAGACATTATATGTATAAAATGATCAATTTTACAAAGCAGATGTGATAAGCATAAATAAATACTGACCTAACCCAAGAACAAGGGGGTTTCCAATCTGGGGTAAAGGATAAAGCACTTGCTTACAACACTGGTATTTCGTATGGGAAGTGATTGCAACACCTGCTATTCCACTTCCAATACAGCTATCTGCTTCGTGTGTGAGAAAAGCAGTAGAGGATGGTCCACGTGCTTGTGCCCTGTACACATGGAAATGACCTGGAAGAAGAACCTTCTGCTCCTGGCTTCAGTTTGGCACAGCCCTGACAACTGCAAACATTCAGAGAGTAACTACCAGATAAAATATTTCTCTCCCTTTTCCTTCTCTCTCTCTCCTTCCCTGTTTCTCTCCAATCCTGCCTCTCAGATAATTAAAAACAAATCTTTAAAAAAAACTTAGAAAAGAAAACTACAGAGACAAATGCCAAAGATTTTACTACAACCTGAAGTGAAAGATGGACTCCAATATGAAAATAGTGTGGGAATTTAACATCTTACTAACATCAAACAACAGACCACCCACACAGAAAAATCAACAGGGAACATCAGAGGAGAACCAATCACACAGATTTTCACAGAATATCACCAAAGAAGTAAAAGCTATGTAATTTACTCATCACCACATGTGCACATTTTAAGAGAGACCATACATCAACGTATAGATGAAGCTCGATTAAGAATATCAGTTAAAAAAAACCCAAAAACAAAATAAACAATAGGAACAAAACTAGAAAATCCAAAACGAAATGAAATAAAACATGCCACTGAATGAACAATGTGCCACTGAAGAAATTAAAAGCAAAATAAAAACCTTTTGAAGAAGATTATGCAACTGTATTTCATATATGACTCTGAAAAATTAAAAATTAAAACATTCTGGAAGACAGGAAATTAAAATACAAAATATCAACATCCATTGAAATACAGCAAAAGCATTGAGAGGGACATTTATAACAATAAGCACAAAAAATAGAAATATCTCAAGTAAATGATCTCAAGGACTGTTTTTAAAAGGAAAAGTTAGCAGGAATCAATAAATGATTTTAAGAAAAACAGCAAAAATTAATGGAATTGGAACAAAAACAAATAAAATTCAACAACACGGGCCATTTTTTAAAAATATGAGCAAAATAAGAATTTCACCATACAAATAAAAATCAAGTAAAATTAGAGATGAAAAGAAATACATCATAATAAACTACTGTAAACAATTATATACCAACAAATTGGAAAATCTGACATGGGCATTCTTTGACTACATATAATTTATCAGGATTGAATTAAAAGGTGGCTTGGCATTGTGGCATAGCCAGTGAAGCTTCCATCCGTAATGCTGGCAGCCCAAACGACCACTGGCTTGAGTTCCAGCTATTCTAGCTCCCTACTGATGGCCTGGGGAGGCGGCAGATGATGGTACAAGTGCACAGTTAACCCAACCCTGAGTTTCAGAAGTTATATGGAGTTGGTGTCTGATACCAGTGTTTCTGGAATGGTAAATCTAGGCAAAAAAACAGAAAAGGGATTTAGATTGTCAGGCAGGGGAGCACCAAATCATGGGTCAGATACTGGTTAACTGTGGAATTAGGAAAAGCTAATACACCTTTCTGAACCACAGCTGCCTAGGTGTAAATAATAATTGCAATAACATATTCTTCTCAAAAACTGTTGTGATAACAACAAGAAATTACAAACGTTGAGGACATAATGTGGTGTCCAGCTCAGACTACACAGACTAACACATCCTGGTTTTTCCCTTCTAAGATCAAATTTGAAAAAATGTTGAAATCTTAAGGATGTGATTGCATACAGCCTGGAAAAATGCTTTGCAGAAAACAGCTCACCTGAGTGGTCAACCACATTATGGTGCCTCCTCTAGGGAAGAGTGAGAGGGAACATTCCACAATTCAGGAAAACGAGCTGGCTGAAACACAAAGGGAACCTCTGGTCAACATACCGTATCAGAGGAGAAAGAAAATTAACTTCTTCTTACAAACAAACAAACCAGAGCCTTAAATGGCATTTCACCATGCAGCTTTCCAAAGGAGATATGTTTTATTTGAGAGTGGGGAAAAAGAAACAGAGATCCCATCCACTACTTCATTCCACTACAACTACAAGAACTGGTCCAGGTCATAGGCAGGAGCCTAGAACTCCATCTGGGTTTCCCACATGAACAGAAACCTGAAAGAGCAAGGGGGGCCAGGACTCAGGCCCAGCATCTTCTGTGGGTTTATGGCTATTCCAAACAGTGCACAAAGTGCTCTACCAGACACCCACCACCATGGTGGTTTAAATTTTATTTTTAAGAAATGAACGTTTAGAATTATGTGATCTTCATTTCGTTAGCGATTTCATTTTCACTGTACAATTCGTAGAAATTTGTATTTTCTGCTAGTACATTTGTTACATTGTATATTTTAAAGCTTTAAATTTTTTCAGAGATCTAATTATTTATTTGAAAGATTAACAGAGACAGGGAGTGAACGAACCAGAGAAGGAAAAGAAAGAGAGAAAAAAAAATCTGATAGGAGCTTCAACCAAATCTCTCACTTGGGTCATTGGGGCACAGGCACTTGAGCACTTCAAGTTGGTTTTCCTAACTAAGCACATCATTAGCTGGGAGCTGGACTGGAAGTGGACAGGACATGATGTGGTGCCCACATGGGGTACAGGCATCACAAGCAACCGATTTAACCACTTCAACACAACTGCTGAACCAAAGTTTTACTGTTACTCATTCAGCCATTAGTTGTATGACCCAAAGCCCACCTAGTCAACACAACTTCCCACTACAGTTTATCTTTTTCCTAGTAATATGAAGTGTAACTAGTGCGGTGAACCTGCCAGGGCTGAGACCTGGAGTCCCCAGTCACAGGAACCTGTGCCCGATTCAGGAGGCCCCCTTTCTGCCACTTTCCCAGCACCCAAGGTGGTTCGTGACCCCCTTTACCTGGTCTGGTCCCCGGGGTTCCTACCTTCTGTCCTGAGCAGCAGGAGATGCTGTTCTTCACTTTCCTTCCTTTTTATGACTTCTGTGAGGAGTTTCCCAAGATCTTCGTCTAGCAGGCAGTCCCGGAGTTTATCCCATTTGTCATCCTCATACCTGGTGGAGTTCAGTAAACACTTGTCTGTCTTCAAACGGAGGCAGAACCTTTACAGACAGCACTGGTGGCGGTTTTACCAGCCTGGGAAACACAAGGTCAGCCCTGCAGGTGAGCCCCAGGTTTGGCCCCTGACAGATTCCCCACCTCAAGTCACAATGAGTGTTGCCAAGCAACACCATGAGAGCATGCACACTTCACACTTCGCTCCAGCCAGTCATGAGGCAAGCGCACAAAGGCTCAGTGGGCAGGACTGATGGGCGGTCCTCCTCTCTGAGCAATTATCTTGTTTTCTTTCTTTTTTTTTTTTTATTGTTGCTTACATTGTATTATGTAGTACAGTTTTATAGGCGCTGGGGATTCCCCCCACCCCTCCCATACCCCTCCCCCCATGGTGGATTCCTCCACCTTGTTGCATAACCATAGTTCAAGTTCAGTTGAGATTCATTGCTTGCAAACACATGCCTAGCATAAAGTTCAGCGTCTTATTGTCCAGATAAGCTCAGTGGCCTCTTGGGGAGACCTTCTATGGTCTGAAGATAGGTCCAACAGAGTAAAGATCCGGTCAGTTAAAAGCCCCAACAAGGCCTCAGTATCAATATACAACATTATGGAATTAATTGACATAGTATTGGGTAAACAATATGTTAAAAATAATGCAAGTTCCCTTCTTCGAAACATCTGGGTTGAGACAGTATCAATGACACGTTCAAAAAATAACAAACAACCAAACAAAAAATTACAGGTTAAATCAAGGCAAACATGTGGTATCTAATCTTTTGGGATTCGCTCATTTCCCTTAGCATTATAGTTTCTAAGCAAATTGAGATTGGTTGTCTGTAAGAAACAATCTGAGAGAGTTTCATACCTGACTTGATGCTAAAAACTTGTCCAGAGAAAACTCCCCTAAAGGTTCAATCTCCTTACTCCTCAGTCCCTCATTCTTGTGGGTCCTTCAGGGTTTCCATGGGAAATGGACAGCTGCAACTAAGTCGCATCATGGTGAGTTTAGATACTGTGTCTCTGAAGGTCATCAACTGCAACTTTGAAGGATTAATCAGCATTTGTTGTTCAAGATTCATGAAGAAAAATTATCATTTTTTACCTTTTAAAGGAGCTATTTTTTCAAAAATGGTTTCTTTTAAATCAGAAGCACAGAGATAGAAAGAGCAGATGTTCAATCCACTTTTGTTCCCTTCCAAATGTCGACAGGGACAGAGCTGGCATGTCTGGTACCAGGAGACACCAAGATAGTAGGAAGACTAGAAACTAGGAGTCTCCTCCAATTACCTGCATGGGTGCAGGGGCCCAAGCATTTGGGCCACCCTCTGCTGCTTTCCTTTGTGCGTTCCCAGCAAGCTGGGTCAGAATTGGAACAGTCAGGATTCCATCTGGCATCATGGCTGTCAGACTGTACTCACTACACTTCAACACCAGCTGGTACATCCTATATCTCACACTCTGGGAGGGTCTTCACAGACTGATCTCTGAAGGGTCATGTCCTAAGGCTCACAGATTATGTGATATTTCCAAAAACATTGTCTCATTTTGTTACTCAAATACTCCTGTTTTAAGAATTTTGCATGAGTTCCAGATACTGAGCACAATTTAAATTTTTAAGAATCACTTTTTATTCAGCTTTTTATACATACCAACAATTTATACATGGCCAACATTGCAAGGATGAAGCATTTCACAATTATAAGTGTACTCTAAATATTCATTTTTGTTATTTGTTTATTTATTTTAGGGACCGGGACATGGACTCAACTGGCTAATCCAACAACAACAACACAGGGACCACACATTGCTCTTGGTTCATGTCCTGGTTGCTCCATTGTATACCCAGCTCCCAGGAAGTATCCTGGGAAAGCAGAGGAGACTTCTCAAAGCCTTGGGGCCCTGTACCCTTGTGGGATACCTGTAAGAGCCTCTTGTTTCCAGGCTGCTTGCTTTGGAACTGCTCAGCTTTAGCCATCACAGCCATTTAAGGAGACAAACAGAAGATGGAAGATTTCTGTCTCTCCATCTCTCTATGAAATTGTCTTTCCAAGGAAAATAAATGTATCTTTTACAAAATTACTTTGTTGATGTTTTTGGTTATTTGTTTGGTCTTTTAGATTTTTTTTATTTTAGTAGTTATTATATGGGTGAGGGGGTTGCACACCTTTGAGGGCCTCTGATTTATGTGGAGTGGCTCAAGAATGGGGACAGGTAAAGATGGATGAGACAAATGGTTCAGCAGTTTCTCCTGTGTCTGATGCTGAAGGGCAGAAAGAGTGTACCAGTTCTCACTGACACACTCCATCAGTGCTAAGGAACAGTTAATCATGTCATGTTACCTATGTTGCCTCTAAAAGTCACCAATGGATATAATGTTCCAAGGGTATTACTTGAATGGTCCTGATTGTCCTGAAAAGTTGTTGGTTTCCTTATACTGGAGCTGGAAAGTTCTTTCTAAGGTCTATGGGCTGTCCTTGATATCCTCAGTGTGTCCACAGACCTAGGAGCTTGCTGCAAAGCCTGTCCAGGTGTGTTTTCCACCTTGTCCATCTATCCATCTTTTGGTGAAATATTCAAAATCTTCTGTTGGCTTAGATCATCTGATTGTCTTGCTTTTCATGTGTAACTGGGCATGCTTTCTTTTCTTATGTGGAAATCAGTAAGCAAAAACGTACAGTCCTATAAAATATGATCCTGATTCAATGCACATGGCCTTAGGATTTTCCCTACACACGAGTTTCTACTTCAGCAGTCCAATTGGGCAGTCCCCTAAGAAACCTTGTGTCTTCAGACCTAGCTCTGATGTACACCAGCTGATGAAGCATCAGGTCCAGCTCATACAGGTTCATACACACAGTGCTCATATCAATGCATATGGGGGTGGGGGTGGGCAGGAATGCTCCCTGTTCCATCCAAAAGTGAAGCAGCTGAGACACAAATGGTTGCCCGTATTGGATGCTGTCACTTGGAGGCAGAGGGTTGGCCTGTTCTACACATGGTAAACTCTGCAATGTTAGGAACATTAGTAGGTACACAGCATTAGCTGAGTCTGATATGTCAAAGTGTTTTCATATGCAACACTGTAAAAGTCCATTAAATGAAGACACTAAGTACACAAATCCCATTTATGGTACAATTTATGCTTTTGAATGTTACTGGCAACTTTAAAAACATATTTGGGGGCTCATTAGACCTGCATGCAACCTGTGGCACTTGCATCTTTGCCATCTGAAGTACAGTTCCTGTGTTGAATGCTCCACTTCCAATCTGGTTCTCTGCTTGTGGCCTGGGAAAGCAGCAAGGAATGGCCCCGGTCCTTGGGCTACTGCACCCATGTGGGACACCCCAGAGAGGCTCCTACAATTTATCTGGGGAATGCACCAGGAAATAGAATGTCTTCTCTCTATCTCTTTTTCTCTTCTGCAAAATCAGCCTTTTAACATAAAAATAAAACCCTCCATACATATTTATTACACATAGATAATATGTATTTAGATAGTTTGACTAGCTTTAAAATCATGTATTCCAAACAAATAATTTTCTCACTAAAAGTTTTCAAATATTATCTTACTTGTTTTATTCAATAGAGGCAAAATGATTTCTCAATGATTATTTTATTCCACAAATATCTGATATTTCCAAGGCAATGACAGACCTAAAATGAAATCCAAGATTGTAATATGACTTCAACAGGAGATAACTGTGACCCTTTTATTTGAGCCACCTCAATTTTCAACCATGTTAGTGGGGAGCTTTAGTTGGTAGTGGAGCTAGAACTCCATCCCAGGCTCTCTGAGACAGAATAAATGCACATCAAGTGGCTTCCTAGCTGATACAGCAAATGCCGATCCTACTATTCACTTCACAAATGACATTAAAAATATGGGTAGAAAGTATTTTCATCCACATTCTTTTTTCAGAAAAAAAGTAAAACAAATGGGATAATGTGTGTATATATCACACACATAATCTGTGAAGAATGAACAGACAAAAGATATCTCTAGGATTCCTAGAGATAGAATTAAAATGATGCATAAGATGATTCTGATTTTTGAAAAAGTTTACTGAGAGTTCTTTTGTGACCTATAATATGATCAATACTGGAGAAAATTTCATGTGCAGGTGAATAAAAATGGCATATTCAATGTCTGTGGAATAAAAGACTGTTGATTTATACATATTACATTGTTTATGAGGGCACAATAGCTGATTTATGACAGTTGAATGATGATTCATAATATAAATTGATTATTATTATACAATGGTTGCTTTAAAATCAAGATTCATTATAGTCATGAGAATTTTATGACTTACAACTGATTATATCAATAGTAGATGAGTTTTATTGCAGAAGAATGGTGATTGATCATATACAAATTGATTAAGATGTCACAATGCTTTTACTATTAATGGATGGTTTTTGGCCTTAATGATAGTGATAATTGCGTAATTGTCATTTTGTGACTTCTTAATTGATCATCTGACACTCTTCGGCCGATATCAGAATATGGCTTTCACTTGAGAAATGTTTATGATTTCATAAATATGATTTCATGAATGTTTATGATATTATATCAATGGATTGTTTTTTTCTGATTTCAAATTCATTATAATTGCAAAATTCTTGCTTTCACAAAGCAATTGGTTATGATATCAGAGTGGAATGTTGATACTGGATTATGACTTCACAGTTACAGGTTAATGAGATCCTGTTGTCTTTCATGAATCTGAAATTACATTATTAGGTTTATTACATCAGAATGGTGGGATATCATATACCAATTGATTATGATATCAAATTTTCTTATGACTATTTCAAATTTTGATCTCACAATTAGTTTATATGACATTGAAAACTTTGTGATCTGTGACTGTGTATTGTACTTTTGTGTTGCAGTATAGCTTTATAAAGTAAAGCCTTTCAATTTTTTTTAAAGATTAATTTACATTTACACAAAGTCAGATACACAGAGAGCAGGAGAGATAGAGAGAAAGATCTTCCGTCTGATGATTCACTCCCCAAGTGACTGCAACATCCAGTGCTGTGCTGATCCAAATCCAGTAAGCAGGAAACTCTTCCAGATCTCCCACATGGGTACAGGGTCCCAAGGCTTTGGGCCATCCCCAACTGCTTTCCCAGGTCACAAGCAGGGAGTTGAATGGGAAGTGGAACAGCCAGGATTAGAACTGGCGCCCATATGAAATCCATGCATGTTCAAGCTGAGGACTTTACCCACTAAACCATGTTGCTGGGCCCAAGCCTTTCACTTTTTAAAAATAGATACACAGATAGAGGATAGATAGATGATAGTTAGCTAGCTAGCTAGATAGACAGATGATAGATAGATAGATAGATAGATAGATAGATAGATAGATAGATAGACAGACACATAGATGCATAGATACATAGATGGAAATCTCAGACACTGAGACTCCTGGAGACAGGCTTTTGTGTTTCAGGATCCCAAAGAAAACACGCTTAAATTATTTTGTCTGTTCCTCTCCCTTCTTCTGCACTGACAAATTTCATTGAGGCCAGGGTCATGAGTCAGGTACTTTCCTATTTAGACATACAGCTGCCTAACTACGTATTCTTTGGAAAGAAATATGTACTAGTAGAAATCAACATTCCTCAATCAAGCTTGCTTTTATTAGTGACCAAGTAATAAAATGTTTACCAATATGATCAAATATTTATTGCATAATTCTAAAAAAGTTTCTTTCTTTACCTAAAAAAAAAAAAACTATATGCGAATAGATGCAGTCTTTTTTCCTAGATTACAGGACTTTCATTCTTCCTGACCTGAGTACTGATGAACACATCAGCTGTCCAAACCAGAAGATGAAAGCCAGACAGCCCTTCCAGGGGACAAATGCCATTAGGTTGTAGAAGTCATCTTTGTCAACTCAGCCACCTCACAGAAACTGCCTTTGCACAGGATGCACAAAATGAGTGTAATTGCGATCACAAGATGAGTTTAATTTCCAAAGTTAGGAAAAAAATTCTGGCTACTATATATACCCACTATAATTCACAGGCTTCCCCACTCAAGGGTTCTAGGATCATGTCCACAATTCTATGTGAATTGCTGGGCAGGAAGGGAGAGGATGCTGATGTGTTGGTGCCACATCATAACCAGCTAATTAGAAAGCAGGAGGCCAATGTGGATGGTGAGCATCGTGAAGAGGAAACCAGTTTATGGTAGGCCTCGGTGGAAAGCAGGAGGCAGCTGTGGGAAGAGGTTGACCTGAGGAGAGTATCTGGGGAGAGTGGCACAGGCCAACACTGAGGAAAACACCATGATAGAGGAGCTTGTGAAACACAGCTGTGGGACTCACATATGTCTAAAGAAGGGTCCTCCCATAGGAATTGAGGAAAAAGAGTCTGTGCCTCAGACCCAGACTGCCATTCAGAAAGATCTACTGAAATGAAAGTCCCTTAAAGCCCCTTAAATCTCTTCCAGCAGTGCTTAGCAAGACCACAGGGAAGTCAGTTGTGTTTGTGACTGGAACGAAGACTGTGGTATAAATGTCTTCCTTCATTGTCAAAGAGGATCCTGAGCAGCAGCCTCATGGGCATGTGTCCTTGAAACAGGTGTAACAGAGTCCCTGTAGGAGGATGGACATGAACAGGATGTTCATGATAGAAAAGTCATCTTCCTGGCTCAGGGTCCATGTCCTTCCCTTTAGTTACTCATCCAGGTGGCCCACACAGAGCCAAAGCAGTCCAGGCAAAACAGCATGGCCCAAGAGGAACAGACCAGAAGATGGAGCCAGGGACCAACTGAGGACAGGAAGAGGAGGATCTCCAAGGTGAGGAGCAGGATCCTAATCTGGAAATGCACCCCTAAAAGGAGGAGCAGGAACCAGAGATGATGAGGCCAGATATGAAGTGTTCTATACAGATTCATTTTGCAGCATCCCATACCAGGGGATGCAGATTCTGAACAATTTGAGTGGGTCTCTGAGGAAACTAAAGCCAATGTAGGATTCAGATGCAGTACAGTCTTTTTTTTTTTAAGATTTATTTTTTATTTTTTTATTGGAAAGGCGGATATACAGAGAGGAGAGACAGAGAAGAAGATCTTCTGTCCGATGATTCACTCCCCAAGTGAGCGCAACGGCCAATGCTATGCCGATCCAAAGCCAGGAGCCTCTTCTGGGTCTCCCGCGAGGGTGCAGGTTCCCAAAGCTTTGGGCCATCCTCGACTGCTTTCCCAGGCCACAAGCGGGGAGCTGGATGGGAAGAGAGGCTGCTGGGATTAGAACCGGCGCCCATATGGGATCCTGGGCGTGCAAGGCGAGGACCTTAACCACTGTGCCACCACGCCGGGCCCGATACAGTACAGTCTTGCTGGAGTGTCCAACAATGTGCTGAGCATGATTTGACAAGGAATGGAAGAGGCAGGTTTGGCAACAGGGAGCCTGAATCCAAAGCTCGGTGCCGAAGCTGCACGGGGAAGACAAAGACTGGGATAGGAATGCTGAAGATGATGTGTGGTAGGTGTGATGCAAAGGGGGATGTTGGGGTTTCAACTTGGACTGCAGCAGGTGTTTCTGCTGCTGCAATGGACATGGTCATCTGCAGTGCTGCAGTGCTGCTTCTCCAGAAACTAATAAAAAATCTAAATATTGGGGTTTTTGACACGTTACAATGAACCTATGCTCCAGCAATTCCACCCTAGCTATCCACTCAAACCAAGGAAAGCAAATACTTGAGCAGGGACATCTATACTAGCAATTATTGATGTAGTGACCACTAGAGCCAGAAGAGGGAAACAAAAGCCTACTGGTAAATCAACACACAAGTAAGCATCTGCAGTGAAACTGAAATCCTGTCCTGAAAGGAGATGCTATTTTTCCCTTAAACAAATGAGTCAGGCACAGTGGGTGCTCTGCCACCTGTGATTCCATAACAGTAGTTTCAACTCATGAATATGCATTTTTTCATTGATCCTATGCCTTTGGATATGTACAGGAAATGGACAAAGTATCTGGGCCCCAACCATGCATGTGAGAGACCATGGCAGAGACCCAACTCCTGAATTCGGCCTGGCCCAAACCTGGCTGTTTTTGTCACACGGCGTGTGTACCAGAAAATTATAGCTCTCTGCATTGCACTTTCAATAACAATAGTAATAGCAACAACAGTAAAACTCAAGCTTTCAGGCATGGATGTCTCAGCCCTGGGACTTAAGCACCACTCCATCACATGCCTTGGGCTCATATTTCAATGAACATTCCTTAATGTTTGTGATTTTAAAATACTCCGGTACAGAGAAATGGAAGGAACAGAAATTAACAGGTAACAAAGGAAGGAAAACATGGGAAATTGTTGTGTTATAGTTACAGAATTTCATTTGGAATGAAGACAAACTCTAGAATCGATAGTGATCGTGTGTGTACAACATTGAGGCAAATGCACAATGGGTGAGTGAATTTTACATTTTAATGATTTAAAGGATGAATTGTTAAAGTGTGTGGAAGTAATAAAAATATGCCATTTTTTGCTTGTGCACTGTGCAAGTGAAAGCCACTTGGAAATATTTTAGTACAAACAGAACTTTTGGAATTTCGTAGTACTGCATTCTTATCTTGTGCATTTTTATGTGGTGATTTGTAGTAATTGCACCTTTTTTTTTTTTTTTTTGAGAAAACGGCAAATGAGCTAACCTTGTCCTATCTGTCACTCTGGGTTTAAAAGAGGAAAATCAAGCAAAAACCAAGTAAACAGAACACAAAACCAAGTGTTAGGGATGGCAAACTGAATGCAAAGGAAGGATCTCTTTCTAGGTTCCTACAACATCTGAATCAGCTTAGATTGCCTAGTATCAGGCTGCGTCTAGAAACCAAGTCTATTTGTACAAGCCTTGATGATTTAGTGCTACATGCATTTAGGGAAAGGAAATTTCTAGAGCTGTATATTTTTAAAGATTTATTTATATTCATTGCAAAATTATATATATAGAGAGAGAGGAAGATCTTCCATCCGATGATTCACTCCCCAAGTGACTGCAACGGCCAAAGCTGAGCTGATCTGAAGCCAGAGCTCTTTTAGGTCTCCCACATGGGTGCAAGGTCCCAAGTCTTTGGGCCATCCTCAACTGCTTTCCCAAATCACAAGCAGGGAGCTAGATTGGAAGTGGGGCCACTGGGCTTAGAACCAGTGCCCATATTTGATCCTGGCATGTTCAAGGCGAGGACTTTAGCCAGTAGGCCTCAGCACTGGGACCTTGAGCTATGTTTTCAGGAACTGGAGGAGGCATTAGGGAAGCTCGATCCTGCATCAGGACACAGGGACTGAGACTGGCAAAACCAAATTCTGGAAATACTTTAAGCTTGGATATTGTGAAAATCTGTGTCAGAGTGAACCCTATGTAGAAGGACAAAATGAAATCTGGCCAATAAAAGAACAGGAAGCAGGTCATGAGAATGAGAGTACTCTGAGTAGCTCTGATCTCTGGGCTGGGATATTTGGCACATCTGGAGCTCTGGAGGTAGAGGACACGCTTGTGATGTTTGTACAGATAGAGAGCCATGTACAGACTGCTGCAGCCCATGAGACTCTGAAAGGTGAGTTCTCGAAGAGCCATGAGGCAGAGGAAGAGCCATCTGATCATTTGTGGAGCTGGCAGCATGTAGCAATGTTCAATGTAGAGTCTAACACTAGACTCATTCATGTTGTTGACTGCTGTGATATAATAGAGAAAGTTAGAGCCAATGAGGAAGCTAAAGACCCAGAAGAAGAGGAGGTAGGGAAGAACCTGCCATGCAGTGTGTGGTTTGAGCTGTTCCCACAAGGTGTTCCTGGGACTGATGGTGATGGCCTGGACTACACTGAGGAGGCAAGTGGTGCAGATGGAGAGACTTCGAGCCACCCTATTCAGGTAAATCACAGTTTTACAAAGAATCTCACCTAGTAGGAAGTTACTGATATAAATGACTGTGATTATGTCTTTCATTCCTGTGGTACAGATGATGATAATATTTGAAAAAGCCAAATGGATGAGAATAAGGTCTATGGATTTTTTCACAGAACCCATGACCAAAGTGTGTGCATGTCTCACAACTATGAGGAAGTTCCCCACCATTCCAGGTCCAGAGAGAGAAAGAACGACTATTCTCTGGATGAGGTCACTCCAGGTCATCCTCTGACTTCAGGAACAGGACTAGAGAAACAGTGTGAGGAAAACAAAGAAGGTAACATGGCAAATTTCAGGTGTGTGGATCTCCTCTGCTTATTCAAGAGCAGTGATGATGCACATGCAGGTTGAGCTGCACAGACACGTTCATACCTTGCTGTTCATTCTTAGAAGCTCTCTCATCTCCTATTTGATCTCCTTTTTTGTGTGTTGGTTTGTTGAAACAGGGATGGTAACAGTTGCAACTGAAACATGACATCTGTGTTAGTGCATCTTCCTGCCTTTCTACAAGAGCGTTATATGTATTGATCAGGTGGAAAGGTACTTGAAGAACTTTTCCCAGAAAACATCAAGTCAAAACACTCCATCATCAGTTCCAAGCCATGATGTTGAGGCCCTTCCTTTTCACTGCTGACACTCAGCACCTTAGCCATCTGGTCTGTGCTGGTGCCCCATGCACATCCTCTGTACCAGTGAGCTCTGGGAATTTATCCTGGCACAGAAAGACAAACGCGGCCTGTCCTCACTTATTTGTTGGAGTGAAAATTCCATCACAAACAAGGGAACAACACACAAGTGTTTATCACAGCATGTAACAAATTCCACGGATGAGGAAATTCATGGATAGAAGAGCAAAGATGTCTAGGAGAGGTAACATTCTATACTCCAGCAATATTTGCACCATGTACAATAAATAATGCATATTTCAGAATAGCCAGTAGAGAGCCAATTGAATGTTTCCAATACAAGCAAATGATAAAGCATGAGGTATATCATGCTGTATTCCTTACAAATTATATTCAGGTACCAAAATGACATTTTGAAATCTGTCAATTTGTCCAATTACTATGTTTCAATTATAAAGAAAAACTAGGCTTAGGAACCATATGTGCTTTTAATATGATTGGCTGCTTCCCTAGGCTGAGGATGTAACTCACCCCTTCCAAGCTGATTGTCCTGGAGCAGGGCAAGGGAGAGAAAGCTCCTTGCCTGAGGGAGGGGCAGCTGAGGCTCATGCTCCTCCACCTCTGCAGCAAACCAGGAAGGATTACTGTTTCATTTGCTTTTTTTCCTGTATGCCTTGTACTTAGCCTGCGTATCCCCCAAGGAACATTGGCATGTATGATGCTGGAAACATACCTGCCCTTCCTCAGACCATACTTTGTCATTTGTAAACAGGATGGCAATTTATATCATTCAAGTTCACTATGAGAACTGAGCAGATGTACAGAGTGCTCACGTCAGTCCCCAGCAAGAAGAAAACACTGATTGCCAAGCACTTCTGACTGTGTTGTTATGTATTCGCCTACCAGATGTCACATTTGATCCATTTTCTTGCATGTGTCATATGGTGGTTCTAAAAAATGGAGAATTCAGAAAACTTAAAATCATTATTTTCAAAAAAGTCCATAATAAATCAGCAGAAAGCACTGAACGACATCAGACAGAAGAGAAACTTGAGAGAAAGTAAAAACTCCCATGCAGGAAGGGAAGGTGCACAGAGCCAAGAGCCTGTAGGAAGGGGCTTCCCTCCCAGGCTGCTAACCCACTACTGCCTGATGCCCCCAGTCTCCCTCACACTTGAGAAATGCAGCAACCTTGGGCTCAGGGCAACAGTGGCTCAGCTGCACACAGTTTCCCTACAAGGCCACACAAGCAGGTGTTGCTGGATGTGCTGGGAAGTGATAGCCACCCTCAACCTGAGCACTCACACCTTCCTCTTCCACAGGGAACAGAGGAGCTGAAACCCTACCCACTCCCTACCTGACCTTGAACAGCCCTACCTGGAACAGCTTCCCTTCCAGAGCAAAGGCAGCTCCCCCTGCATACACACACATACACACACACACACACACACACACACACACACACACACACACACACACACTCAGCTTCACTCACCTGAGCATTGCAGGACTGTGGAAGGAGCATGGCAGAGCAGCACAGCCAAGCCTGTTTATCCTTGCCTGCGTCCCAGCACTCAGAGATGCTGTCACTGATGTCAGCTTGTCAGTGTGATGAGTTTGGCTTCTTCAGTGTGCTCTGGGTCCCTGGGGCCATCTCTGCCCTCTCCCTGCTGTGCTCTTAACTGTCAAGTCCAGGAACTTCTTGATCCTAATTACACTGAATGTACATGTAATTAGGATCCTAATCCTAATTGCACTGAATATACACTAATGAGCAGAAGGCAGCATGATAATGAGCAGATCTCAGAGGGTCCAGGTTCCTTGGACTTGATTATGATTTCATCTCACCTCTGTCACTCACCACCAAGAGTCAGAAAACAACTTGGAGAAAATATCTGGGAAAAAGAAGTGGTCACTCTCTCATTTTTTTTTTAAACTTCCGTGTTTTGTTTTTAATTTTTGAAAAAAAAATATATCAGAAACATCACTCAGATTGACTTGACTGCACAGCTAACACCCAATGTCCTACGTTGTTAACTTTTCTGCTACTGCTTTTTAATGGTGTTGATTCTGAGCATAAAATCATAAAGACACAAAGAGTGAGAGGAAAGGCCTGTCCATTCACAGATTTTACAGTTGTGTTATACAAGGATTCTGCCTCTTCTACTATTTTCTAGATTTTTTTATGATACAGTTCCATAGGTATTGTGATTTACCTTACCCCCTCCAAGTCCTGCCCCCACACTTATTTTACCTATATTGTTACAATAGTATAGTCCTTCATAAGCAGGCATAAATTTATCATTCTACTATTTAATTGTATCCTGACATTGCGGGCATGGACGATGCCAGACAACGCAACATCCTATTGACTAGATATGTCCAACAATTTCATTGGGAGTCCATCTTTGATTTGGAAGTAGAGATGCATTCTGCATTGTATCCTCTCATCTGGATATTACAGTCTCTATTACACAGTACTATACATTCTCTTAAATAAAAATAAGGCCACCCCTTTAAATTGCTTCATCTTATATCCTAAATATAGCTTAAAATATATACTTTCTGAACTTTTAAAATGTGCTCACCCTAAGGTACTTCTGCACTAGCTCATTCTACCTAAGCCCCTCCTTGTTAGTGGCTTTTTTCTTTATAAATCCAAGTGTTCTGTAGTTCAGGGTTGATGTGTCTTAAGGGCAGGAGCCGTTCCTCACTGCTGCCAAGAAAGGACTTGCAAAGGTTTTTCAGTGTGTGCTACTCTGTATCGCCTTACCTGAGTGCAGCAAGAAGGCACAGGGAAAGTCTCAATGTCAGGAATCTCATGGAAAAGACCATGGACTTCTCAAGGTTCTGCTTTGTGCATGTGAGAAGATGAACACACACATTTAGTAATGAATTCAAATCCAAGAGGCAATTTAATGAAGTAGAATCAACTCTTACTAATGCAGATGTGAAATTTGTCTATTTGCCTTTTTCTCTTCTAAATAAATGCTCTTTTGGGTATGTGTGTGATGATTGCCATAAACTAATGAGTCTCTCATGAATACAGAAAATACAAGACACAGATAAGAACAACTTCCACAATCAAGACAACATGTTTATTTTTTGTGAAGATTTATATATGATTATTTGAAAAGTTGAGTTACATACAGGTCGCAAAGAAAATGTGCAAGGAAATGAGAAGGTGGGAGCTGCTTTTTGTCATTCTTCCTCCACACAAAGCATGTGAAGTAATGAGTGTCGACATCAATTTTTAACGATTCCATAAATGTGCATAGAAAGGGAACCAACACACTCACTTTGCAGGGTTTTTGTCAAATCAAAATAATACCTTGAAAAGTATTAAACACACAGCTATAAATGAAGACAGGTCTTTTGTGAGAGATCACCCGTGGATTTCTGCCTGCATGGCCTATGTGGAAGGTCATAAGGGCATGGTGTGAGTCCTTGGCAATGTCGTAGCACACCAACACCTCAACCTGACCTGATCATTGATTATATAGGTGAGAACAGTGGGTTGTGTCCCAGTTTGCCTTCTCACTCTTTGGATGAACTGTGCTGGTACTTTCTTTATCCACAAATCTGAGAAAGTGTTATGGTCTTATGTTTCATGCCAGCGATGCATGGTAGATGTGACCTGCAGCATGCCTGCTACCTATACATGATGTACTGACTTGTAACAGGATGAAGGGTCCACAGAGTCATAGCTGCTTTCTAGCCAATTACACTGCCTTTGATGGGGAAGGATTGTTGGGAGATACCCTTCTGCCTTCCCTGTCTGGGGGACTATAAAAGATTGTGCTTGCTTTGCAATAAATGGACATGCTTGAGACATGCAATAAACTGCCTCCAGTAGTTCTTGCTGAGGAACACCATTGCATCATCCCTTCAGTGGCTACAGGGTTCTTCTGGTGTGAGCACCCAAGAGTCTGCTGGTTACTAATTCTGAGAGGTAGTGATCTTCATGTTCACCTTCCACAAGAGAGATCCTTGCTTTGAAAACAGGAAGGAACACTGGAATAGCTTTCTGTTGTTTTTGATTGGGTCTCCATGCTCCCACAATCCCAAAACAGGGCCCACATCCCTGTCAACACCAACTCTTCTTCTAGCTCCTCCTCCACAACAAAGACTGAACCAAGAAATTTTGGCCTCCCCACCTTTTTCAGAGTCCACACTTCCCACATGCCTTACCCCCTCCAAGATGGAGTCCAGTTCTCTTCCTCCTTGGTTTGGCCTGTTGGAATAAGTGCACTCCCAGCAGAGTCCTCACTGTTGGTGGGAGGCTTTGACCTTGTCTGTCTCTAGCCTGTCCCTGAGAGCAGGCGATGAGCTGCTGATGCAGATCAGCAGTGCCCAGTGAAATAAGCAAACAGTGACGAGTTTTGAATTTGACTGTGATGTGTCTGGGTATGACTTCTGGGCTTATCTTGCTTGAGCTTGTTGGTTCTCACTAATATTGATTTATGTTTCTGCAAAATATTTGGTTCTCCATCACAAATCCTCCAAAGAACATCCATTCCACGGACAGTCTCTTCTTTTTCTCTGAATCTATAATAACGTAAACAATAGATTTTTCTTATTTTCAGAATATTCTATGATATTAGGTTCCCTTTCTTGGTGAAAGAGACAGGAGGGGAAAGAAAGGAGGAAAGTGAAAAAAAGGAATGGGAAGAAAAGGAAAAAGAAGGGAAAGAGAAGAGAAAGAAGAGAGGAGGGAAGGAAGGAAGGAAAAATGACATTGTTCAATCAGCTAGATATTTGTGTTGTAACTCAAAGTTTACTAATTTTTCTCATTCATTTGATCTCTGTTAGTGAAACCATCGATCTTACATAGTCCATTCAAAAGTATTGGCTAATATATTTTTCATTTCTTTTTTTTAAAGTTAATTTGTTATTGGAAAGGCAGATGTACAGAGAAAAGTAGAGCAGAGACAAAGCTCTTCCATTCACTGGTTCACTCCCTAATTAACCCCACCAACTGATGCTGAGCTGATCTGAGGCCAGATGTTAGGAGATTCTTCTATGTCTCCCATGTTGATACAGGGCTCCAAGGCTTAGGGCGGCCTTCTACCAGTTTCCCAGGACTCAAGTGGGGAACAGTACGGGACGTTGAGTAGCCAAGAAGTGAGTTGGCACCCCTATGGGATCCCAGAACATGCAAGGCAAGGATTTAGCCATTAGACCATCACACTAATTTCATTTTTTTTTCAAGTCTTCTTTTTAACCTTAGGCTTTTGCTATAACTTTCTGACTCTTCTTTCAATACAAGAGTGCTAGTCCTGGGCCAAGTGTGGTGGCTTAGCAGCCAAAGTCCTCTCCTTGAACGTGCCAGAATCCCATATGGACACCAGTTCTAATCCCGGCATCCCTGCTTCCCATCCAGCTCCCTGCTTGTGGCCTGGGAAAGCAGTTGAGGATGGCCCAAAGCCTAAGGATGCTGCACCCACGTGAGAGACATGGAGGAAGTTGCTTGCTCCTGGCATGGGATAGGCACAGCATCAGCTGTTTGGGTTATTTGGGAAGTGAATCATCAGACGAAAGCTCTTCCTCTCTCTCCTCTCTCTGTATATCTGACTTTGCAATAAAAATAAAATAAATCTCAAAAGAAAGAGTGTTAGTCCCAAGTTACCGAAGCTGCAATTTTACAACAACTCTATCATCTGTGGCATCTCAGTCCCCTCAGTATTGGTGTCTATGGATGCTCTCAGGCAAATTAATATCTATTTTTTTCTTTACACACTGAATAATTTTGGATGGTACATTGAATATTTTACTACTGTATGAAGCTACTGCCTCTCCCATAAATCTGAACCCAAAGCAACATTAGGATTGGTGTTTCCCACACCCACATATGGGCTCAACTCTTCATATTAAGCATTTTACATTTAGACCTCATGCTTTTCTCAGTGGTGTGGACAAAATTGCAGGGGCATTGTAACCTTTCTGAAATAAAGAAGAATATTTAAAGATCGAAACTCACAATGGGGAAACTGAGGCAACACTAACATTTCAAATTCTGGATGTTGTGGGACAGAAAAATCATGGTTCTTCTAAAGAATTCCCAGATGGAAGTGTGGGCTGACGTAGCACAGCTGCCCAGGACAGAACTGATGAGTCTCTTCATGCACTTGAAGATAAACAGCTGTTTCATGCTCATGTAAGAAACCTGTCATAAGTGAGGCAAGCAAGCTGACCACTACACCATGGAAATGACACCAGATGACTTATCCCCATATTCCGTTCATGTAGGGTACCTCATGTAGCAGCGCAAAAGGAAGACATGTAATAAAATGAAGCAAAAGGAAATGAAAGAAAATAAAATGAAATAAACCCATGAAGAATAAGAGACGGAAGCTGAGATGGATAAATAGCACCCACATCCACTGAAGAGTTATTTGAAGGAACATGCCTGCTTGCAGGAGGACCTTAGGAAAGAAACACCTCTTTGCTTTTATATAATGATGCACTTACTAGGTTTCTGTGCCTGTGTGTGTGTGCCTCGGGTTGCATCTACAAGGTTAAGGTATGTGAGTGGGCAAGTATAATGTAGGCACTGGGCACCAGTACAGGTAAAGTACACTTGGAAGGAAATAATGAAAAAACCTGCACACTTGCTGTTATATTTGTGGGAATGCTGCAACAACTAAAGACCACAAACAAAATTTGACAATAATAGCTTAAATAATCAGAGTAACAGTTTAGGAAAAGGTTTTGAATTTTTAGTGTTAAAGAGCTTGGAAATGGAAAATGGCATTGTAGGCAAAAGAAGAACTTTAGAAATATATAGAAGGATTCCTATTTGTTCACACGTATTACTGTAATCTTCTGAGGTGACCTGTGGAATCTTTCAACATCTGCAATCCCTCACCAGGTTCCTGGTGCAGGAAGCATCCTCCATACATTTCCTAGACCTGCCAAGAGGTGAACCTGCAACAAGAAGAAGGTTCTAGAGAGCTGTGCTGGATAGACTCACGTTTTTTGTTGAGAATGTGGGTGCAGGGCCCAGCCTGGTAGCCTAGCAGCTAAACTCCTCACCTTGGAAGCTCCAGGTTCCCATATGGGTAATTGTTTTAATTCTGGAAACCCTACTTCCCATCCAGCTCCCTGCTTATAGCCTGAGGAAGCAGTCCAGGACAGCCCAAATCCTTAGGACCCTGCACCCATGTGAGACACCGAGAAGAGGCTCCTGACTCCTTGCTTTGCATCAGCTCAGCTTTGGAAGTTTAGGTCACTTGGGGAGTGAATCAACAGACAGAAGAATTTCCTCTCTGTCTCTTCTCTCTGTATATCTAATTTTCTAATATATATATATATTATATATATATAAATATATATATATTTACCAAAAAGGCAAGAAAGTATGGGTGCAAAGATTTTAAGAACAAGTCTGGACCTATGTGGTATGCATATGATTGTGAATTAATGTGTGATTAATGGAGCAATAACTGCAAGAATTTGTTAGAAGAATAACAGAATGGATGCATGAACTAGAGTGGGGAAAGCCATGCTGAAGCAATGTATAATATAAAAGAAGAGCAGATGTTTATATACATTTATATACAGAAGAAATCTTATCATTTAAAAATTTTCAGTGTTCAATTTCCTGTCATGATGTACATTTACAATGTTGTCCAACTGTCACTGCTATCCATTCCCAGGACTTTGTCATTATTCTGAACAGAAGCTCCGTATGCATCCAAAGCTGACTGCACATTCCCCTCTCCCTTCTGTGTCCCTAAGCTCTATTCTATGTTTCCCTCCATGTATTTTTCTGTTCTAGATGCTTAGTGAGATCATTAACAAGGTTTTCAAGATAGGGAAAAATAGATTTTAGCATTTTGATTGACTTCTTATAAAAAAGTCCTAATTTCTCTAAGGTTCATGCATCTGTGAAATGGATTTAAATGTCATCATATTAGCTGATAAACTAGATCAAATACCTTACATAACAATTATTGCAATTTTTCCAAATTTTTTGAGATTTATTTGGTTTCATTTGAATGACAGAGAAAAGTAGTGGAAACACAGACATCTTCCATGCAAGAAATAGAGAGAGAAGCTCTTCCATCCACTCGTTCACTTGCATTTGGTTTCAAAGTCCAAAGCTGAGCCTGTCTGGGGCCAGGAGCCATTAGCTTCTTCCAGTTCTCCCACATGGGTGCAGGATCCTAAGGCTTTGAGCTTTTCTCTGCTGATTTACCAGGTCTTAGTTTTTAAGATTTACTTTATTTTTATTGCAAGTCAAATATACAGAGAGAAAATTCACTCCCCAAGTGACTGCAAGGGTTAGTGCTGTGCCAATCCAAATCCAGGAGCCAAGAACTTCCTCCATGTCTCCCATGCAGGTACATGAACCCACAGTGTTGTGTTGCCCTCAACTGATTTCCCATTCTACAAGCAGGGATGTGAAGTGGGGCTGCCAGGATTAGATCCAGCACCCATATGGGATTCTGGCATGTTCAAGGAGAGGACTTTAGCTGCTAGGCTTCTGTGCTGGGCCCATATGTGGTCACCTTTAAGGAGATAGCTGCTGCCATCTAAGGAGACATTTGCAGGCAGTTCTGTTGCTTCCACTTATAGGAATTAAGCACACCAATGGAAGAACTAAACAAAAATATAAGTATCAGGATATTCCAGAAACAATAGGTTCTTGCCAGCATTCCAGTAGTGGGTACATACCTAAATTTTTGGTTTCTTTTTTTTTTTAAGATTTAATTATTTTTATCTAAAAGGATGGTTTTCAGAGCAAAGGAGAAACAGGTCTTCTATATACAGGTTTGCTCCTCAAATAGTCAGAGCTTAGCTGAGCTGTGCATGAGTTTTCTCTGGGTCATCCACATGAGTACAGGGGCCCAAGGACATAGGCATTTCTTGCTTCAACAGCACATATACCAAAATTGAATCAATAGAGAGAAGATTAGCATGGCCCCCATGTAAGAATGACACCCAAAGAATTAGGGCATCCTGGGAGCTGGATTGGAAGTGGAGCCTCTTTAACACTATCAGGTGCATATATGGGATGCATGTGCTTGATAGATGGAGAATCAGCCCAATGAACACCACCAATACCCGGATCTTCATTTTACTCTTTTTAAATCACTCAAAAAACTGCTACTCCAACTCCTTCTCCTGCAGACTTACCAAAATTTATCAAGTTTCAATCATGGTTCTTTAACTGGCCTATAGGAGACCCCTTTCCCTCATCCACAGCCTGATTTTCCAACAACCTAGCAGTCACTGATTCATCTCCAAATTTATTGTGTTTAGGTGAACATCACATCCTCTCCTATCTCAGAAAAACAAATAAGGAGACTGGTAGGAATCTTATAACTCACAATCAAATAAGATAGCATGCACACACTATTGTCACAAACAAGGCATTGGGAAAGATCCATGACTATTTTGAAAGGCTATCAGAAGGTCTATAGTGTCAGTATCCAGTGACTTGGACCTAAGTGCCAGAATGTAGATGCCTTATGAAACCTGGGCAAAGAAAAGAAAAATCTGAGAAAGAGGTCAACAGCAGTAGGCAGGTATCTGGAAAACCACCGCAATTTGGCCATGGCAAAGCAAAACGTGATAAATGTCTCATTAAATTAAGGTGTAGGCCCTCCAGCATAATCAAGTTATGAGTTTAATGTGGAAACAATCCATTCTCATGTCCTCATGAGAATTCTTGGTGTCTGGGAGGCCTGTCTCTGGTTCCTGCTCCTCCTTTTAGGGTGCATTTCCAGATTTGGATCCTCCTCCTCACCTTGGAGATCCTCCTCTTCCTGTCCTCAGTTGGTCCCTGGCTCCATCTTCTGGTCTGCTCCTCTTGAGCCATGCTGTTTGGCCTGGATTTCTTTGGCTCTGTGTGGGCCACCTGGATGAGTAACTAAAGGGAAGGACATGGATCCTGAGCCGGGAAGATGACCTTTCTCTCATGAACATCCTGCTCATGTCCATCCTCCTACAGGGACTCTGTTACACCTTTCACACATGTGACATGATCAACTAGGAAGTCACAAAATGACAATTGCACAATTACCATTATCATTCAGGCCATAAATCAATGCATTAATAAAAAGGCATTGCAATATCTTAATCAATTTGTGTATGACCAATCACCATTCTTTTACAAAAAATCTCACCTAGTGCTGATATAATCAGTTGTAAATCATATAACTCTCATAACTATAATGAATTTTGATGTCAAAGCAACCATTGCATAATAATAACCAATTTATATTATGAATCACCATTCTGCTGTCATACCAGTTATTGTACCCTCATAAACAATGTGATGTGTATAAATCAACAGTGTTATTCCTCATATATTGAATATGCCTTTTTTAATCACATGCACAAGAAACCTTCTTCAGCATTGATCATATTATAGTTCCACAAAAGAACTCTCAGTTAATTTTTTTCAAATATCAGAATCATCTTATGCATCTTTTTAATTCTATCTCTCTTCGAATACTAGAGATATCTTTTGTCTATTTGTCCTTCACAGATTATGTGTGTGATATATAGATGCATTATTCCACCTGTTTTATGTTTCTCTTAAAATGTTTTGAGGCTGAAAATACTTTCTACCCATGTCTTTAATGTCACTTGTGAAGTGAATAGTAGGATAGGACTTTTTTTTATCAGCTAAGAAGCTACTAGATATGCATGTATCCTGTCTCAGAGAGCCTGGGATGGAGTTCTAGTTCCACTAACATGGTTGGAAATTTAGGTGGCTCAAATAAGAGGGTCACTGTCATCCCCTGTCGAACTCATATTACAATCTTGAATTTCATGTTAGGTCTGTCATTGCCCTGGATATATAAGATAATTTTCAGTGAACTAATAGCATAGAAATCATTTTCCCTCTATTGAATAAAACAAGCAAGATAATATTTGAAAAAAATTAGTGAGAAAATTATCTGTTTAAAATACATGATTTAAAGTTAATCAAAATAGCCAAGTATATATCATATATGTGTAATAAATATATATGTAGGGATTTATCTTTATTTGAAAGTCAGACTTTTCAGAAAAACAGAGAGAGAAAACATTCTATTCCCTGGTGCATTCCCCAGATGAGTTGTAGGAGCCTCTCTTGGGTCTCCCGCATGGCTGCAGGGTCCCAAGGACTGGGGCCATCCCCTGCTGCTTTCCCAGGCCACAAGCAGAAAACCAGATTGGAAGTGGAGCATCCAACACAGGAACTGTCACCTAGATGGCAAAGATGCAAGTGCCACAGGTTGCATGCAGGTCTGCTGAGCCATCAGTTCAGCCCCTGAATATGTTTGTAATGTTGCCAGTAACATTCAAAAGCATAAATTGTACCATAAATGGGATTGATGTACTTAGTGTCTTCACGTAATGCACTTATACATTGTTGCATATGAAAACACTTTGACATGTCAGACACAGCTAATGCTGTGAGCAATCCAAGAGAGTTCCTAACATTGCAGAATTTACCATGTGTAGAGCAGGCTAACGCTCTGACTCTTCGCGACAGCATCCAATACGGACAACAGTTTGTGTCTCAGCTGCTCCAGCTTTGGACTGATCATGCAGCATCCCCCACCTATACATGCATTTACATGAGCACTGTGTGTGCTGAACCTGTATGGGCTGAACCTGACCTTGCACCAGCTGGTGCACATCAGAGCCAGGTCTGAAGACACAGAGGCTTCTTAGGGGACTGCCCAATTGGACTGTTGAAGTAGAACTTCATCCCTAGGGAAAATCCTAAAGCCATCCATGTGCATTGAATCAGGATCATATGTTATAGGACTGCACATTTTTCTTACTGATTTCCACATAAGAAAAGAAAACATGCCCAGTTACACATGAAAAACAAGATAGCCATATCATCTAAGTCAACAGAAGATTTTGAATATTTCAATAAAAGATGAATAGATGGACAGCATTAAAAGCACTCCTGGACAGGCTTTGCAGCAAGCACCTAGGTCTGTGGACACACAGAGGTAGACAAGGACAGCCAATAGACCTTAGAAAGAATTTTCCAACTCTGGTATAAGGAAAACAACAACTTTTCAAGGTGAACAAAGCCATTCAAGTAATACCCTTGGAACACTGTATCCATTGGTGTCTTTTAGAGGTAACATAGGTAACACCAAATGACTAACTCTGTTAATTAGGATTGAGATAGAGTTTCAACAAGGAGTGCCACACTCTTTCTGTACTTCACTATCAGTCACAGGGAAAATGCTGAGCCATTTGTCTCACCCAACTTTACTTGTCTGGAGTCTTTAGCTACTCCACATAAATCAGAGGCCCTCAGGGGGCTGCAATCCCCTCACCCATGTAATAAAGATTAAAACAAAACTTTTAGAAGACCAAACAAAACATCAACAAAGTAATTTTGTAAAAGATACATTTATTTCTCACTGGAAAAGCAGATTGACAGAGAGATAGAGAGAGAGAGAGAGATCTTCCATCTGCTGTTTGACTCTCTAAATGGCTTTGATGGCTAAAGCTGAGTGGACCCAAAGACAGGAGCCAGGAAACAAGAGGCTCTTACAGGTCTCCCACTAGTGTATAGGGTCCCAAGGTTTGGGACATTCTCCTCTGCTTTCCCAGGCTACATTCTGGAAAGTGGAGCAGCCAGGTCAGAAGCTGAAAACAATGGGGGACCCTTGTGTTGTTATTGGATTAGCCAGTTGAGTCTATGCCCCAGTCCCTAAAATAAGTAAATATCAATGACGAATATTTAGAGTGCACATATAATTCTGAAATGTTTCATCCTTGCAATGTAGATCTGATAGAATGATGCATAAAAGGCTGAATGAAAAGTCTTATTTTAAATTTTAAATTGTGCTCAATATTTGGACTCCATGCACAATTGTTAAACCAAAAGTGTTTGAGTAGTAAAATGAAAAATTATTTTGAGAAATAACAAATAATCTGTGAGCCTTAGTGCATGACCCTTCAGAGAGCAGTATGTGAAGACCCACCTAGAGTGTGCAAAATAGCATGCATCAGCTGATGTTGAAGTGTAGTGAGTATGGTCTGACAGCCATGACGCCAGTTGGAATCCCGGCTGTTCCAATTCTGACCCAGTTTGCTGGCAATGCACAGGGGAAAGCAGCAGAGGGTGGACCAAAGGTTTGGGCCCCTGCACCCACTCAGAAAATATGGAAAAGACTCTTGTCTCCTAGTCTAAGACATGCTCAGCTCGGTCACTTGTGTCCAGCTGAGAAGGGAACAAGAGGATGAAAGTTCTCCTCTGATAGGGGACTAATATCCTGGATTTACAATGATCTTCAGAAACCCAGGGACAGGAAAAAAAAAAAAGCTCTAAAACATGGGCTAAGAAAATGAGCATACTTTTTTTTAATCAAAAGAACAGATTCAAATGGCTAAGAGGCATATGAAAAGATACTCAGGTCCATGGACATCAGGTAGATACAAATGAAAACCTTCTTGACATACCACCTAACTCCAGTGAGACTGACCTACATTCAAAACTCTACTAGCAACACCTGCTGGCATGGATGTATGGTGAAAGGCACCCTTCTTCACTGCTGGTGGGAGTGTAGGTTAGTATAACCACTGTAGAAACCAGTATGGAGCGTGCTTGGAGAATTGCAAATAAATCTACAATATGACCCAGCTATTGCTCCCAGGAAAATACCCAAAAGAAATATAATCTACATATGAGAAGGGGATCTGTAATCCTATATTTATAGCATCACAATTTACAATAGCAAAGATATGGAAATAATCCAGATGTGTGTCCAAAGAGAGTAGTTAAAGAAACTGTATTTATGGGGCCCAGCACGATGGCGCAGTGGTTAAGGTTCTCGCCTTGCACGCATGGATCCCATATGGGTGCCAGTTCTAATCCCGGCAGCCCAGCTTCCCATCCAGCTCCCTCCCTGTGGCCTGGGAAAGCAGTTGAGGATGGCCCAAAGCTTTGGGAACTTGCACCCTCATGGGAGACCCGGAAGAGGCTCCTGGGTTCGGATTGGCATAGCATCGGCCATTGTGCTCACTTGGGGAGTGAATCATTGGACGGAAGATCTTCCTCTCTGTCTCTCCTCTCTGTATATCTGCCTTTACAAGAAAAAAATAAAATAAATCTTTAAAAAAAAAAAGAAGAAGAAACTGTATTCCATCTATTCCATGGAATATTTCTCAGCTATTAAGAAGAAAGAAATTTATAGCATTTGCAACTAAAGTGTCCCAATTTGAGGCCGATCTGCTCAGTGAAATAAGTCAATCCCAAAAGAATCAATACCACATAGTCTCTCTAATATAAAGAAACCATCATGTAAAGCCTGACTTCAATGACCTGTTGCCATACTCTTTTGTTGTTGTTGTTGTTAGGCTGTTTGTTTGTTTTTAGGCTGCATGATTTTGATTTAGTTTCATTTCTTCCAAATACTTTCCTTTCTCTTGTTGAATTCATTGCTAGCTCATGGATCACAGAGTGACATCATTTTATCCAAGAGGCTTTTGTAGTTTCCTTTTGTCACCCATGTGTTAGTTACTCAGTGGCACATTTTTCATGGTGCTATAATTTTATTGTTTCTGTTTTTGCTGTTGTTGTTCTAATTTATACAGTTTGTCGATGTTATTTCATGGCTTCTCATTTATGGAAATGATAAGTGATGGAGTACTAGAGACTGACATACCCAGATGTGGGGATACAATGCAATATGCATTCCTGCTTCCAAAGCAAAGATGCACTCCCAGTGAAACTATTTGATATGTGTAGACAATGGGATGATGAACTTTCTGACATTGTCTCTACCAATTAAATAATAGGCTGATGGAATTGTGATTCCTTATGAGAAAATCTGTCAGGGGGTGAGAGTTTGGGGGGAGGGAATTCCAGACTATACAAAATTGTATCATAAGATTCAAAATTTCAAAATAAAAATTTAACAAAAAAAAGTAGGATACATAAAAATGGGAAAATACCATGTTCATGGATTGTTAGAATTACCTTCATTGATACCAGCATGATAGGCTAGAAGGTAAACTGTTCACCCTCCAAGTGCCAGGATCCCAAATGGCTGCCAGTTCTAAACCCTATTGCCGCACTTCCCTTCCATGTCCCTGCTTGTGGCCTTGGAAAGCAGTTGAGGATGGCCCAAAGCCTTGGATCCTGCACCTATGTGGGAGACCCAGAAGAGTCTTTAGGCTCCTGGATTCAGATCAATACAACTCTGGCCATTGCAGTCACTTGGGCAGTGAATCAATGGATGGAAGATCTTCTCTTTTCCTCTCTGTATATCTGACTTTCCGATAAAATTAAAATAAATCATTAAAAAAATTAATGTAATCACACCGCCTGTGCTACTGAACGTAATTTATAGATTCAATGTGACCCCCATCAAAATAGTTATGACGCTCTTATCAGGCCTAGAAATAAATTATTCTAGAATTCATATAGAAACACAAGAGACCTGAAAAGCCAAAGCAGTCTTAAAGAGCAAAAACAAAACCAGAGACATCATAATATCAGACTTCAAGACTTACTGTAGAGCAATTTATAATAAAAACACTTGGTACTGGCACAAGAGCAGACATGCAGCTCATCAGAAAGCTAGAGAAAACTCAGACGGTAACCAACACGTGTAAGAGTCAACTAATTTTTACAAGTGAAGTTAAATCAACCCAGGGAGAAAGGGCAGTCTCTTCAGCAAATGTTGCTGAGAGAACTGGCTCAGTGAGTGTAGAGATATGAATCAAATCCCTGGGTTTCATGTTCTTCAATATGATGTCCTTACATGCTACAATCCTACCTCGTACACTGCAAGCAATTACATGAATTTTCTAAATAAATTGTAATTACTTTTCATGAAAAGAATTACCTTAGTTCACTCCCTTAACCCAGAGTGTCACATTGGAAAAAGAAATTAAAACTGCATTAAAAATCATCTTCAAACAATTTAATCATTAAAATGAATTTAACACATATGCACAGGAGTCAGAGCTTCACCAAGTCTCTCACTTGGGTTACACGGATCCAGACAATTGAACCGTTTTAAGTTGGTTGTCCTAAGCACTTAAGTAGCATGGAGCTGGACAGGAAGTGCAGTAGACAGGACAAGATCTGGTGCCCACACGGTGTGCTGGAAGCACAGGGAGCAGCTTTTGTCGTTACAGCACAAGTGCTGACCCAGTGTTTTAACGTTACTCCTTCAGCAACTTAGTTTTATGACACAGAGGTATTCCCTGGTTCCCCAATCAACATACTTTTCCATTAAAATTTACATTTATGTTATTAAAATGAAGTTTAACTGTGTGCCCCAAGCCCAGGAATCCCCTTTCTGCCACCGTCTCAGGACCCAGCCTGAATTGCACTGCCCTTTACCTGGTCTGATCCAGCAGGTCCTGCCTTTGTCTTGAGTAGCAAGAGCTGTGGTTTTCTGCCTTCCTCCCTTCTATGACTTCCGGTTACAGCTTCCTCAGATCCTCCTGTAGCAGGTGGTTTCTGGACTGTGATTTTATTCCATTCAACATTGTCACACCTGATGAAGATCAATAGACACTGGCCCTTATTCAATGGGAGGTAGGACATTTACGGACGAGACTGGCCCCGGTCTTCCCAGCCTGGGGAACCCACAGTCAGCCCTTTAGCTGAGCCCCCAAGGCTGGCATCTTAACAGATTCCCCACCTCAAGTCACAATGAGCGTTGCCAAGCAACACCATGAGACGCATGCGCACCTCAAGCCTCTCCTCAGCCTGTCACGAGGCATTCGCAGGAGTACGCCAGGCAGGACCAATGTTTATATCATCAGTTCTGAGAGATTATCTTGCCGTCAAAGGTGAGTGGAGATTGGCTGACTGTTTGACATAATCAGGCAGAAGTTTGTGTCTGAATCTGAGACTATAAAGGCCTTGTCCAGAGAAAAATTTTCTAAATGGTGGCTCTCCTTAGTTGTCAGTTACACATTTCTGTGGTCCTTCCGGGTTTCCTTATGAAGTTAACAGCTGCAGCGAAGTTGAGTCTTGGTGATCTTAGAAACTGTGTCCCTGAGGGTTATCAGTTGCAACTTCGAATTAGAAGTCAGCATTTGTTTACCAAGGTTCGTAGAAAAAATTATGGTTTTCTCTCTTTTTTTGAAAGAATTTCTCTATTTTTAAAAGAAAAACACAGAGAGAGGAAGAGACAGAAAGAGACCTTCCATCTACAGGTTTCTTCTCCAAATGTCAGCAAGGGACAGGGATGGGCCTGAGACAAGGAGAGAGGAATCTATTCCAGAATCCCCACATGGAGGGCGGGGGCGGGGACAGGGAGCAGGGACCCAAGCATTTGGGCCACCCTCTGCTGCTTTTCCCTGTGCATTGCCAGCAAGCTGGATCAGAAGTAGAACAGCCTGGATTCCGGTCAGCACCATGGCCATCAGACTGTACTCACTACTACACTTCACCACCAGTTTATACATGCTATTTCTCACACTCTGAGAGGGTCCTCACAGACTCCTTTCTGAAGGCTCATTTCCTAAAGCTCAGTGATTATCAGTTATGTCCAAAAGTGTTGTCTCATTTTATTACTAAAATCCTCCTGGTTAAACCTGGTCCTTAAACTCCAAATACTGAGCAGAGCACTTGTACAACTTGTGCATTTAAAACATAACTTTCTCTCAACTTTCATAAATACTTCTACACAATCAGTATTGCACGTTTGAGTATTTTATAATTGTGAGTGTATCTTAAATATTTCTTTATATTATTTACTTTTTTTGGAGGCCAGGTATAGGTTCACCTGGCTAATCCTCCAGCACAGGCATCCCATATTGTCCTCAGTTCATGTTCGGGCTGTGCTCCTTCACACCCAGCTCCCTGCTTAGAGCCTGGGAAAGCAGAGGAGGATTTCCCAAAGGCTCGGAACCCTTGTAACCACATAGAAGGCCTGTAAGACACTCCTGGTTCTTGGCGCCTGGCTTTGAGTCATCTCAGCTCTGGTAATTGTGGCCATTTGGGGAGCCAAATAACAGGTGGAATCTCTCTGTCTCTCCATCTCTCTGTGAATCTGCCTTTCCAATGAAAATAGAGAGTTCAGGTGAGTCTGGGCAGAGGCATGGGTGTCTGATTTCCCCAGCTACACCACGGCCTGTCCAGGTATTTTGCTTGGGATCCAGTGCTGCCAGGTGTGGTGTGTGCCATGAGCCTCTGTTGGGGGTTCCATTCTGTCCAGCCTCCCCCACGCATACACACAGTGACATGAGCACTATATGGGCAGAGCCTGTATGGGCTGAACCTGACCCTGCACACCAGCTGGTACACATCAGAGCCAGGTCTGAAAACACAAGGTTTCTTAGGGGAATGCCCAATTGGACTGCTGAAGTAGAATCCCAAATGTAGGAAAGATCCTAAAGCCATGAGCATTGAATCAGGATCATATGTAATAGGACTGCACAGTTTTTCTTGCTGAATTCCAAATAAGAAAAGAAAGCATGCCCAATTACACATGAAAAACAAGATAGCCAGGTCATCTAAGCCAACTGAAGACGTTGAATATTTCCCCAAAAGGTGGATGGATGGACCGGGTGAAAAGCACTCCTGGACAGGTTTTGCGGTAAGCACCTAGGTTTGTGGAAACTCTTTGGAAGACAAGAGCAGACAATGGACCTTAGAAAGCATTTTTCAACTCTGGAATAAGGAAACCAACAGTTTTTCAGGGTAATCAAAGCCTTTCAAGAGTAACACCCTTGGAACATTGTATACATTGGTGTCTTTTAGAGGAAGCATAGGTAACATGAAATGACTGACTCTGTTCCTTAGCACTGATGTTCTACACTGCTTTTAAATTGTTTGAAATGATGCCAGTGCTGTAGGTGAGCACACCTGTCCCAGGACACCACATTGTTTTTTTATAAAATAAATGCTATCTTTTAGCAAAACTTGAATATGATATCAATAAGGTTGGTGTATGATACCAGGGTTTATTATGAGAATACCATGGTCACATTAAGATGTCAGAATCATGGTTTATATAAACTTAAGATTGTGGTGTGATGATTTTCTGGGAATCCAGTAATTGTTTATGACACCAAAATTGTTTATGACATCGCAAAACCTGTTTATGACACAATAATTGATTCTGATCATAGCTGGATTATGGCCTCATTATTATGCTATCACTGTGGTATGTCTATGTGGCTTATCACAATCCAATTAATTATATTATGCTTCATTTTGAAAATGCTTTACAACATAAAAATGTATTGTGATGGCATGCTATATCTATGATATAAACCTTGTGGTTAATGATATACTCAAGTATAAAGACACATTAACAATTGCTTTTTACTCAATGACTTTTTGATCAATAAAGTTAATCATGATATCACAATTTAGTTTTATAATCTGAATGGTACTTTCACATATCAGTTGACTATGACATTACAAGCTTTTATGACAATAAAATGGTGGATAATAAGTACAGTAGCTACTAACACAGTAAAGTGGTAAGGTTATGGCAACACAATTATGGCATAATATATGTTTATCAGAATGATGATTTAGAACCAATTATTATGACACAGCATGTTTCTATGAGAATGCATTGGTGGTTTGTGACAATAAAATTTACTCTCATAGTATCAGAATCAAGACATGACAATTGGTTGTGATGGGACACAGTGTGTTTTTTTCTTTAAAAACATTATATTTATTTTTATTGGAAAGTCAGATATACAGAGCGGTCGAGAGAGAGAGAGAAAGATCTTCCATCTGTTGATTGACTCCCCATGTGACTGCAAGACCTGGAGCTGAGCTAAGCCAAATCCTGGAGCCTGAAGCTTCTTTTGGGTCTTCCACATGAGTGCAGGGTCCCAAAGCTTTTGGACCATCCTTGACTGCTTTGCCAAACCACAAGCAGGGAGCTGCTTTGGAAGCAGAGCAGACAGGATATGAACTGGCTTCCAAATGGGACCCTGGCACATGCAAGGTGAAGATTTTAACCACTAGGCTACCATTTCATGTCAAAATAATGATTTATTACAAGCCATCATACATGAAAATGTGATAATTTTATGACATCAAAACTGAAGTCACAATGGTTTATTGATGAACTCAAAACCTATTTTGTAAAGAAATTATGAAACATCTATTCCATAGAATTATACTCTAGCATTAAAAAAAATGAAATTATACCATTTGCAATAAAATGGTCACAAGCAAAGACCATTATACTCCTTGCAATAACCCAATCACAAAGGACAATATCATGCATTTTCTCTGAAATAAGGCAACTTCCAAGGAAAATACAACCTAAATAAATAGGTAAATATGTATATGCATCTGTTCTCATAGATGAAGTGTATAATGGAGACTGGCATACCAGGAATTCAAGACACTCCCAAATAAAACAAGGACTTCCAATGAGACAATAAAATATCCTTGAAAATATGATCCTAGAAGTTGTATTATTTTCTGTATCAGCACTGCCATTGTACATTTAGATAGCAGAATGTTGGACATGTGACTATTCCTGAAGGACTATACTATTGTAATAATATTAAGGGGGATGTGAGAGAAGGGAATGAAGAGGAAGAGGATATTTCTGTGCTTATGTAGCTATATCATGAGAAACAGTTTTTAAAATAAATGAAAAAATGAATTATTTAAAAATCCTAAACAAACCTTTAGCCAATAAAATTTAACATACAGAAACATAAAATTTGAAATACAAAAAAATAAAATACAACATATTCAAATGAAAAGTTTCATCCATGGATACAGGGTTGGCTTAATATTTAAGAATCAGTTAATATTACTTACAGTATTATATAAAAAACTGAAGAGAAGAATCATGTGATGATTTCAGTGCCTAATGGCATTTGACATAGCTTTATAATCTTTGGTGACTAAATGATCATATGGGATACTGGTGCTTTTAGGCTGAAGGTTAGCCAAATAAGATATTGAGCAGAGGGCCTGGCACAATAGTATAGCAGCTAAAATCCTGGCCTTGAACATGCTGGGATTCCATGTGGATGTCGGCTCCAATCCTTATGGCCCCGGTTCCCATCAACTCCCTGCTTGTGGCCTGGGAGAGCAGCTGAGGACAGCCCAAGGCTGTGGGACTTGTATCAGTGTGGGAGACACAGAGGAGGCTGCTGGCTCCTGATTCAGATTGTCTCAGCCTGAGACATCGTGGCCACTTGGGGAGTTAACCATCAGATGGAAGAGCTTCCTCTTTGTCTCTCCACGTAGCTGTATATTTGCCATTCCAAGAAAAATAAATAAATCTTTAAAAAAAGATATTGCACCAGACCCAAATATTGGGATTCTTACTAAACAATGTTAAAAGTTTCCTTGTAGAATCAGAACAGAGTGCAAGAGGAGTTAGGTCATGATGCAACACCAACCAGTTCACATTGAGTCAAGGACAGGTTCTCCCTATATTGGGCTAGGCTGCAGCATAGCCTTTAAGAAAAAATCATCACTGCCATCTGAGGAGACATCTGGCAGCAGTTCTGTTGCCACCATTTAAAGGAATTAAGCACAATAATGGTGGAAGTGAACACAAATCTAAAGAACAGGATATTCCAGGAATAATGAGTTTTTGCCAGGATTCGAGCAGAGGATTCACGCAAGAATTTTCCTTTTTAAAATTTTTATCTATTTTTATTTGAAAGGCAGATTTACAGAAAAAAAAAAAAAGGAAAAGCTGAGGTCTTCATCTACTGGTTCACTCCCTAAATGCCATAACGTAGCTGATCCAAGCAGGAAATTCCTCTGGGTCTTCCACCTGAGTGCAGGGGAGAACATTATTGTGTTTGATGTATTACACATTACACCACCACACAGGATGATGTTGAAAAGAGGGCTTTCCCAGTCATTTTAATAGGTATTATGTTTTTGATTATTGGAAAGGCAAATATACAGAGAGAAGGAGCGAGAGAACAAAACATCTTCTGTGCCCTGGTTCACTCTTGAAGTGACTGCACAGCAGCACGTAGCCAATTCAAAGCAAAGAGCCAGGCGTTTGTTCCAAATCTTCCATGTGGTGAAGGTTCTTAAGACCTTGAGCCACCCTGTACTGTTTTCCCAGGCCACTAGCAAGGAGTCGAATGCGAAGCAGAGCAGCCAGAATAGGAACTGACACCCATATGGCATTCTGGTGCACATGAGGCAATTTAGATATTAGGTTATTGTGCCTGGCCAGATAGGTATTATTTTTTTGTCTATTTTCAAAATTTTTTAAATTTAAGTTTTTCATGATGATTACATGATTGATAAGGGTGGGAAGGATTGAGGGTTAGGGAAAAGTAGCTGAAATCATTGTTTCTAAATTTCTATCCCCTCTTGACTCTGGGGGAAGGGAAGCTTCCCAAATGTCCCAGTATCCAGAGTTGAGGAACTGCTACCCAGTATCAACCCAGGGTCCCAATGTGGTGCATGTTCTGAGGGTTTGACCAAGTGGTTTGGATAATTCTGAAATGCTGTCGATTTCAACAATCCAAGGTTGAGGCATTCTTCCCACGCCAATTGGCTGATATAGTCGACCTAATACAGAAATGCTAGTAAAGAAATGCTAGATGAAGGCGGGGAGTATTTGAAGATAGTCCTGGCACTATGTGTTAGGAGAAGTATATGGAAGATGATGAGCGAGATATGCACAGGGCTACTGAGTTCAGTATGTAAGGGAGTTCCAGAAGTATTTCTCAAAATATTTTATAGACACCAACTTCAGATCATTCTTCAGACACTATGGAAAAGAAGGAAAGCCTGCTTTGAACAGAAATGGTGTCAGGCAAATTCCCAAGATAGGTTTCCTGTCTACGTGAAAGGCCATCTGCACATTCTGAAACACTTGGGTGTGATGTAGATGTGTAATAAGTGGGGAAGACATGATTGAAACAGCTGTGAGCATGGCTTTAGAGACTGCCCAAAATAGCTTGAAAGCAAAGGAAAAATAATTTATATTAAAAATCATTGAGATACCCCTGTTTCGAAACATTATCCTGTGTGATGACATAATAGATAATATGTCAAATAGCATAGTATTTAACAGAGTAAATGAGGCATTGCAAACAAAATAAAGAGTGGGAAAATATATTCATTCTAGGGCTAAACAATGATCCTCAGCATACTATCCAAGGAATGCAGTTTAATGACATTTAAAGCAGTTTTGAAAAGCTGTAGAAAGAACCCTATTTTGTAATACAAGAAATTTACGTACTCCATCTTCCTCAATGACCTGCACCTACCTAAAGCAGTGAGGGAAGAGGAGAATCATGATAAGCAACGCAGCAATGTGGAATCATGCCTCCATGAAATGCCTTTCTTCTCCTTCAACTTGAGGTAATGCTTCTCAGACACCAAGAATTCTGTGGGTGAAACTCTTGAGGCCATGTGAATGGATTGTTTCCTCATCAAACCCACCCTAACCATGTGCCAGGGCACAATCGCTTAAAACTAGGAATCAAAGAGAAATGGTTCAGATTTTTTGCTCTGTATAAGGGTCATGACATTGCTGACGTGGTCAATAGTAGGGATTGTGATTAATTTTTTCCAGAAGGATGTTTGGAAGTTTCACTTGGTGTCTACCTTCATTCCTTGGTAGAAATCCAGTCCATTGATTTTCCTTGATACCTGGTAGTCTGTCTGCCCAGACACCATAGAGGTCCATATTTCCAAGAACCCATAACTCACCTAGCACTAGCCAAGGACCTGCCGGCTCCTTTTTTGCATCTGGTGGAGTGAAAGTCCCTGTTCATAGGCCTAGGCAGCCTTCCATCACCCTGCCACCATTACATGCTACTGGGGACATAGGACATGGACTCCAGATTAATGCACCTAGCATGATGCAAGGAGCAACCGGGCCTTCCCTACATCTGTCAGGTTGAAAATCCCTGATTGCAGACCTAGGCTACCTTCCCTCACTCAGCCATCTTTACATGCTGCTGGAGGAGGAGATGGAGCTCCTGTTTGGCATGTCATATGCAATCCAAGAGCCTGCCAGGCCCGGTGACTTGTTTGTGAGAATGAGTGCATGCTGGCCTATTTGATTGTGAGTTATAGGATTCCTTCCTGTCCCCTCCATTTTCTTTGAGAGATTTGAAAGGATCAGATGCATGTAACCACAATGAAGTTGGAGATGTATTCAGCAGGAGCTAGGTTGTTGGTAAATCAGGTTGCGGCTGAGTGAAAGGAGTATTATAGCCCAGAGAAGCATTATGATCAAGCCTGGGAAAGTCTTGCCAACTCTGCAGTAGGGGGAGAGTTATAGTTGTGGAGTTGGAGTATAACTTTAGAATGACTTACAAGGAATGAAATGAAGATCCAGGTATTGGTGGCTGGTGCTCAATGGGCTACTCCTCCAACCTTCAAGCACAGGCATCCCATGTGGGTGGCTGTTACTGTCCCGGATGCCACACTTCCAATCCCACTTTCTTGGGCACCTGCACTCATGTGGATGACCTGGAGGAAACTCTTGCTCAGCTCAGCTAATTTCAGACATTTTGGGAGTGAACCTGCTAATGAAAAGACTTTAGTTTGTTTTTCTCTCTGTAAATCAGCCTTTCCAATAAAAATAAATTTAAAAAAAATTAAAAAGAAAATTCAGGTATGAATTCTCTACTTTAATCCTGGGAAAAACTCATTGTTCCCGGATTGTCCTGTTATTTAAATTTGCATTCGGTTCTTCCATTGGTGTATTTATTCATGTGAGTGGTGGCAACAGAATTGTTGCCAACTCTCTCCTAAGATGGCAGCAGACATTTCTTAAGGTGACCACATGCAAGGAACCATTTAACATTGTTCAGTAATGATCCAGATATTTGGGTCTAGTGCAAAGCCTAACTGGCTCACCCTTCCCCCTCAAGTGCCAGGATACCAATGGACAGTTGTTTAACCCCTGGATCCTCTGTTTCTAATCCATCACATGGATTATTGCCTTACAAAGCAACAGAGTATGGGCCACTACCTTGGGACTGAGCACGTATTTGAGAGACCTAGAATAGGCTTCTGTCTCCTGGCTCCAAATAGCTGATCTCTGGCCTTTGCAGCCACTTGGGGAGTTATCGAATGAATGGAGGAGCTTCTTTGTTGTTCTAAAGGGAAGATGACCCTGTTACTCCTACTTCCTTTTTTTGTTTTAAGATTTATTTTCTTTTTATTGGAAAATCAGATATACAGAGACGAGGAGAGACAGAGAGAGAGATCTTCCGTCCGATGATTCACTACCGAAGTGAGCGCAATGGCCATGGCCGGTTCTATGCCTATCCGAAGCCAGGATCCAGGAACTTCTTCCAGGTCTCCCACAGTGGTGCAGGGTCCCATGGCTTTGAGTTGACCTAAACTGCTTTCCCAGGCCACAAAAGGGAGCAGGATCGGAAGTGGAGCTGCCTGCATTGGAACCGGCTCCTCATATGGGATCCAGGCGTGCAAAACCAGGACTTTAGCTGCTAGGCCAGGCTGCCGGACCCAGTTTCACCTACTTTCTGTGAATCTGTCATTCCAATGAAAATAAATAAATCTTTTTTAAGAAAGAAAAATGTTGTGACCAATAATTATTATGTTAAAGTATTTGATTTCATTTATTAGCTAGCATAGCAACATTTATCTTCATTTACCAGAAGAATTAAGCTTAAAGGAGTTAAGCCATTTTTTTTCCCAAATAACATTGATAAGAAGCAAAACTAATTGCAGAATGCTGTCTTTTTATGTAAATTAAAATCTTGTTAATTATCACGTTTACACGAGGTAGCTAGAATAGGAAAATAAATGGAGGGGAAAAGTAGCATAGAAGCTATAGAGCATGGAAGTGAGAGGGAAGTGCGCAGTCAGTAATGGATGCACATGGAGTTTCTGTTTAGAATAATAGAAAGTCTTGGAAATGGATATCAGTGACAGTTGTACAGCATTGTAAATGTACTTAATGCCAATAGAGTACTTAAAATATTAGATGGTAAAATTTGTTCTACATATGAAACTATATAAATAATATGCTCTTCTTTTAATATCAGACAAGGTTTCATCATGTTTTCATCATGTTTCATCTTGTTTTTCCCCACTCACACAACCCAAGCCTAGACTTCTTAGAATCTCTACACCCAGGAACCATGGGTCCATCCAGCACAGCTCTCTAGAATCTTCCTCTTGTTGCAGGTCCACCTCTTGGCAGGTCTAGGAAGTGTATGGAGGATGCCTCCTGCACCAGGGGCATGGTGAGAGCTGGAGATGCTGAAAGACTCCAAATGTCATTTCATGGGGTTACAGAAATGAATGTGAAGAAACAGAAATCCTTCCACAAATTTCTAACTTCTTTCTTTTTCCTTTAATGCCAGTTTCCCAATTCCAACCTTTTTAATATCAAAATTAATAACTCATTCCTAAAATGTTACCCTGATTATTTAAGCTATCATTATTAAATTGTTCTCAGTGGCCTTCGTTTTGTTTTTGGTTGTTGTTGTTGTAGTGTTCCCACCAACATATCGGCAAGTGTGCAGGTTTTTACATTATTTCTCTCCAAGTGTACTCTACCTATACAAGTACACAGAAACTAAATGTTCCTTGCACATACACACCCTTGTGCATACCTGTTGACACATGCACTTGCATTCACATGTGTACACAGACAGACACACATAGCGTATACACACAGATACATGCACATGCATACTGGTACACACAGAGGAACACACACATAATTAGAGCATCATTTACAATAAACACACAGCATCTCTTTCCTAAGGACCTCCTACAACCAAGCAGGTTCCTTTGAATCACTTTTTATCTATTTCTTCTTTTTTTAAATAATCTTACTTAGTTGATTCTGGTACGAAGGGTCAAGGGCTACAGGAAAGTGGGTAATACCATTGTTTCCACACTAATATCATTTTTCCCCCTGTATCTGGGGTCAAGGGAGAAAAAAAGGAAAGCCCCACCCAGACTCCCATCCATCCAAGGTCCCCCGTGTGAGGCATGCTCCGAGGATCCTGCTCAAGCAGTTTTGACAGTTCAACAGCTCCGATTTTTTGCAAATCTCACCATTCCAATTGCAAGGAATCCTATTCAGAATGCATTGGCTGACATAGTCTCCTCATGGTTGGGGTTCTGAGATCAGCAGTTCAGTTGGAGGGATCTCCAAAGAAACTTCATCTGAGATGATCCCAAACCTGATTCTTGTGTTAGTTTGCCAGTACAGGGTCCAGCACAGTCCGTCGCCCCAATCAGCCTATGCATATGCTGGTTGTACCAATTGTTGGGTCAGTTCTGTTCCCAGCCCTGTCTTCCACTATCTATTTCTTTCCTTCCCTCTACTTGGGTTTTGTCTTTTATTCTTCATGTTTTCATTTCATTTTATATCATCTTGCTTCATTTTATTTCATGTCCTCTCTCACAGTTGTGCTGCTACATGAGGCATCTTAACATAGTAGGTGAGTGAGCAAAAGTCCAAGACTAGCGTTGAGGCCTGTGGATGAGCATCCTCAGCAGGGCAATGGACCAAGGACACAGGACTGTGTGGTTTAAGAAAGCCGTGAGACAGTTACACACTGACATCTGTATGAGTCACCTTTTTTGCTTCCTGATCCTTAAGCATTGTGTGGTTATCATTAATGTGGAATGAAGCTATCCGTTATCCGTGTTTGTAGTGCATAAGCTGCTATAATTTTACTCTCCAGGCAGTTCAACACAAGATTCAGGCAGTAAGCTTTCTAGATGAACCTCCTTCCTCAAACACAGTGCTTCCCTCAAGCCACATGCTTCCATAGTTTTCATCTTGTATCTGCCTCATTTCTTATTGACTCAGTTGTGTGCTACATCCCCTCCAACCCTGGTCCTGCCTCGGTGGTCATGGTACCTACCTCAAACTATTCTCATTTATGCTGCATAAGTTAATACACTAGAAAACCTCCTGTTAATGTCCGTTTTTATTTTCTTAAATGCGTTTTTAAAACTTTCTCATTTGTTTTTACAGATAATGAATAATACTCTATCAGAAGTATTATCCCATACTTCTCAAATATTTTCTCTCATTCTCTTGGCTTAGGCTTCACATTGTTGATGGTTTTCTTTACAATCAATGCAGAAAAAAATTTCACTTCATTTACTCCCATTTGATTATTTGTTTTTATTGCTGGTACTTCCATTTTGTGTGTGTGGTTTTGCTTTGTTTTGTTTTTAATAAGCTTTTGACTATACTCATGTATTGTAGAGTATCTCCAAAGTTTTTGCTAGTACTATGGTGCAATCACATCATGGGTGTACATCCTTGATCCATTCAGAGTTGATATTGTCTAACGTTTAAGGTAGGGGTTTTCTTTTTATACTTTCCCAACAAATTGATTTTTTCCAGAATAAATTTTGAATACTTGGTCCTTTTTACATGGATAGAGTCTGGTTTCTAGTAAAGGAAAAAATCAGTTGGGAGTAGATATGTAGTTTCATTACTGGGATTTCTATTCTGCTCCATAGATTCTTAGGTTTGATTTTCTGCCAACACCAGGCTGTTTTGATTTCAACTGCCATTTAGTACTTCTTGAAGTCTAGTGTAATAATATATGCAGCTTCATTTTTGTTGCTTACAATTGCTTTAGATACTTAGGATCTATTGCAGTCACACATGAATTTTATCATCATTTTCTATTTCTGTAGCTTGGAAGAACATCATAGAATTTAAAGTAACATCTCATTGAATTTGCAAATTGCTTTAGGTCATGTGTGCATTTGGTGATATTATTTGAATCAATCCATACACCTGGTAATTTTTCCTTTATTTAAAATTGTCTTCTATTTCTTTCCTGATGGTTTTGTAATTTTCATGTTAGTGATCCCTCACATTCTTCACTAAATTTACCTCAAGGTATTTAATTTTTTTTTTTTTTTTTTTTTTTTTTTTGCAGCTGGTGTGAATGAGACTGATCCCCCACGTTCTTTCTCAGCATGTAATTGTTGGTACATACAAATTGCTATTTTCATATGTTGACTATTTTTTCCTGAACCTTTACCAAAATTTCTTATGAGTTCTCTCCTATGAGTCTCTTAGAGTTGTGGTTCCATTATGTACTGAATCATCTCACCTGCAAACAGGAATGGCCTTACTTCCTGTTTTCCTGTTTGTATCCTTCTGATTTGTTTTCTTGCCTGTGGGTCTGTTCATAAATTTCAGGTCTATATTGAATTGCAGAGGTGAGAGTGGTTATACTTGTCTGGACCTCTATCTTAGTGGAAATGTTTGCAACTTTCCCCAATTTCACTTGCTTGTGTTTTTTTTTTTATTTGAAGAATGTTCTTTATGCACTCAATTTGCTTATGAAGTTTTCATGAAACAATGGTATGTTTCACCAAATGGTTTCTTTTCACAGTTGTGATAATTATTTATTTTTCCACAAGTCATTAATATGACTTATGTATGTTGAAGCATACATGCATTCCAGTGATAAATTCCACTAGGTACAGATGAATGACATACTTTAAATGTATTTCCGATTTATTTTATCTAGCATTTTGTTGATGGCTTTTACATCTATGTTCATCAATACTATTGTTCTATAGTTTGCTTTTGTATCATATCTTGGCTGGGGGATGAAGCTGGCATCACAGAATGAGATTGGGAATTATCCATCTATTTGAATATGTTTTGATAATATAAGATTTGGAGTTAGTTCCTCTTGAAAAGATTGATAGATTCAACAGTGGAATTTGGCATTGTGGTTTTCTCTATCAGGAGATTCTTTTTTTTTTTCTTTTTTAATTTGTCCTGCCACACTTTTTAAAAATTTATATTTACTTCTTTTAAAATTTTTACCGTCATTCTATGATACAGTTCTATAGGCCCTGGGATCTCCCTATCCCATTCCCAAGTTCCCTCTTTCCCCACCAAATTCCCCTGTATTATTACTATCACGTAGTCCTTCATAAACAGTCACATGTTCATCATTGCAGGCATGGACAATGACAGAGTCCAGCATCGTATTGCCAAGATAACAGTTTCATTAATACTCCATGTTTAATGTGGAAGTAGAGATGCACACTGCACTGCATACTCACATCTGAACATGATAGTCTCTATTATACAGTCACCACACATCCCTTAAATGAAAGTACACAATAACATGAAGAAAAGAACATGAAGAAAAGTAGAAATTTACAATGCCTAAAGTGGCTGATGAAGTGGAGGTTCCACTCTGCCCGTCCGGCCTGCCAGTATCAGGAGATTCTTTATTAATGATTCCATCCCTATCCTAGCTATTATTCCATTTATATCTTCTATGTTACCAAGCCTCAATTTTAGTAAATTGTGTATGTCAATAGATGCATCTAATTCTTTTACATTTTTCAATCTATGTTTGTAGTAATTTCTGATGATTATTCATATACCTATTCTGTCTGCTATGATACTTAAAAATGTAACATAACTCAGAACCAGAATACAAAATGCAATTTGACAATGGTTATCAGAGTAAAAGATTCCAAAACTTATCACAGGGCAGCTATAATTTAAACAGCCTGGTACTGAGACTAGCCATAAAATTCAGTGAAACAGAATGAACAAAAGACTATCAAGAGGCAACAATCAAATGGAAGAAATATTTGTAAATTATGTAACTTACACAAAATTAATATGCAGTATTTCAGGTAGGATGGAGTTGGTCCAAAGAGAGGAGCAAGAAGCCTCTTCTGAGACTCCCATGTGGGTGCAGGTTCCCAAAGTTGTGGTACCTTTACTACCCATCACTGCTTTGCCATTAACAAGTAGGGAGCTGGATGGGAACTGTAGCAGCCAGGACAGGAACTGATGCCTTATTGAGACAGTGGTGTGTTCAAGGTAAAGGTTTAGTGACTGATCCATTGCATCATGTCTTTTTTTCTATGTTTACAAACCAAGCATTATATAAATCTATGCGTCTGAGATTACCTGCAGATAGTAACAACATCTGTTAGCCAACGTATTCATGATTGTTTTTTGTTATTTAATTAGTAGGCAATCTATACTGAGTGAATGACTCTATAATAACAAAGGCCTATTGTGCTGTTTCTCCATGGTCTTTATGGCTCCCAAACCTAGATGCCATTAATCCAAACATCTATCCAGACTGATGGTGGGACTTTTACCTGAGGCAAGCATGCTTCTAACATAATGTTTTTCCCATAAAATATTGTGAGAAGTTTGTGTTTGTCAATAAGGTGAGATCACTTACTAGAATGACTGCAAATCAGGGTTAGTGAAGCCTGTACAAAACTAGTGCTAAAGATAAGAAGTCCTCATATCAGTGGATTAATGAGCAAAGAAAATGTAATACAGATACACTGTGGAATATTATTCAGCCATTAAAAATGAAATTCTGTCCTTTACAACAAACTGATACAACTAGAAACCACTATACTTAATGAAATACACCAGTATTCAAGAGCAAATAGCAAGCATGTTTTCTCTCATCTGTGGTGACTAATACACAGAATATAAAACCACAATATACAGGAGCAAGATTGATACTTCAAGAATTATAGTTTATAGCCTTGTCTATGCTCTTGAGAAAAAACAGGGTTTTCTTGCTTTCCTATATTCTCACTGCATTATTTACTTAATGTAATGTTAATCTTCACATTTTTTATGATTGCTCAAAAATAGCTTTGTGACAGCACAAATGAGTATGACAGTTCTATTTTTATTTATATCATAATGGTGGCTAATCACAAACCAAATTATTATCACATCACAATGTTTTATGACAACAAAATGGCTGTTTCTGAGAGAAAGTGTTACTGCTGGCACAGTGTGTGCTTCATAGCCTCATGAATAATTTTCATGAGACTCTAGTAGTATTATGGTATCAAAATTTGCCATGATATAACAGCAGTATTTATTTATTTTTCTGTAATCAAATTTATTTTCTGTTTAAATTTCATTTGCTTTGTTTTAGTGTAATTTAAACCAGAGACTGCCAAGTAAACTAGGTATTTTGCGTTCACCACATATACCCTCAAATCTCAACAGTTGTTAGAAAACCATTAAAACTCAGGTGCTGGGCTGGTGCTTCCGTGTGTGCCCAGGTGCCCAACACGACAGATGCCAGTGAGAGTTAAGTTCACTACAAGGAGAGGGCTGGACTCCTTACTTCGCGAAATGAGCCATCATGCCCCTCATCCCCAGAGTGATGGTAATGGACCTAACTTACAGCGGGAGCTCGTCCCAAGGATACGCAGCTCGGGGAAGATGGACTGCCCAGCGGAGGACAACAGGGTCTCAGGATGTGGCAGTGACCCTGAGGTCTGAGGACAGAGTGGGAGGGATCTGACTACAGGGCAGGGCGTGTTGCAGGAACAGGGGAGGTTACAGGGGAAGGTCTCTGCCCTGAAGGCTTCAACGCCATTATTCTACTGAAGCTTCCAGGATAGACAGGATTAGACAGAACTGAGACAAAACGCAGACAGAGAAAGCTAATACAAATCTTACCTAGGTGTTCTACCTGCCTTAAAAAAAAAAAAAAAAAAGAAAGAAACAAAAAGAAAAAAGTGGCAGTGAGCAGTGGCTTCCAGCAAGCATCTGGGGCAGCTAGGGTGGCAGCCCAGGGGTGGAGGTGTGTCTAGGCAGGGTCCCTCTCTCCAAGCAGGACACCTCCCAGCTGCAGAGGGCTGCCACACACCCCATCCTGTGAGGACCCGGAGCATTTGCATAGTTTCCAAGGCACAGCTCCAGGACACATGTGTTTCAGGGACAAGACTCACCCAAGTGCCCTACTTCTAATGTTTCTGCACCATGACAATGAATTCCCTCCTTGATTTGTTTGCCTAGCAGGAGCCTGCCAATTGTCTAGTGTTAATGTAAATCACAAACTATTATCTCCGTTTTTGCTAGGTTTTGTGTACAAAAACACTTGAAATTTAAAATACAAAACTCCAATTAAAACTGGAAATTCTTTTTAAAAGGATTTCCCTCTTCAGGAAAACAAGTAAAAAGTGGCCTGTAACTTTACTCCTTACTTAATAGACTTTTTTTGTTTGTGTGTGTGTGTTGGTCACCAGCTTATAGGCCCACATCTGGGGACAGTCAGGCTTGTTGGCCAGTTCCTTTTTCCAGTTGGGTCCCAAAAGACCTCTTAGTCTTCACTGACTGGAATAAAGCCAATCTTCATCAGCTTTGTAGTCTGCTGGTTCAACTTGACTTAGATCTGCAATATCTATGTGGACAATTTCCACTACCTTCCATGTGTTTGGTTCTAAACCATGTACATTTTCTAATGTTCCCAAGTCTGGGTTGTGCCATGCTTCAATTTTAATGGAGAAATCATCTTCCATATATTCATTCGTTACAATATTTCTGTAGTAGGGGTAGGCATTCCAGACTTTTTTTGTGAAACGCCAAGGACCCTTCGGGAGCAATCATCTTCATGAAGGCAGGAACTTTGCTCTTCAGGTGGCAAATTTTGCGAGTGTACTGCCCCATTTCACCATCTTTCTCGTACGGCTCATTTCTTAGCACTTCAATTCCTTCTCCATCGCCAGTCTCATTATCCCTAGCTTCTGCCACAGAGTAAAGCTGTCGAACCTGATAGGCTCCAGTTCGCCTGTTGCGCAGTACTGGAAAGGGACTCCAACATCAGCATCAGAGAGTTTTTTCATATCAGGACTTCACCTCTAGATTTTAAACTAATTCTTTAATGAGCACCATCTTCCTGGAAACCCCACCCCCAACAGCTGCCGCTGCCACTGCTGCTGCTACAGCACAGCAGTATTTATGATATCAGAGTGGTGGTCGATCACATGCTGATTGCTTATTACATCAAAATGTTTTGTCACAAAAAAATGGTAGCCTATTACATAAAAATTTGATTACACCAATCAATGGTTTGTTGGTAATATCACAACTGATTACTAGCTCGTTTTTAAAATATTCATTTATCCTTCTATAGTCCAAAGTTAAACTGAGATGAGAAAGCAGAGATCTTCCATGTGTTGATTCACTTCCCGAATGGTGAGATTGGCCAGAACTGGACCAGACCAATGCCAGGAGCCAGGAGTTTCATCAGGTAATTGCTTTATCTGCTACACCACAATACCAGCCCTGATCATTTGCTCTTAAAGATAGTTTCATGATATCAGACTTGTTGGTTATAACATTAAAGTGGACTATGACAGAGAATTCTCAGATTTATGACATCACAATATATTTCGAAGGCTCCATGTGGCATCATGATATTTGATTGTATAATTTTATGATTGTGTCATCAGAATTCTGAGATTATAATGCCAGTATGCTGGTTTATTACAAATCAGATGAGTGTATCACCATCTTTTCTTTTCTTTTTAAAATTTCCTTTTATGACACAGTTTCAAAGGCTCTGGGATTCCCTCAACCACTCCAAAAAGCCCTCCCCCCATATTGAATTCCATCATATTGTTCATATTGTTACAGTAGTTCAGCTCATATCCAGTCATGATTCTTCATTGCAGGCATGGACTATAGAGAGTCCAGCATCTTATTGTCCACATAAATTCAGCAGTTTCATTGGGAGACCATCCCTGGTCTGAAAGCAGGGCTGGCAGAATATCATTCCCTCCAATAGTCACTATACAACTTCAGCAACAATTTGCAACATCATGAAGTTAATTGACATGGAGTTAAGTGACCAAAATGTTAGAGAATACAAGTTCTTCACCACATCCTGTGTCTACTTCATTGACTTTCCAATTTTAGTTCATACACATCTGGCTGTAATACACCTTAAAATGATTATAGGATACTATTCAGCTGTCTCGTGTCTATTGGCATTTTTATATTTAGCTGCTTATAGTATTCAAGCATGATTTTTACTGAACGTAGCAAGTTTCAGGATAGTCCAAACAGGCTTATAACTCAAACATGTCATATATTAACAATTGAGCAGCAGAAAAGTTTTAGGAGGAATGTGCAGAGAAATCTTGAATAACTTAGTGAGGAATAACTAATCTCTTTTTGTTCTACTTAGTAAGGTGTATGTGAGTCCAAGCTGACTGTTTCCTGTCTGGTTTTAAGCTTTTCTTATTGGTCTCGGTCTATATGATCTAACTTTGGGGACTCCAGAGAGACCCTGATAGTAATTGCAAGAGAGGGTGGGGATCAAATGTTGGAACTAAGTAAGGACCAGGGAAAGCTCCTCTTTCTACTCCCGGTGTTAAGTTGACTTTTCTTCTGTTTCTGAGGAATGCTCAGAGCTTCTGGCTATTGTTCTGATGACATTAGATCCTGTGAGGAAGGATCTGGTCATCTTCCATTCCATGTGGGAGATCCAATAGGGAATGGATGACCTCAGAGTTCATGGTCTACAAGGGCACACCAATTCCCTGTGGTGTCCTTGGCTGTTGGGATACAGTCCTTGGTGCCCATACTGATAGTTCTTAGTGAGGATCTGGGAGTCTCCAGGATTGGGATACAAGCCTCCTCATGTCCTCCACTTCACTCTGGGGTCCCACCCTACTCCGGGCATATGAACACCTGCTAAGAGGCTCTCAGGATCACTCTTGGATTCCCCCTGCATGTCTCTATAGTTTTTGCTAGTGTCTAATACAGATTTGAGTCTGTTGCCTTTTACTTACCAGTTACAATCTTGATAGGTTATACTTAACATCTTCCTCACACACTCTGACAAAGTGGAAGATTTCTCTGCTCTCCCGACCCATTATGGAATCACAGGATATTAAAAGCATATCATGCTTTTCACTTCTTTGATGTAGATCATAAGCAGTGTGTCTCTCACTGATTGTTGGTTCATATATATTATTCCATGTGACACAGACTGAGGTTGCAATAATACAATTCACAGGTACTGTTTTTTAGATTGACATCATTTCATCTTAAATTAAGGCAAACATATGGTATCTAACTTTTGGAATTGGCGCATTTTCCTTAGCATATTGGTTTAAAATTGGGCCTATTTGGCCACAAATAAATGCAGTTTTTTGAATAGCTGAGTATTATTCCATGGAGTATATGAACCATAGCTTTCTTATCTAATCTTCTGTTGCTGGGCATTTTGGTTGCTTCCATGTTTTTGCAATTATTGATTGCGCTGCTATGGACATAGGGGTGCAGCGTGTTTCCAACATTTTCTTCCAATAAGTTTGAAGGTTTCTGGATGTAGGTTTAGGTCTTTTATCCATTTAGATTTGATCTTAGTGTATGGTGAAAGATGTGGGTCTAACTTCTTGTTTATGCAGGCTACCAACCCGTTGTCCCAACAGCATTTATGGAAGAGACCTTCCCATTGCCTGGGACTGTCATTTTTTTTTTCCCAAAGATTATTTGGGGGTATCTATGTGGGTTCCCTTCAGTTGCTTCTATTTTACTCCATTGATTATACTTTCTGTCTTTGTGCCAGTACCAAGATGACTAATTACCACCACCCTGTAAGATGTCCAGAGGTCAGGAATTGTTGTCTCCCCTGTTAACTTCCTGTTCGTTAGGATGGTTGTAACTATTCATGGTATTTTTGTGTGTGTGCGTGTGTGTTTCCAGATGAATCCTTGTATCATTTTTTTCCAGTTCTATGAAGATTGTTTTGGGTAATTTGATTGAAATTATGTTGAATGTATATGTTGCTTTTGGTAGCATGGACATTTTGATGATACTGATTTTATATATCCAGGAACATGGTATGCATATCCATCTTTTGAAGTCTTCTTCAATTTCTATTTTATGGTTTTTTGTAGTTTTCTTCAAAGAGGTCTTCTACACTTTTAGTTCAATTTATTCCTAGACACTTCATTTTCTTCTCTGTTATGTTGAACGGTACCTTGCTGGTTAGATCTTTTTCCATCTTAGGGCTGTTTGCATACTCTATGGCTGTTGGGTTTTGTGCATTTATTTTGTACCCTGCCATTCTACCAAATTCTCGTATGAGTTCTAGCAGTCTCTTGATTCTTCTATGTATAGAATCAGGTCATCTGTGAATAGTCAAAGCTTGACTTCTTCGTTTCCCATTTGAATTCCTTTGATTTCTTTTTCTTGTCTTATGGCCTTTCTGAGCACTTCTAGTACTATGTTGAGTAGCAGTGGAGATAGTGGACACCTTTGTCTTATTCCATATCTCAGTGGAAAGGGTTCCAATATTTCTCCATTCAGTGTGATGCTGGTGTTGGGTTTTCATATGTTGCTTTGATTATGTTGTGGATTGTTCCTTCTATGCCTACCTTGGTTTGAGTTTTTAATATGAGATGGGTTTAAATTCTGTCAAAAGCTTTTTCTGCATCTATTGACACTTTTAAAAGATTTTCGTTCTTCAATTTTTCGATGTGGTGTATTACATTTATGGATTTATTAATGTTAATCCTACTTGATCCAGATGAATGATCTGTCTGATGTTTTTTTGATTTCTATTGGCGAGGATTTTGTTGAGAATCTTTGCATCAATGTTCATCGGGGATATTGGTCTACAGTTTTCCTTCTGTGTTAGTTCTCTATCTGGTTTTCGAATTAAGGTATGTTGGCTCCACAGAATGAGTTTGGAGGGGTCGCTTGCTTTTCTATTGCCTCAAAGAGTTTGTAGAGGATTGGGGTTAACTCTGCTAGGAATGTTTTGTAGAAATCTACAGTGAAACCATCTGGGGCTGGGCTTTTCTTTGTTGGAAGGTCTTTAATCATTGAATCAATCTGTAACCCCGGTATAGGCTTGTCCAGGTCTCCTGTTGCCTCTGGGCTAAATTTTGGTCCGTGGAGGGAGTCCAAAACCTTTCCATTTTCTGGTGGTCTTCTGATTTGTTGGAGTAGAGTTGTGTGTAGTAATTTCTAATTATTTTCTTATTGCTTGCAGTGTCTGTTGTTAGGCTGCCTTTTGCATCTTTGATGCTATTAAATCTCGTTTTTTTCTTTTTTTTTATTTCCTTGTCAATAAAGAGTGTGGGGTGTCTATTTTGTTTCTCTTCTCAAAAAAAAAAAAAAACAACATTGTGATATGTTTTGTGTATTTTTTGTTTATTTTGATTCCTATGTGGTTTATCTTTTCCCCTGTTTTGATGATTTTCTGGTTCCTATTGCATTTGTGCCATTTTGCTGCTGTTTTTTTCCAATTTCTGTAAGTGTGTGTTTTCAATTCCTGTAATTTGTATCTTTCTTGGGACTTGACATAAAATTAATTGCTATGAACTTACTGTGTAACACTGCTTTGGCAGTGTCCCACAGTTTTGGAATGTTGTATTTGAGTTTTCATAAAATTTTTTATCTTATTCTTAATTTCTTCTCTGACCCATTGTTTATTAAACAACATATTGTTCAACCTGCAAGTGTTTGCATACTTCCTGGGACATTTTGATTTATTGATTTCTAGTTTCACTCCTTCGTGGTCTAAGAAAGTGCATGATATAATTCCAATTTTTTGAAGTTAGTGAGACTTGCTTTGTGTCCTATCATGTGGTCGATTCTGGAGAAGGTGCCATGCACTCCTGTAAAAAATGTATATTCTGTGTTCATAGGATGGAAGGTTCTGTAAATGTCTACTCAGTCCATTTGTTCTATTATTTGTGTGAGTTCTGTAGGTTCTCTGTTGTGTTTCTGTTTTGTTTATCTTGTTTTGGTGTTAATGGTATGTTGAGGTATCCTAGAATGATTGTCTTTGTCTCCCCTTAAGTCTGTCAGTAATTGCTTCATGTAGCTGGGTGCACTTGTGTTCTGTGTGTAGATGTTTATAATAGTAATCACTTCCTGATGATGGCTCCCTTCAATAATATAAAATGTCCTTCTCTGTCACTTTCGATGTTTGTCACGTTGAAGTGTATATTATCTGAAATTAGAACAGGTACACCAATGTATTTTTCTCATACATTGGCGTGAAATATCTCTTTCCATCACTTCACTTTCAGTGTGTTAGCATCTTTTTTGGTTAGACGTGTCTCTTGCAGCAACAGATAATTTTGTCCTGCTTGTTAATCCATTCTGTTAATCTGTCTTTTGATTGATGATTTTAGGCCATATGTGTTTGAGTTAATTTTGAGAGGTTGCGATTTTGACTTGTATTGTGTGTGTGTGTTTGTGTGTGTTTTCGCGTGTTGGTATCTCTGTCTTTTCTTATGTGGCCTTTGGTGGGGATGTCTTCTAATTTGCCATCTTTGATTATGGATTGTTCTTTCTTTTCTTTCTTTCTTTCTTTCTTCCTTGCTTTGTTGCTTTCTTTCCTCCTTTCCTTCCTTCCTTCCCTCCTTCCTTTTTTCCCTTTTTTATTTCTGGATTTAAAACATTTCTAAGGAGATTTTTTTTTTTAGAACTGGTTTGATGCTGGCATAATCTTTTAGTTTCTCTCTGCTATGGAAGTAGTTAATTTCATTCTCAAACACAGGCAAGTTCTTTGCTGGCTACATTATTCTTGCTTGGCAGGTCTTTTCAGGATTTGGAAGATTTTACTCCATTCTCTCCTTGCTCGGAGGGTTTATTCTGAGAAGCCAGCATTGATTGTGACTGGTTTTCCTCTAAATGTAATCTTGTCTTCTCTTCGTAATTGTTTCATAATTCTTTCCTTGTATTCGTTGGAGGGGAACTTCAGCACAGCATATCTGAGTGAGGATCTCTTTTTGTCAAATTGGTTCTCTGTCCTTCCTGAATTCGGGCTGGATTCATGTTCCCAGTATTTTGGAAGTTCTCCTCTATAATTTCATTGAGCACCTATTCCACACCTGTCTCTCCACTCCTTCAAGAAGGCTTATGATTCTGGTATTTGACTTTTTCATGTTGTCTTCCATTTCCTTTATGGTCTTGTTGGGTTTGTTCAAGTTTTTCTCCAGGTGTTTGATGTTCTGTGTGTTTTCATTCTGGCTGTCTTCCATTTCAGAGATTCTGTCTTCTGCTGTATTCATTCTGTTAGTTAAGGTTTCAACTTTGTGCTGCAAATTAAGGATCTCATTTTGGAATAGTTTTGTTTTTGTGATGATGTCATTTTTGGATTCCTTGAGCTCCATCGTTCTTCATTGTCTCTGAAGAGTTTTATTATTATTTTTCTGACTTCCCTATCTGATTGTTTGTCAGTTTCTTCATCTGTCATCTCCACAATTGACCGCCAGCCATTTGGTGACTTTTCAGGGTGGCACTGGCTTCTTGCTCTTAATAATTTCTTTCCCTGTGACATGGCCCCTTGCCTTTGTGTTGTCTTGTTGCCTGTGGTATTTGTCTCTGCTGTGTTGCTGGGGTATTTGAGAAAAGAAAAAAAAAAAAAAAAATCAAAGTCAGCAATAACTCAGGGTACCCACAAGGTGGCAGCAGAGGCCTAGGCTTGGAAGTAAACTCTTCCAGAGTGCCACCTTGTGGGTGATTCGAGTTACTGTCGACCTTTATTTATTTATTTATTTTTTTCCTGGTGCCTGCTCTTTTGCTGGCAGAGCTTGGTTCTTGTCAGTCTTGTTCACTCCCGCAACTCTGTGACCCTGTGGGCATCTCAGTCGTGGGTGATATGAGAAGTAGGTGTTAGGTTTCCCTTTTTGTGAATTTCCTTGGACTCCGGATTGGTGCAGGCCAGTGTGGCAGGATTCTAATTCCCATGTTCACCTGGTGGCTTTGATTCTTTCTGCACAATGGCTTTCTCTCCTCCAGCCAGACTGCCTAACTCCACATCTGCCGCATAGCCCTCATTTCAGACACCCTTTGCCTTGTTTTTTTCCCCAGGGTTCAATCCCCCTCTTTGCTTGCTACGGGCGGTCACTTCCCTGTCTTAGCGACTCACTGAAATTCGTTCCCTGAATTTCGCTCACCGAATTTTGTTTGAGTCTCCGTAGCCCAAGGAGCCGTCCTTCACTCTCTCAGGTTGCAGCTCACACTGGTTCACGTCTGTTTCAGTGCTGGGTGCCGTCTTTCTCAGTCCTGGTGACCCTCGAGCATTTCCCCCGTGTTCCTTGGGATTCTCTTCCTCTTGCCCTCACTTCTGTCAACTCCCGTCCTCCACTTCCCTAACTCTTGGTCACATCAGTCTGCCACCGTCGGCCATCTTAACGTCTCAGCACATTTTCCTAACTACAATTGTGGTTTATGAACTCAAAAGTAATAATCTCATAATTCACAATGGATTGTATGATTCCATATTTGAGTATTACATCTCAATGGTAGTCTTATAACTAATTGATGATGACATCAAAATATTCTTATAAAATTAATGGTTTATGTATTCAAAGCTGAACATGACAGCATAGTGGTTGGTTTCTGACATTCCATTGATAATGATTATACAAGGGAAGTTTAGGGAAATCAGAAAAGGGTTTCTGTGATCATTGCGGAATGTTTATTACATAATAGTGGCTAATAATATAACATGACTATAACAGCACTATGGTGTTATGAAAATAAAATGAATTGTGGATCAGGAAAACTATTTTGTTGAAATTTCAGCTGATTTGTGACTTAACCAGGACAAATTTATAGCAGATTATGCTTTTTCTCGTACTACAATCTACTATGACCTGACAATGATGATTCATGAAATGGCAGTTAACAAAAAATTTTGATTATAACATCAATTGCTGTTTCATATTGTCTTGATTAGATCAACATTGGATCAAATTTATTATATCAGAATGTTAGTTTGTCTTGAAACATTGTCTACATTGCTATGATGCTTTTTGTGACAATAATGTTACGTTCAGGATACCAGAACTGTGTATTGTCTCACAATTGACTGTGACTTTTCAATGTTTCTTTTTCTGAAAATAAATGACTATTTCAGACATCAAAATTGATTAGGCAGACACAATATTGTTTTTGACATCACAGTTTGTTATTCTTGCAGAATGTTAGGTTTCTGAAGTCATAATGATTGTACGACTTCACATATTTTATGATAGAACAATGATAGCTTTGTGACAGCATGAATGATTTATGACAATTTTGTTGTTATTTTATATCATAATGGTGGCTAATCACAAACCAATTTTATTATGACATCACAATGTTTTATGACAATAAAATGGCTGTTTCTGACAGCAAAAGTGTTATCGATGGCACAGTGTTTGCTTCATTGGTTCACAATTGAGTTTGATGAGACTCTAGTAGCATTGCTGTGACATTACAGCAGTATTTATGATATCAGAGTGGTGGTTGATCACATGCCAACTGTTTATGACATCATAATGTTTTATGACAGAACACTTGTAGCTTATTGCATAGAAATTTGATTATACCAATTGATGGTTTGTTGGTAATATCACAAATGATTAATACCTCCTTTCAAAAATTATTTATTCTCCTGTCAGCCAGAGTTAGACTGAGAGGGAAAAACAGAGATCTTCCATGTTTTGATTTACTTTTCAAATGGAGATATTTGACAGAGGTGGTCTACACCAACCACAGGATCCAGGAGTTTATTCAGCTGATGGTTTTACCTGCTACAACACAATACCAGTCCTGATAATTTGCTCTTAAAGGTAGGTTCATGACATCACACTTGTTGGTTATAACATCAAAATGGATCAATACAGAAAGTCGTGGTGTTTATTTTGACGGCTCAATTTTGTAACACCGTGGTTAATAATAGCATAGTTCATTTATATCACAATGCTGAGTTATGACATCACAACTCAACATTATGTGGTGCTTGCCTAATATCAGAATTGTTTATGACAGCACAGTGGTTGATTTATGATATCACAATTGAGTATTATCTCTTAATGGTAGTTTTATGTTATCCCAATTGTTGATTTATGACTTTATAATTGATTGAGATGGCACATTTGGTTTGTTGCTTCACCATAAACTATAATATCACAATGGATGTTTTATGATGTCACAGCGAATTTTCATACTACCCAACTGTGACGCCAGACTTTCACTAAAATTTTAAAACATTGAAATTGTTATTTATTGCATAAAATTGATTATAATGGCACCATGCTAATTTTATGCTATTTCAACAAATTCTGATACCATGAAGGGACACTTTTGAAGACACAAGGGATTGTATGCATATAAATTGTAACTTCATTATGTAAGTTTATGATATAGGAATGGTGGCTTAATAATTCAATTGTGTTCATGATACTACAGTTTTCTTCAAATCATATTTTGTTTGTGATATTTCCATTATTCTTTATAATTCACAAGTGACTGTGACATCAGTGATTTGTCACTAACTGATGGATTATGAAATAAAAATTTTTCATAATAATATCATTTATGACCTAATATTGATGATGTCACAATGATAGGTGAGGCTACAATTGATTTAGGAATTTGCAATTTATTGATATCAAAATAGTGCATTTTTATACCAATTGTCATTTATTACTTACCATTTGGGTATGACTTCACAATGATTATTATAGCATGCATGGATATATCATATGTAGACAGAAAAGACTTTTTTTTTCGCTTCTTGCCAAGGAGCTACTGGTATATTATGAATGATTCCAGTGAGCCAGAGTAACAATTTTAAGTCATTACCCATAAGTACCAAATGATGGGAATAATAAATTAGGCTTACCATGACAAATATTTCATGGCCAAATGGGAGAGGTTTTTTTCCCTGGGTGTATAAACAAGTGTCACCTCAGAGAAACTTGCTACCTAATGCATCAATTAAACATGAATTGGTACACAAACATCTCTCTCATTTTTTTTTAACTTCCTTAGATAAAGACACAGACACGTTTCTATATTGTACCTCCAGGCATTTTCAGCAAGATAGGCACCAAATTTATGAGGGCAGAGCTAAGACTGGGGAAGATTATCCAGCTTCACTACCATTTAAAGTAGGGAATTTTAGGTTATATTGGCATACAAAGTGAGCTAATGAGGAACGCATGAATAGGAGAATGACGGTTACAGTTGTAAGTCATGACACAAGTAGGAGAACACCAGCCATTCTATAATAGAAGTCATGAGGATGGAGTTGTGGTGAAGTGAATTAAGCTGTCACTTGCATTGTTGGCTTCCATAGGGACACTGGCTTGGATCATTTCTGATGGAGAACTTTGTTAATGCAGCCGAGAAAGCAGCAGAACACAACGCAAGTGCTTGGGTCTCTGCACCAACGCTGGAGACTGAGATGATGTTCCTGGACCTGGCTTCATCTTGGCCCTTTCCAATCCATTGTGGGCCTTTGTGGAGTATGTCAGAGGATGGAACATACTCTAAGTATGCCTTTCAAATAAATAAAACTAATATTTTAAAAAGGGATAGAAGGGCTGGCATGAAAGCCTAGTGGCTAAATCCTTGCCTTGCACAGGCTGGGAACCCATAAGTATTCTGGTTCAGGTCCCAGCTGATCCACTTTTCTTCCAGATTGCTACCTGGGAAAGCAGCAGAGGATGGCCCAAAGCCTTGGGAAACCTCACATCTGGGAGACGTGTAAGAAGCTTCTAGCTCTTAACTTTGGATCAGCTCAGAGCCAGCTTTTTCACCCACATTGGGAGTGAACCATTACAATGGAAGATCTCTCCAGCTATCCATAAAATCTGACTTGTTCAATAAAAATAAATAAAACCATTTTTTTTTTGCAAAAGGGGGGGGTGGGCAATAGAAGGCATTGGTACCACAGCAATCCTCTCACTGGTATCAAAAGCATATGTAAGAGGGATATGTATCTGTGATAAAAGGAGGCACCAGAATCCATCTGGTTAGGTGCTATCCTGGATCTCAGAGTTGTGTCAAAAGTGAGCTGTCATTTTCAGGACCTGAAACTGTGGTTCAAGGTTTTGTTATTGAATGATTGATCATACCTTATGACTTATAATCTTATAAGTCATATTATGACATAATCATGATGAAATTGATGAGATTAATGAGACCTTAATGGTAGGCTTATGACATCAGAATCATACCACATATGAAATGAGCATGATATAAAATGTTTTGTTACAATACACTGGTTTCTTGCATCAAAATTTATTGTGATGGTACAATGGTTGGCTTATGATATCACAATTTTTTTAGGGTTACAATCGCTGGTTTATGACACCAGAATTGATTTTGTTGACACAAGGAATAGTCAGCACATTTATCATCACAATTAATCATGATACCATTAAGATAAGTTCATAATATAAGCATGTTTTCTGATGGCAGAATGATTGATCTATAACTTCAAAACTAACTATGACAGCTCAACTTTACATTGTAATAATTGTGATTTATCCTGAATCAATGGACTATGATCTTACAAAACTTATATCAAAAATTTTACAGCACAGTCATTGCTTCATTACATCACATGCTGTTATTAAATTACCCTAGAAAATTTATGTCAGAACTGTGGTTTAACCCAAATAAGTTGAGTATGACATCAAAAAGATTATATGAGATTCAGTGTTGGTTTATGAAACCAAACATTGATTTTGAAGGCACAGTTGTATATTTCTGTTATCACATTGATTATGGTGGAAAAAACAGCAAGTTTCTCATATCTGAAATGTGGTTTATCATGTACCATTGTTTTACAGCATAATGAGTTTTTTGAGAGTTAGAATAATGATCTGTAAACTCAACATTCATTATGACAGTAAAATGGTGGTTGTTGACATCAAATTAATTTTGATGGCATAATTACAAATTTATGAAACTAGATAAATCACTTATGGCATTATGAATCTTCATATGTCTATTATTCAACTATAATTTGACTTATGGCACCAAATTGATTATGATGGCAAAACGGTGAGTTTCAGACTTGAAAAATTAATGATGAAAGTATGATACCAGTTTTGTAACACCACAGTTACTGATGATATCACAATCTTCACTTGTGATATCAGACTTGTTTCTATCACATGCTAATTAATGACAGTTTTATTATTATTATTATTTTTATTGGAAAGGCGGATATACAGAGAGGGGAGACAGAGAGGAAGATCTTCCGTCCGATGATTCACTCCCCAAGTGAGCGCAATGGCCGATGCTATGCCAATCCAAAGCCAGGAGCCTCTTCCGGGTCTCCCACGAGGGTGCAGGGTCCCAAAGCTTTGGGCCGTCCTTGACTGCTTTCCTGGGCCACAGGCAGGGAGCTGGAAGGGAAGCAGGGCTGCCAGGATAGAACCGGCGCCCATATGGGATCCCAGGCGTGCAAGGCGAGGACCTTAACCACTTGCGCCAGCACGCTGGGCCCGACAGTTTTTTTTGACATTACAAAATTTAGTCATGTCATTAAAACTGAGTTACAATCATAATGGTAAGATTTAATTATTATGCTTTTATGATACAGTTCCATAGGTGCTCCATCCTCCACACCAAGATTCTTATCTCCCATTGATTTCACCTTTATTATTATCATGTAGAGTTCTTCATGAGTAGTCATAAGTACATCATTTTACTATTTATAAGTATCCTGTCATTTTTAGGTCAGGATTTTGTTTCTTTCATCTTCAGGCTACTACTCAATTATCCCAACAACATTTGTTGAAGAGAGCATATTTTTATTGTCATTTTATTAACTTTTTTCTGTTTTCTTATTAATTTCTTTAGTGGCACATAGGTCATACAGTACAGAATATTACTAAGTGAATAAAGAAAAGCTCCCAATCTCTCTCATTCAGTATGATGCTGATTTGGGGTTTTACATAAGTTGGAGCTTATGGAACTGTCATTGCTCCACCAGCAGCCAGGTGGGTAGGGGAGTTCACCCAGAGATCAGGTGATCTCACGCAAAGAACTGCCAACCCTACTGATATGTTTGACCTCAACTGGAGCAGAGATGGAGTAGCAGGCCCCAAGAAGATGATATAGGAACAGGGTGGATTTCACAGGGCAGACTCCTACCATTGCCACATCAGGTGCCATTTTATGTAGAGAGGCAAAGGTATGGATGGAATGGAAGGACAACAGCAAGCTGCACATGTGCTAAGCTGGGTGTGGTTTTATTTCCAGGTCAATATGTTACATTAAACCCCAGGAAAAATAGTACCAACTTGCATTTTACAGGTTCCATGCAAAACAGTTCGAGACAGTCTGCAAACATAATGGCCAGCAAATCCATAACTACACCTACACCACATTAGGCACCATTTTATGTAGTACAGCAAAGACTGTGGGACTGGAGGGATAGCAGTGAGCTGAGCATGCACTAAGCTTGCAGCAAACTCACAGCTCTTTGAAATGCTCATGTCCCATAGAAAACAATATGGATGTGGTATCGTATAGATTGAACTGAAAATATGTTGGAGTGATCCTCAGATCTAATACACCAAGATCAGGACCATGAAGAGCCAAGTTATTTAAAACACATGGAAACTCTCTAGTCCTGGGGACTGCTCAAACCAGAAGGGGCCGAAAGCCTGGACAAGCAATGGTGAAGTCACAGAAAGAGATCACAATAGGCTGAGAGTGGTGGGCCAAAAGCTGGTCAAATGAAGATTGTGGTGGAAACCTAGCACAAGAGTTCAGGCCTGAAATGCACTGGATGGAGTGGCGCAGGTGACTACAAATGAAGAAATGGGTACCAAACTCAATCAGTGGGTGACATAGCTTAGAAACCTGTCCTAAGTAGAAGCATAAGCTAACCAGAGGTGCAATGATTAACAGCAAAAGAAGAGACAGCAGCACAATCAATATTATTAATCTTTTGCCCAAAAAGGAGAAAAAGCCTTTACCAAAATCAGCATTAATTAATGCATACATTGAGGAATGGGGGCATTTTTTGAGAAGCACATATAAGAAATATAGGAATATATCTCACAAGAAACAGTAACACAAGAATGACATCTAGCAGAATTGTTAGAAATGAAGGAAAGAACTGAGCAACTTAAAAATTCACTTAATAATCTCAATAATAGAATGAGGCAGAAGAAAGTAGCTCAGATTTTGAACATATTTCTTGCCATAATGGATAAACAATAAAAATTGGAAATATGGCCCAGTATGGTGGCCTAGCTGCTAAAGTCCTTGCCTTGAACCTGCTGGGATCCCATATGGGCACTGGTTCTAATTCTGGCAGTTCCACTTCCCTTCCAGCTCCCTGCTTGCAGCCTGGGAGAGCAGTTGAGGTCTGCCCAATGCCTTGGGATCCTGCACCTGAATGGAAGACCTGGGGGAATTTCCTGGATCCTGACTTCAGATGAGCTGAGCACCAGCCATTGTAGTCACTTAGGGAGTGAATCATTGGATGGAAGATCTTCCTCTCTGATCCTTCTCTTCTATGTATTCTGACTTTACAATAAAGCTAAATAAATCTTAAAGGAAACATTGCAAGTGGAGCTTGGTGAAGCTAAAAAAAATTATTTAATGATTTTGTGATACTACTAAAAAACCAAATATAAGAGTTCTGGGAGTTCCAGAAGGTTCAGAAGGAGAATCTGGGTTTAAAAATATATTCAACAAAATAATAAATGAAAATGTCCCTAATCAGTAGAAGGAATTGGGAACCAGAATACATGAGGGGGAAAAGAACTCCCAACAGAGTTAAACAAAACAATCTTCATCATCACGCTATTGTCAGTTGAACATAAGCAACAGATGCTTCAATGTGCAAATGAACAAAATTCAAATCACATATAGAAGAATGACAATCAGTCTCACAGCTGACTGCTCACAGGAAACTCTACAGGCCAGAAGAGAATGAAGTGAGATACTCCATTCTAAAAGGAATAACTTATCAGCCAGGAATAACATACCCAGCAAAATTTCCTTTGTGTTTGAAAATGAAATAAAATTCTTTATCAGAAATAAAAGCTCAAAGAATCCACCTCTTCCAGAGTTGTTCTGAAAATAATACTTAAAGATATTTTTTTTTCTTGACAGAGAAAGGGAATAATCCCACCAAAGCCAACAGCAAATATGGAGCACATTCCAATAAAATAACAGAAGACTAAATCAAACAATGAACAATCCAACACTAAATTGAAAGGACCGGAATACAACCTGTCTATATTAATCCTGAATGTAAATGCATTAAATTCATCAATCAAACATCATAATTTATAAAATGGATTTTACAAACCCATCTATCTCTTGCCTATAAGAGACACATTTCACCAACAAAGATTGGCAAAAACTGGGGCTGGTGCATTAGCCTAGCGGTGGATGTCCTCTCCTTGCACATGTCAGGTTTCCATAGGAGAGCTGGTTCCAATCCCAGCAGCTGCACTGCGCATACAGCTTCCTGCTTATGGCCTGAGAAATCAATAGAGGATGGCCAACATCTTGGGATCTTGCATACACATGACAAACCCAAAAAGAGCTCCTGACTCTTGGCTTTAGATCAGAGCAGCTCTACCTATTGCAGCTGTTAGGGGAGTGTATCAATGGACACAAAACCTTCCTCTCTATTTAGCCTCCTTTCTGTTTATCTGAATTTCCCCTAAAATGAAATAATTACTTAAAAAATGATCATTGGAATCTGAAAAGGAAAAGATGTAAAATGTTATTCAATCATGATGTAACTGAAAAAAGAGGTAGCTTTTCCACTCTTATATGAAATAATATAGACATTGATCTTTAAGAGATTAAATGAGACAAACATCTACATAATGATCAGAGGTTCTATTCAGCAAGAAGTGATCACCGTAATAAATGTATATGCACCAAATGCCATGGCACCTAAAGAAACAAATACCAATGAATTTTAAGGGAGAAATAGACTCCATTACAACAATAATAGGGCAAGTAGATGTCCAAATTACAGCAGTTGACAGATTAATGAGACTGAAACTCAGCAAGAAAAACTAGAACTCACTCAACACTAGAGCTAATGGGCTTAATTAATATCTACAAAACCTTTCATTACAAACAGAATACACTTTGTTTTCTCTCAGAACATGGAACATTTTCAGGATTGACCATATTAAATGCCACAGAACAAGCTTCAGCAAGTTTAAAAAAAAAAGAACAACAACATCCAAAAGAACTGAAATTACAGCACGCATCTTTTCAAACCATCATGCTATAAAGCTTGAATACAAAAAGTCCAAATACCACAGAAGACATGTGAATATCTAGAGACTGAATAAGATGCTTTTATATTTTAAAAAAAAAAAGGGCATAACAGAGGGGAAATTTAAAAATGCTTGAAACAACTGAAGGCATCAACACAACATATCAAAACTTGTGGAACGTGATCAAGGCAATGTTCACCGAAAAGTTCATCTCAACCAATGCTTATGCTAATAAATTAGAAAAGCACCAAGTAAATGAGCGTACCATACATTTGAAGGAGCTAGAAAAGCAACAGCAAAGCAATCCCAAGATTATCAGGAAAAAGGAAATAACCAAAAAAAAAAAAAACCGGCAATAATGCAAAATAGAGATCAAAAAACAATGTGTAAGATCAATGTATCAAAGAGCTGGTTCTTTGAAAATGTCAACAAAATAGATACCCAACTAGCCCAAATAATAAAAAAAGAGGAGGGAGATGATACAATCAATAGAATCACAGACAAAAAAAAGGAAATGTAAAAACAGATTCCTTGGACATGTATGGAATTATGAACAAGTATTACAAACAACTATATGCCAATAAATCAGAAGGCTTTCAAGAGATGGATAGATATTTGTATACATGTGATCTACCAAAGTGAATCAAGAAGCAATAATGTAAATATACACAACAAGATTGACATTGAATAAGTAATTAAAGCCCTTCCAACCAAAAAAACACTTGAGCATATAGAATTACCACAGAATGCTCCCTATTATTTCAAAAAGAACTTACCCAAATTCTACACAAGCTATTCCAAACAATGAAACTTTAGGCAATCTTTCCAAACTCTTTCTCTGAAACCAATATCACTTTAATATCAAAGCCAGCTAGAGACACAACAGAAAAAGAAAACTACAGACAAATATCCCTGATGAATACAACTGCAAAGATTATCAACAATATTCTAGCAAACAGGTTGTAGTATAGACTTACATTTAGTCTGGAGGATGGCAGAGATTGGGGCAAGCAAGGACCCCAGGAACAGCATTTGAAGGTCTTCCATGCATAACGCCACTGTACTTGAAGGGTTGGATCATGAAACCCACCAGTGAGAATCAGAACAGGGAATGGGTAATGTGAGGCTTGTCCATGACACTAACCAGCACATGAGGGAATTAGGTCTGGGGCCAAATCTGTTGGGGAGCAAATTGTCCAACTCATGGGGAAGAGCAATTTCCACTGGCACATGAAGATCTGTGGTTGGCAACAGGTCTGGTAGCAGAGCTAAGGAAATGAACCACCTGGGTTAAGATTCTTGCTGGTGAGTATGGAGATCCAGAATGGGGATAGCAAGCTGGTCTGGACATGGCTGCAAGACCCTATTTCTTCAGCATCATCCCAGCTACACGATTGCATTTGTGAAATATCCCAGCATCTAGGTCTTCCCATCACCATTGTCTATGGAGTGCCACTTCTCACAGGAACAGGATTCCCTAGCACATCTAGTATGGAATAAATGCTGTAAATGTATTTCAGGTTACTTTGCGGTCTTGAAAAATTTGCTACAGAATTACTACAATGGCTCCTTTCCCTGCCTCCACCTCCTGTGACAGCGTCTCAGATACAACAGACTGGAAAGTACCAACAAGCTTTTTGGAATGATGTTATGAACTCCATTTTCAAAACCTTTGAAACGATGTTAAGTTATACCTGGAATACATGTAAACCATGGTACTAAGTGAATTATCACTTGGCTGAACTCTCAGAGTCTGAAGTGTGAGTCATTGTTTGCGCGGGACTTTTTCAACTCCCTGGATGACATCAGACAGCATTGGTCTTTCTTTGTCTCCTTGATCTCATATAACATTCTACCTGCCAGCATCATGCCTGCTTCTTCAGTGACAGAACGCCATGCTCTGTAGTGCTAAATTGTATGTAACTGTGCATCTGCAACACATTTTGTTTATTCATTTGTTTGCTCATGGAAGCTGAGGTCAATTCCATGGCTTGACTTTTTGGGAAAACACTTGCATTGACTGTGGGAGTGCAGACAGGTCTACATGCTGGCACTTGCCGGCAGAGAATCATCCAGTTCAGTCACCATGCTGGACCCAGGAGTTTTCATTTTACTTTCATGAGGGAGCATTATCCTGTGTGCTATAAAAACTGTTCTAATTTGCATTCCCACCTAACATGCCCAAGAATTCACATTCATTCATAGTAACAGAACTTGCTATAATTTCTCTTTTGATAATAGTGAATTTTATATGACATACTAGCATAAAAACAAAATAACGGTGGATATTATGGCATGGCTTGTTAAGATGACATTAGGGATGACTATCTCATGTACAAGTTCATGTTTTTGATCACTGGACACTTTGATTTGCTTTCTTGTTAATGTTTCTCAGAAGAAACATGTAATGCCTCAAGTACTTTTTTTTCTCCTAGGCATATGACTGAGTTGGATGGAATTTTGCGCTACTAGCACCGGTCTTTCCCACTTTGCCTGATATGGGCATTCAGTGAGTCAAATGGCATACTGAAGATAACACTCTTTCTCCCTGTCCTTTAGCCTTTCATATATATAATGCACAAATAACTACATAATAGGTATACATACATAAACACATAAAATTTAAACAAGCAGAAACATATACAAGAGTTAAGGAGACATGGTGTTTTTGTACTTTAAAGCATTTCTACCCTCCCCTGTCAAAGAGGTGTGAGAGACGTCAGAAAAGTGTTGATTATAACACCAAGACAATGGGAGTGCATTACCTAATTATATCAATTTTTACATATTTGTAAACTTTCAGCCAAAGTTTATAAATTTGACATCTCAGTCATTCAACAGTGTAAAAGCAAATTTCTTTTTCTTTAAAAAAGAAAATTTTTTAGTTTTTTTTCATGTAAGTGATAGGCAGAGCTTCGACCCAGGCAGAAGCTAGAAGCCAGATACTCGTTTGGATCTCCCACCTGGATGTCAGGGGCACCAGCACTTGGGCCATCATCTCCTGTCTCCGAGAATCCATTAGTAGAAAACCGTCCTACAAGCAGAGGAGCCAAGACCTGCATCAGCATGCTGATGGAAACTGCAGGCACACCGAGTGGTGGCTTCATGCACCATTTTAGACAAAATAATTCCGCACAATTTTCATTTGAGAATATTTTGTTCATTTGGGTGAAACTGGTGTCTGCTTTCTATCACAGGCTGATGTGCTCACTGGTAAGCTTCTTGGATCGTATGAGTCTTCTGAGTCTCTCATACATAAACTCCATGAGGGCTCTGTATTTGGTTTACTCACACTCACAGTTCTATTAATCACACAAATGACCAAAGAACATTGTCCATGTCTACTTTTATAGCAGATGCACACTTTTCACACAGACAGCATTTTGAGTAGACAGTTCATACAGCATTCAATCACACTTATGATGTCACCATCCAGACCAGAGCCTTTGGCCAGAGCTGCAATACCAGAGGCCTGGGGGCTGGTGCCGTTCTGCTGACCTCTTTGTTGTTCTGATTCTTGGGGCTCAGGGTCTCACTTCCTTAGCTTTCCTTAATCCTAGTGATGGGCCATATATATCAGGCTGTAGGCAGAGTTCTTTGGGTGTTGAGCAATTGAGAGCACACAACCAGTGATGACAGTGATTTGCCAACAGGCTCCCTGTCACAAAGCAGGGCAGCATGCAGAGAGATTTCAAACATCTGGCCTCTGTGTCTTCAAGAGATATTGGACTTGTCACTGCAGAACCCAGATGAGGAGTAGGAAAACAGCAGACCCTGTGTCTGAATCCTGCACCGGGGTTTGTCACTTTAAATCCAATCAACCATGTAGTCACATACATGCCTCTTGCATCAACGAGAACCTCAGTAAGGGCCACAATATTTCTTGCAGCCAGTGTTGGACCCTGGCACGTTTCTGCTCTGAGGACCAGGCAAGACTCCAGACTTACTCTCTGTAAGGAAGAGACAAGTTAAAGGTCAGAAAGAAACCTGGAAACCTGAGCATGGATTAGTGTGGGATAGGAGATAGTCGGGGCCAGCAAAGGAAAACCCTGCTGGTAGTGAAGGAGCCACCTTGGTGTTACAGGTGGTGATTGAGGGGACCCCTGATTTCGAGTTGTAGGAGGATGAGGACTGGCATTTTTGGCTATTAAAAAGAAAAACACCAATCATCCCCACAAAGTATCAAACCAATTACATCCCTCCTGTTAGGCAAGTAGAATAGCAACCACACGGGAGAAACCACACATATTAGCGATTCTCCTCTCAGTCTTTCTGTTAAGGGAATCTTGTGCACCAACTACACAGTCACATCGTATTAAAGGACATCCCAAACTTAACAGCCCTGCAGAAAAGAACTGTAAAGACTGAGGGAGCAGATCAGACTGGTCAAAACCATTGGAAAATACACACTCATGCACATGGGTGTGTTTTCGTCTGAAGGCACTGATGTTGTGCACATGTGCCTGTGACATATACCTGTGGAAGCTAATGGTGGAAAAATAGATTTCCTTTGGGAAAAACTAATAATCTTTGCAAAAACTTGACGTGCACTGCTTGAATAACCAGCGTAACATTTTAGAAAAGAAGATTTTAATTTTGACTGTCTAGGAGCTTGGGACTGGATATTTGGAATCAGGACAGGAAAGATGGAGATGTGGTCAAATGCCCTCTGTCAGCCCCTTAGGTGACCTGTGAGTCTTTCTGGGCAGCTCCAGCTTCACCAGCATGGTACAGGATGCAACCTCCGTATATCACTTTGACACATAGGATGGTGACCAAGGACAAGGAAAAAGCTTGTGCTGGCAGGACATGTGGTTTGTGGAGACTGTGAGTGTACAGATTTCACAAAATGTGAACCTGAGTGGTGTGGATGAGATCCTGATGAATTGAAGACTATGTCTAGACATGTACACACATTTGTTAGATGAATCCAAGAATGAGTACATAGCCAGTCTGAGGACAAAACCATGGCAAGACTTTGTATTATATCCAAACAAAAGCAAATGTTTATGTGAGTTTTGCTGTGTTAGACTGTACTGTAGCACAAATTCCACCATTTAAAATTTTAAGTATTCAAACGTATTGTGCACATTTAGAATGTGCAACTGTCACCCTTGTGTATTTGCAGAACATTCTCATTAGCCCAAACAAAATGTTCTGTTCATTAAATATTGCCTGCAAATCTTACTCTTATTTCAGTACCCTGTAATCTCTCCCCTACTGTTTCCTCCATGAATTTTCCTATTTTAGGCACCTTATGTAAATGAAATCGTGAAAACATTGTAATTTACAAAGCAAAACCTGGGTTTTGTTTCTTACCCTCAACTGAACTTCAGAATATAGCTTAAGTGCTCTAAATTGGTTTCATCTGTGGAATAAATAGGGATACTAAGAAGCTAAATCATAAAATTACAAAAACATTAGTAAAATTTTGGTGCACTGTGAGCATCAAGTACTGAAACATTATTGGTGTGTGTTAATCAGTGCAATGTTTTTTTCTTTTCTCTATAGAAACTGCTCTTGATGGCAAGTATATTGGTTCAGTGGGTGAGTTCTCGCCTTGCATGCATCAGGATCCAGGTTGGGGACTACTTCAGAGTCATATACATCTGGTTATTACTTGCCTTAACAATAGTAGCCACATTAAAAGACACTGGAGAGGAGAAGCCCTAGATATTGGGCGATTCAACAAATATTATCAAGCAGTTCTGAAGGTGCTGAAGATGTGAGCGCACACTCTCATAAAATGGCTAGAAAGCTTGGAAGTCTCAGTAAAACGGGAAGATAAGAAGACTAAGTAGGGGTCCAGAACAACAGCCTAGTGGCTAAGGTCCTTGCCTTCCATGTGCTGGGATGGCATATGGGCCCTAGGTTATATCCGGGCTATTCCACTTCACCTCTAGCTCCCTGCTTGTAGCCCGGGAAAGAATTCAAGATTGTCTCAAAGGCCTTGGAATCCTATACCCAAATGGGAGATGCAGAAATAGCTCCTGGCTGCTGGTTCAAATCAGCTCAGCTCTGTGGCCACTTGGGCAGTGAACCAGCAGACAGAAGGCTTTTCTCTGTATTTCCTCTTCTCTCTCTAAATTAGCTTTTACAGTAAAAAGTAAGTCTTTACAAACATATTTTAAAACATTGAGCAATGAAATTGATACCAAAACAAACCAACAGGCAAAAGGAGACAAAACCTGATATGGACAGAGCCAGTGAACTTGAATAGAAAACAGTGACCAGTTACAAATAAATAAAAAACAAACATGAGTTTTTACAATTGAACAGAACCTCAGAAATCAATGGAAAAATATAACAAAACATCGAAACTTCTCATCTTTGGAAAAGCAGCAGAAGAGAGGCAAGAGTGGTGAAAATTATTTCCAAGGATTCATGAGTAAAAATGTTTCTATGTTTACCAAGAACATAGCATCCTGTGTACTCAAGACTTGAAACAAACTTCAAGCAAGGTAAACTCATAGAAATTACACATATCACAACAAAAGGGCTAAGGAGAAAGCACTTGAATAGATCTTGAAAACAGCCAGAAAACAATCAGACCTTTTCCAGCACCTACACTTTTCCAGCATCTGCTTTTTGGTGCTCTCAACTTGCCCTTGCCTTTTTCCTCTCAATGAATTGATCCTCACTCAAGGGAAGACAGTCAGTTTTTGAATGATTTTGTTTCCACCTAGCTCTAGGCATCCCTAAAACTGGATAACATGATCCAGATGAATAAGAAAGAATGGATAGCACACAGCAGCTGGTGAAGTATCTCAAGTGATAAAGCAAAGTTATCATATGGGAGGTGGAGGGTGTCGATGCCCACATTAACCACAGTGCTTTCCTTTTTAAAAAAAAAAAAAAAAAAAAAAAAAAAAAAAAAGCTCACCAGCTTGAATAAATTGAGGAGGCACCCATATGAATGAACTTTTAAGTTTTTAGAAAACCAAAGAGAGAATAACAAAGAGTTGGAGATGGCCTCACACAAGCACATCACAGAGGGCACATTTTATGCCTCTTCTTTCTTACTTCAGAATAACAGGAAAAAGTATAGGACACACTAGATTGTTCTTTTGTTTCCTGGCTCTTTGAGTAGCTAGGTCAACTTCACCCAGTCCTGTAGACCTAGCTTTCTGGTCATGGAGCAGAAAAGCAAAGCACTAAGCAGCAAGTGGTCCCACGGAAACTGACAGAGTGCAGCCAGAAAAAGGAACTCCATGTGAACTCCTGGGGCTGATCCTGCCCTGTGAACATATGTTTCTGATCCAGCACAACACACTTCAGACTCTGAGAGTTCAGCCAAGTGATAATTCTCTTAGTACCGCAGTTTGCATGTATTCCAGGTATAACCTAACATCATTGCAAAGGTTTTCAAAATGGAGTTCATAACATCATTCCAAAAAAGCTTGTTGGTATTTTCCAGTCTGGCATATCTGAGAGGTGGAGGCAGGGAAAGGAGTCATTGTAGTAATTCTGTAGCAAATTTTTCAAGACCTCATAGTAACCTGAAATACATTTAGAGCATTTATTCCATACTAGATGTGCTAGGGAATCCTGTTCCTGTGAGAAGTGGCACTCCATAGACAACGGTGATGAAAAGACCTAGATGCTGGGATATTTCACAAATGCAATCGAGTAGCTGAGATGATGCTGAAGAAATGGGGTCTTGCTTTGTTGAAATGGCTAGAAAATGAGGAAGCCTCAGCAGAGGAATGGAAGGCAGATGGAGGACCAAGCAGTACTTTTGATTGAAAACAAAATTAAACCAGATCAAACAAACCCAAACAATCAAAAGCACTTGTTGGTCTCAGTGCTCAACTTGAAAGGTGATAGAGGAACTCAGTGAACAGTGAACTTAAATAGAAAACAATCACAAATACAGAAAGAAATAGCAAACTGGTTCTTCAAACTGAGCAGACGTTCTAGGTTAATAGGAAAGACAGACTAAAATTCACACCTTTTTTGGATCAGATGGAGAGAAAAAATGGTATTGGGTTAAATTATTTGAAGAATCAATGACTAAAACTTTCTAGTTCTGAGGAAAGAATATCTTATGATTTGAGAATTTAAGTTTTCTTAGTAATAAAATGAAAGAAATTTAACATGTGACATGTTAACAATTCAGCTTCTAGAGTAAAATGAGGAGGATAATTTTAATGATGGTGTTTTTGTGTCAGAAAGCACTGAGATACCAAAAGAAATGTAATGACATTCTTAAATGTTGTAAGAAAAGAGCTGTCCAGCCAGAATTTACTTGCAGGATAATTTTATGACATCCCAGTGGTTGATTTAGTTTATCATAATTGATTAAGGTGGCACATTTACTTGATTGCTTCACAATAAATTATAATATCGCAATGGGTGTTTTATGTGTCACTATGAATTTTCATATTACCCAATTGACAATGGCACTAGTTTTTTAGGTTTATATCAGAATGATCATCAATATCAAACAAGTGACTTAGACCTCATATGATTTCATGAAAATCTAATGCTGGTATCAGAAAAAAAATACTGTACTAGCTTTGAGATTCCACAGGGTAATAGTTAATTTCAAAATTCCATATTCCACCCAGAGGAAGATTTGTAAAATCAGATGGGTGGTTTGTCACAAATCAATTGAGTCTGAAATCAAATTGTTTTATCCAAATTCCATTGTTATTTATAAGTTTATAATTGAATATATCACAATATCATGTTTACAAGGTGACCATGGAATATATGATTACACAATTATCATATCATAGTATTATGTTTACACTATTAATATGGTGAGTAAAAACAATGAAGTAATTATGAAATAATGTTTTATGGCAACACAACAGTAGCATATGAAATCAAAACTCGTTATTTTGGCACAACAGTCTATCATACTGCAGTTGATTATGAAGGCACAGTGATAGGTTTACAACATCACAATTGATCAAGGCATCACTGTAGTATGTTGATATCAGAATGATTGTTTTTCACAAAGCATTTATGACATCACTAAAAGTCTAAATACATTAAAATTGTGATTTATGGTATGAAATTGATTATAATTGATTATAATGTCACCATGCCAATTTTATGCAATTCCAACAAATTATGACATGTAATTATCATATCATGATGGGACACTTTGGAAGAAATGTTTTTGAAGAAATTGTAACATCACTATAAGTTTATGATATCAGAATGGTGGCTTAATACTTCAATTGTGTTCATGATATCACAGTTTACTGTGAATAATATTTGGTTTATAATATTTCCATTAATCTTTATAACATCACAAGTGACTGTGACATCACAGTGGTTTGCCAAAATTTGATGGATTATGAAATAAAAATTCTCATAATAGTAGTCATTTATTATTTAATTGATGATATCACAGTCATAGATGTTATAATTGATTTATGAATTTGCAATTTATCATATCAAAATAGCACATTTATACCAAATTGTGATTTATCACTTACCAATTGGTTATGATTTCACAATGACTATTGCAGCATACATGGATATATCATATATAGATATAAAGATAGTTTTTCCCTTCTTGCTAAGGAGCTTCCGGTATATGAAGGACTGATTCCAATAAGCCAGAATAACAATTTCAAGGTAGTAGCTCATAGTACCAAATGATAGGAAGAACAGACAAGTCTTTCCATGAGAAATATTTCTTGGCCAGATGGGAGAGGCTCCTCTCCCTGGGAGTATAACCAAGTGTCATCTCACAGAAACATATTACTTAATTTATCATTTAATGACATGAATTGGTATATAAACCAATCACTCTCTTTTTTTCTTCATTAGATGAAGACATAAGCATGATGCTAAACGGTACCTACAGACATTTTCAGCAAATATAGGCACCAAATTTATGAGGGCAGAGCCAAGACTGGATAAAATTATCCATCTAGGCTACCATTTAGAGTAGGAAACCTTCGATTAAATAGGCATACAATGTGAGCTTATGAGGAAAGACGAATACTAGAGCTATAGCTACAGTTATAAGTCAGGACATGACCAGGAAATGAATACTAGTCATTCTATAATACAAGTCATGAGGATGGAGTTGTGGTGTAGTGAATTAAGCTCACTTGCATTTTTGGCTTCCACATGGGCACTGGTTTGGATTGCTTTGGTGCCACTTTTGATTGAGCATTTTGCTAATGCAGCTGAGAAAGCAGCAGAAGACAGCACAAGTGCTTGGGTCTCTGCATCAATGCTGGAGACTGAAATAATGCTCCTGGACCTGGCTTCAGCCTGGCCATTTCCAATCCATTATAGACTTTTGGGTAGTGTGTCAGAGGATGCAAGATACTCTCAGTATGCCTTTCTATATTTATATATATATATATATAAGTCTCTCTTTCTCTCTCTTTATATATATGCTTGTATTTATGTATCTATAGATATATACATAGATATATAAATACAGATATAGACATATTTATTTTAATTTCTTTTTCAATTATTATCATCATTCTGTGATAGTTACATAGGCCCCATGATATTCCCTGCCCCCACCCCCAAACAATTCCCTTATATTGTTACTTTAGCATAGCTCCTAAGTATGCCTTTCAAATAAATAAAGTAAATATTTATTTAAAAAAGGGATAGTAGGGCTGGTGTGGAAGCCTAGTGGCTAATCCTTGCCTTCCATGAGCTAGGATCCCATATGGGCCCTGTTTCATGCCTACTTCCTTTCTAGCTTGCTGCTTGTGACCTGGGAAAGCAGCAGAAGATGGCCCGGAGTCTTGGGAACCCTCATGCATGTGGGAGACACAGAAGAAGCTTCTGGCTCCTGTCTTTGAATCAGCTCAGCTCTAGCTGTTTCAGCCACTAAGGGAGAGAACCATTAGAATGAAAGATCTTTTTGTCTCTATCTCTCCATAAAATCTGACTATTTCAATAAAAATAAAGAAAAACTTTTTTTTTTAACAAAAAAGTGGTTGGGGGATACATGTCTTATCTAAGAAGGGAATGCATCTGTGATTAAATGAAAAAGGCACTAGAATTCATCTACCGGTTTGGAGGTGTCCTGGACCTCAGAGTTGTGTCAGAAGTGAGTTGTCATTTTCAGGACCTGATATTGTGGCTCAAGGTTTTGTTATTGAATGATGGATCCATATGTTATGACCTATAATCTTGCTAAGGTTTCTTTTAGAGGGTTTTTAATGAAACTTCAAATATTAAAGGATTTAATCAGGAAGGCATTTCCTGTACCAGAGTGGGTATAGATTTTGGAGTTTGGCCCATGTTTAGTAGGTCAAATAGTCAACCGAGGCTGATGGAACTCAGCTCTTTTTCAGGTTGGCACAAGACTCATTGCTTCTTACCTGACATGAAGGTTCAATGGCTAAATCTTCACCTTTGAAGAGCCAAGATTGCATATGGGTCCCTGTTTGTGCTGCTATTGCTCCATTTCACACCAAGCTCCTTGCTTGCAGACAGGAACAACAGCAGAGTTTGGCTCAAAGCCTTGGAACCTTGTGCCAAATTTGGGAGACCTGGAAACAGCACCTGGCTCTTGGCCCCTGGCTCCTCACTTTGGATTGCTTCAGCTCCAGCCATAGGGGCTATTTGGGGCGTAACCTAGTGGACAAAAGACTTTTCACCCTGTCTCTCCTTTACTCTGTATATCTGCCTTTCCAATAAAAACAAACATTAAAGAAAAAAGACGTCTTATATTTCAGGGCAGCATGATGGCTCAACTAGATAATCTGCGTGTAAGTGCTGGCTGCTCTTTCAACTCTGGGCAGACCCACTTCCAATCCAATCTCCTGACCTAGCAAAGTATTGGATGATGACTCAAGTACATGGGCTCATGCACACACTTGGGAGTCGTAGAGGAAAGCTCCTGCCTTTGAATCAGCTCAGGTCAGACAGGTGTGAACATTTGGGGAGTAAAACGATGGTATGTTTTCTGCATCTTCGTTCTTAAATCTGTATTTTCAACTAACCCTGTTACTGGATCTTTTTATTACGTATTTATCTTTGCAAAATAATGCTAGACTGTCTACTACTATCTGTACCTGCAATGTCGGGATACACTTAAATAGCAGAAAGATGAACTTTTAACTGCATAGGAAGGACCATACTATTGTGATTATATAAGGGGAAATAGTGGAAATTGAAGAGCGGGTAAGGGAAATCGCAGAGATTATGGAGTTATATTGTACAATTAATATATATATGTAATATTTGATGAGATAGATGAAATCAATAAGATCTTCATGGTAGGCTTATGACATCAGAATCACACCATATTGTTGTGGGCTAAGGACTTGATAAGCACTCTTTGGCCTGAGCAGGAACAGGAACTCGGCTTGTGTCTAAAAACACCTAGGCTAATTGGATTCATCTCTATCCAATTTCTTGGCTAAATTAGGACTTGAGGAATGAGTACATAAGGAGAAATGAAGGAGCAATACAGAAAGAATTTGCAGAGACTTCTACCATCACTGGTCTCCTGTCAGTGTTTCATTGCCAGACCCTCTCCCTGTTCATGTTACTGGCTCTGCTGCTTACAACACCACACATGAATTGCACATGATATGAAAATGTGTCATAGAATACAATGGTGATTCTTGGCATCAAAATTTATTGTGATAGCACAATGGTTGTCTCATATGATATCACAATTTTGTATAGCATAACAATGGCTGGTTTATGACATTGCAAACTGATTTTGATGGCACAGTAGTATATTTATGTCACCATGCTGATAATGATGGCAAAAATAGTATGATTCTGATATCAGCAATTTGGTTTATCATGTACTATTTTATTACGATACCACAATGATGCTTTTTTGGATTAAAATAATGGTCTATAAACTCAACATTGATTATGACATTAAAACGGTAGTTTTGACATTAAATTAACTTTGATAGTATGATGACAAATTTATGAAACTAGAATGATGGTAAATGATATATCAATTGCTTATGACATTAAAATTCTCCATGTCTATTATTCAATTATAATTTGGGTTATGACATCAAAATTAATTATGATGGCAAAATGGTGAGATTCTGAGTTGAAAACCAATCATGAAATTACAATATCAGTTTTATAACAACACAGTTATTGATGATATCACAATGCTTGATTTGTGATATCAGACTTGTGGCTTATCACATGCTAATTAGTAATGGCGTCATATTTTTGACATTAAAAAATGTAGTCATGACATTAAAACTGACTTACAATCATAATGATTAGATATAATTAGTATTGTTTTATGATACAGTTCCATAGGCTCTTGAATTTCCTCTCCTCCCCAAGATTCCATTTTCCCATTGATATCCGCTGTATTATGACTATGTAGTGTCCTTCATGAGCAATCATAAGTCCAATGTTTTTCTCTTTAAGTGTATCCTGATATTTTAGGTATATACAATGGCAGACAGAACAGCCTCCTATTTTTAAGATACATATAATGGTTTCATGGGGAGTCCACCATTGATTTGGAAATAGTGATGTATACTACATTGCATCTCCACATGTGGATATGATAGTATCTATTACACACTTACTATACATTCTCTTAAATAAACAGTCAAAGAACAAAATCAACAACTCTTAAAAAATAGAGTATTTATGGCAACATTAAGATAAACAACATGATACAGAATGATATATGTGTCTCTGAAGAAATAAAAAAGAAAGTAAAAAACCTTCTTGAAGAAAATGATGCTACTTTATGAACTATGTACCACTAAAGAAATTAATAAGATAAAAAAAAGTTTTTGAAGAAATGAGAAGAAAAACAAAAAGGTTAATAGCTATAAAATGTAACAAAACCATGTTAAAAGGGACATTCATAACATCAGGTGTTTAAAAGCAATCAAAATATCTTAAATAAATGATCTAATGCATATCAAGGACTTAATAAAAAAAGGAATAATGAACAGGAAACAAAAAGTGATAAAATTCGGGCCTGGTGGTGTAACCTAGTGGCTAAAGTCCTCGCACTGAACGCGCCAGGATCCCATATGGGCGCTGGTTCTATCCCGGCAGCCCCATTTCCCATCCAGTTCCCCGCATGTGGCCTGGGAAAGCAGTCCAGGATAGCTCAAAGCCTAGGGACCAGCACCCACATGGGATACTTGGAGGAAGTTTCTGGCTCCTAGCTCCAGATTGGCACAGTATCAGACATTGCATTCACTTGGGGAGTGAATCTTCGGACGGAAGATCTTCTCTGTCTCTCCTTCTTTCTGTATATCTGATTTTGTAATAAAAATAAATGAATAATTCTTTAAAAAAAAGAAGTGATAAAATGCAATAAAAATAAATTGAATTGAAATTACAAACTATAAATTGAATAAAGACAAGGCAATTTTAAAAAAAGCTGAGTGAAACAGTCTTTTATTCATATTAGCAATGAAAAGTAAAATAATCAATTACAATTAGAGATAAAAAATAAATGACTCAAATTCCTGCTCTTCACATGAATCAAGACACTATTGGTCCAAGCACTGGGAGAAACTGTAATATTTTGTTGTCTAAGTATTTTTTTTTTGAGTCAACTTTTATTCTGTAATGTCAAAGCATTCTGTTGATTTTCTTTGATTCCTGATACTCTGGGCTGCATTACGTCCTTCAATTCTGAGATTTACTTTCTTATTCTTTTTAAAATATTTTCTATGGATGTCATCTTTAATTAGTGCACACATAGGATATTTGTCTTTCTGAGATTGGTTCATTTTATTTAGCATAATGGTCTCCAGTTGGGACCATTTGATTGCAAATGGTAAAATTTCATTCTATTTGATAGCTGAGTGGTATTCCAGAGAATAGATGCACCCTAGTTTCTTTATCTAGTCTTCCTTTACTGGGCATCTATGCTATGTCCTTGTTTTTACAATTGTTGATTTACTGCATTGACTATAGCAGTGCCTGTTGCTTTCTTGTTTGTGTATACCAGTTCTTTTGGATATATTCCAGGAGTAGGAGTGTTAGGTCATATGGTAAGTGAATATTCAGTTGCCAGAATATTCTCCATACTGATTTCCATGGTGTCTACATGACTCTACAGTGCACCAGCAGTGAAGTATGGCACCTTTTAAGCACAATCTCACCAGTAGATGTTGGTAGATTTCTCTATGTCTGCCATTCTCACTGCAGTTGAATGGAACTTCAGGGTGGTTTTTAGTTTTATTTAGCTCATTGTTAGGGAGCTTGAGCATTTTGTTCGTATATCTGTTAGCGATTTGGATTTGTTTCTTTGAAAAGTGTCCGCTCATTGCTAAACCCATTTTAGAACTGATTGTTTATCTTGTCACTGTGTTTCTAGAATTCTTGTTATATCCTGGATATTAGCCCCCTATCTGTTGTGTAGAGTGCAACGATTTTATCCCACAATGTTGGTTGCTTTTTTACTTTGTTGATTGCTTCCTTTGTTGTGCATAAAGATTTTAGTTTGATGTAATCCCACTTGTTTATGTTTGACTTATCTACCTGTGGTTTTGATGATTTTTCTAGGAAGTCTTTGCCTATGCCTATATCTTCTATAATATTTTCTGCATTTTCGTTTAATACTTTGATTGTGTCTGGGTGTAGGCTTATATTCTTTATCCATTTAGATTTGATCTTCTTGTACAGTGAAATGTCAGGGTCTCTTTTCTTTCATCCTAGGACTGATATCTTATTGTCCCAACAACATTTGTTGAAGAGAGCATATTTTTTTCTAAAGCTTTCTTGTCAAAAATTAAATGACTACACATGTGTGGGTTGTCTTCTTGTTCTATCCTGCTACATTGATCTTCTGCTCTGTTTCTAAACCACTGCCAGGCCTTTTTTGAGTGCCACCACCCTATAATATGTCCGAAGGTCTGAGATTTTGATCCTTCCAGCTAGATTCCTATTCTTCTAGATAGCTTAGGCTATTTGTGGTCTTTTACATTTCCATATGGAAGTTTGTATCAGTTTTTCTAACTCTATGAACAGTGTTCTTGCTATTTTCTTTGGAATTGCACTGAATTGGTTTATTGTTTTTGGAAATAAGGACACCTTTTTGATTTTGACTCGGTATCCTGGAACGTGGTATGTTTCCTCATGTTTTAAGTTCTTATATTTCTTTTTCACTGTTTTTCATTTTACTCATAGAAAGTTTCCACGTATTCAAGTAGGTTTATGCCAAAGTATTTAAGTGTATTTTCTGTTACTTTCAGAGTGATCATATGGGTAGTTCTTTATCACCCTGGGGTTCTATTGCCCTTGATTTGTATTCATCTATCCCCACCTTGTCGTACTCTCCTATAAGTTTTAGCACTATATCTATTGGGTCTCTTGGTTCTCTTATGTTTAGATCATGTGATCTGCAAACAGGGATTGTTTGTTTCTCTTTTCTGATTTGAATTTCTTTTACTTGCCTAACAGCTGTATTGAGAACTTCCAGAACCGTGATAAACAATACTGTGATAAACAGGAAAGTGGACGTACTTTCATCATTCCAGATCTTATTGGGAAAGCTTCCAATTTTTCTGATGCAGTATGATGCTGATTGGGTACTAAATAAGCTGGGGCTTATGTAACTGTCTTTGCTCCATCAGCAACCAGGTTGGAAGGGGAGTTCACCCATAGATCAGGTGAACCCAGACCAAAAAAAAAAAAAAAAAAAAAACTGCCCATTCTGCTGATTCATTTGGCCCAACATTGGAGCAGAGATGGAGCAGCAAGAAAATGATAAGGCAACAGGGTGGATTTCACTGGCTAGACGCCTACCAGTGCCACATCAGATGCCATTTTGTGTAGTGAGGCAAAGGCTATGAGAATGGAAGGACAACAGCAATGGGAGTAATCTTATTTCCAGGTAGGCATATTACCGTGAGCCTACAGGAAAAAGAGTACCAACTTGCACTTTACAGGTTTCATGCAAAATAGGCCCAGGTGGTTCCGGGACATAATGGTCAGCAACTTCATAACTACATCTATTCCACATTAGGAACCAATTTATATAGTACAGCAAAGGCTGTGAAAGTGGAGGGATAGAGGTGAGCTGCACATGAGCTAAGTTTGCAGCAAACTCACTTATGGCTCTACGCAGTTTACAGTTCCCACAAGGAAAGCAGTGCAGATGTGATATCTTATTGGCTGAACCCAAAATATTTCTGAGTGGCCCTCAGACCTAATGGACAGCAGGTTACAGCAAGCTCAGCACCATCAACAACCCAGGTATTTAAAGACACCTGGAGACTCCCTCATCCTGGGAACTGCTTGGACAGGAAATGAGAGAAAGGCTGTACAGGCAACAGTGTAGCCACAGCATGGGATCTCATGAGGCAGAAGGTGGTAGGCTAGAAGCTGGAGATATGGAGATTGTGGTGGAAAACTAGAACAAGAGCCAGGTCTGAAACTCAATGGAAGAATTGGCACAACTGACTGCAAATGAAGAATTGGGTACCCATTGTAAGCAGTGAGTGACACAGAATAGAAACCTGCCCCAAGGAGAAGAATCTGCTAACCAGAAGTGCAATGACTAAGATCAAAAGAGGAGATAGCTGCACAATCAATATTACTAATGCCTTCAAGCAAAAAAAGAAAAAAAAAAAGAAAATCATTGCCAGACTTAGCCATAACTGATGGATACATTGAGGAAAAGGGGGAATAAAAAATTTTAAAAATGTGTTATAAAGCTTCTTATCAACAACAGAAGCTCACACAAGAAATATAGAAATATATCTCACAAGAAATAGTAGCACTGAAACAAAATCAAGCAGAATTATTAGAAATGAAGGACAAAATAGAGCAAATTAAAAATTTGGTGGGCGATCTCAATAATGGAATGAGGTAAAAGAAAGACTCTCATAATTTGTAGCTATTTCTTGCCACAATGGAGAAACAATAAAAAACTTGGAAGCAGAACTTTGAGAAGCTGAAAAAAGTATTGAAAAATTAAGAGACACTATTCAAAGACCAAATATAAGATTTATGGGAATTCCAGAAGGTGCAGAAGGAGAACTTGGGTTTAAAAATGTATTCAATGCAATAACAAATGAAAACTTCCTTAATATGGAGAAAGAATTGCAAAATAGAATACAGGAAGAGCAACAAACTCCCAACAGAGTTGACTAAAAGTGATCTTCACCATGAAGCAAGCTGCCTTCAATCAAAAACAAGCAACAGACCCTTAAATGTGCTTCATAAAAAGATCAATTGACATATAGAGTAATGGCAATCAGACTCACAGCCAGCCTCTCACAGGAACCTCTACAGGCCAGAAGAGAATTGAGTGAGATACTCCAGATTCTAAAAAGAATAACTTGTTAGCCAGGAATAACTTACCCAACAAAGCTTTCCTTTGTCTTCAAAAATGAAATAAAATTCTTCTGCAGTAAAGGAAATCTCAGAGAATTCACCTCTTCCAGAGCTCCCCTAAAAATGATACTTAAAGATGTTCTCCTGACAATAAAATAACAGCATCAAATTTAAATGACAGCAGAAGATTAAGCCAAACAATGACTAAACCATTACTGAAATGATAAAAACAGATTACTACCTCACTATATTAACACTGATGAAAATTGGTTAAACTCATCAATCAAACATCATAGATTTGTAGAATGAATTTAAACAATCCATCTATCTTTTGCCTACATGAGACACATCTCAATTGGTGGAAACTGGGCCTGGAGCAATAGTTTAGCAGCTAAAGTCCTTACATTGCACACTCCAGGTTCCCAAAGGGGTACCAATTCTAGTCCTGGCAGCCCTGCCTCCCATCCAGCTCCCTGCTTATTCCCTGTGAAAGCAATAGAGGATGGCTTAATGCCATGACCCTGCACCCACATGACAAACCCAAAAGAGGATCCTGGCTCCTGGCTTCAGATCGGGAAAGCTAAAGCACTTGCAGATGCTAAGGGAGAGAATTAATGGACATGTTAAAAAATTATAAAAGCACCAAGTAAATGAGCCAACTATTCATTTGAAGGAGCTAGGAAACCAACAGCAAAACAATCTCAAGATTATCAGGGAAAAGAAAATAAGAAAACAAAAGGGGTGGTGGATAATACAAAATTGGGATAAAAAAACAATACTTCGTTGGTGTTCTTGTTTATGTGGGCCAATCTTACTGGTGTTAAGTGGTACCTCATCAATGTTTTAATTTGGATTTCCCTTATTGCTAGGGAGCTGGAACATTTTTTCATATGTTTGTTTGCCATTTGGACTTGTTCCTTTGTGAAATGTTTGCCCATTTCCCGTGCCCATTTCTTGAGTGGTTTGTTTGTTTTGGTTTTTTGGTTGTTTTGAAGTTCTTTGTATATCCTGGAAATTAGCCCCCTATCGCCTATATCGTGTGCAAAGATCTTCTCCCACTCTGTGGGTTGCTTTTTTACTTTGTTGATTGTTTCCCTTGCTGTACAGAAGCTTCTTAGTTTGATGAGGTCCCATTTGTTTATTCTGTTCTCAACTGCTATTGCTTTTGGTGTCCTTCTTAGAAAGTCGGGACCTACTCCTAGGTCTTGCAGGGTATTTCCTACATTTTCTTGCAAGAGTTTGAAGGTTTCTGGATGTAGGTTTAGGTCTTTTATCCATGTAGATTGGATCTTAGTGTATGGTGATAGATGTGGGTCTATTTTTTTGTTTCTACAGGCTATCAGCCAGTTGTCCCAACAACATTTACTAAAGAGGCCTTCCCACTTGCTTGAGCTGTCATTGGTCTTTTTGTCAAAGATTAATTGGCTGTATTTGTGTGGGTTCCATTTTGGTGCTTCTATTCTATTCCATTGATCTTCCTTTCTGTCTTTGTGCCAGTACCAGGCTGTTTTGATAACCACTGCTCTATAGTATGTCCAGAGGAACGACGCTTGCTGGCGAGGATGCGGGGAAAAGGGAACCCTACTCCACTGCTGGTGGAGCTGCAAATTGGTACAGCCTTTATGGAAATCAGTCTGGAGAACACTCAAACAACTCAAAATCTGCATACCATATGACCCAGCAATAGCACTCCTAGGAATATATCCAAAACACCTGTTTTACGACAAACCAACATGCATCCCTATGTTCATTGCAGCACAATCAGTAACTGCAAAAACATGGAAGCAACCGAAATGCCCATCAGCAGAAGATTGGATAAGAAAGCTTTGGTTCATCTACTCCATGGAATACTACTCAGCTATTAAAAAAAACAAAATGCAGTTCTTTGTGGCTAAATGGGCACAACTGGAAACTATAATGCTAAGGGAAATGAGCGAATCACAAAAGATTAGATACCACATGTTTGCATTGATTTAACCTGTAATTTTTTGTTTGGTTGTTTGTTATTTTTTGAACCTGTCATTGATACTGTCTCAACCCAGATGTTTCGAAGAATGGAACTTGCATTATTTTTAACATATTGTTTACCCAATACTGTGTCAATTAATTCCATAATGTTGTATATTGATACTGAGGCCTTGTTGGGGCTTTTAACTGACTGGATCTTTACTTTGTTAGACCTATCTTCAGACCATAGAAGGTCTCCCCAAGAGGCCACTGAACTTATCTGGACAATAAGACGCTGAACTTTATGCTAGGCATGTGTTTGCAAGCAATGAATCTCAACTGAACTTGAACTATGGTTATGCAACAAGGTGGAGGAATCCACCATGGGGGGAGGGGTATGGGAGGGGTGGGGGGAATCCCCAGCGCCTATAAAACTGTACTACATAATACAATGTAAGCAACAATAAATAAAAAAAAAACACAATACTTAAGATCAATGAAACAATGAACTAGTTCTTTGAAACTATGAACAAAACAGATATCCAAACCTGCCCAAATAATTGGAAAAAAAGGAAGGAAATGTACAGATGATACAGACAAAAGAGAAATGTAAAAACGGATTCCTTGGACATACACAGAACTATTAACTAGTACATACAATCATATACAAACAAATCAGAAGACTTCAAGAGAAGGATAGATTTGAGGATACATGTGATCTACTGAAACTGAATCATGAGGCAATAATTAAATATGTCTATAAAAAGAACTGAGGTTGAATCAGCAAGTACAAGCACTATAGAAGTCAGTATGGAGAGTGCCAAGAGAACTGAACATTGACCTGCTGTATGACTCAGGTATCCCACTTGTGGAAATATATCCAAAAGAAATGAAATCTGCATATGAGAAAGGGATCTGTAATTCTATATTTATAGTAGCAAAATCTACAATAGCAAGAACATGGAAATAACCTAGATGCCAATCGAAAGAAGAGTGGATAAAGAAATAATGCTATAGAATCAAATTTTAACATTTGCAAATAAATTACTTCAACTAGAGACTATTTTGCTCAGTGAAATAAATCAATCCCAAAAGAACAAATATCATATGTTCTTTCCCATATAAGGCAACCTCCTTGCAAAATACAAGTTCAACTGACCTTTCAATAACTTTTTTTCCTACACCTGATGGCTTTTGATATTTTTGTTTGCATAGAACATTTTTTTCCCTTATTAAATTCCTCACTGAATCATAATCATGCAGTACATCATTTTCTTCAAGAAGTTTTGTGATTTTTCCTTTTCATTTCTTCAGAGATACATAGATCATTCTGTACCATGTTATTTAACTTAAGGTTGTCATAAATTTTCTATTGCTCTTCTGGTTGTTGTTTGCTTTATGGCTTTTCATTTAAAGGAATGAATAGTAACTGTGTAAAAGAGGCAATCATATCTAGATTTGAAGGTAAAATACAGTATACATCTCTACTTCCAAATCAAAGAAGCACCCCTAATGAAACTGTTGAATGTATCTTGACAACAGCATGCTGAGCTCTGTGCCACTGTCCATACATAAAATGTCAGGATATACTTAAATAACAGAACGATAGACTTATATGACAATTTATGAGTATCTATACAGTTGTAGCAATATAGGGGAAATCAGTGTGTGTGGGGGGGGGGGGTGGGCGGAGATTTGTGGTGTGAAAGAGGAAATCCCAGAGCCTATGAAACTAGTATAAAATTTTAAAAAGGGAGAAAAAAACATGGGGCAGTTGGGCTTTGAAACAACAATATATGAGATGCTGACACTGTAGCACTGCAAGCTAAGTGTCAGTGTGAGTTCTTCCCCAAAGTGCAGGGGGGCCATAGCACAACTCCAGGCATCACTTAAGTTTTTGTGTAAGAACTTCTCTCATCCTGCATCTCCATCTCCAGGACTACTCTTGGTGGTACTATGATCCTGGAGTAGCTTGATCTCTCCTGTGTCAGCTAGAGGGCTCTGCCTACATCACTCTGCTACAGAATGGTTACTGTCAGTTCACAATGTCTGGAAGAACTGGCCTTCCCCCTGAAAAATCTAGGTATAAAGAGCACACTGCATCCTGAAGCGCTCTGACAATTGGTACTATCAGCACTACATTCCTCAGAGTCATTGGCACAGAATCTACAGGACTAAGGGGAGAATGTGCTGTTTCAACCAATCACTGTTAGTGCACAACCCTCAGCATGTCCCTTATTCACTCTGTGGCAGTTAGGTAAAGTCTCCTTAATATCTGCAAAGGTTGTGATCTGGCTTTCTGGTGCTAAAAGCCCTGGTGTTACTCAGGCCCACACTGCCAAAACTTGCAGAAGTGCTATGCACATCATAGCCTGAAGGCCACAGCTGTCAGTGCAAGTGGGCCAGCACTGCTCTTCTTTATCTGTCAGGACAAGAGGAATGGGGCCTGTGTCCTATGGCATCAAAAGGTTTATATATTTGTAACTATATACATGACTTCAAACATATAAATTCCTATAGTATATGAATATTTACATAATATGTCCACATTGTGAGGGTTAGTTATATATATAATATATTACAATATATAAACATATGTAAAATATATTAAAAGATAATGGTTATATAAATATGCAATTCATTAATATATAAAATATATTATTATATATAAACATATATACCATATTGCAGTATTATTGTATACATTACATTATATTACATATGAATATATCGTATATATTTAGCATATACTGTATATATACTATATAGTATGGTCTATGTATAAACAAGTTCATATATCAATATATTAATATGTTTATTATATTTTATATGAATATATTTTATATATTATGTTATGAACATGTAATATGTAAGAAATGTTTATATACAACATATAAATATTGCATAAATATTGTATTATATATACAATGTATAAACATATCTATACTTAAATATAGAATGCATACTATTTAATTATTAAATATTTAATATGTGTGATCCATAATGATACATATGCTATATTATATTATATATATTTAAATACATTGATATATAGCAAATATTTATGTTTGTAGACATTTTTAATATTGTATATGCATGTTTATATATTCATATATATCAATATGTATGTACTGTCAATTACTTTAGAACTGTCTAAATAATTTATATGTAATATATATTAAAGTTCTACAGTAATTGACACCCAACACCCTAGAGACTAAGAAATATATCTCTGGGATGTCCTGCCCACTCCCATAATTTCACTGCCTGCATATACTGCTGCAGACCAGGTAAGCGTGGTTCTTACAGACAGTGCAGACATTGACCAGCAGGGAAGATATGTCAGGATTTACATCGTGAGGGTCAAGTCTAACCAACACCCATTCAACAATCCAAGTCTCACCCCTCATGCACACATCTTTTCCAGTGAAACTCTATTAAAAATAATTCTTGCAGAAGTACTGTTGTCATTGCAAGGATATGAGAAATATGAGAAAACAAAATCGTATGACACGTCTAAGAGCTAATTGTTCTCCAGATATACACAGTAATCTGTAAGAAATCTAGGAAAGTCCTGAAAAAAGAATTTAGAATAATGATCGTAAGACAAATGAGATGCTACAGACTACAGAGAAGCAATGGAAGACGTGATGAACTGGAACCACAGTAGCCAGACCCAAGCCATCACTGTGATGGGGAATGGGAGCATCCCGAGCTGCAGCTTAACCATCTGTACCACACTGCCTGCCCATGGAATTCTAATCTTAACACACCTTTCTAGGCAATTCCCAAGTCCTGTCCTTCCTTCTTGTAATGAACCTTGTTCATAAAACTGCAATTCTGATGGTCCTGTTACTGTTATTCTTCTTAAAATTTGGTCTTTAACTTTTAAATCCATTCTTATCTTCTTCTGTAGGATACAACTAGTAATTTTATTTGTATCTATCCACTAGGTACACTAGACCTAATTCCTGCTTTTATTATTAAATACATCTAAATTATCACAAATAATACAGAAATCCAGGATTAGAATCAAGAAACGTGAGTTTGTCCTTCTTTTCTGCCAACTATGTAAGTCTCTATTGACTGTTACTTTCAGGCATCTCATCTGAATAAACAAATTGTGTCCAAACACATGTTGGAGTGATATAAAGTATTTCATTCATTTCCAAGATGCTTTAAAATCAGCAGCAGCTTAATGAGGAGCACCATACTGTATGCTCATATAATCCTTATTTTAATAATATATATATATATATATGTTTAAGTAATTCCTAAAATTTAGTGTGCTTCTTTCCTGTAACTAACCTTTACCTGACCTGTCATAACACATCTATTATGACAATCCTGTCTGTCTTCTTAAAACTTGGCCTTCCCCTTTCTAAAAATAATGAGATTCATTTATTTTTATTGGATTTGCAGGGAGATGAGACAGAGAGAAAGATATTCCACCCACTTGTTGACTCCCCAAGTGGTCACAATGGTCAGAGCTGAGTCAACCTGAAACCAGGAACCAGGAGATACTTCCAGGTCTCCTATATGGGTGCTGGGTTCCAAGGCTTTGGGTCAAACTCTACTGCTTTCCAAGCTACAAGCAGGGAGCTGAAAGAGAAGGGGAGCCTTCAGAATATGACCTGAGATCCGGTTGGATGCAAGGCATGGACTTTACTCACTAGGCTTTCATGCCAGTCCCAGTATTTTCCTCTTAAATTTATTCTTATAATCTGCAGGACACAACCTTTCTTGTTATCTTCCAATTGGTTACACTAGACCCATTTCCTGTTTCTGCTATTAACACACATCTAAATGATGACAAGTAATACAGAGTTCTGTGATAGAATTAAGGAATCTGAGTTCATACTTCATTTCTATCAATGAGTATGCCTAAATAAACCACTATAGACTCTTAATTCCATCAGTAACATTGGAACAACAATATGAATGGCGTGTTAAACACATGTTGGTGTAACAGAAGGCATTTAATTAAGTAGTTTCCAAATGCATTAAAATTCCCGAATCACATGTACTTTTCATTGTGTTTACAGAAAAGTGGGAAATATTTCAGCTAAAATAAGAAAAAAAATCAGGATAGAAGACACAAGAATATTTGAAACAAATAGAAAAATCAAGAAGACATCATGAGATTTTGCAAAAATGCATTAGAAAAAATAGTCCGTCAGAGTAAGGCTGGGGTAGTATCTATACTACAAAACGGAAAAAACCGGGCCCGGAGCAGTGGCACAGTGGTTAAGGTCCTCACCTTGCACGCCCGGGATCCCATATGGGCGCCGGTTCTATCCTGGTAGCCCTGCTTCCCTTCCAGCTCCCTGCCTGTGGCCCGGGAAAGCAGTCGAGGACGGCCCAAGGCTTTGGGACTCTGCACCCACGTGGGAGACCCAGAAGAGGCTCCTGGCTTCGGATCAGCATAGCATCAGCCATTGCGCTCACTTGGGGAGTGAATCATCGGACGGAAGATCTTCCTCTCTGTCTCTCCTCTCTGTATATCCGGCTTTCCAATAAAAAAATAATAAAAATAAATCTTAAAAAAAAAAAAACGGAAAAATCAGCAAGTGGCCGAATCACTGAGAACCACAATATAACTACATGCAATCTGGAATGAACACAAACTGTATGTGAATATTCCTAACCTTCAGCAAACTAGCTCCTCTCTATGTCTTACCTAATACTGTTCCTGTCTCTCCTTGCTTATCATCTGTGAATCTTGCACACACATCACAGGTTTGCAGCAAAAGTTTTCATGTTTGAAAGGTACAAGTTGTCACTATACTTGTGAAACACAAGAAGAAAATGTATAAAGCAGAGTTCACACCTAACTGACTTTCAGAATTTATCTGTTTAGACATTTACGTTGATCCAGCACTGCCCATGTCATTACAAATCTAGCGGAAGGAGCAAAAGTATGTATTTGGAGCCAAGGTGACCACCAAGTCATGGGTCAGATACTTGTTTACTCTGGAATTGTGGGCCAATGAATCCACTATCCTGAACCATGTCTGCTTAATTAGTAATTATGATAATGTATCCTTTTTGAAACTGCTGGAGGGGCCCGGCAGCATGGCCTAGCAGCTAAAGTCCTTGCCTTGAACGTGCCCAGAATCCCATATGGGTGCGGGTTCTAATCCTGGCAGCTCCACTTCCCATCCAGCTCCCTGCTTGTGGCCTGGGAAAGCAGTCAAGGATGGCCCAAGTCTTTGGGACCCTGCAGCCATGTGGGAGACTTGGAAGAAGTTCCTGGCTCTTGGCTTCAGATCAGCATAGCATCAGCCGTTGCATTCACTTGGTGAGTGAATCATCGGACGGAAGATTTTCCTCTGTTTCTCCTCTTCACTTTATATCTGACTTTCTAATAAAAAAAAAAAATCTTAAAAAAATAAAAAAGTGCTGTAATAACCATCAGAAATCACCATTAAGCATTAAGGCTGTCTAAATCAGATTTCATGAATCAATGCATAGTTTCTTATCTCTGCTTTCCTTCACAAGATAGCCTTTGAAAATATTCTGAAAACTTGGGTTAGAGATTTTTCATTGGGGTTCACTATGGAAAACAGATCACTTAAGAGAATGAGCACATTATGGTGCTTGCTCGGGGAAACAGTGACATGAACATTCCACAATCTAAGAAAAAGGTGCCACTCAACACAAAAAGGCCTTTGGAGAAACACTGAATGTAAGAGAAGAAAGAAATGACTTTGATTCACAACATTATATGAAATTGACAGTTATTTCCCAGAAAATAGTATCTTCCAGCAGAAAAGACAAACACAATTTTCAAATGACAACACACCATGCAGGTCTAGGCTAACACATGGGATCCATGTGAGATTTTTACTATTTTTTTTCTCATTGTATTAAAAGGGGGCGAGATTTTCTGTCCACTGTTTCACCCCCAAATGTCTGTGGGCAGTGTGGGCTGAACTCAATGGATCTCCCGCATGGATGGCAGAGATACAGGACTTGAATCTTCATGCTGCTTCTCTGGCTTCTCACAAGCAGATTCAGCACTCCCGTGTTCCAGGAGACATCACAGTGGCTATGCCTAACACCAACCCCAGGAGGTTTTGCTAGTTTGAGAATTTAGCCATAAAATGCTTCTCTTGGCAACCTCTTGCTTGGATTAAAATTATTGATCACAAATTGCGTTTTTCTTGTACTTCTCTTTTTGTGTATTTTAATGCTTTATTCCACCAACAACTTCTTTTATAATGAAAACTACCTAATTTGCTCCAGTCAATCTACATTTCAGTTGTAATTAATTCAGCTTTCTTATTAATATGAATAATATGAGATATAACCAGTATCAAGTCCTAGGCTTTTATTATTATTATTATTATTATTCATTGGTTTCTGGATTTTCTATTAAGCTCCATAATTTATGCTTTCAGCAAGCAATGAAGGATTACTTTGTGAAACTTGGTAGCACATTTTCAGATTTATAATGGCAAATCTTTGTGCAGTATTTCCAATTAATGTTCTCAAAATAGTAAAGGAAAAAATGGTAAACAAAAAATTGTGAAAATTGATATCCATATCTTATTTATGTAAAATGGACAAACATACAAACAGCTGACACAGAGCCATCTGAGGGCCAACGTCCCCAGTCACAGGAGTGTCCGTGTCTGTGTTAGCACCCAACCCTGCAATACCTGGTCCAGGTCCCAGTCCGCAAAACCTGGTCTCGTCCCCAGGGTTTCCGTCTCTTCTTGTGAGCATCAGGAGCTGCTGCTTTCTGCCTTCCTGCCCTCATTGTCCGCCATGTGCTTCTTCCAGAGAGCCTCATCCGGGAGGCTGCCCCTGCTGTGTGATTTCATCCCATTCGACATCCTCAGGCTCATTGGAGTTAAAGACACACTCGCCCTTGTTTAAAGGGGAGGCAAAACCTTCATGGTCGAGTCTTCCAGCGGTTCTCCCAAACTGGTGAACCCAAGGCCAGCCAGCCTTGCAGAAGAGCTAACGGTCTCACCTGGACATCCCAAAAGAAACACCCAGCCACACCCAGCGTTCTGACCTCACAATGACTGTTGCCAAGCAACTGTTAAACGCATGCGCATTGCTGTGTCTGTAGTAGGTGAGTTGCTGTGCATGCGCAGATGAGTACTGTGACCTAGGATAACTGCCCCTTGTTTGTAAGGCTCACGATTCTCAGCGACTGATTGATTTCAAATGATAGGGACTAGGCTGACTCTCTGGGACATCTTTTGAAAGGATTGCCCTGCAATTTCAGGAAGCTGAAGAACTTTTCCAGATCGTTCCATATCCTTTTGAGTTTTAGTTGATTTCCAAAACATTTGAAGAGCTACCACACAACTGTGGTTCTGTTGTTCTAGATGCTGCATCCGTGTGTTATTACTCAGTGCGTGGCCATGAGTAAGCATCTCTGTAGGCTGCCTACTCCTCTCATTCAGCCCAGTTTCCTTTACATTCATTTTGGCTGTAAATCACTGCCTCCCTCTTTCCACTATGCACAATGAACCTTTGTCAACCCATGCTTTATTTTGAGCATCATGTCATTTACTCCTACTTTCTAAAACGATGGTTTATTTGACCTGCAGAGTTTATTTTTGGCACTAAGTCTTGAATGGAAAACCATGAAATCTGCCAGTAGGCAGGGGATGGTGCTGTATTTGGAGCTCAAATGCATTTTGTTAGAATTAATTTTGCTGTTTCATCCTATCTGGATCTGATGACCTCTGCTTGAAGTAATTACTCTTCATGGTAACAGAGAATGGGAGCATTGTTTGATAGGACAGAGCTGGAGGGTGAGTGGGTTAAAGTTTTAAAGAGACTTATCCTAAGTCAGCCCATAACCACAGTATTTCAGACAGAAAAGGAAAGGGTACATTCTGAGGCTGAGGATTGCAGAAATATTGAATTTAACTTGAGACAGTGGCAGCATGTTCATCCTCATGAGCAGGGACCCTTGGCAGTCACACAAGTGCCCGCAACCTAGCACCTGACCCAGCAAACAGGAACAGGCCATAACCTACCTAGCACGGTTACCTACTGTGAACTCAGCTTCCTCATGTTGCAGTGATGAGACGGGAGCAAGAGAGATCCAGCAGCTGCTAACACCTGCTATTTCCTTGCAGTAAAGCCCATTGCTGACCAGACCCTGTCCCTGCATACTGCCCTGTCTAGGTTCAGTTAAAGTGCAGTCCTGGCTGTGACCCTCTCTACTATCAGTTTTGGTGGGGGTCCACCATGTCCCCTGTCCTACAATTCAGGATCAGCATTGGGAGCAGTGGCCTAATAAGCTGCTCCTGCCACTTCACATGAAAGCCAGGGATGGGAACAGGCTTCGCCAGGCTAGGCTGTAGTATTTAGTGACCCATGCTCTCCTGTCAAATTGCCCCCAGCTTGGAATTTTGCACATGGTAATAGGTGCTGTGGCCTAGCCCGGCATGGCCCACCTTGCTCACCCTTTGTAAGTTCTTGTGGGCTTTCTGTTCAGCAGACCCAGAGACCTCTGAAGGGTGAGGTGACAGTGTTCCTCTTCAGCAGAAACACTGAGAGAAGTCACAAGGTTATGCAGGAGAATGGGACAGGGAAAAGTGAAGTCCTGACAGTACGTCCAGCTGACAATACTGTGATTGGCTGAGAGATCTGTCTATCTCTCTGGGCCCTCCGATGAATTTTGCATTCAGGAAGCACAGGAAGCTATGTCCCAGGGCAAACTTGTTACCTGCTGGAAAGCAGAATGGATGTAAGATTTGACTTCCCGGAGATGTTTACAAATGTAGTCCTAACAGAGTGGTGAAGAAATAGTAGAGTGCAGCCAATGGTTCTAGTTCCATGCCCAGTGAACAGGCCATGTGTGGGTCTCAGTTAGCCAAGGACACAGTGTGCCATCTGCCTATGGCCTCTCACATGGCCTAGATAAGCATAGATCCAGGGTCAATCTCCCACAATAACCAGTACTGGCTTCGTCTTGTCTACTCCAGTCCCAGCTCATGCCTGCAGGTGCTGAGGGTCAGCTCAAACAAGGCACCTTTTAGTCCTAATCCTCATGTGTTTTAGCCCAAGCTGGTCTGGTCTTTAACCCACCCTGGCTATTGCACATATCATCAGGGTGCTGGAGACTGGCCCAACTCAATCTGCTCCAAGACCTGGCCCATATTTTTATCTGTATCCAGCCTCAATTCAGTTCTTGTACTCACCAATGTGAGCTGAATCTTAACAGCTCTCAGTTATAGATGTCAATCAAACTGGTGAGAGCTCAAGGAAGAAAGACATGGCCTTTCTCTAGTACCAGCTGTCACTATGGTGGGTGCTACAGCCCAGCACTGCCTGGTCTACCCCCTGACCTGTCTCTCTTGGGGAAATGATGTGTGCCATAACCTAGCCCGGTATGTCCTGCACCCACTTCGCTCTTGTGAGTGCCAGTGGGTGCTGTGGCCTAGCCCAAAGTAACACTCTGCTGTGTCCAGCCAACACACAGACTGAGGGACACTTGAAGCCTTGTTCAGCCTCATTCATGCTGGCCCTCCCACCCATCAATGGAAATTGCAGCCCAGCAGGAGATCTCCCTTAGATTCCTTATGGGGCCCAATCCTAACCTTGGATCTTTTTTTTTTTTTCCTTTGGTGACACAGTTTCATAGGCTGTGGGATTCCCCCAATCTCCTCATGCACTTCTCCCATGTTGGACTCCTGCACATTGTTGCAGTAGTACAGTACATATCCTGTCATTATCCCTCATTGTGAGCAATGTACCTTGCATAGAGTCCAGCATCTTATTGTCCAGAAAATTTAAAGGTTTCTTGGGGAAACCAGACCTGGTCTGAAAATAGAGCTTGCATAATATCATTTCCTCCAATGAAAAGTCACAACACAACATCAACAACAATGTACAACATTATGGTGTTAATTGGAATGGTATTGAGTGACTAATATCTTAGAAAATGCAAATTCTTAACCACATCCCCTGTGACTACTTCATTGACATCTCAATTGTAGTTTTTTCACAACTGGCTGCTATACACCTTAAATTGGTAATAAGGTATTATTCAGCTGTCTCGTTTCTATCTTAATTTTTTTTTATTTAGCAGTTTATAGTATTTAAGCATAATTTTTACTGAACTTGGAGAATTTTAGGATAGTTCAAGCAGGCTTACAACTCTAACAAAGTGAATGTTAACGATTGGAGCACAGAAGACTATTACGAGTCGTGAGCAGAGACATTTTCAATACGTTAGTGAGGAGGAACTAATCTTTGTGTCCTATCTAGTAAGGTATATGTGAGTCCACACTGACCATTTCCCATTTGGTTCTAAGCTTTCCTTATTGGTCTCTGACTATCTAACATAGTTTTGGTGGGGCTGGACCTATGGAGCGACTCTGATGATCATTGCAAGAGAGGGTAGGGATCCAAAGTTGGAACTAAGTAAGGACCAGAGAGAGCTCCCCTCCCGAGTCCTGAAGGAAGTTGACTGTTCCATTTCTGAGGACTGCTCAGGGTTCCTGACTGTTGTTCCGATGATGTTAGAACCCGTGAGGAAGGATCTGGGCTTCTTGCATCCCATGTGGGAGTTTTGAAAAGGAGTGGATGACCTCAGAGTTCTGGGCCTGCAAGGGCATTCCATTTCCCAGTAGTCTCCTTGGCAGTTGGGATATAGCCCTTGGTGCCTGTGCTAATAGTCCTAGGTGAGGATTTGGGAATCTCCAGGGTTGCAATACAAGCCTCCTCCTGTCCTCATGCTCCAATCTGGGGTCCCCCCGCTCTGTACACATGACTTCCTATTATGCAGCTGTCAGGATCACTCCTGATTCCCACTGTATGCATTTATAGTTTTGCTAATGTCTAATACAGATTCAATTCTGATATCTATAATTTACCTGTTATATTCTGGTTAGGTCATATTTAACATCTTCTTCATATATTCTAAGAAGGTAGAAAATTTCTCTGCTCTCCTGGCCCATTATGGAATAATATAAGGTATTAAAAGCAAATTCTGTTTTTCAGTTCTTTGATGTAGATCATAAGCAGTCTGATTCACACTGATTTTTGGTTCATTGGTTACTTCACAATATCTTGTTGCATGTGATACAGGCTATTTGAAGTTGAAATAATATTACAATTTACAGATACTTTTTCATATGGACATCATTTTAAATTATATTAAGGCAAACATGCGGTATCTAACCTTTTGTGATTGGCTCATTTCCCTTAGCATAATGATTTCCAGTTGGGCCCATTTGGCCACAATAAAAAATGCATTTTGGTTTTTTGTTTTGTTTTGTTTTGTTTAATAGCTGAGTAGTATTTCATGGAGTAAATGAACCAAAGCTTTTTAATCCAGTCTTTCAGTTGTTTCCAAGTTTTTGCAATTATTGATTGTGCTGCTATGAACATAAGGTGCATGTTGGTTTCTGGAGTAGCAGGTGTTTTGAATATATTCCTAGAAGTACTATTCCTGGATCACATGGTATGCAGATTTTTAGTTGTTCGAGTGTTCTCCGTACTGAATGCCATAGAGGCTGTAGCAACCTGCAGTCCCACCAAGAGTGGAATAGAGTTCCCTTTTCCCCACATCCTTACCAGCAAGTGTTGCTGGTAGTTTCTGTCTGTGAACCATTCTTACTGGCATTAGGTGGTACCTCACTGATGTCTTAATTTGGATTTCCCTTATTGCCAGAGAGCTTGAGCATTTTTTCATGTGTTCGTTTGCCATTTGGGTTTGTTCCTTTGTGAAATGTCTGTCCATTTCCCATGCCCATTTCTTGAGTGGTTTGTTTGTTTTGGTTTCTCTGCAGATCTTTGTATATTCTGGAGATTAGCCCTCTATCATCTATGTAGTGTGCAAAGATCTTTTCCCATTCTGTGGGTTGCTTTTTATTTTGTTGATTCTTTCCTTTGTTGAAGAGAAGCTTCTTAGTTTGATGTAGTCCCATTTGTTTATTTTGGTCTTGATTGCTATTGATTTTGGTGTTCTTTTTAGGAAGTCAGGGCCTACACCTAAATCTTGCAGTGTGTTTTCAACATTTTCTTCCAAAGTTTCAAGGTTTCTGGATGTAGGTTTAGGACTTTTATCCATTAGATTTGATCTTAGTGTATGGTGAGAGATTTGGGTCTAACTTCTTGTTTCTGCAGGCTATCAGCCAGTTGTCCCAACAGCATTTATTGAAGAGACCTTCCCATTTCCCTGGGCTTTTTTTTCAAAGATTATTTGGGTGTATCTATGTGGATTTCCTTCTGTTGCTTCTATTCTGCTCCATTGATTATACTTTCTGTCTTTGTGCCATTACCAGACTGTATTGATAACTACCACCCTGTAAGATGTAGAGGTGAGGAATCATGATCCACCCTGTTAACTTCCTGTTCTTCAAGATGGTCTAGATATTCATGTTTTTTGTGTTTCCGGATGAATCCTTGTATCATTCTTTGCAGTTCTATGAAGAATGTTTTGTGTAATTTGTTTTGGATTCTGTTGAATATGTTCAATATTGCTTTTGGTAGTATGAACATTTTAATGATTTTGATTTTACCTGTCCAGAAACTTGGTATGCATCTCAATTTTTTAAGGTTTTTTTCAATTTGTTCCTTAAGTTTTTTTTTGTAGTTTTCTTCAAAGTGCTATCCTACATTTTTAGTTAGGTTTATTCCTAGATACTTCATTTTCTTCTCTGCTATTTTGAACGGTACCTTGCTGGTTAGATCTTTTTCCATCTTGGGGCTGTTTGCATACACTATGGCTGTTGGTTTTTGTGCATTTATTTTGTACCCTGCCATTCTACCAAATTCTCGTATGAGTTCTAGCAGTCTCTGTATTGAATCCCTTGGTTCTTCTATGTATAGAATCAGGTCATCTGTGAATAGTCAAAGCTTGACTTCTTTGTTTCCCATTAGGAATCCTTTGATTTCTTTTCCTCGTCTTATGGCCTCTGTGAGTACATCTAGTACTATGTTGAGTAGCAGTGGTGATAGTACACATCATTTTGTGTTTCAGATCTCAGTGGAAATGGTTGCAATTTTTCTCCATTCAGTGTGATGCTGGCACTGGGTTTTCAAATATTGCTTTGATTATGTTGTGGATTGTTCCTTCTATGCCTACCTTGGTTAGAGTTGTTAGCATGAGATGGTTTGGGATTTTGTCGAGAGTTTTTTCTGCATCTATTAATACTATTATATGATTTTTGATCTTCAGGTTTTGGAAGTATTGTATTACATTTATAGATTTGTGAATGTTGAAAAATCCTTGCATTCCCAGGGATGAATCCTACTTGATCCGGATGAAAGATCTGTCTGATTTTTTCCCTTTTTTATTTTGTTGGCTAGAAATTTCTTGAGGATCTTATCATCAATGTTCAACATGGATATTGGTCTGTAGTTTTACTTCTCTGTTAATTCTCTCTGGTTTTGGGAGTAAGCTGATGTTGGCTCCATAGAATGAGTTTGGAAGGGTTGCTCGTTTTTCTATTGTTTCAAAGAGTTTGTAGAGAATTTGGGTTAGGTCTGTTTGGAATGATTTTTAGAATTTAGCAATGAAACCATCTTGGGCTGCTCCTTTTTTTGTTGGGAGATCTTTAATTATTGAATCACTCTCTCCCTTGGTTATAGGTTTGTTTAGATCTTCTGTTGCCACTAGGTTAAGTTTGGGTACATGAAGAGATTCCAAGAATCTTTACATTTCCTAGTAGTCTTCTGATTTGGTGGAGTAGAGTTGTTTGCAGTAATATTCTAAATGGGTTCTTAATGCTTGCAGTATCTGTTGCTAGGTTGTCTTTTTCATCTTTGATGCTATTAATTCTTATTTTCTATCTCTCTCTCTCTTTTTTTTTTTTTTTTTTGCTTTGTTGGTTGGGCCAGTGGGGTGTCTGCCATGTTTCTCTTTTCATAAAAACAACTTTTTGATTTGTTGATTTTATGTATTTTTTGTTTGTTTTGATCAATTTGGTTTATCTCCTCCCTTGCTTTGATTATTTCTTGGTTCCTATTGTTTATGGGGTTGTTTTGCTGCTGTTTTTGCAATTTCTTTAAGTGTGTATTTAATTCCTGTATTCGGTGTCTTTCTTAAGCCTTGGCATAAGCAACAATTGTTATGAAGTTACCACATAAGACTGCTTTGGCGATGTACGACAGTTTTGGAATGTTGTATTTGAGTTTTCATTGGTTTCCACAAAATTTGATGTCATCCTTAATTTCTTCTCTGACCCATTGTTCATTAAACAACATATTGTTCAACCTCCAAGAGTTTGTATATTTCCTGTGGCATTTTGATTTATTGATTTCCAGTTTTACTCCATGGTGGTCTGAGAAAGTGTATGATACAAATCCAAATTTTTAACATTAGCGAGACTTTTTTGTGTCCTATCATGCATTGCTGGAAAAAAATGTACATTCTATGTTCATAGGATGGAAGGTTCTGTAAATGTTTACTAAGTCCATTTGTTCTATTGTCTGTGTGAGTTCTGTTGTTTCTCTATTGAGTTTCTATATTGTTGATCTGTCTTTTGGTGTTAATGGTGTGTTGATGTCTCCTAGAACGATTGTATTTGCATCTATGTCTTAACTCTGTCAGTAATTAATGTACCTGGGTGCACTTGTGTTCGGTGTGTAGATGTCTATAATGGTAATCATTTCCTAATGTGTGGTTCCCTTCAATACTGTAAAGTGCCCATATCTGTCCTTTACATGTTTGTCACCTTGAAGTCTATACCATTTGAAATTAGAACCACTACACTAGCCTATTTTTCTCATCCATTGGCGTGAAATCTTTTTCCATCCCTTCACTTTCAGTTTCTCAGCTTCTTTTTTGGTTTTTGGTCAGATGTGTCTCTTATAGGGAACAGATAATTGGGTCATGCTTGTTCATCTGTTCTGTTAATCTATGTCTTTTGATTGACTAATTTATGCCATTTTTGCCAATTCTCAATTCTTCATGGAAATTTTTGAAAAGTAAATATGCAATGGTTTCAGTATAAATTCTGAAGGATGACTGAAATGTAAACAACAGTGCATTTTGCTATCAGCCACCTGGTGTCTATTCACGTGAGATTCTGCATTTTGATAATTCTCAAATTTACTATCAATGTAGTAGATAATAGGCTGTCAGCTATTTTTGTTATTCATTGCATCTCCAAAATGAGGGGTATCAACTACTGTCAGCAACACTTGAATATTGCATTGTTTGAATAAAATTTTGTATTGCTTCACTTGTCCAATTTTGTTATCGTTATTGTGTGAGAAGGACTTGAATCTGCTGAACACTAAAAAGCTTGAAGCAATCATGAGTTTTCCAGTTCAGATTTATGTACTACTACAGGAGTGACTTTAAACCCTCTCTTTTGCTAATTTTCTGTGCATCTACTTTGACAGTTGGCAGAACACACAGAGCTTTCAAGGTTCTTTGTTGAGCTACTCTGCAGGAAATGCATTTCCATCATTTCAATGTTCTAGATTTCAACAAAACAAATACGCAGAGGAATAATACAAAGAAACAATTTAAGAATTGTAGGGACAGATTCAGCCCAAACAGGTGAAAGCAATCCATCACAATGTAGTCATGGGTCTGCGGTTGACACTGTTCCACTCAGCAGCTGTAATTCACACTCAAATTCATTCCCAGGTGTGATGTCTCTATTTTTGATTCATCTAAACCCCAACAGTATTATTATTTTTTCCCTTACATCCAAATATATGTAATTTTTCATGCTTTTCCATTTTTTAAATTTTTAACTTTAATAACATAAGTTGAGAACGTGGAATGCAAATGAAAAATTTCACCCTCTAGACATTTGTTTGGGCTTTAATGCAATTTTGTTTTAATTTTTGTTAACATAAATTTTGAAATTCATCTTCTGTCCCTGTTTCCTTATTTTTGCTTTTCATCCTTAAATTCTTTGCTTAAACTGAGGCCATTTTGTTAGTGAATAGTTTGAATCTGAATCAATTAATACTTTGTTCTATGTTAAGTGTCACCATGATATAAACATGGATATTCAGAACAAAGAACACAATTTCAAAGAATCTGCATTGCAAAACCGACTTTAAACATTAAAGAGAGGTTTCCTGCTTACGCTTTTTCCCATTAATTTATATCGTTGGTTATAATAAATGTTATAATAAATAACCTTTATAATAATAACTAGTATTATATACTTCTGGGTACCAAGTCAGCTGACAGTCCCAAACCATTTCAAACCAAGTTAACCAGTGTCTCAGGGCTGTCTTGTAGCTCTAATGGGAAACATATCCATTTGGAACCCTTCTCATCCATTCTAAACAACCAAATAGAAAAATGTTGGAGATCTTCCCAGCACTGGCCTAGTTTAGATTTTCTTTCACCACACACAGCATGAGGGATGCAGTGCCTGTGCATAGTGCTTGTTCCTGGGCTCCTCTGCCCAAGGAAGATCTTGACTCTTTCCTGCCAGAGGTCCTTATGGAATGGTCCTGGGACAAATGATTGGTTAGGTCCATCATATCTGCCATGATGTTAGTTGTTTTCTGGAAGGAAACATGAGTAAATCATTAGACAATTGTGGCAGGAAGAATGATACAATATCAAACATGTATCAAATGTGGATACAGGGCCGGGTGCAACAGTGTAGCCCTTAAGGACCTCGCCTTAAACAGGCAGGGAGCCAGTATGGGCGCTGGTTCTAATCCCAGCAACCCTGCTTCCCATCCAGGTCCCTGCCTGTGGGCTGGGAATGCCATCGAGGACAGCCCAAGACTTTGGGACCCTGTACCCACGTGGGAGACCAGGAGGAGGTTCCTGGCTTTAGATTGGCTCAGCTCCAGCCATTGCGGCAGCTTGGGGAGTGAACCACCAGATGGAAGATGTTCCTCTCTGTCTCTCCCTTTGTATATGTGCCTTTCCAATTAAAAAAAATAAATAAATCTTTATAAAAATGTGGATACAAATTCTGTTAAAATTATGTAGCACCTTTAACAACGTGCCACATATAATACAAATGATATTATCGAATACAAAGATCCAGATGCCAACCCAGTTCATCACTGAACCCTTGAGGTTGCCAACCACCCTAGACTGATTCAAAAGTGTCACAATGTGATAATGGCCACAGCAAAATCCTCTTCAGGCTATGCTTGATGAGAATCACTTAAGAGGAAGAGAAAGCCTAAAACTAACAAAATGTAACACTAGACTGCCAAAATTGAGATTCAATGGAAATGTACATTTAAAAGAAGTGGTACATAATTTGTCCCCTTCTTTGTGAATTTATAAAGTTGTGAAGATGAGTGGGCCAGTTAGCCTTCATCTTCTCTAAAACGAATCCCGGGGATTTCTTCTTCTTCTTCTTCTTCTTCTTCTTCTTCTTCTTCTTCTTCTTCTTCTTCTTCTTCTTTCTTTATCTCTTATAATTTTAAAATCCTTATATCCAGAACAGCCCCAAAGATCACCTGCAACTTTAAACAATGACCAAGCATAACACGTGGGTCTCCTGTAAGGTTTCAGACTCTGGATTGGGCAAAGAGTCAGCAAATCTAGGGCAGTGTCTTGTTTACACATTCTTAAGACATTTTTTAGCCCATTTGTCCTCAGCAATCAGCTGACAAACCAATGCACCATGCATGGTTTCTGTGAATTTTTAAATATGTATATGAGATTTTCACATAGATGGTATTAAAGTTACTCTTGTCTGTGATCAGCTTCCCTCCCATTCTGAATAAAAGCTTTAGAAATCTGTCCTTGTATGGAAGCTATGCTCATCTGTATCATTGCTTTCACTAGAAAAAGATGTAATTGCAGGAGGCACTTTATTTATGATACTAATTATACACTTTTTATTCATCAATACATTTATTCATTAATACCTTTATTTGAAAGAAGAGAATTAAATTAAAGTTCCCACCTCTAGCTTTACTCTCCAATTGCCTTCATTAGAAGGAGATTATAGAGCATGACAGAATAGTTGTTAAAGTCCTCACCTTGAATGAATCAGGATCCCATATGGATGCCAGTTCTAAACCCGGGGGCTCCAGTTCCCATTCAGCTCCCTGCTTGTGGCCTGGGAAAGCAGTCGAGGATGTCCTAAAGCTTTGGGACTCTACACCCATATGGGAGACCTAGAAGAGGCTCCTGGATTTGGATTGGCTCAATTCTCTTCATTACGGCCGCTTGGGGAGTGAACCACCAGACAGAAGATCATCATCTCTGTCGCTCCTCTCTGTACATCTGCCTTTCAAATAAAAATAAATAAATCTTAAATTAAAAAGGAGATAATAGAGAAATGGTGATCTTAGCTGATGCCTGGATGCCTGCATCCCTTATATGTTCCAATGAAAGTCCCTGCTGCTCTGCTTCTGAACAGGTCCCTCCCATGGGTCAAAGAAAACAACCAAAGATGGCCCAAATTCTTGCACTCCTGCCTCCTGTGTGAAAGACCTGGGTGGTATTTCTGGCTTCTGGATTTGTTGCAGCAGTTTGCAGAGGGAACCACCATGTGGAACATGTTTTTCTCTGTGCCACTTTGCTCCTCAAATAAATAATAAAAAAGAAACAAAACTTTTAATAACGGAAACTGAGTGAAATAACAAAACAGTCTCTTTTGTAGTGTTTACTCCATCATTAAACATTTATGTTTATCTTGTCACATGGAATAAACAAATCTGAGAAGTCCTGATGCTTAGCCTTGTTCTGTGTCTATTCTGAGAACTGCAGGGCCGATGTAGTTGGGACACAGCCACGCACTGGTGTTTGGAGTGGCGCAAAACATACAGAGGGACTGTAAGAATTAACCAATAATCTGTGAAGGAGCAATCCATCCATTCACAGCCCCAAGCAGTTGTGGATGATCTGAGTGGTAAACGAGATCCTGACAGCAAATGCCACAAGGCTGGGCAGCTCAGAAGAGGCACCAGGCCATTTCCTCTTGAACAGCTTCATTTTTTCCTCTACTTACGGGGCTTAGTTGCCAGAAGTACAGCTGCTCCTGTGGTGGGAACAATGTCTACCGAAGTGAGGTCTCAGTTGTGCCCACCCAATACAGCACATTCCTTTGCAGCAGGGTTAGCCGTTGAGGAGGGAGGAAATGGGAGGGAATGAGAGCAGTGCTCTCAACATAGTCATCACTGTAGGGACATCTAGGGTGAACCCGGCTGCTGCCTCCTCCTTGTTGTCTTCTGCACAGATATATAGAGGTCATTTCTAAAAAAGTGTTGGGTCCCTGGGACCCATGTGAAATCCAATAAATGAGGCCACACCCTCACTCATTGAGGACTCGAGCATAACAGCAGAATTTGAATGTTCAGAGCTAGTGGCATTATGAATCATGGTCAGTGAACATTGAAAAGATAAGTAAACAAATAAGGACGCTGAGAAGGGCAGACAACTAGAGATTTGAATTCGGGATTCTCTGCATGCTGCCAGTATATAGGTCAAGAAACAGCTCCACCACACGAGATGCCCTACCTTCCTTAACATAACTCCCCAAAACAGCCAATAATTCTGCACTGAGTGGCCATGTATACCAATGTTAAGCACCTTTCAAGTGTTTAGAAAGTATATTTTAAGGTACCTTTAACATAGCCTATTAGGAAAAGCTCCTGAGCTTTGGTTGTAGTGGGAAGGATGAGATCACAATCAAGTCCAAGGGACCTGGACCCTCTGAGACCTGCTCATCATCAAGCTGCCTTCTGCTCATTAGAGCAAATTAAGTATAATTAGAATCAAGATGTTTCTGGACTTGACAATCAAGGCCAGAGCAGGGAGAGGGCAGAGTTGGCCCCAGGGACCCACAGCATGTAGAAGGAGCCAAACTCATCACATTAACATGTTGACAGCAGTGACAGCATGTCTGAGTGCATGGACTCAACCAAGGATAAACAGTTCTGGCTGTGCGTCTCTGCCACAGCTCCTGCCAGTCTTGCAGACTGCTCAGGTGAGTGAGACTGAGTATGTGTGTGTGCTGGGGTAGCTGCCTTTGCTCTGGAAGAGACATTGTTCCAGACAGGTTTATTCAGGACCAGGTAGGGAGAGGGCAGCATCTCAGATTTTTCCTCTTCTCTTGGATAAGGAATGCAAAAGCAGCCAGGGAGAGGGTGGCTATCACTTCCCAATGCATGCCGCATCAACTGCTTGTGTGGCTTTGGAGGGGGACTATGTGCAGCGGAGCCATTGATTCCCCCAGCTTGAGGCTGCTCCAATTCCCAGATGTGAGGGAAGCCGGGAGGGAGGCAGCAGTGGGCTGTCAGCCTGTGTGGGGGTTCCCGCTCCCACAGACTCACGGCTTTTGTGCACTTTGCAGCTCAGGGACTTTTGTTGTGGTTTTATTTTCACTTTATTTGTTTTTTATTTTGGGTGTCCTAGTGCCCTTCCGTTGTTTCAGCATGGGATCCTTTAACTTTATTTGGTATCCCAGGATTTTTGACATTCATTTTTTTGTCATTCCTTTAAATTACATACTGAAAACACAGTATAATTCTTCGATGTCATGAAACACAGACAAAAACACCCTTAACACATGCCCTTGCTCCTCACTGCAGACTAATCCAGGACAAAACACTTCCCAATTTTAACAATGTTTGGTCTCATAGAGACAATGTGCAGACAGACATTCGCGAGGCTAGGCACTGATCTTCAGAGTGGCTCATTGTAATCCAGTTTTCTGACACTCTGCACTGTCACGCCATCCAGACGTTATTGCTGTGAGTTTCCAATTTTAAAGCATTTATGGAAACTATGAGGAGGAAGATAGTATAGAAGATGCAACTTTGGCTCATGTTTCATTCATCTAAAGATGCAGAAGCAGAGCCCAACAGAGCCCAAGGGGAGGAAGCACAGGGCCCCAGATGAAGGAACAGGCACCAGCCAGACCAAATCTGCAAAACCAGGCTCAGGCAAGGGTGCTGCACTGACATCACTGACATTAGTTACTTTCTCAGAATCTCAAGGGGCCTGGGCTCTCAGCCTTACCAGGAGGAAAATTCTTGGAAACACTCATACATTTGAAATGACAAATCTTGGGGTTGTATTTATGAAGAGAGTCTTATTTGTATTGTCAAACATGTTTGCTTGGTTTCCAACTGAAGCAGATGCTTGACCATTACTTTAAAAGCTGAATGGTCTAATGGCCTTCAGACAGTTTAAACCAAAAGCCCTTCAAATCAGAAGCACATGTTCTGCTGTTACAGACAGAGCCTGAAATTTTAATCCCAGTGAGGCATGTGGCCTGCTTTCCTCTTCTCTTGCCTCCCTGCAGCTGGAAAGACAGGATGCTGTTAGGCACAGCTGAGTCTCTCAGGCAGTTTGCAAGGTCTTCTCCAATGTGCCTGCTGGGTACTTGCAGCTGCAGTTCCTTCCAGGCATGCCTTCTCTCTCACTCAGCAAGATGACATTTTTTTTTAGAAAAAGATTTATTATTTCTATTACAAAGTTAGATATACAGAGAGGAAGATCTTCATCCCAAGATTCACTCCCAATGTGAGCACAACGGCTGGTGATGTGCAGATCCAAAGCCAGGAGCCAGGAATTTCTTCCAGGTCTCCCACACGGGTGCAGGGTCCCAAGGCTTTGGGCCGTCCTCAACTGCTTTCCATGCCACAAGCAGGGAGCTGGATGGGAAGTGGAGCTGCCGGGATTATAACCAGCACCCATATGGAATCCTGGCGCATTCAAGGCAAGGACCTTAGCAACTAAGATATGCTGCAGGGCCCAAGGCCACTTTTGAAGCCTGCACAGGATATAGGCAGTGAACCCTCACCAGGGATGCATTCAGCACAGTGGACCCCCAGGTCCCTGCTGCACTACAGTGTCACAGTGTGGACCCTTAGCATGGTGAGTGCATTTCCTTCTAGATACATCTATTTCCTCAGGTGCAAATGGCCTGACCAGCATCTTGTGCAACATGGCTCTTGCACTCCTAGACTTGCAATTATGACAAGAGACCCTCTTCATTCCTCCCTGTGACTAAATCAGGAAAAAAAAAACTTACCATAACTACTTCTACTCTTAAAAACCTATAAATCAAAGTCCTTTGAACACTGAAAAATCTGAAATTAGATTGTAAACTCACAGGATCCAAGAACTGTAAAACTGAGTCTGCTCAAAAGGAAATCAGAAAATTGGCACCTATCTTTGTGCCTGTATACTTTTTTATGATGGTATTTTGATTACATATTACATATTTTCCTGTCTTAAATGCCTCAAACTGGGAGACAAGATCAAATGGTTTAATCAGGAACAATGTGATGTTTGAAAGTCTGGGCATCATGTGGAATGACGAAATCTGGTTAATTAACATGCACATTACCTATGGTATTTCCTTCTGTTTTGAGATTTTGCTACATGAAGTAGTCACAAATATTTGCAATATTTGACCACCAGTACAAAGAGCCAAGAGACAGATAAAAGGTTAAACCTAGTAGCTGCCATTTGATGTAGTAATGAAGATGCTGCACTCCAATAGGCAGGAGGGAGTAGTTAAGGAGTTGAGTTCTTGCCACACATGGGGAGATCCAGATTGAATATCTAGGTCACAGGCCACCCTGAGATGTTGTAGGCATTTGTAGAGTGCAGATGGGGAGTATCTCTCTCTCTGTCTCTCTCCATGTTTCTCTTCCTCTCTCTGCCCATAACAAAAACCAAAGATATATACATTCACAATTATATTCCAGTGAAGTTAGAGGAAATATCTCCCAAATGATAACTTTTCATTTTATGATTTGTTTATTTTATTCAATGGCAGAGTCACAGAAACACACATACAGAGAAAGAGAGAACAAGAGAGAGAGAATTCCTTTTCTCTCCAAGTGGTAACAAGAGCCAGAGCTGGGCTAAGCCAAAGCTCCTCCAGGTCTCCAATGAATGCAGGAGTCCAAGTACTTCCATCAGCTCCTAACATTGTCCAAGGCAGTTGTAGGCAGATGAATAGGAAGTGGAACATGTCAGACTCAAATTGGTGCCTATATTGTACATCGCCTTTCCTGACAGTGGCTTAACTTGCTATGCCACTATACTGACCAGCCATGAAAGAAAGTTCAAAGACAATTAAATTTGTGTTCACATTTTTAAAGGAAAAAATTTGGTTTAAACAGAGACAACACCATAGTCCAATGTTTGAAACAAAATAGTGCATTTTAAAGCAATAAGCAATTCCCTGTGCTTGAAGCACAAACCCCAAGAGAATCATTGCACATGTGTATGTCAGTTCTCTATCCTGAGCAGCAAGCTGAGAGAGTTAGGGATTTAAGAGATCCCAACGCAGGAGCTGCCATCCACCAGTCATGGGTACCCAGTGGGGCAAAGTGAACCACCTCTGTTCTTTCCCTGGGTGCTCCTGTTAGGCAACTCTATGCTTCAGCTTTCATTAATTTTTCCCTTTCACTCCTTTCTACTAGTCATATTGAGCACTTGTAGAAACTCATGAAGCCTTTGCTTTTGCATGCACCAGCTGTTAGAGGTTTTGGAATTCATCAAAGACATATAAACAGATCCGTGTAAAGAGAGTAAAGGTCAGGATGCTGTGTATCTGTGGTTGTGCCAATGACTTCAGCTGGTGATGTGTAAGGCACCACCAAATTCCAGCCCATCTGTAGTAGGAAGAGACACTGGGGTTCCTAACAAATGTACCTTTAACTGTGATGGTCATGCGTTTTCTAGGACATGGGGTTCTTGGCTTCACAGAGAAAGGGAGTCTCCTCAAATAGCTGCTTCCCTAATTGCCTTGGACTTCATCTCTGTCATTCACTTGTGCATGCAAAGACAGCAGCTCACACTCACTTGATTATCAGTAGATCAACTTACATCAAATATCATTTTTTCCATCACAGAGCCAGTTCACTTAGAGCATAGATGTAAAATGAAATATCTTAGAAGTTTCACAGTCAAGTGGTAGAAGAACAGTGAAAAAGATGCAGCAATGGCACAGTCCAGCAGGTTCAGTGAGAGTTTCTTATGCAAGAGGAATAGAATAGCTATCTTGTTGACAGACAGGTGTCAGTTGTGCGAAAAGTCTGTGGCAACAGGTAAGAGAAGTTTGGTAAAAAATATGTCCATGCCCCCATGGTGAGGTGAATGCTTATATATAATTCATTGAAAGTATTCAGTGCACTTTAGTAGTGCAATGTACATTGGATATGAAAGTAAGGCGACTGCAGATGACAATTTAAGATGAAAACAGTAGAAATGTGCTTGAACTAATGGGGAGATATAAGTTCAAATAAACTGATTTCTGTTTTGAATCTCACTATGGCAACAAATAGATGGAAAAACCTGGAGTGAGAATGAAAGTATTTCACCAATCATAGCATAGACATTAAGATAGCATTTTTGAGTGAGAAGGTGACAAGATGAGACAATGTTCAGAGAGAACACCAACAGGCTGTAGGTACTGTCTAGGTGGCCTTGAACAGATTCTGAATATGAGACTTGGATTGGCATGAATATAGAGGGTGTTACAGGTCAAGAACTGTATATACAGGTGGTTCTGACATGCAGTTCCAGATTAGAAATGTATCCATTTCCTCCAGTAACCCAGATAGCAGGCAGAGGGCAATGAGGTCTTCAATGTCAGAAATAATTCACTCAGGATATCTGGCAAGGACGAGAGAAAGAGAGAGAGAGAGAGAGAGAGAGAGAGAGAGATTTCCATGAGAGACTAATGGGGTATTTTCTTTGGACAACTCTGCAGAGAAGGTGTGAGCCATGAAGCACCTGCAGACTACAATCAGGATACTCTGGGAAGCAAGCTGACATCACAAAACACTCTGATTAGAGGACTCACAGTACTGACAGCAGGGCAGAGCTGAATGAATATGACGGGGGAAGAGATGGCATGCAGTATTACAGGGCATGGGCTGATCATGCCTCCAGAAATGTGTGAAGAGAAGCAGGATTGGCACATATATGAATGTGCAGCTACAAGGAAGGTGATGTTGGTGGGATCAAGAATGTCTAGGCATGTGAATTTCAGGGTAACCAACTTCTATAAATCAGGATGACAAAAAGTGATGATGACACACAGAGCAGAGATCACTGAGATTAAGATAGTAGCTCAACCATGTGCATTTATGTACTACAGTGTTCTTGCTGTTCTTCCACTTTTCCAGTTCTATGAAACCAGAGAAGCATGTGACCTTTGTTCATTTGTCTTTCCCCAAAGGTTTTCCTGCTCTGGTCCACGAAGGTGCAAGATGATCTGGAGTAGCTTCATCCAGAGAGCAATCTTCCTTTTTCTTACTGGACTTGGCATTGGAGGGAATTTGTTTCTGCTTGTGAAACATGTGCACATGATTGTCATAGCTCCTGGGAAAAAGGCTACAGATGCTATTCTCATCCACCTGGCTTTAAGTAACATTATGACACTTTGTGCCAGAGTAATCTCAGTTACATTATCAGCTTTTCTTCTCAGTAACTTCCTAGGCAATATTATATGTAAAATTGTGATTTACCTCAACAGGGTGGCTCGAAGTCTCTCCATCTGCACCACCTGCTTCCTCAGTGTAGTCCAGGCCATCACCATCAGTCCCATGAATACCTTGTGGAGAAAGTTCAAACCACAAACTGCATGCCAGGTTCTTCCCCACCTCCTTCTCTTCTGGGTCTTTAGCTTTCTCATAAGTTCTAACTTGCTCCACTACATCACAGCAGTCAACAGCACGAATGAGTCTCAATTTAGAACATACATTGGATTATGTTACATGCTGCCAGCTCCACAAATGGTCAGATGGCTCTTCCTCTGCCTCATGACTCTCCGGGACCTCACCTTTCAGACTCTCATGGGCTGCAGCAGTGGGTACATGGCTCTCTATTTGTACAAACATCACAAGCATGTCCTCTATCTCCAGAGCTCCAGATATGCCAAATATCCCAGGCCAGAGATCAGAGCCACTCAGATTACTCTCATTCTCATGACCTGTTTTCTGTTCTTCTATTGGACAGATTTCATTTTGTCCTTCTACATAGGAATCACATTGTCAGAAGAATCAGCAACATTAAATACTAAAATGCTTCTTGAAGTTGGTTATACCAGCCTCAGCCCCTTTATCCTGATCAGCAGGGATGCCAAACAGGTGAAATGCTGGTTTATTCACTGAGAATTCAGGAAAATATTTTCCATACTAACTTCCACAGTAACAAAATTATCACTTCATGATTTTTTAATACAGCAAAACCTCTGTGATACCCAAGTTAAAAAGGTTATAAAAATAGTGTCCTTGCATGCAAGCACAAGACAGAATCAGATCTGATCAGAGAAAACCTTGGAGAGGAAATTTCAGATATTCATGAAAGCTTGACTGCAGGAAGGATGTGATATTCAGTTAATCATTATAATCACTAAGCGGGCAATAAAATTAGGAATATATGTATACTTTGACTCAGAAATCATGTTTTGTTTAGAAAAAAGAATTATGTCTATTCTCACATGAGAAGTGATGCATGTCCTCAGGGTCAGTGTCTTTTTAAATAATAACAAGCAGCAGCACACACACCCATCAGGATGAGACTGGGTCCAGTGCATCTTGCTGCATCACAGAGTGGAGTGACTTTAGGGGGATGGGAAGTTCTCCATGTACCAACATGCACAAGCTCCCCTGAGAGGAAGCATTTACAGATCAAATCACAAAATCACTCATTGATGTGCCTCTGTTTATACAGAAAAACAAGAAAGATGACTTGCATATTTCTGAAAGACACCATATGTGTGGCAGTGCATGACCCAAAGGGCAAATGAAATTTTATTTTCTGTTCACAAAATTTTCCATGAGTCATTCTTTTTTAATTTTGTTAAAATCTTGTTTTTAGAAGTATTTGCATATTTGAAAGGGATGCATGTCCATGTGGACCTCAAATTAGGGTAAGGGAGATCAAGACATAGAAGATTAGAAGATGGAAGATGATGGAAGATGGGACAACTGTTTCAGTTCTTTTTTTTTTTTTTTTCCTTCTGGCTGTGAATTTGCATCAGTACCTGAGAATATGGAATGATCTTTTATGATGCTTCAGAGACTCTGGTTTGCAGAGAATGCTTTGAGGGTGTTACTTGAGTGTATTGATACTTCTGAGATATTGCCAGTTTCATTGCTGCAGGGTTGAGCAAACCTTTCCAAGATCTATTAACTTATTGCATCTACAGACGAAAACACCTGCTGCAAAGCTTGGCCAGGAGAATGGTTTATTCTTTTCTGATTTCCATCTTCTGAAATGGCAGGTATTGTGCCCTGCTGGTTTAGATAAACTGCCTGTCGTGACTCCTAAGGCATCTGGGTATGATGTCTACTGCACAGGCATAAGCAGTTGAGGAGGCACAGCCTTGATATGTGCACTCCAATGTTGGACAATGTATATTGTGATTTTCGCTGTGGCTTGGATTTGAGTCCAGAAATCGAAGTGGAGTCCCCCCAAGAAATTTGGCTACAGGTGACTTCAGACCTGACCTATGGGTTCCAGCTAGTGCAAGGTCCACCAGTTGTACCAACCAACACACATACAGGTGGATGTATCTGCCCAATCAGCTCTTCCCCTGCCCCATCTCATGTGAAATGATAGAGGCTACGGCATAGCCCAGTCTAGCCCATTCAACCATAGTCCTAGTCTTCATGCATATCAGTGGGTGCCTCAGCTCCATCAAGATGACTCCTAGCTACCCCCAACAAGCCCATCCATCACCCAGTTTTCTGTATGCATGAGGCCCAAAGCTGGCCTGGTTCACCTCCAGAACCAGCCCACACAGCAACCAACAAGTGCTATAGCTCTGGCCAGATCTGCCTATCCCCAATTCCAGTTGTCACATTCACAAGTGGAAGCAGCAGCCTAGCAGGGGAGTTCCCAAAGTTCCCCTACCAGGCCTGCTCCCAACCCTGGCTCTTGTGCATGTCAGTGAGTACTACAGCTCTGTTTGGCATGATCTGCTCTGTCCCAGCTTTTGCATGTGCTGGGAAAGGGAAGGAGGTTCTAGGGATTGGCCAAACCTAGACCTCCACCAGCGCCAGGCTCCCATTAATGTTGATGTGTTCTGCTGTCCAGACTGTCTCCACCCATCACCACCTCCAGCTCTCATGTAAGCAGGTAGGTACATACTGCAGTCCCACGTGGGCGAGATCAGAATATGCCTCTAAATAATCCATCTCTGTCGCTGTCCCGCAGCGACGAACTTGGTGCACGGAGCCGATAATAACACGCATGGACCCTGACTGATGGTCAAAGCCGAAGTTTATTAGGGGCATCAGACTTTATACTCTGAAAGTCCGTATTGGGTAGGGGAGGAAGTATCGAGCTCATAAACAAAACCATCAACTGTTTTCGCACTCTAGATTAGAATTCCTTTAGTCTTTACATCATGCTAGGTGTTCTCATTTACATGCTGTTTACTCAACCCGTGGGAACTATCTCCCAACAGGTATGCAAGAGATAGCCATTTGGTCGTTTTCATGCAAATACTGCCCAATGAACTGTAAACCCATGCTCGCTGGCCTTCCAGGCTCACAATGTCCTCCTACACATCTCCAGACCTTGTTCCCTGGCTATCGTAATGGGTGCTTCAGGCCAGCCAGACTTGGTTCATCCACTGCACCATCACTTCTGGGCAGTTCCTCTAGCCCAGTGTAGGCAAGCATGCCTCCCAGCCCAAGCTTTCTCATTGCACTGGTGAGTGACAGGGAATAATGCTTAGCCCAGCCCAGCTCTGCCACGTTGGTGGGTGCTTCAACTTTACCCAGACATGCCCTCTGGTTTCCAGCTTCTAGATAACCCTGTCTCAGCTCCCTTGCTTATTAGCAAGCACAATGACCTGATGCATGGAAGCTGCCATAAGTCACTCCTCACCTGTCACATGTGGCCTTGGGCACCCCAGACCTTCTTCCCTAAACAATCTGCAGCAACACCATCTTCCCCTTCTCCCACTCCTGCCAACTCTGCTGCAGTGTGCAGCAGGTGATGTCCCTTTGTTGTATCCTACCTGGGCCTCTCCCCAAGAAGTATAGCCCAGACAAGTCTACTAAGCAGCTAAGTTTATTGAGGAGGCAGGTAAAACAACCAAGGTGTGGGTCAGCTGTCCTTTTCTTCAGAGAGTGAGAGTTAGATGGGTTTTTATACAAGGAGAATAATACAACTGTGGGAACCAGGTGGTTGGGCAATCACAGGAGACTGCCCTGGGGACAACGGGTGGACAATATATAGGCTACAGCAACCCAGGAGACTGCCAATAGACAATGACTGGGCTTGAGCAGGAACAGGAGATTGCCATGGGAACAATGGGTGGACAATGGGTAAGCTATAGCAATCACAGGAGGCCACCATGGGGACAATGTGTGGGAATGAGCAGCCACAGGAGGTAGTCACGGGAACAACTGGTGAAGAAATCACACAATATGGATTCCTGGAGCCAAAGTTTTCTAGCAGGGCATGTTAGTCAAGTGATCTGACCCAAAAAAGTAGAAAAAGGCAAAGCATTTATCTATAGAAGCATCAAGACAAGTTTAGTAAGCTTATGCTGGCTGAACCAGATTTTACACCAGGGGGCTTGGATGGCATGTATCACACCCTTGAATCCCCCATCTCCATGCACAATAATTCCCCATATATCTTTAAAAAAAGAATGGACGGGCCCGGCGCTGTGGCCCAGTGGCTAAAGTCCTCACCTTGTATACGCTGGGATCCTATATGGGCACAGGTTCTAATCCTTGCACCCCCACTTCCCATCCAGCTCCTTACTTGTGGCCTGGGAAAGCAATCAAGGACGGCCCAAAGATTTGGGACCCTGCACTCGTGTTGAAGACCCAGAAGAGGTTCCTGGCTCCTGGGTTTGGATCAGCATAGCATCGGCCATTGTGCCCACTTGGGGAGTGAATCATCGGATGGAAGATCTTCCTCTCTGTCTCTCCTACTCTCTGTATATCTGACTTTGTAATAGAAATAAATAAATCTTAAAAAAAAATAGAAAACCCTGAAGGTATAGTGGTGTATTTTACACAGATTTGGCATTGAACAGGTCAGAGTTAGTTACTTTTCTTGAGGTAATGTAACATTTCCCTAGGTATAACCTAGGGGTGGTAGGAGGAAATTTTAAACAAATAGTAATTGATATTCTTTTTGAAACATCCACACAAATGATGTGGTGAAAAATTTAATGATTTTTATTTACACAATCATGCCATGTATGAGTACTGTGTTTGAAAAGATATCCCTGGTAATGGTCAGAGAAAACAGTGGAAGATGGTCCCTGTGACCCACACAGAAGACCTGGTTGAAGTTCCTTCCTGGAAGGCATCTGGATTAGTCCTGACACTTGACAGCATCTGGGAAGTGAACAAGTAGATGGAAGACCTCTTCCCCTCTTTTTTCGCTTAACTGCTCTTTCAAAAGGCAAATAAATAAATAAATCTGACAGAAAGAAGAAAGAAAGAAAGAAAGAAAGAAAGAGAGAGAGAGAGAGAAAGAAAGAAAGAAAGAAAGAAAGAAAGAAAAAAAGAAAGAAAGAAAGAAAGAAAGAAAGAAAGAAAGAAAGCATTTATGTAGGCCTGGCACAGTAGTCTATTGGCTGAAGTCCTGTGACTTGCATGAACTGAGATCCCACATGGTGCCAGTTGGTGTCCCAGATGCTCCACTTCCCATACAGCTGCCTGCTTGTAGCCTGGGAAAGCAGTGGAGGAAGGTCCAAGACCTTGATGCCCCACATCTGTGTGGGAGATCTGGAGGAAACTCCTGGCTTCTGGCTTTGGATCACTGTTGCAGGAACTTGGAGAATGTACCATTGGGTGGGAGATCTTTATTTCTATCCTTCTCCGTAAATCTGACTTTCTAATAAAAATAAAGAAATCTTTAGAAAAGTATATACACATATTTCAAAATGTCTTAAAGTATAGATTATGTGGATTATCTAAAAACAGAGTTTCCAAAACTGACAGAGAAACTATAAAATCTAAATATTGTATTACTAAAAAAGTAAATTTAAACCTGCAAAAACTAAGAATTAATAAAATCTAATCCCAAGGAGACACCCTGGCTTGTGCAGTCCTGAGTAATTGAAACAGAGTGTTGGACGTTTCCTCCTTAGTACCTGCTGTTAGAGACAACCTTTTAATCCCTTCTCTGTAGTGAGCCTGTCTCTGATTCTAGGGTATTTTTCACTGTAAAGGAAGTGAGGAAGCACATGTCTGCCAATTGACAGAGGATGCCTTCCCTTCAGAATTCATGCAAAAGACATAGTGGCAAAACCACAAGCTCTGTTTGACATCACACAGCTTGTACTTGAGTGTGGTGTAAACAGCTCTCATATCCAGAGTGAGGGCGAGTGTGAAGGAAGCTCTGCTGCCTTGGCACAGAGGAACCCTGGGTGCTGCAGACCCTTCCTCAGACCCTGCAAGATCCCTCTAGGGTGAGGCGTTAGTCATGAGCACTTCTCCTAGAACATATTCCTTTATTGATTAAAAAAAGGCAGAAATGTGAATATTCTAATGCTTGACTTACATGTTCAAATGAAGGGATATGAATGGCAAAATTATTTTCTGTGTCTATACCTGCAATGCCATGATGAACTTAAATAGCAGACTGTTAACCTTGTAACTGCTACTAATGAAACAAATTACTATAATATTATGGGGGAAATAGTGAGGGGTACACGGAGAGGCAAAAAGGGGGAGAGAAAGAGTGGAATACATATACCTATACAAATGCATTATGGAAAATATCAGAAATGAATTTTAAAAAGAAAAAATTTATTTTAAAAATATTGCCTGCAGAAGAATATGGAGGGGATAGAATTCCAGTCACAGATTATGGCAAGTTACTTTAAGTCAGCATTAAGCATAGCTATTTAGATTGTACATTCCTACTGGAATTCATTCTAATGAAAAAAGTAATCATGAAGTTATCATTTTATTTAAGAATGTATTTTTTTGATGGAAAGGCAGATTTACAGAGAGAAGGAGAATCAGAATGGTACATCCACTGTTTCACTCCCCAAGTGACTGCAGTGTCTGAAGTTGAGCCTATCAGTAGCCCAGAGCCTCCTCCAGGCCTCCCACAAGGCTGCAGGGTCCAAAGGTTTTGGGCCATCCTCTGCTTCTTTTCCAGGATGCAGGCACCTGGATGGGAAGTAGAGAAACCCAGACAGGAACCATTGATCTTATGGCATTCTGCTACCTGTAAGTGAGGATTTAGAAACTGAGCCATTGTGCCAGGCATCATGAAATTCTGTTTAAGTGCTAATATAACATTATAATTCTGAAATAATAAATCAGAGAAAATATAAGTAGAGACATATACATTTAGGAGATATTAATGAAAATTCTGTAATCTATAATTTTCTACAAAGGGATGGTGAACACCTGACACATTCTTATCCTTCTAAAATAATACATATCCATTCTGCTTATGTCCATTACAAAGCCATAACTGGCATCGTCACAGCAAGGACACACTAGAGCCCAGAGGACAGTTCTGAATGTGTTCCCATAAACACTGTTAGATTTAATCTGGATAAACAGCTACTTACTGAAACGTGAGCTGAGCTGAGTCTGGGAGCCAGAAAACTGTCAACAATGTGGTCTTGTCAGTATGGCAGAGATGCCACCACAGAGAAATATCAAGGGCTAAAACAAGTTCATTTAGTGTTGCAAGCAAGTAGAAAATGGTGGTCTAAGAATATAACCATTTTGTTAAACTGTATGAATACTTAAAACTCCACACTCTGAGCACTTGTTAGGTTAGTCTTCTGCTTAAGGGGAGCATATTACTCTTCCCTAGAGCAGGCAAATGGAGAAGAGTACCCCAGGCTAAGGGAAATTCACAGCAAGAGGATGACATCTGAATTATTTTTTTCAAAAAATTTTGATTGTACATTTATTTGGAAAGCAAAGAGATCGAGAGAAAAAGAGAGATCAAGTCCAACCACCGTTTATTTCCTAATTGGCCACAACAGTGAGACAATGGCCAGGTCCAAACCATGAGTCAGGAACTCCATCCCCTTCCTGGATATCAGCAGTCACAGAGTCCTTCTGCCCCCTGTTGGGGTCCATGACATAGGAACTGACAAAAGCCACTTTCTTTGAACAGAGGCATTTGTAACTGACCTCCTCTTCTCTTACTGCCAACTGCAAGCTGTTGTTACTGTGTTCAAGGGTTCAATATGAACTCTGCCTCAGCACCTCCCAGCCTTGATGCAGCTCCCATTTTTCTTCACCATAAATAACTAGACTGGGAGTATATGCAGACAGGTCTATGGCTTGTGGGTGGCAACTGCCCTGGAGATCTGTGTTAGGCACTGCTGTGGTCACATTCCTGAAGAAAGGACACCTGCCCTAAGAGAGAAACTGGAGAGAACAGAGGAAATCAGTGAGCTGGGTCACACAATGCAAGCACTGTGCAGTACATGGGGTGGACATGTGTGTGTCTTTATATGCTTCTGTCTTACTTTCAGTGTTTTACATTGCTGCAATGAAACTTATTATGGAGGTACAGTTAACATAATATGTTGCATATGCTTAAGCAATAATGCTTTGATATGTGTATTTAGTTTGAAGTGACTACCACAATCATGCTTCATAATTTCTCTATTCAGAATTACCTTGCTATTTTTTTTCTTTTTTTGGTGAGAACAGTTAAAATCTGCCTTCCTAAAAAAATTCAGATGTACAAAACAAAGAGAATATTATTGTCCTGTTCTACATTAAATCTCTAGAACCCATTCAACATTGGCTGAAATTTATACCATGTGTTTGAAACCATCCATATGCTCTTTAATAGCCTCCCCCCCAGCAGCTGCTGTAGACTGCTTCCATGGGCTGGCCAGAGCAAGGCTGTAGCACCCTTCAGCATTTGTGTGGGCCAAGTATAGGACTAGGCCAGTTGGGCCAGGCCATAGCATCAAATCCACGCATCAGACAGGACAGATTGTAGGTCATGTCTGACTGGGATAGCCTGCAACACCTTCTAGCAAGAGAAGAAACAGTGGATAGTACATGCTAGTCTGGGACAAAACACATGTCAACATGCACAAGACCAATGGCAGGAAACAGGCTTGGTAGAGGAATTCTAGTGAATGACCTATTGGGCTGTAGCTCCCACTGGTGAACACAAGAGCCAGGGCTATAGCAAGAGTAAAGCTGCATCAATCATTGGCATGAGTGCGGGCTGGGTCTGGGGCAGGCCAGTCTGGGCAAAGCTCCAGAACTCACTGGTGATTGTGAGACCCAGAACAGGAACAGGAGTGCTAGGCCATGGCTCCTGTAGGGTCAAATGAGAACAGGGTTTGGGTGTGGGCCAGACTGGGATAGGTTGGAATGGGTAGGTGAGAGTTGGGCTAGGCCTCAGTACCCACCAGTGAATACTAGGACTGGGGGCTGGCCTTGTTACTTTGGTTAGCAGATCCTTCATCATACATGAGATCCATTGATGGGGCAGGAATGGTAGAATTTAAGGATATCCTCTGCGGGTAAGCATGAGAGCTGGAGACAGGTTGGGTGAAGCACTCATTGGCATATGTGTGGCCTGGGATGGGGATGGTTCTTGGTGAGCCAGTCTATAGAATACACTGGCATGAGTGAAAGCCAGGAGAGTGTTCAGGCTGGGCTGAATACCTGCCAGTTCACATGAGGATTGAGGCAGGCCTGGCTGAGTTAGTCTTCTGCACCCACTCATGAGAGCTGGACTGGAGGACAGGCTGGCTGAGCCAGGCTGCAGCACCTACTAGTGAATGCTATCTCAAATTGGGCCACAGCACCTGTTAGCATGTGCAAGATCCAGTGCTGAGAGCACACCTAGTAAAGGGAACCTCCAGGACTTCCCTGCTGCACCGCTGCTTTCAAATGTGAGCGTGAGAGCTTGAGTTGGAGTGGGTCAATCTAGGTTGGATTAGATTGTACTGGACTGAGAGACACTCTGGAGCACAGAATGGGTGTTAGTCAGCTGGACTAGAGTCATGTATGTTTTGAGTGCAATACGCATTGTCAGACACAAGATCTGCTGACAGCATTCCTGATAGTGAAACTGGACACTCTGTTGCTACATTGTATCTATTTCTGGTGAGCACTAGAACCAGGGCTGTGTTTTGGCCAGGCTGGACAAGGCAGCTGCATATGTGAGTATATACAAGAGCCCGGTCTGGGGGCAGAGCAAGCTGAGTTGAACTGCAGCATATGTGGGTATTTACAAGAACTGGATGGGATGCTTGCTGTGAAATTCGTAGGTAGTCCTGGGATAGGCATACATAATTTTTTAAGGGAAGTGGTGTCTAGACTGCCATTTAATAAAAAAAGAGAATGAGAACATGCGAGGTTAAATCTGATGGCAGGAAGCTTTGTAGGAAGCTTTGGAAAAGACTTCCCAGGGGGAGAGTTCGTAGCATCTTGATAAGATGGCTAGAACATAAAACAACTAACATTGACCACAATGACAACACCTAGAATAATAGTGCTGAACAAATAGCCTCAGAAACGTGTGCAATGATATGAAACAAAAGCTGGTCTTTAATTTTCACACATGCAACCCTGTGCAGCTGGCTTATTTCCTTACTGCAGATGCAGCTGAAATAAGGTGAAAAGAAGAAGGAAAGGTGGGCAGAGGTTTGGGGCTGAGAGATGAAACTAGAGGGGTCTCTTCAGCTAGGCGGATGTTAGTTCTAGGTGAATAAACAAAGAGGCTACTTTCTACAAGAAGCAAGAAGATATCCTCTGACTTGGCATTGCCTGAATAATCTATTGAAGTAAGCAGAGGATAAGAGTGGCAGAAGCAAGAGTTGCAGTGAACACTATTGGACATGTTTACACTCACTACTGGACGCATGAATGGCAGTGATATTTCCTTTGAACAAATCATAGGAAATTCTTGGAAATTTTGGGATTTGCTACAAATATCACTTATTTGTAGTTATACAGAATCATCAGTTTACTGTTAGCAAATGAGAAATACAGTGGTTTAACTTGAATTCTCTCCTAATCAGTCAGGCATCAATATCCAATGCACACACTGCATCTTTTTGCTTTAATTATAACAGAAATGTTATTCCATGTTTGTGCTAAGCGGAAAATGCCAGATGATTAAAGTAATCAATTCTTTCCAATGATCAGGGGCCAGGACTTGCATCCACCTAAATACATTGGAGAATTAGTGCAACTGAAAGAACAGCAAGTCTATAAAGTAGATTTGAATCTGTTCTTAGAAGCAAATGTTAGTAAAGAAATATTAGATAGTCATGGGGAAAATCTGAAGAAGGCTCTTGTGCAAAGTCTCAGGGCCAGTGTTGTGTTAGATGGAGAGTGATAAATCCATAGGGCTACTCAGGTAAGTGTGCAAGGGAGTTCCAGGAATATATCTCAAGATATTCTATGGACATCAAATATAGATTTGACTTCAGAAGTGCTATGGGATGGAAGAAAACCCTGAGTTGGAGGCAATAGCATCAGGAATACCACAGGTTATGTTTCCTGCTTATGTGAAAGGGTGTCTGCAAGTTCTATGGCACTTGGGATGATCGAGATGATGCTATGAGTGTGAAATATATGTTTCAAACAACTGTGGTATCAACTTTAGAAACCTCTCAGAACAATTTAAAGAAACAAATAGTAACAAGAAAAAATAATATGTAATTGAGAAATAGGAGCAGCTCAAAGTGCTCCTATTTGAGGTAAACCTATTTCTTTCTCCACATCATGCTGTATGACACAATAGGTGTTTTGTCAAACAGAACAATTTTCAACAGAGCAGATGAGACTTTGGGGTGGTTTGCAACCAAATGAAAAAGACTGAGAAAATGTGCCCGTTTTTGGACTAACAGATGGCCTTCTGCAAATTCTTCAAAGGCATGCAAGCATTAGTAATATTTAAAGTAGTTTTCCAAAGCTTGAGAAAGAATCTCATTTTGTAATACAAGAAATTCACTGTTCCATCTTCCTCAGAGTCCTGCACCCATCTAAAGCAATGAGGGAAGAGAAGGAGGACCATGATTTTCACTCTGAGAAGCAAAGCAGCATCCTGGATCCATGCCTCCATGAAATGCCTTTCCTCTCCTTCAACTTGAGGTAATGCCTCACAGACACCAAGAATGCTAGAGGTGAAATGGTTGAGGGCATGTGGATGGATTATTTCCTCTGCAAACCCATTATTTGATTAGGCTGGAGGGCCTACGCTAAGATGAGATGAGACATTTATCACTTTCTGCTCAGCCATGGCAACATTGGGGTGATTTCCCAACTTTCCACACACCCTGCTCTCAGCTGTTTACCTCTTATTCATATTTCTCTTTTCTTTTCTCAGGTTTAATAAAGCACATACATTATGGCACTTAGTTCCAGGTCACTGATAGTCACAGTGTAGACCTTGCTGTAGCCTTTCAAGTTACCCATGGATCTTTCCCAATGCCTTGTTTCTGAGAACAGTGAGTGCATGCTGGCTTATTTGATTGTGAATTACAGGATTCCTACCTGTCTCCTCAATTTTCTTTGAGCTAGGAAACATTTGATGTGCACATAACTACAATGAATTTGGAGTTGTATCAGTGACGACTACGGTGTTGGCAAATCAGGCTGTGGCTGAGTAAGGAAGGCTTTTATAGGCCAGAAGATGCACCTTGATCAAGACTTGAAAAGTTTTGGTGAATCTATAGAAGGAGCTGGAGTGTAAGTTTAGAATGACCTGAAAAAAATGATGAAGATTCAGGTATTGGTGACTGGTGCTGCATGAGCTAGCCCTCCAAACTTCACGCACAAGCATCCCATATAGGCACCTGTTAGTGTTCCAGATGCTCCACTTTGATCTAGCTCACAGAATGGCCCAAATCCTTGGATCCCTGCACTCATATGGATGACTTGGTGGAAACTTTTGCTCAGCTCAGCTAAGCTGCAGCCATTTGGGGAGTGAACCAATGAATGGAAGATCTCTAGTCCCTCTCTGGGCTCCCTGGGCGGCTCCTACTCCCCCTGCAGGACAGACCCACCCAGCCCGACAGCTGTGCCTTCCTTCCCTCCCTGGTCTGTGGTGGCTGCGGCATTGCTATGAACAGTGGTGGTGGCCTCCTCTCCACCACCCTCGGCTACCCCCTCCTCCTTGTCCTTCTCCTCTTTCTCCTCACTGGTGAAAGTCACGGCCTGGCTGCTAGGGCTCGGGGTGTCCCTGGCAGGGTGGCGGCAGCTGCAGTGGTGTCGGCAGCAGTGGTGTCCACCATGAAGCTCAAGTAGAGCCGCTACTATTCCAAGAATAAAACTTACTTCTACGGGGAGGAGTGTCAGTTCTTGCATGAGGACCGACTGCCGCTGCAGCACCCTGGCCTCCCTGGGCCTCAGCATCCATAGCAACAGCATTTCCCTGGCTCTGGCAGGCGCGCCCATGGACGGCTTTCCATCAGGACAGGTCCCGGGACTGGAGGTGCTGGGCCGCCCCCGGGGCCCAAGAAGCCAGAGCTTGGCGGCAAGGGCTCCAGAGGCGCCAGTGGCACAGGAGGCGCAGGGAAGGACTGGAAAGACCCTGGCTAACCATTCCTGGCATGGATGGGAATACTTTAACCCGTACAAGTCTCACAGATTCCTATTTCCGCACCAGCTTTATGGGTGTCAATGGGTTTGGAAGACCTGTAGAAGCAAAATATCTTTTGATGCAGAGAATAACTAATAGTTGCAGCTCCCCAAACCTTCTAAATGATAGTGCCAAGACATGTACAGGACAGGATCCTCTCACTTGACCTGCTTCATCCTTGTTTAATGATTTTGGTACCCTCAACATCTCTCAGAGAAGAAAGACACCAAACCCTTCTGCAAGCGAGTTTATTCCTAAAGGAGGATCAACCTGCAGGCTGAGTAATGTGTCCCAGTCAAATATCTCTGTTTTCTCTCAAGTTTTCTCTCACCCATCCATGGGAAGTCCTGAGACAGCTGTATTAGCACAGGGGGCAAGCACTGGACGGAGTCAGCACTGGACTTGACGATACAAACTACAATTCATGAAACTGACTGGTTTCACCAAAGAATGGATAGTTTGGGCAGCGTTGAACAGCTCTATGAAGGTCTATCTGCTTAACTGAAGGGATTGTTGAGTTCAGCAACTTTTAATTCCCCTTATTAAATCTAAGTGGCTGTTGTTGTGAAAACAGGGTTTTTGAGGGAATCAGTTCTGACAATTAACATCAGTGTTACTGGCTCTGTTTTCTTTTCATCAACAAATTTCATGGAACAATTCTTTTAAATGTAGAAATTTTGCTGCTATTTGTTGCCAGGAAGAATTTGCATTTCATGAGTGGTCAGCTGGAGTTTTGCAGTCTGCTTGCAAAACCAAGTTACCCCTTTTTCACGTGGGGTTGTAAATAGTTCTCTGAAGTAAGCTATTTGACCTTTGTATTATTTCATCTTTTTAAAGGTAGTGTGCATTTGTGGATCCAAAATGTTAGGATTAAATGGACTTAATATGTTTCGTAAGTATTTTATTAGATTAGTGGATGCTATCTATTTCAAGCTTATAGGTCTTTTTGATACTCAATACTTAGCAAATTTTAATAAGATAGTTAATACTACCTTTATACTTCAACTTTCATTGATAACTGAGTTAATGAGAGAAATTTTAATGTCTAATTGAATTGACTTTGAAATCTGAAACATGAAGTATTGGGGTTACAAGAAGAAAAAGGCAATATACCAATTATTGGGGCTGTAATAAATCATACTTCCAATTCGGTTTTTGAAGAGTTAAAATTTTGGAATGTACGATAACATAGGGAGTACTTTCTTACAACTATATCTGTTTATAACACTTAATTTTGTTGTAGAAATTGAAAGATTATAAATATGTTAATTTTATTTTAGTCATTTGGAAGTTAGTATGATGCAAAATACATAGAGATCATAGAAATTTTACCTAGTTAGCTTTCTTTTAAATGTCTTGCTATTTCAGCAAGATGTTCAAAGTTATCCATCATAGCAGAGTTAGGAAATCTGACTTTAAATAAATGGACTTGTGAACAATTATATTTTTGGTTAACTGACTGTGTGAGCAATAACCTGTTTAAACTCTAATGCTTTTTCTTCAAAATGCATTTAGCCAGTTTTGGTGATCATCTGCAACATTACTTTTGGACAATAAAATCATTTTGGGAAAAGAAGAAAATGCTTTTATTAACTTAGCTTCAATTCTTAACTAAATTGAGTGTTGGAACATGGAGTAGCTTGTTTTATTTTATGCAGTCTGTTCAAGGATTAGGACCGCATTGGAAACATATGTAAACCTGTGGGACGATACTTGTCCTGCTGTTCTCTTTATTTGTGATCACTTTTTCCAGTTTCCTTAATTCATTTTGCTATTTTAATGAATGTGATAGAACTATTTCTGAAAATAATAAACAACAAAAAAAAACCCTCAAAAATCTAATGTGCTATTGTTTTGTTTCCTGTGCAAAATAGTTTTATTCTCATGGAGAGAATATTTGAGGAGTGCTCTAACTTTCAGTTTTACAAATACTTATTCATACCTAGAAAGCAGCAATACTGTTGTAGTTTTGCTTTACCAATTCATGATAACCTTTAAAAATATTGTGCTACATAGCAGAAACCATACAAGATGACCTAATTTTTTATAACTCCCTTTAAACAAATGTCCTAGATGCCAGTTTCTGATGGGTGGGAGATTAATGGTTTTACCAGGGCTTGTGCTGGGAGCAGGAATCTCAGATGGATATTTGGAAACTTTTGCAAGTGATGAGACTTATTTTCAAAGACATTTTATGGGGGTTTCTATTCAACTCTCTATATATACTAAAAACATTAGTGACTATAACTTTACTTAGCAATGTGACCTAAACAAATAGAAGTGACTAAGACAATGGCATGTTGTTACATTAGAGCTTTTGGAGTGAGCATATCATGAGTGCTTTTCCAAATATTCACGGGAAAAAAAAAAGAATTTACATTTCAGTTTATTAAGATCCAAACATTATTAATAGCATGCACAAGTTTTTCTCATATAAAGTAATATTCATTAAAACCCCTCATGTGTACAGATTTTAATTTATTTTGCACAACAGTAAGTCATCTTTTTCTCCCTATGTCCATGAATTTTGGAGATATTTTGTGGGTTATGCTGTCTATTTGTTCTTCAACAATTATATATGTTATATCTATATGCACACACATATGTACATATATATTGTGTTGCATTATCCAACTTGTTTTATTTTTTGTGAAGAAGACTTGTGATGGAAAATGATTTGTATCAGTGTTTGTAATGTCATTTGTAAAGTGACTAGTAGGATGGGCATTTGGTGCATCAGCTAAGACACCACTTGTGATGCATGTAACTTGTACCACAGAGGCTGAGATGGAGCACTAGATCCACTACCGGTTGAAATTCCCTTCTGAACTGATTGGATATGTAGGGGCTCAAATAAGAAAGTCCCTGATATCCCTGGTGAAGTCAGACTGCAATCTTGGTTTTGATCCCGTGCCTTGTATTGCCCTGCATGCATTAGATATTTAGGGAATGAAATACAAATGGAGAAATCATTTTGTCTCCATTGAATAAAAGAAATCAATATATGAAAAATCTGGATGAAATTTTAGTGAGAAAAATAGACCTGTTTTGAAAATATATGTTTTTAATGTTAACCATAATATGTAATTATCTATTCTATATGTAATAAATTTATATGTCGGGATTTAATTTTATTTGAAAGGCAGGATTTGTAGAAGAGAAGAAGACATAAAGATATTCTATCTACTGGTTCATTCCCCAAGTGAGAGGCTCCTGGGTCTCCCAGTGGGAGTCAGGTCCCAAGGGCTTAGATCATCCCCTGTTGCTTTCCCAGGACACAAGCAGAGAACCAGATTAGGGGTGGAGCATCCATTGGGAGTGTCATCCAAATGGATTGTCAGGGACACAGGTTGCAGGTTTGCTGAGCCACTGGGTCAGCTCCAACATATATTATATCTGTGAAGTAACCAGCAGTATCCAAAACTACACATTGCACCATAAATGGGATTTGTGCACTTTAAGTGTCTTCACTTAATGGATTCATACATTGTTGCATATGAAAACACTTTTGCATGCCAGACACAATATGAGCAGTCTGAGAGAGTTCCTACCATCACAGAAATTACAATGTGTGGAAGAGGACCAGTATAGTGGTTCAACAGTCTAATCCTTGGCCTGCAAGTGCCAGCATCCAACACCAGCAACAGTTTGTGTCCCAGCTGCTCCACTTGTGGATTGACCAGGCAGCCTCACCCACTGGCACATGCACTGAAATGAACACTGTATGAATTTAATCTGAAACTGAGGCACCTGGTGCACACCAGAGCTAGGTCTGAGGACGTGCAATAAAGGATTCAGGATTCTTAGGGATTGCTATAGTTGAATCCAACTGTACGGAAAACCATAAGGCTATGTATGTATCAAATCTAGAACATATATTGCAGGACTGGACCGCTTTACTTGCTGACTCTAACACAAGAAAAGCAAGCATGCTCAGTTACACACAAGAAAACAAGATAGTTTACCTAAGCCAACAGAAGACTGGATATTTCACCAAAATGTGGGCAGGACAGAGTGAACAACACTCCTGGATAGGTTATACAGCAAACACCAGGTGTGTGGACACACTGAGGTAGACAAGGGCAACCAACAGACCTTGTAAAGGACTTTTCACCTCTTGTATAAGGAAACAAACAACTTCTCAGAACAATCAAATCCTTTCAAGTAACACATTTGGAACATTATATACTGGTGTCTCTAAAGCAATATCAAATGACTGTCTGCCTGAGCACTGATGCCGTGTGGTAGCAGGGGGTGGGACACTCCTTCTGGCCTCCCCCATCAGACATTTATCTCATCCCACATTGACATCCCCCTCTTGAGCCTCTCCACACTCATCCGATGTTCACAAGATTGAGCTGCCCTCTCACCACATAGCACATATTAAAATAAAAATTTAAGTAAGACCAAACTAAAAAATTATATTTACTTAATTTTAATTTTAAAAATTACTTGGTGTTTACATAGTTAATCAGGGTGGCAAGGATCTAGGGTTAGGGAGAAGTGGGTGTGATCATTGTTTCCAAACTTTCTATTTATTCTTCCCATTTCTGGGGGAAGGGGAGGAATAAGAGGATAGGCCATATTCAGCCTTCCCACCATCACAGTAGAAAAGAATGAGGAAATTCCATCTGATATCAACCCAGGCTCACAATGGCACATGTTCCAAAGGTTCTGCCCAGGTGGATGTGATAATTTCAAAATGCTGTTGATATCCTTGACCTATGGATGAGGAATCCCTTCTAATGTCATTTGGCTGACACCATCAGCCTTATAGTGTCCAATTGCCCAGGTATATATTTATTTTTTGTCATTGTTAGGCTGGTATTGTTATCCATTTGTTCTGTTTTCCATTCTGTGCTATGACACCAGATGTCCTCTTCAGGCTTCCGTGAGCTAACGTGACGTCCGTGTACACCATGCTCTGCCCTTCAGTACTCCAGTCTCTACAATGGGGAGGACCAGTTCTTCTAGGTGGGTTAATGCACCTGAGCCAGGCAACCTGAGCCAAGCCGGACTTCAAATTCTTGGGGATCACAGATAAAGTGACCACCTTGTAGGCGGCTCCAAGAACACAGGCCATGCAACATGGGACCTGCCAGTACCTTCACCCCCAGGGCTCACGGACCTTTCCCCGACCACACAAGCATGCTTAGTGACGTAGAGAAGAAGAACTGGGCTCCTCTGGGCACCCTACCCCTGGGATTCATGGATCCTGCATCCATCACACAGGTTGGACCGAGGACCTGAGCTAGGGGACCAAGGTCCCACTGGATCCTCCACACTTGGGGATAACGGATCTGACATCCACTACATAGGTGGGCACTAGGGCTTGGACCAGGTGACTCAAGGCCAAACTGGACCCCCGGGCCAAGGCTCATGGCACCCACCACACCTGGCAGCATTGGACAGAGCTAGGATACCAAGCAGGAATTCTAGGCTGACCCAGTTTTCATCCAGCCCTAGCAGGGTGGCTGGGTGATTTAGACACCTGTGCCTCCACCCAGCCTCATCTGAATTCTGACCACCAACATTGGCAGCAGTGAAGGAGCCTGGGTCCTGAACATGCTCAGAGCTACCTGATATGCCCAAAGCCTGATTGCTGTGGACAGAGAAAATTCTTGGGCCTTGGGCCTGGAAAAGCTCATGGTCTGCCCACTGCCGGCAGCAGCAGATGTAGCTAAGATCCCAAGCAAAAAGCCTAACCTGGCCCTGGGTTCCCTCAACATGGCTGGGACATTCAGACACCCATGCCTCCACCAAGCTCACCTGAACTGCCTATTTATTTTCTTTGGAAAGGCAGATTCACAGAGAGATGGAGAGACAGAGAGATTCCACCTGCTGATTTTCTCCCCAAATGGCTACAATGGCCTGAGCTTAGATGATTCAAAGCCAGAAGCCAAGAGACTCTTACAGGTCTTCCATGTGGTTACAGGGTTCCAAGTCTTTGGGAAATCTTCCTCTGCTTTCCCAGGCTCTAAGCAGAGAGCTGGATGTGAAGGGGCACAGTTGGGGACATGAACTGAGAACAATATGGGGTACCTGTGCTGGTGGTGGAGGATTAGCCAGTTGAGCCTAAGCCCAGCCTCCAAAAAAAGTAAATAACATAAAGGAATATTTAAGATACACTCACAATTACAAAATACTCATCCTTGCAGTATTGATTGTGTAGAAGTATTTATAAACAGTTGAGGGAAAGTTATGTTTCAAATGTACAAGTTTTGATACAAGTGCCCTGTGCAATATTTGTTGTTTATGTAAAAGATTAAACCAACAGGATTTTTGTAATAAAACGAGACAACATTTTTGGACATTACTGATAATCAGTGGGCCTTAGGAAATGAGCCTTCAGAAAGGAGTCAGTGAGGACCCTCCCAGAGTGTGAGAAATAGCATGTAGCAACTGGTGGTGAAGTGCAGTGAGTACAGTCTGAAGGCCATGGTGCTGACTGAAATCCAGGCTTTTTTGCTTCTATCCAGCTTGCTGGCAATGCTCAGGGGAAAGCAGCAGAGTGTGGCCCAGACGCTTGCGTCCCTGCCCCATTCCCCAGAGTAGGAGCTCTGGAATAGATTCCTGTCTCCTGCTCTCAGACAGGTCCAGTTCTGTCTCTTGCTGACATTTGAAGACGAAACCGGCATATGGAAGATCTCTATCTGTATCTTTCTCTCTCTGTGTTTTGATTTCAAATAAAATTTTTTCGAAAAAGAAATTATTTTTAAAGACAGAAAACGGTAATTTTTTTCCATGAACCTTGGAAAACAAATGCTGATTTCTTCCTCGTAGTTGCAGCTGATGACCCTCAGGGACACAGTTGCTAAAATCACCAAGACTCAACTTCGCTGCAGCTGTTAACTTCCTAAGGAAACCCGGAAGAAGTCACAAAAACGTGTAACTGACAACTAAGGGGAGTCACCCTTCAGAAGCGATTTCTCTAGAGAAGGTCTTTAGCCTCAGGTTCAGATATGAATTTCTCCCAGACTGTGTCATACAGTCAGCCAATCTCCACTCACCTTTGACGACAAGATAATCTCTCAGAACTGGTGATATAAACATCGGTCCTGCCTGGCGTACTCCTGCGTATGCCTCGTGACAGGATGAGGAGAGGCTTGAGATGCGCATGCGTCTCATGGCGTTGCTTGGCGACGCTCATTGTGACTTGAGGTGGGGAATCAGTTAAGACGCCAGCGTGGGGGGCTCATCTACAGGGCTGACCCTGGGTTCCCCAGGCTGGGAAAACCGGGCCAGTCTTGTCCGTAAATGTCCTGCCTACCATTGAATAAGGGCCAGTGTCTATTGACCTTCACCAGGCATGACAATGTCGAATATAGAATAAAATCAGACTCTGGAAACCACCTGCTACAGGAGGATCTCAGGAAGCTGTAGCCAGAAGCCAAAGAAAGGAGCAAGACAGAAAACAGCAACTCTTGCTACACAAGACAAAGGCCGGACCTGCTGGACCAGACCAGGTAAAGAGGATTGCGATTCGGGCTGGCTCCTGTGAGGGTGGCTAAAAGGGGCTTCCTCAGGCTCAGGGGAACACAATAAGATTTCATATTAGTAGGAAAAGAGAAAATTTAACGCACGATTGTATCAACTTGGAAAACTAGGACAGTTTTTGTGTCATAAAACTAAGTAGCTGAAGGAGTAACAGTAAAACACTGAGTAAGCAGTTGTGCTGTAGCGACAAAAGCTGCTCCCCGTGATGCCAGCACCCCATGTGGGCACCAGATCTTGTCCTGTCTGCTTCACTTCCAGTCCAGCTCCATGCTACTGATGTGCTTAGGACAACCAACTTAAAACAGCTCAAGTGTCTGGATCCGTGTAACCCAAGTGAGAGACTTGGTGAAGCTGCTGATTCCTGTGTTTCTTTTGAATAAGTTTGTCAGTCTTTCTATTTCTGTCTTGCTTTCTCTGTCACACATTGTTTTTTTTTTCTGTTTTCCCCTCTCTCCCTGTTTCTGTAAATCTTTCAATGAAACAAGTTGATTTTATCAAAATGTAAAGCTGTAGAAGTACACAAAATGTCAAAAGTCCGTGAAGAAACTACACATTTCTATAAATTCTACCTTGAAAATGTAATTCCTGAGGATGAAAAATTCTGGAAATTGACTTATTAAAACAAAAATTAAAACTTCCCCATTGTTGTGTCTGTGATAGAGCACTGTTTGAAATGGCCATAGCACACACAGGAGTGCTAGGTCTGAATCTTTCCTCCTCTTCCTCCTCCAGCTCTCTACCCAAGTGAGGGCAGAGACACAGCACTGCTAACTCGAGGAGTGGGTCCCTACCACACATGTGGGTGACCCAGATCGAGTTCTAGGCTCCTGCCTCTGACCTGGACCAGCACCTGCTATTGCAGTGGAATGAAATACTGGATGTGATCGCACCCTTTCTTTCTTTCCCCACTCTCAAATAGCCAAAATAAATAAAACACGTATCCTGTGGAAAGATGCATGTTTTGCCATTTGATGGTCTGGTTTGTTTGTAAGAAGGAAGGAATTCTCTCTCTTCTTTGATCCCATATGTTTAGTAGAGGGCTCCTTTATGTCTTAGCTAGCATATTTTCCTGGCTTGTGGAATATTCCATGTCTTCTTCCCAGGAGAAGTTACCATAAAGTGGTTGGTTGACCCATTAGGTAAACTGTTATCTGCAAAGCATACATCCAAACTGTGTGTAATATAGTCTTCGAGATTTCAACATATTTTCAAATTTTACCTTAAGAGGGAAAGCAGAAATACAATCAGCCCAGGATTTGTTAGTCAGCATAGTCTGAGCTAGATACCACATTATGTCCTTAAGATTTATAATTTCTTGTAGTCATCTCCCCAGTTTTGAGAATATGTCTTTGTAATTACTTTTTACAAACTAGGCAGCTGAGATTCAGGAACGTGGACTAATTTGCTCCTACTTCCCAGATAACTACTGTCTGAGCCATGACTGACAGCAGTGGTCGTTTGCATTGTAGATGGAAGCTTACTGGCTATGCCTCCATGCCAATCCACATTTTAATTCAGTCTGGATTAATTATATGTATTCAAGGATTTGTTCATTTCTTTCAGGTTTTCTAGGTTGGTGGCATATAATTGCTCATAGTAGTTTCTTACGATGTGGTCTTTTTCATCTCTAATTTTACTTGATTTTTCTTGCTTGCTTTTCTTTGCTAGTCTGGATAAAAGTTTGTTTTATTTCATTTACAAAGACAAAAGTAAGGCTGTGAGGGACACATTATTCTGGGCTGAGAGAGTTTTTTTTTTTTCGTTTAGAATCTGGAATATGTCATTCCATTCTCTTCTGGCCTGTAGAGCTTCCTGGAGAGGTTGAGTATAAATCTGATTTGCATTCCTCTATAGGTCAACTGATTATTCTCATGAGCATATTCAGGATCATATAACTGTATGGGCATGAGCTTCCAGAGCTGTGTTTCTTAGACCCCAGAATATTGGATGTCAACCACACCTGCTTTTGTAGTGTCTATTGCCATGTGTTGGATGCTTTAGGACACAGGAGGATTTTCCCTTTTCCTGAGAGGCAAGCAAGTGTGGCTTTGGGCCGGTGCACAAGCAGCTGTGCCCTTCAGACTGTAAGATGTCTATAGGAGCTCCCTGTTGATCATTCTGGGACTTTTAGTACCAGCATCCCAATTCTTGGCCCTGGGAAGCGTTAGGGGGACATTGCCCAAGTCCTATATGCTGCATTCAAGGTGTACTAACATTTCCAGTTCTTAGCCTGGGTAACTGAAATACAAGCAGTTTCTTCCCTCAATCCCACATGTTTGCTCCAAGGACTCAGAAACATAGTACCAATTACCATAGATTTAGAACTATGTGCTGCAGTGTGTTATTTCCTCAGATGTCACAAAGTGACTGCCAGATTTTTTACAGTTATTGTGAACCAGTTCAAAACAGAGAGATTGTGGCAAGGTTCTCTAGCTCCTACAGGGAAGTACATGCTACTCCAGAAGGTATAGCACCAACAACAGTCCCAGGCCTGGGAGCATTATGCTCAATGAAACAACCAGTCCCCAAAGCACAAATACCATATACCATATATTCTCTCTGATTTAAGACATCCTTCTTGTAAAATGTAAAACCACGAGAAATATATGTCAGCAAGAGTGTACATAGATTGTCATAGATTTTGTATAGTGAAGACTACTGAGAAATGAATATGCGTTGTCGTACACATCTCTACCTGTGATAAAAAGGAGGGCTGTCAGTGAATCATTCAAATATAGTTTGATAGTTTACTTTTTTTTTTAAGATTTATTTACTCTTAACTGAAAGGAATACTCATAGAGAGTAGTAGAGATAGAGAAAGGTCTTCCATCTACTGATTCACTGCTGAAATGGCCACTGTGATTGTTGAACTGATCTGAAATGAGGATCCTAGAATATCTTCTGGACTTTCCCCATGAATGCAAGCTCTAAAACAGTTCACCCATCCTCCTCTGCTTTCCCAGCCACAACATGGAGCTGCACTGGAAGTGGAGTAACCAGGACATAAACCAATGGCCATGTGGGATGCTGGCACTTGAAGATGCAGGATTAGCCTTTTGGGCCACAGTACCTACCCCCATTATGAATTTTCTATCCTTGTACATGATACATTTAACTAGCAGAATGTTTAATGTATGCCTCTTGATAAAGGACTATACTATGTGAGGTAAAATATTGGGAGGAGAGGATGGGGAGGAAGAAAAGAGTTGGGTGGAATCTGTATACCTACAGAATTGTAACATCCACATAATAACAATCAAAGAGGAATTTAAAAATAAATTCAATATAGAAAAGTCTCTCAAACATAAATGTGTCAGATGCAAAAGTAGTGTAAATAAGTAACAAAAGATAGTGTTGATAAGACTATAGTATGACATATACCCCTGGGGATTAATGTGCTTAGCTCTGTAAAATTTTAAAAGAGGTACATCCAAAATGCAAAGCCTGTTATGTCACAGTTTAAACAATTAATTTTTTCATGTTATTAAACATATTAACTTCAGTTATGATCATAAGGAATTCTAAGTTTAGTCTCTCTGTGTTAAATCTATTTTGAAGATTAAATAAGGAAATATATATATAGTAAACGCTGATAAGATGATTGTTAATGCAAGTTTAATTTTTTTCCCAAAAGTGTGCCATTTGATTAATGGAGTGAACTAAGGTGACTCTTTTCATGATTAATGTTTACAGTTTATTTAGAAAATTCTTGTAATTGCTTGCAGTGTAAGAGGTAGGATTGTAGCATGTAAGGATATCATATGGAAAAACATGAAACCCAGGGATTTGTTTCATATGTCTACACTCACTGAACCAATTTTCTCAGTAACCTTTGCTGAAGAGACTGTCCTTTCTCCCTGGGTAGATTTCACTTCACTTGTAAAATTAGTTGACTCTTAAATATGTGGGTTAATGTCTGGGTTTTCTCTGGCTTTCTGATCAGCTGCATGCTTGCCAGTATCAAGTGGTTCTGTCTATAAACTGTTCTATAATAGTCATGAAGACTGATATGATGATGTCTCTAGTTTTTTTTTGTTTTTTGTATTTTTGGTTTTTTTTTTTTTTTTTTTTTTTTGCTTATTAAGACTGCTTTGGCTTTTCAGGCTTCTTGTGTTTCCATATGAATTCTAGCATCTAGACCTGAAAAGAGTATCATAAGCATTTAATGGGGATCACATTGAATCTATAAATTACTTTTCAGTAGTACAGACAATCTGAAGACATTAGTGTTTGTAAAGATTCCTTTTAATTTTATTGTAAAGCCAGATATCCAGAGAGGAGGATAGACAGAGAGGATGATCTTCCATCCATTGATTGATTCCCCAAGAAGCCACAATACAACTCTTTGGGTATCCCATGTGGGTGCAGGGTCCCAAGGTTTTGGGTTGTCCTCAACTGCTTTCCCAGGCCACAAGCAGGGAGCTGGATAGAAAGTGGGGCTGCCAGGATTAGAACAGGAACCCATATGGTATCCTTGTGCATGGATGGGCAGTTTATTTGCTAGGCTACCACACTGGACCTGATGACATTGATTTTATCAAACCATGAACATGGTAGATTTTTCTACTTTTGTGTCTCCTACTTTTTCATTAATGCACTGCCATTATATTTGCACTCTTCCACATGTTGAATTTTCTTTCTTTAGTCCCACCATAGCTCCCTAACTATTCAAGAATGACCTTCATTCATATGACCAGCATTATAGTTAAGCACATTTCAGATAGCAGAGACTATGAGCTGCTATTCGCTATTCCTGGCAAATGACTGAGGTGTCTTGAGTCCCAGACCCCTGACTGAGTACCTTGGTATTCTGGAAAAACATACGAAGAAACAACAACAACAACAAAAAACAAAACAAACAAAAACAAGAAAAAAGCAGTGCTAATTCCTCATCAGGCCATTTGGTTTTCAGACTCATCAACACTATGTTAATATCTTCTGTGTACTTTCTAATTCACAATTCACACAGGAATCAGGTCTGGGATCATCTCAGATGAAGTTTATTTGGCGATCCCCCCAACTGAACTGCTGGTCTCAGAACCCCAACCATGAAGAGACTATGTCAGGCAGTAGATTCTGAATAGGTTCCATCGCAATTGTGATGGTGAGATTGGCAGCAATTCAGACCTGTTGAACAATCAAAACTGCTTGATCAGTACCCTCAGAACATGCTTCACATCAGGGACCTGGGATCGGTGGGAGGCTAGGTAGGTCTTTTCCTTTGTTTATCCTTTGACCCGAAATACAGGGAAAAAAATGATGTTAGTGTGGAAACAATGATATTACCCACTTTCCTGTAGTCCTTGATCCTTTGTGCCCTCATCAACAAAGTAACATCTCTAAAAAAATAATAAATTAATTTTTAAAAGGCAGAAAATATTATCTCCTGCATACTGGCCTACAACTAACCTGTTGAGACTATTCAAATCCACTCTGAGAAATTCTATTCACTAATAATTTATGCTTCTTCATGCAAATCTCTGTTTAAACAGCCTTAATACTCCAGATTGTGATTATAAAATTTATGGCCCATAACACTTGACAGAAATAATAATTTTGATGCATTTTTAAAGATGTCTTCACAAACATCATTGCAACGTGGCTGTGCTATTATATGTTGTAATCAATTCTACATCCCAGCTTTTCATTTGTAGAAATTGACCTTCACCGAAGAAAAATAGCTTGCTCCAAGAACTCATATCTATTTAATAAATTGAGATTCTAGATCTCTTGTCCTTTTCTGTCACCACAGAAGATTTGTCCTCTCAAAAGAATTTTTATATTCATGCTTGGATATCCATAATGGACACTGAGAACTTGCATATTCTACAAAGTCCCATGTTTTTGTGAGATGTTGTGATGAACTCAGATCCCAGTTTCTTTGTGTGACGTAAGAGCTAATGTTTTGGTTTTGAAAATAAGATGACTCTTTACATTTTAATTCACTTCAGTTGTCCATCTTATCCCTTCCCGCTGTCAGTCCACAATTCAGAGTTCTTTCTTAACAGTAAGAAGGTGAAACTCACTCCATCTCATGGGCATTAGGAATCATACCTGGGTTTGTGCTAGAAGTAATCTCCCTCATATTGGGATACACAGGTCAAGAGTGTTGAGGAAAAAACAACCGAAGTGGTTTTTCCAAGAACAAACATCCAATGGACAATGTGTTTTGCAGGTAACTGCTTCGATAGTTCAATTGTGGAGTAATTTGGGAGCAGTAAATGGAGAGACAGATGAAAAACAAACCCAGGGTTCAACCAAAAAACTCTTCCCCTCATGATCAACATTGTCTGCGTCTCCTTCTGTACAACTCTACAGGAGAAGGGGGGGGGTCATGGTTTGGTGTCAAAGGGAGTAACATTGGTCATTTGCAACCCTCACACTAATGGGAGACAAAAGAGCATTTTCAAATGATACACTCAAATTATTCGACATGGGCCAAGCAGAAAATATTGTTTCTCAGGGCACATGAACCATCTGGATAATGACAGAGAAGTGCATCCTTTTATATCACTGCTTTCTACCAGGATATGCAATAGGGCTTCAATCAATTCAAAATACCAGCATTCCCTTTCTAGTCATTTCCCTATGTTAACACTAATATAAAGAAACGGTCTCAGAAAACAAATCACGAATTTTGGGTTGCCTGTTTTCTGTCTTTTATTTCTGTAACCTGTTTTTTGAGCTAATGTATGTGTGGACAAGATTGGTTTAAGGTCTTTTCCTATTTAGATTTAGTTCCTCCTGGGACTCAAGGCCCCATAGCCTATGATATGCAATTATAGTTATTTAATCTTTTTAAGAAGTCCACGAGCAGCTCTTTGTTTCCTTGATGTAACAGGAATAATTGGGCGCAGGTTCTACTCTAGCATCCTCTGAGCCTTATAGAATATAACAGAGAACATGTTTGTTCTACAATTCTTCAGATAGATTCCTTAGACTCCAATTCAGGATCAGTGTTCTGAGTGGTGAACCACCAGGTAAGGATAATATCACTGAAGCCAATGTTCAAAGCAATTAGCAGTTCATACATATTCCATATTATTTCTCTCTGTTGGATTTGTGGTTTAATCTAAGATAAAGTAAACATCACTCCTGGTCAATAATGTAGCTCAGAGCCTCTTCTTGCTGCTGATGCAACTTTATTTGCCATTAGTAGAATTCCATAGATCTTGTCAAGCTTCTCTACATTCAGACATATTCAAAGGAATCAGAACAACTCTACTACTTGGGCTGAGGGATGGTAATCATCTGTAACGCTTTTCTGTACAGTGCTGTGAGCTAGTCCTGATTAAGGAGGTGCCAGGGATAGGTTTCTGAACCTCTTTTCATCGTTAATACAGAAAATAGTGGGGCAAAGATAAAGTGCACCTGACAGCTTTCAGACTTTTTTAGATATTAATACACTTTAAAAATGGACAGAGAATCTCTTAATGCTACAAGGATTGTTCCATCAGAACTATAACACTTAATCCACTCTGGGTCTTCTTGGAAGATCATGAAGTCCTAAGTATTGTGGATTTCAGTTCACACTCACTGTGTACATCAGAACCAATCTGATTGTAGGATGGTATTAAAATTGAGAATTTGTTCTGCAGATCATCAACCTGCTCCCCAAGAAGTGACTAAGGTCACGTACCCATACAAAACTACATAAAAGTCCTATATTAAGTTTTGAGGATTTAGTCTTTCGAGCACTTGAAGAGCTAGTTTAATCTAGAGCATGAAGGGATCATGCACTGATTGGTTCCCATCTATGGATGGAGGACATAGGATCCAGTGATATCAAGTGTCCACTAATACTCCTCCCTGTTCTTGATATCACTGAGCATCTTAGCCCAGTCAGAAACTGGAAGAAATTATGACTCTGACCCACAAACCCTCTGAAAACATTCCCACATGTTGCCAGGACTTAGTCACACATTACCCCAGGAATACTTAAAAAAAATTCAATGTGGTCAGTGCAGCCTGGATGATCAGCAGCCTTTTCCTCCTACTCTTGGTGCTATTTTTGGCTGGCATTTACTGACTGACTCAGAGCCTAAACCCCGATGGAAAACAGGGAGAACTGTTACTGGTTTTCTTCACAAGTTTACTGAGTTAGAAATGTATGATGCATCTCTTGATTTCCTTCACATAAAAAGTAGAGCCCAAGGGGCAAAGCATAAGTAAGTTTATTGAGTGAACCAGAAAAATAAAATCTCTCTGACTCACTGGACACCAAAACTACAGAGAGGTCCAAGGGTAGGTGTCCATTGAGGATGTGAGAACTTGGGCCTTAATTGAAGTTTCAACATTTTCATCAATTTATCACCTTGGTATTGCCAACTGGTGTTATGAACTGACATATCATAAAAACCACCTGTTATCATAAACATGATGTCAAAGTTACTGGTGATGGCACAAACCACTATTTCAATGTTCTACTGAATGTTGAGGTGATAAACCATCATTTGTTTGAAAAAGGTGACCATTGCAAAATGATAATATAATGGAAAATGATACCTACCACAGTGCCATAAAAATCAATTTTGATGTCATAAAGCAAACTGCATTCTATAAAATCCTTTGGCTCTCATTTTCATCAGAGTTTGGCTAAATTACAGTTCTGATATTATAAACCTTCCATTATAATTTAATAAGAACAAATGATGTAGTAAAATAATGACTGAGCTATACTAATGTAGTTATCACAAGATCATAATCAATTGTTTAGGGATAAAATAAATCTTATATGATTACCTCCTATTTGCTGATGCTTCAGCAAAGCCCAACCAACCCACACCCACTCGGACTTATTCTTGCACCAGTAGGAAGAGTCTACCCAGCCTGGCTTTTCCATGATCTAACTCACATGAGACCACAAGTGTTGCAACCATGCCTGGTCTCGTCTATCCCCATCCCAACTCATACTCTCCAGTGTCAGTGGCAGTGCTGGTCCAGCAGGGAAGCCCCATGCAACCACCTACTGGTTTTGCCCTTTCCCCCTGGTTCTCATGTGCACTGGTTGTGTGCTACAGCCCAGGCTGGAATAGCCCACCTTGCCTTGGCATTTTCAGTGGGTGCTGAGTGATGGCTGGGCCCAGCCCACCCCCAATTCCAGCTCAGGTTGGTGGGTCCACAATATAGCAGAGCTCAGCTGTCACCTAGCCCAGATCCTAATGTGTACTGGTATGCATTGTGACTAATTCTGGCCAGTCCCACACTCTATTCTGGTGCTCAAATTTGCCAGTGGGTGATAGGAACTGGCTCAGCTGGGTCCATTCTCGACCTGTGCCAAAATGTGTGCTAGTGGGTACCGTCCCCTGGCCTGGTCTGGGCTGCTCCCTATCATGGATCTTATGCTTACCTGCAGGAACTGTGTCCCAAGCTCCTCCATCAGAATCTCTCCCAATGCCAGATGTCATGCACAGTGATAGTTTCATGAGTCAGCCCTATTTAGTGCAACTCCTGACCTAGAAGGAGCAGTGGCCTTTCCAAACTGGCCTTCAACCCATTCTGGTTGTTACTCTTGGATGTTTCAGCTCAGCTAATCTTGGTCTACCACCAGGCACAGCTCAGATATGGCTCAGTAGGGACAGAGACCTACAAAGTCTATTCTACACTGACCCTGGTCCTCGAGAGCATCAGTTGGTGCTAGAGTCTAGCCCAGTCTGGTGCATTCAGTCGCAGTCCACACTTGTGCTGAGGAATACTGCAGTCATATCCACAGCAGAACACAGCTCCCACCCAGCCTCCATTCTCACCAATGGGGACTACATCACAGCCAGGGCATTCCCTTAGCTCCCCAGCCAGTCTGTTCCCAGCCATAGATCTCACCCATTACAACGGTTTCTCTCACCCAGCTTGGCACAGCCCTTCCCCTGTCTTGGCTTTTGGCCTTTTGGCCTGGCCTGACCTGGCCTGCTCCCAAGCCTGACTGGTGGAAGCTGGAACCTGAGCCTCTTCAGTCTGCTCCCATCCCTGGTTCATGCACATCAGTTGCCCAGCATGTCCTTTGCTGCAGCCTGGCTTCTGCACTTGCTGTTGAGCTAAGATTTGTTTGCCTACCGGAACTACCCCCTTCCAATTAGCTAACAGTTGGAGTTGCTTTGTTCAGCTAGCCAGACTCCCAGGCCTGGACTGTGATCAGCAGTAGGAGCTATGACAAACATCCAATGGACAGAAATAATAAAACATCTTTCTGATAAAATAAACTCAGTTTATACTGTTAGAATTAAATGTAATACCAAATTCTATCATTATAGCATTATACTATTAAACCGACTGTATCATCATAAACAGATTTCATGTCATAAGCTACAACTATATTTTCATTGAATATTGCAGTTATTTCATTTGTTGATTCATAATGAGGCAAAATCCTGATATCATAAGCCAACCATTGTGTGGTAATAATCAATTCTGATGTCATAAACCACAACTGTATTGTCATAAAATCATATTGGTTCTGTAGTAAATTTGTTTGTGATAACCCATCATTCTGATAGAAACCACCCATTATGTCATCATCAATTATAATGTCATAAACCACTACTTGAATTGTCATAACAGAAGCATAGATATCACCATCTTTGATTGATTATAAACCACTATCATAATGTCAAAAAACACATACTATTTTTTCTGATACATTGTGATGTCATTAACCAGTCATTCAGTGGTGGCGACTTTTGATGCCATAGACCACAACTGTATTATAACTTTGATATACAATGTCAAATAACATTTCAGTATAATTTATTGGTATGTGGCTAGCCACCATTCTGATATTATAAATATATAATATATAAAATATGTATAAATATATAACATCTTTTACACTTATGTATAAAAAATATATGAAATATATATTACATACTATATGTTGTTTCATAATATAAATATTATAAATCTGCTATTGTATAATGTCATCAGTACAAACCAACCATGGGCCACCATAATGTATTTTCATGTCATTAACCACAATTTTATTATCAGAAAATATAGTGACATCATAATTCTTTGCTTCTTATAACCACCATTGTGCTTTGAGGCTTACCGCTGCACCCTAATAAATTGTGATGTGATATGCCATACATTCAATCTTCATAGTCTATGTTTTTATCAAAAGCAACAATCATATTGTCAAGTCAATGAGATGTAATAGTCAATTGTGAACAAACCACAAGTCTGATACCACAAGACTGCCATTGAGATGTCATACACTATCATGATGTGGAGGTTTTCCAATGATTGAGCTGGTTTGAGCCCCTGAGGAAATTTTTGAAGACTGATCCTGTAAGCACTTCACCTGTTATATCACATAGATCTTCAAGGCTTCCCAAAGCTTTCCTTCATGCAGTTTACTCTGACCCATTAGAAATAAAGGGAATCCTCACCAGTTTTCATTCAGAAACCCCAGGAGACTATGTACTTGTAGCTCCAGCATTGTTGGAAAGGGAGACTAAATATCCAATTTAGTTGACCATAGACTTCTAGAACAAGTCAAAATATCAGATGGTCAAGACCTAGTTTCAGGGGTCACTAAAGTCCATAAAAAGGATGGCTAAATAAAACACACACACACACACACACACACACTGACGGAAGATCAAAAAGGAATGGGAATGGATCTGTGTTCTCTGACACTGGCCTGTGAATGTTAAATGTAAGTACCATAAAAAATGACAGATACTACAAAGATCAAGCCCTAATTGTAGAGGAAAGCAATGAAAAATGCTGTCCATAGCCCTCCTGTGACAGCAGAGATAGAAGATGACCAGTGGTAGTTCCTGGTACGTCCAAAAATATTAACTCCTTTGTTAAAATTTAACTGGAGGAGGAACCCCAGGTAGACCTCATGGTAGGTGATATAACTTCTGGTCTGTATAAAGGTATGCTTCTTGCCACTTTCCTCCTGTCCTGGTCTTGGCCTTTTCATAAGATAATGATTCAGGAAGTTACAAGAAAACCAATACAGACATATTTGTTCCCACCTCTTGCTTTTTCCTAGCGATACCTCCACATCACTCACTATTTTCTTAGCATCTCTGCAGTTCCAGGACCATTTCCAGGAAAGGATATCTTATTGATAATTCAAGCCCAGCTCTTAGAGGCCCTTTGGGAATGACAAACTAGCTTTATCCATTACAATCCCAACTATACAATCAGAAGTCCAACATTCATCTATTTATGTGAATCAGGACATTGAAGATATATGCAATGGTAGAAAGCTTTGTATCCTATTGTGGCTGTTGCTGAAGAACTATGCTATTGTAATAATATGGAAGAAAACAGTGGTTGGTGGAGATTGGGGAGAGATGGAGTGGAGGTAGTGGGAGTTATCCCTATACCTATATAACCATGTCATGTAAGTAACATAAATTAGAAAGAAAAAAAAAAACTTTAAAAAGAGGAAAAAATTATCTCCAAGTTTTTAAGAATCATGTAAGTACGAATTGTACTATACTTCTAATCCCACTTCTTGTTCATTGGCATCCTGGAAGAAACAGGTGATGACTTACATAGTTAAATCTATTCCAAACAATTGGGAGATCCAAATGGAGTTTTTAGTGCCTACCTTTCTCATTGTGCATGTACGCTCCACTTATTAGATCAGGAAGAAAGAGCCAATGGGATCCCTAAGAGATATTTGGCCACAAAACTCAATTGACTAAACTAACTAGGCCTAATCTTTTACTAATGGCTTTGGTGTAAATTAGAAACTGCCCTGGTTCAGGGTTTGATTACATGTGAAATAATTTATAAGCATCACTTTCTAAGAATTGACATCAACATTTTTGTAGATATATCAGATGATTCTTATGCCAGACCTGAAAGCAGTTAGAGTACCAGAAGCTTCTGATGGCTCTTTGTTATACTGAACCTATGCCATTAATGTTTATCCCTACTTATGCACAAGTGTTAATGCACCCTGATTAAATACCTTGAATATTGAGGTTTCAAGCAACTCAAGTTCTGGGGGGGCAGGGCATTTCTAGTCAGCATTCCTCTCTAAACCCAAATCAGTCAAGGTCATAGGTCATAACCTATGGAAACATCACACAGTAATAAAACCTTCGAATAGTTTCAGATTGGAAATGACATCCACCTCTGATACAACTCTGAGGTCCCGTACTCCATCAAATCAATGGAAGCTCATTGGTGCTTCTTTTATCACATATATCTTAGATATGCAAATGTCTTTTTGACTCTAAAGAGGATCACTGTGATATTTAAACTTCTGCTAAGAGAGAAGGAAAGACACACAAACAGAAGCCATCCATCCTCTGGTTTAACTCCCCCAGACCTGCAGTGACTAGGGTAGGTCAAACAGAAATCAGAAGACAGGAGCTTATCTTAGGTCTCCAAGTGTGTGCACAGGCCAAAGAACTTGGGTCAGATGCTGCTTTCTCAGCTGCATTAAAGCTTGATCAGAAGTGAGCAACCATGATCCAAACAGGTGCTCATGTGCTACATCCCAAAACCAGCCTTGGAGTTTCTATTACACTTAGCGATATTATGTTCCTGATTTGCAAAAGTTATAATGTTACTGCTGACTATAGTCACCACCCCCATCTTAGGTTTTTTTTTTCCCTCTTGGTGTGTTCAGACACCCTAAAATTCCCTACATTGAAATGACTGTCCAGTTGGGCAATGTCCCAAACTTGACTCTGCCCTCACATGTTGAAAGTCTATCTTGGCGCCCATGCCTATAGGCATATTTTAGGGCCATACCTATATTTTTCATCCAATGATGCCAAGATATTTTCTCCTATTTAGCAGTATAGGACAGTTGCTTGAAGTTCTTGATCTGATTGCAATCAATTTTTCATATACCAATGGTTCTTCAACAAGAATGAAAAGGTCATTTTTAGTACATAGAGATGTCAATGGTCCTCGGGCATAGCAAAACTGTGAATGCAAATAGTAAAGGATTTCTTCTTCTTTTTCTAGAAACAATGTCTTTATTTTCATACATATATTTTTATTGCATTTCATTTTATAACAATGTTTCATAGGCTCTGATGTTCCCCCTTCCCCTCCCTGTACCCTTCCCCCATGGTGGATTGCTCCACCTTATTGCAATATTACAGTTCAAATCCAGTCTTGTTTCTTTCAATGCAAGCATGTGCCTTTGCATAGTGTCCAGTATCTTATTGCCCAGCTGAATTCAACAGTTTCTTTGGGAGACCAACTCTGGTCTGGAGGCATAGCTGGCAAATTATCGTTCCGACCAATTAAATGCCATAACATCACGTCAACAACAGTTTCCAACACTATGGGGCTAATTAACATTGTATTGAGTGACTGATATGTTAGAGAATGCGAGTTCTGAACCGCATCCTGATACTACTTCATTAACGTTTCGGTTATAGTTTGTATACAACTGGCTTCTATCTTCCTTAAATTGGCTATAGGATACCATTCAGCTATCTCATGTCTATTTTCATTTTTTAGCAGTTTATTGTGTTGAAGCATAATTTTTACTGAACTTGGCAGATTTTAGGATAGTCTAAACTGGCTTATACCCTTAACAAGGCATGTGACACCCATTGAGGCATAGAACACTGTTGGGAGGGGTGTGAGAGAGATCCTACATACCCTAGTTAGGAGTTGTTTATTTTCATGTCCTACCAAGTAAGGTATGTGTGAGTCCCTACTGATCTTTTCTGTCTAATTCTAAGCTTTCCTTGTTGTTCTCTATTTTAATTAATATTTTTGTTGTTGGTGGTCGTGTTTGTTTTGTTTTGGGGGAGGAGGGCTCCAGGGCGACCCTGATGGTCACTGCAAGAGAGGGTGGGGATCTAGTACCGGAACTAAGCAGGACCAGAGAAAGCTCCTCTCCCTGGTCTCAGAGGGAGTTTATTGTTCTTCTCTTTCTGTAGACTGCTCAGGGCTTCTGGTTGCTGTTCTGGTGACATTGGGCTTTGCGAGGAGGGATTTGGACTTCTTCTATCCCATGTGGGACATTCAAGTGGGAGCAGATGACCTCAGAGTACTTAGCCTCCGAAGGCATTCCAATTCCCTGTGGTCTCCTTGGCATTTGGGATGTAGTCCTTGGTGCTTGTACTGATAGTACTTGGCAAGGATCCGTGAGTCTGCAGGGTGGGAACACACATTTCCTCTTGTCCGCCTGCTCCACCCTGGAATCCTCCCTGTTCTGTGCATATGACCTCCTGTTAAGAGGTTGTCAGAGTCGCTCCTGATACCCCACATGTCTTTGTGGTTTTACTGTTGTCCAATGCTGATTCGAGTCTGTTGTCTATAGCTACGTGTTATGTTCCTGATAGGCTATGCTTTACATCTGCCTCACACATTCTAGGGAGATGGAAGATTTCTCTGCTCACCCTCCCCACTACCGAGAAGCATAGGGTCTTAAAATTGCCTTAGGTTTTACAGTTCTTTTGATGAAGATCATGAGCAGTCTGCCTCACTTTGATTGTTGGTTCATTGATTACATCACACTATGTTGTTGCATGAGATACAGGTTGTTAGAGGTTGAAATAATACTACATTGCACAGGTATCCTTTTACAAATTGACAGCATTTCAACTTAAATTAAGGCAAATATGTGGTATTTGACCTTTTGGGATTGACTCATTTCCCCAAGCATGATGATTTCCAGTTGGGCCCATATGGCCACACACAAAAAACTGCATTTTTTTAAATTGCTGAGTAGTATTCCTTGGAGTAAATGAACCATAGGTGTGGGTGGTTCTAGCCTTTTATTTTTGGAAGCTATCAACTAATTGTCGCAACAGCATTAATTGAATAGACCATCCTTTTTCCCAAGATTGTCATTTGTTATAAAAGATTATTTGACTGTAATTGTGTGGGTTCCCTTCTGCCCTATTCTGCTCCAATGAGCTTCCTTTCTGTCGTTGTGCCAGTACCAGGCTGTTTTAATAATGACCACCCTATAATTTGTCAAAAGGTCTGGGATTGTGAAACCCCGCCCCCCCCCCCACCCTATCTAGCTTCCTATTCTCCAGGATGGTTCTGGGTATTCGTGGTTTTTTTGTGTTTCTACATGAACCCTTGTCAATTTTTCCAGCTCTATGGAGAATGTTCTTGGTATTTTGATTGGGATTGCAATAAATGTATATATTGCTTTTGTTATTATGGACATTTTCATATTGTTTTTGCCTATCCAGGAACATGGAGAATTTCTCCACTTTTCAATGCATTCTTCTATTTCTGTTGTTAGTGTTTTATGGTTTTACTCATAGAGATCTTCTACATCTTTAGTTAGGTTTATTCCCAGTATTTCATTTTCTTCTCTGTTATTTTGAATAGTATCATGTTGGTTAGTTCTTTTTCCACATTGGGGCTGTTTGCATACACTTTAGCTGTTGATTTTTGTTCATTTATATTGTACCCTGCCACTCTACCAAACAATGAATAATTTCTAACAGTCTCCGTATTGAGTCTCTTGGTTTTTCTCTGTATAGGATCAGGTCATCTGCGAATAGTGACAGCTTGACTTCTTTGTTTCCCATTCGAATTCCTTTGATTTCCTTTTCTTGTCTTATAGCTTTTGCTAGTACTTCCAGTACTGTATTGAATAGTAGAGGTGATAGTTGACATCTATGTCTTGTTCCAAGATCTCAGAGGAAGGCTTCCAATTTTTCTCCATTCAGTGTGATGCTGGCATTGAGTTTTTCATATATTGTTTTGATTATGTTGTGAATTGTTCCTTCTGTGCCTACCTTGGTTGGAGTTTTTAGCATGAAGTGGTGTTGAATTTTGTCAAAAGCTTTTTCTGCATCTATTGAGATTATCATATTATTTTTATTCTTCAACTTTGGAATATGATGTATCATACTTATGGATTTACAGATGATGAGCCATCCCTGCATGCCCAGGATGAATTCTAGTTGTCCTGGATGAATGATTGGTCTGATGCATTTTTGTATTCTGTTGCCTAGGATCTTGTTGAGGATCCTGGCATCTATGTTCATCAGTAATTGTTTCACAAAGCTAGGTATACTTCTGTTTGTCACATAGACATTATTTCATCTTGGAGGATGGCTGCCTTTATCATGACTGTGCTGGCCCTCTGTACCTGCCCAGAAATGTTGTTACAGAGGGTAAGCCACATCAGGCTGGGCTGTAGCATCGTTGGAGAAGCCAGAGAACCAGGTCTGGGGACAGATTCTTTGCATTCTGGACTCACAGCTGCAGGACTGCACTATCAATCTGTTTGCGTGAGAGCTGGATGGGGTGATAGTCAGAGCTAGACTGGAGAGCAGAACTCATCAACACTCACAAGTGCAGGGAGCTGGGAGGAGGCCAGAACTGGCGAGGCTTCAGCACCTCCTTACCACCCCTGGCACACTCAAAGGCTGGGACACAGTAGAACATGCCAACCAGGGCTCTATCACTCACTGACATGCAAATAACCAGGGTTGGGAGTGATGTTCACACATTTTAACAGCCAGAAGAGGCTTCCTCTGTCTTCCTCCTCCCCAACAGTCAGTCACAAGAGGAAAAAAGAAAAGAACTGAAATGATTGTCTATCTTCCTCCATACATTAACCTTCCACACTTTAAATAGAAGTCCAAATGTGCATGCATCCCTTTCAACTGTAAATATTAAGACAAATAAATTTTAAAAGAATTGCTCTTTGAAATTTTTAAAAATAATTTTTGTTTCCACTTTGGCTTCTGCAGTGCAACATGTATGTTGTCTCAGAAATAGGCAAATCGTCCTTTATCCTTCTCAGTGTAAACTACAGCACATGTGTAGATGTTTCTGTGGCTTGATCTGTAAATGCTTCTTCCCTGTGGAGCTTGCTGCATTTTGGTTCATGCAAAACTTTCCACTCCTCCCAAAGCCACAGAGGACTGCATTCTGTGATGCAGCTGGATGCAATGGACCCAGTCTCATCCTGGTGGATGTTTGTGCTGTTTCCAGTCATTGAAATCATGAAGACCCTGAAATGTACCTTGATGACATACATCACTTCTTGTGTGAGAGCATCTACATACCTAGTGTTTCTAGTCAAAATATTGCCATGTCAAAGTATATAAGTATTTCTATATTGCCAAATCATTCCCTATAATGATAAGCTGATTTTCACATCCTTCCCTAAAATCACACTCTCATTGTAGTCTGAAGTTTTCTCTCCAGTGATTTTCCTGATTAGATGTGATTTGTTTTGTGCCTGCATCTGAGGACACAATTTATATAAAATGTATTTACTTTGCGTTGAAGAGAAGTTTTGCTGCAGTAAAAGAATAACTAAATGATGTCATTTGTTACTGGAAAATTTACTATGGAAAGTATTTTTCTGAGCTTTGTGGTTTTGGTTGCCTTTGCACTTTGCGGTGGCATCCTGTGGAGGATGGGCAATTTCCTCTGATTTGCTTCAGAGTTGGAATGGTAATGTGCTGAGCTAGGGCACTATTATGGAAGCCTGATTACATTGAATCTACATGAATGAGCAGAAGGCAGCACAGTGATGAGCAGCTCTCAGAGGGTTCAGGTTCCTTGAACTTGGCTATGGTCTCATCCTACCTCTACCATTCACCACCGTGTCTCAGGAAACCACAACCTGGATGAGTCAGAATTGGTCTCTGAAGTATATTTGTACTTATTCATTCATGTTTTTTAGAAGATTTTTGCATTTCAGTTTTAAAGGCAGACTCTTCAGCGAGAAAAGTATAGACAGGGCTTCCATCAACAGATTCCATCTCCAAATGACAATAGCAATGGGAACTACGACAATCCAAAATCAGCAGCTTCATCTGGGTCTCCCATCTGCACGCAGGGTCCCAACACTCTCTCCATTCTCCACTGCTTTCCTGGCCATAAGCACAGAGCTGGACTAGAAGTGGAGCAGTTGGGATACAAACTGGTGACTAAACAGTATGCTGGCAGCATAAGTGCAGGATTAGTCTACAGAGCCAGGTATTTGACCAATATAGTTTTAGTTATGGTTTGTAAAATGTCGTATAAAAGAGAGAAAGACTCCATACTCTGGCTTACTCCCAAAATAGCTTCAATCATTGTGGCTGGTCCTAGCAGAATCTGGGAGCCTGGAACTCTGTCTAGATCTCCCATGTTGTCAGGGATCCAGATGCTTGATATTGAAAATAAATTATAACAAGATTTCAATGATGCTTATATGGGATGCCAGTCTCACAAGCAGTGGCTTAATACACTACACTGCAATAGTAAATCAATGAGCCATGCTTTTATGCTTGTAAATTTTTTGTTTTAATTATTGAGCAAAAAAAGTGTCAAAAACAGCATAGGTTGTCATGATGGGAAGATAGCCGATGGCAATAGTAATTGCAAAAGTGACCATGGGTGCAGAAAGAAGGGGATAGGAGTCAACAGAGGAGAGGACACAGGAGGAGAATTGGGGGAAAGAAGTGGGAAATCCCCAGGTATCGCAGGGCTGAGGAATGTGGCACACAACAGTGAAATGCACACCAAAGACTGAGTGACAATCCAAGAGGGTAAAGGAGGGCTCAGCCCAGGGCTAGCGAGACTTGAGCAAAGTTTGGTGAGTCACAGACGAGGGGAAAATTCCAAAGGTACCTGCCCATAACAAGGAAAGAGGGGCATCTGAGTCCTTGGGGTAAAACACAGGCAAAGGAAGATTAAAGTGAGTAAAGTGCAGCAGATGCAGAGCTAAGCGACCTTTCCAGAGGAGGAAGCGTCATTGCCGAGCATCCTCCTGCACCCAAAGAATCCCAGGGCTATGCTACTCAGTGGGCCCTGAGAACTACAAGAAAGGGAGACCTAATATCTTCCAGGACAGAGGCTCCCCCTGGCTCACAGAACTGTAGAAATGAGGAAAAGAAAAAGTGAGTGAGTGAGTCTCTGGGGTCGAGTATTGCTGGCAATCACATGGCACTGGGTTCTCACTACCAGCTGATCTCTGCCAGGGAAGTAAGCACACTACAGGCTGGGAGGTGCAACTGGAAGTTACAAAACCAGTTTCTCAGATCCTCCTAGATCCAGGAGGGAATTAGAACATCAAGGAAAGCAATAATTTGGCTCATCCCCAGGGTGGCAGCGGAAGTCAAGAAGTTTGAGAGATGGAAGAATATTTTCCCAGGCTAAAACTGACACCTAATTTAAATAATAATCATAATTAAAAAAAAACAACAGATAAATCTACACACACAAAAAAACTCTCATACACACTCACTAGTAGGGTCATAATGTGAGTAACTCTACTGGAGTATCTCCCAAGAAATCGATCAGCCTCAGTTACTTCAGAAAACCCCCAGAACACATGAGAGACCAATACCAGAAGGTGACAAGACAACACAAAGGCATGGGGAGAGGTAACAAGAAAAGAAATGAGTCAAATGAAGGAACCAGTGCCACCCTGAAAAGTGACCAAAAGACCTTAAACAATATGTTATCGCATGGGGCACAACTGTTAAATTTGTCTTGACAATAGGATGCTAGACTCTCTGCATGGTCCATGCCTACAATGATGAAATTATGACTGTTTATGAACTATAGTATTGTAATAATATAAAGGAAATCAATATGGCGGGAGGGCTTGAGGACTGATGAAGAGAAATCCCAGAGCCTATGGAACTGTGTCATAAAATAAAACAGATCTTTGCACACTACGTAGATGATAGAGGGCTAATCTCTAGAATATACAAAGAACTCCAAAACAACCAAAATACCAAAACAAACAAGCCACTCAAGAAATAGGTATGGGAAATGGGCCAACATTTCACAAGAAACAAACCCAAATGGCAAACAAACACATGAAAAAATGCTCTAGTTCCCAGGCAATAAGGGAAATCAAAATTAAAACATCAATGAGGTACCAGCTAACGGCAGTAAGATTGACCCACCAAAAACAACAACAAAAAAAAAAAAAAACAACAACAAAAAAAACCACCAACAGCACTTGCTGGTTAGGATGTGGGGAAAAGCAAACCCTACTCCACTGCTGGTGGGACTGCAGGCTGGTACAGCCTCTATGGAAATCAGTATGGAGAACACTCAAACAACTCAAAATCTGCATACCGTATGATCCAGCAATAGCACTCCTAGGAATATATCCAAAACACCTGTTACATGAGAAACCAACATGACCCCCTGTGTACATAGCAGCACAGTCAGTAATTGCAAAAACATGAAAGCAAATGAAATGCCCATCAACAGAAGACTGGATAAGAAAGCTATGGTTCATCCTCTCCATGGAATACTACTCAGCTATTAAAAGAAAAAGAAAAACAAAAACAAAAACAAAAACAAAATGCAGTCTTTTTGGCCAAATGGGCCCAACTGGAAACCATTATGTTAAAGGAAATGAGCCAATCCCAAAAGGTTAGATACCACATGTTTGCCTCAATTTAAGATGAAATGATGCCAATATGAAAAATAGTACCTGTGAAATGTAATATTATCTCAACCTCAAACAGCCTATCTCACATGCAATAAGATATTGTGAAGTAACTAATGAACCAACAATCAATGTGAGTCAGACTGCTTATGATCTATGTCAAAGAACTGTAAAACCTAATACGCTTTTAATACTCTATGTTATTCCATAATAGGGCAGGAGAGCAGAGAAATCTTCTACCTCCATAGAATGTGTGAGGAAGATGTAAAACACAACCTACCAGGATCATAATTGGTAACTCATAGACAACAGACTCAAATCAGCGTTAGACAATAAACTACAAAGACATATAGGGGGAATCAGGAGTGAGCCTGACAACCTCTTTACAGGAGGTCATATGCACAGAACAGGGGGGCACCCCAGAGTGGAGCAGGGGGACAGGAGGAGGCTTGTCTCCCAACCCTGAAGACTCCCGGATCCTCACCAAGGACTATCAGTATGAGCACCAAGGACTACATCTCAACTGCCAAGGAGACCACGGGGAATCGGTGTGACTTCGGAGGCCAAGAACTTTGAGCTCATCCACTCTCGTTTGGATCTACCACATTGGATGGAAGAAGTTCAAATCCTTCCTCACAGGATCCAAGGGCATCAGAATAACAGCCAGAAGCCCTGAGCAGTCCACAGAAACAAAAGAATAGTAAACTTCCTTCAGGGCTAGGGAGGGGAGCTCTCTCAGGTCCTCGCTTGGTTCCATCTTGGAGTCCCCACCTTCTCTTCAATGACCATCAGGATGCCCTGGACACCTCTAAAAACAAACAAATAACCAAAGAAACAAACAAAAAATCTAGAATAGATAGCTAGAGAACTGCAAGGAAAGCTTAGAATTAGACAGGAAATGGTCAGCGTGGATGCACTTATAGCTTACCAGATGGGACACAAAGATTAGTTACTCCTCATTAGGGTATTGAGGGTTTCTCTGCATACCCCTCCATAAAACTGTCCTGCATCTAAACTGTTGACATATATCTTGTTAGAGTTATAAGCCAGTCTAGATTACCCGAAAAAAAGCCCATTTCAGCAAAATTATGCTTCAACGCTATAAAATGCTAAATGCTATAATAAAAATAGACACCAGACAGCTGAACAGTAATCTATACCTATTTTAAGATGTATAGAACCCTGATGTATATAAACTAAAATTGAAATGTCAATGAAGTAGTCATAGGATGTGGTTAAGAACTTGCAGTCTTTTTAACATATTTGTTACTCAATACTATGTCAATTAATTCCATAACCTTATAAATTGTTTCTGATGTTATGTTGGGCTTTTAATTGATTGGGATGATACTCTGCCAGCTCTACCTTCAGACCAGAGAAGGTCTACCCAACAAGCCGTTGAACTTATCTGGACAATAAGATGCTGGACTGTATGCTTGGTATATGCTTGCAATGAAAGAATCTCAACTGAACTTGAACTGTGGTTATGCAACAAGGTGGAGGAATCCACCATGGTGGGGGGGGGTTTGGAGGAGTGGCAGAATCCCAGTACCTATAAAACTGTGTCACATAATCCAATGTCATTAATAATAATAAAAAGAATACATGCAATGCCTTGATTTCTTGGAAAAAATTAAAAATACAATAATAATTAAAAGGAACAACATAAAGTTTGAGTAATTATATAATACAGATTCAACTCTGTGATATCCAAATCAAAAATGAGTAGAAAAGGCTTGAAAACACACATAAAGATAAATTTGCGTTTCTCTAGTTCCTATTTGAGCTTTTTTTTTTTTTTTTTTTTTTACTGATTACTTATTTGATTTAATGTCTTTCCAGGTGGTTTCCCCTTTTCAGTGAATATCTGTTAGTGTGTGAAGAGTTTTCCATAAAATTATTACAATTTTGAAAGGCATGAAACAAGTAACTGTATCTGCCAATCTATGTTCCGGAAAGACAAAGTTCAAGAAGCATTGTGTTGTTACAACAGGTTGCATTGAGGACAGTGCTATGTCTCTGCCCTGTACCAACCTGGAAAATGATAGGGAAGAGCAGACCATGAAATCTACAGGCATGTGCACATGGCTGCACCATCACAACTTTCTCTAATAAGCCATCACAAAGGCATTACAAATATATCTTCTTAACATTGTAGAGGCACTCAACATTAATATTCATGGCTATTGAGTCTCAGAATTCAGGGCAGTCTTGAGTGTCATGTCCAGAAGAGAGGAGGGGGCCTTTGGATGTTGCTGCTTGCTTGCTGACCAGCATGTCGATTGTGTGTGTGAGAATCAATGCTGAGAGTCCCTGCAGGTGTGCCCTTATCACATTTGCCCTTCCTAGTGTCTGTTAAATATTCTTTATGAACAATTGTAACACCACTGACTGTGGGCACTCCAATTCTGCAGTTATGGTCCAGACCTACTTAGCTAGACACACAGCATCACTGGCAGCACTGCCTGTCAGCTCTGGGGCTATAAAGCCTTTTCAGAAATGGCCTCCTCCTCATTTGTGCACTAAACAGCAAACAAGAGGCAGCAGCCAGGTTCCTACCAGGTACCTACTGCAGCACAGGCTTGTTTTAGTGTCCTGCCCATCAATTCCCTCTTCAATGCAATTCCAGACCTTGATATGAAGAGTTGTATACAGCTGTGACTACAGCTGTGGCCCAGCTGCAAGAGCAGCTGTGTTCATTCCAGATAAGCCAGGTAAATGAATAGTGAAGGAGGAGGACCATGAGGAGCCTCCTGGCTGTCCAGAGGAGCTGACCTGATTAAAACAGCTGTGTTTCCTTACCTATCCTGAGCTGCACATCCCACATGCCTCTGCTGCTATCTTGGTCTCATTGGCCACTCAGCTCACACAAGCTGCCTGGAGCTGGGAGGTGACCATTCCTTATTTACACAAATTCTGCTCAATTCTTAGCTTTATCCAAGCTCCAGTGTGGATTTGTCACAACTCAGGCCTGGTTTACAGAGCTTGTGTCCAGACAGAGAAAATCTAGATATCTACAACTTCTTAACAAAGATACTGTTTTTCTCACATTTGTCCTTAGTACATGAGAGGAGATGAACACACTGATTTCATTTTGAATTACATGAGAGGCCTTTCTAAAGTTCAGGACAAATACAGAGTAAGAATCTTTCAGATTCCAAAAGTGTTTGCACTAAAATAAATATATTTTATCCTATTTTCCATGACATTTTTGACAACCTCTCATGCTTCTACAGCATTTCACATAAATTATTTGAGCTTCATGAGAACCAAAGGCATAAGTAAGAGAACGAGGCCCAATGAGTTAAGTGATTTCCTCAAGGAAAGTTACATATGCCCTGACACAGTCCTTCAACGTGTTTAACAAAAGTGTACCAAGTAAGTTAAGCAGCAGGTTGTCAGCTGGTCAAACATTAATAACAACATATTAATAGCAAAATAATAAAATTAATAATAATAATAATAAATATTCATTAGCACACATGATATAGTTATGAAGACCTGTGAAAGATGAAAATGTAAAATATAACACCAAAAAATTACCCAGTAACAAAAATGATTGCAATATACCGAACATAGAGAGATTCAATCTCAATTGTCTTACAGCAAAGTAAGTCAAAGTTACAATAAAATCACATTTTTTATCAAATGTAAAGAGAACATGAACATGGGTAATGATGTAGAACATCAAGGGCACAATGCTGATATGTGAGGTGAACTCCAGGGAAATGGTTTGAAGGAGGCGACTCAGCAACAGAATTACTAGTTTGACTACCCCTTTATCCAAAATGCTTAGGATCACAAGTAAGAATGTATCTGAAGAATGGGACACAATCTACACTATGCCTTATATACAGCTTGGACACATATTCTGAAGGCACTTTACTAAAAAGGTTCAATGCTTTTGTGTTTCAGCTGTGAATTTCTGAATAAATTCAGATGTGGAATGTTCTTGTATTACAAAATCGGTGCTCAAAACATTTTGGATTTTGTCACACTTCAGATTTCACACACATGGAATGTTCACATGCATGGATGTTCAGCTAGTCACTTTGTATCTGACCATTGGTATATAACTTCATGCTTACTGATATCCAGATTATTGGTGTGTAACTTGCTGCTTTGCTCTTAGTAATGGACGATGAAAGTTATCCACTACTTTGTACTGAAAGTATAGTCTATACTGCTGTGATCTGTGATCTTAGAAGATGAGACTTTCAGTTGTGGTCCTGCTTCTAGAGTCAGTAGTATCAACCAGGAACATGCTAAAATACAGAAGTTCTATGGCCACTCCAGACCTCCTAATGTAGAATCTGCAAATTGGACCAGCAACCTGTTTTAAAGGAAACAGAAATTAAAGAGATGGTGGGGGGGGAAAAAAAACAGAACAGGATTCAAATACTGAAATAGCAATTGGCTACACCCTAGATATTTTTTTTTCAAGAGGCATTTAATCTAGGAAACAAACCTAAAGTCTGACAAAACTGGATTCATTAGCCTAGTGAATGAAGGAGAACTTTGAGATGAAATTGGAGAGAACTTGGTATATTCTATGGAAGCTCTGGGGAAGGCAGGCATCTATCCTGGGTTGACTGATGTTTTGGAACGGGATTAGGAATAAAAACAAGAATTGAGTGCAGTCTTGAGTCCAGGGCTCTGTGGCATCAGGGACAGCTGCAGTGACAAATAGAGATGGCAGAACTGACTGGGAAAGAATTGCATGGGGTGGTGTGGGATAGGCAGGGCTCTGTCAGATCTCAAAGCCATTCTGGAGCCTGGGAGAGATGCCTGTCTTTGTGCCCAACCTGATCAGTGATGAAGCTGTTTACTTTGCTTTTTTAATGTTGGTCTTGGCATGTTGAACTCTTCTAAGATAGGCTTAGAACACAATAGACTCATGTGTCTGATCCTTGGCAGCATGGGCAGCAGTTGACATAGACTTATACTGAGGCATGGAGAACCACCAGCATCTCCCCATGGCACCAGCTCTGAGGATTATTTGCAAACTCCTGTGATTCCTGAATGAGTGGGGGAAGTTTTCTGTGTGTCTGGAACAACTTTACAAATGTGTGTCTTGGATTGCCTCATTCACAATAAATAGAAAATCAGATTTTTCTCAAAGGGATATTCTGTCCTTTCCAGATTCTTCTGTGTGCCAAGCATACATATTGCTTGTGAGGAGGCATTCACACAGGGAATGAAGGAAAGACCAGGAATCAGAACACTGCCTCTCCACCAGATCAAGGATGTTCTTGCAGCTTGAAAAATAATGCTGCTCTCACCTCTAATCTCACCATGGATCCACTCTTATTCATATTCTTTACGCTCAGGGACTTCTCTTATTTCAAGTTTTTTTTTTTTTCCTGTTATTCTTCAGAAAATTTTGCTGTTGTTTTACATTTCATTCAGGTTTATACTTAGCTCATTTACTTGGTGTTTTTCTTGATGCCTAATGTAGGCACCAACTCTGATAAATTGACTCCTAACACTGCCCTGACACTATCCCACAGGTTCTGTTATGTTGTGTTTTTGCTTTCATTGGTTTCATTTTTTTTTGTTTCATCTTTAATTTTTTCTCTGACCCAATGTTCTTTCAGTGGCATGTTGTTCATCTTCAAGATTTTTCAGATTTCTGGAGCCTTTTGATTTTTTGATCTCTAGTTTTACTCCATAGTGGTCTGAGAAGATGCCTATTATGATTTCAATTTTTTTTTCTAAAGGTTGGTGAAGCTTGTTTTGTGACCTATCATGTGGTCTGTCCTGAAGAAAGTTCCATGTGGAGCTGAAAAGAATGTATATTCAGTATCTGTGGAATGGAAGGTTCTGTTTATATGTATTAAGTCAATTTGCTCTATTATCTGTGTGAAATCTGTTACTTCTTTGCTGAGTTTCTGTCTTTTGGTTTGTCTATTGGTGTTAATGGGGTGTTAATGTCCCCCAGTATCATTTTATTGGCATCTGTATTTCTCCATAGGTCCATCAGTAGTTCTTTCACATATCTAGGTGCTTTTGTATTTGGTGCATATGCATCGATTATTGTTATATAAGAAATTTCCTAGTCACAAACTCAAGTTCATCACCAGAGACTCTACCATCACTCACATTGCAACTCCTGACCCTTTGCTTACTTTTATTAGTGGCCAAGTAGTAAAATTTTGCCAATATGTTCAAATAGTTATCAGGAAATTCTAAAAAAGAAGTTTTTGTTTACCTAAAGAATCTGTACACAAATGAATGCAGTCTTGTTTCCTGGATTACAGTCCTTTTCCTCTTCCTGACCAAAATGCTGACTGAATGTATAAGCTGCCCAAGCCAAAAGATTTTAGCCAGACAGTCCTCCCAGGGTACAAATGCCACTAGGTTGTAGAAGTCATTTTTATCAATGCAGCCACCTCAAAGTGACTGGCTTTGCACAGGATGTGTAAAATGAAACAATAAGATGAGCTTAATTTTCAAAGTTAACAAAATTATTTGTCCACTATACATACCCACTATACTTCTCAGGCTTCCCCACACAAGGGTTCTAGAATCATGTCCACAATTCTATCTGAATTGCTGGGCAAGAAGGGAGAGGACATTGATGTGTCAGTGCAATGTCATAACCAGCTAACTGGAAAGTAGGAGGCTAGTGTGGATGGTGAGCATTGTGAAGAGGAAGCCAGTGTACTGTGGGCCTGGGTGAGAAGAGGTTGATCTGAGGAGTAAATCTGGGGGGAGTGGCACAGGCCATCACTGAGAAAAAGATGATAGAGGAGTTTGTGAAACAGAGTTGTGGGACTCAGGTGTGTCTAAAGAAGGGTCCTCCCAGAGGAAGAGGAGGAAGAGGAGTCTGTGCCTCAGACCCAGACTGCCCTTCAGAAAGATCTACTGAAAGTAGATCTTGAAGCCCTTTGAATTTCCCCCAGGAGTGCATAGCAAGACCACAACGAAGACAGTTCTATTTGTGACTGGAGGGAAGACTGTGGTGTAAATATCTTTCTTCAGTGTCAGAGAGGATCCAGAGGCAGCAGTCTCATGGTCATGTGTCCTTAGAAGAGGAGGAGGAGGGTCCCTGTAGGATGGACATGAGCAGGACTTTCAAGACAGATGGGTCATCAATGCTGTTCAGGGACCATGTCCTCCCCTTCAGTTACTCATACGGGTGGGCTGGCACAGAGCTGAAGTGGATCAAGCAACACAGCACAACCTAAAATGAACAGACCAGAAAATGGAGCCAGGGACCAACTCAGGACAGGAAAAGGAGGATCTCAAAGATGAAGAGCACGATCCCAATCTGGAAATGCACCACTACAAGGGGGAGGAGCCAGAGGTGATGAGGCTGTAGGAAACTGAAGTGCCTGTAAAGATTCGTTGTGCAGAGTCCCATCCCAGGAGATGCATATTCTGATCTCTTTGTGTGGGCCTTAGAGGAAACTAAAGCCAAGGTAGGATTCAGATGCAGTACAGTCTTGCTGGAGTGTCCAACAAAGTGCTGAGGTTGACATGACAAGGAATTGGAGAGGCAGAGTTGGAGACAGGGAGGGAGCTTGTGTCCACAGCTCAGGTGTCGAGGCTGTACTGGGAAGACAGAGACTGGGACAGGAAAAATGAGGATGACCTGTGGTAGGTGTGATGCAATGAGGGGTTTCAACTTGCTCACCACAGAGGATGCTGCTGCCATCATGCTCATCTGCAGTGCTGCTTCTTCAGCAACTAATAAAAAATTTTAACATTGATGTTTTTCATACATTAGACAGAATGATCCCATGCTCCAGCAATTCCACCCCTAGGTATCCACTCAAACCAGGGAAAGCAGATACTTGAGCAGGCACTTCTAGACTAGCATTTATTGAAGTAGTGACCACTAGAGCCAGAAGAGAGAAACAAATGCCTATTAATTAATCAATATACAAATTTAAATGTCTGCTGTGAAATATTATCTTGAAAGGAGATACTATTTTTGCCTTAGATAAATGACACTGGCACAGTGGGTGCAGCCACCACCTATGATGTCCAGATTCTGTATCAGTAGTTTCAATTCCCGGCAATTCATTTTTTCACCCATCTTATGCCTCTGAAAATGTACAGGAGGAAGGCCCAAGTATCTGGGCCCTAGCTATTCATGTGAGAGAAACCATGATGGAGTCCCTAGTGTCTGAATTCTGGCTGACATTTATTGTCATTTGGGGTGTGAACCAGAAAATGGGAGCTCTCTGCATAGCACTTTCTTTTTTTTTTTTTTTTTTTTTTATTGTTGCTTACACTGTATTATGTAGTACAGTTTTATAGGCGCTGGGGATTCCCCCCACCCCTCCCCATACCCCTCCCCCCATGGTGGATTCCTCCACCTTGCTGCATAACCATAGTTCAAGTTCAGTTGAGATTCATTGCTTGAAAACACATGCCTAGCATAAAGTTCAGCGTCTTATTGTCCAGATAAGTTCAGTGGCCTCCTGGGGAGACCTTCTATGGTCTGAAGATAGGTCTAACAGAGTAAAGATCCGGTCGGTTAAAAGCCCCAACAAGGCCTCAGTTTCAATATACAACATTATGGAATTAATTGACATAGTAATGGGTAAACAATATGTTAAGAATAATGCGAGTTCCATTCTTCGAAACATCTGGGTTGAGACAGTATCAATGACAGGTTCAAAAAATAACAAACAACCAAACAAAAAATTACAGGTTAAATCAAGGCAAACATGTGGTATCTAATCTTTTGGGATTCACTCATTTCCCTTAGCATTATAGTTTCCAGTTGGGCCCATTTAGCCACAAAGAACTGCATTTTGTTTTTTTTAATAGCTGAGTAGTATTCCATGGAGTAGATGAACCAAAGCTTTCTTATCCAATCTTCTGCTGATGGGCATTTCGGTTGCTTCCATGTTTTTGCAGTTACTGATTGTGCTGCAATGAACATAGGGATGCATGTTGGTTTGTCGTAAAACAGGTGTTTTGGATATATTCCTAGGAGTGCTATTGCTGGGTCATATGGCATGCAGATTCCGAGTTGTTTGAGTGTTCTCCAGACTGATTTCCATAAAGGCTGTACCAATTTGCAGCTCCACCAGCAGTGGAGTAGGGTTCCCTTTTCCCCGCATCCTCGCCAGCAAGCGTCGTTGGTGTTCTTGTTTATGTGGGCTAATCTTACTGGTGTTAGGTGGTACCTCATCGATGTCTTAATTTGGATTTCCCTTATTGCTAGGGAGCTGGAACATTTTTTCATATGTTTGTTTGCCATTTGGACTTGTTCCTTTGTGAAATGTTTGCCCATTTCCCTTGCCCATTTCTTGAGTGGCTTGTTTGTTTTGGTTTTTTGGTTGTTTTGAAGTTCTTTGTATATCCTGGAAATTAGCCCCCTATCGCCTATATCGTGTGCAAAGATCTTCTCCCACTCTGTGGGTTGCTTTTTTACTTTGTTGATTGTTTCCCTTGCTGTACAGAAGCTTCTTAGTTTGATGAGGTCCCATTTGTTTATTCTGTTCTCAACTGCTATTGCTTTTGGTGTCCTTCTTAGAAAGTCGGAACCTACTCCTAGGTCTTGCAGTGTATTTCCTACATTTTCTTGCAAGAGTTTGAAGGTTTCTGGATGTAGGTTTAGGTCTTTTATCCATGTAGATTGGATCTTAGTGTATGGTGATAGATGTGGGTCTATCCTTTTGTTTCTACAGGCTATCAGCCAGTTGTCCCAACAACATTTACTAAAGAGGCCTTCCCACTTGCTTGAGTTGTCATTGGTCTTTTTGTCAAAGATTAATTGGCTGTATTTGTGTGGGTTCCCTTTTGGTGCTTCTATTCTATTCCATTGATCTTCCTTTCTGTCTTTGTGCCAGTACCAGGCTGTTTTGATAACCACTGCTCTATAGTATGTCCAGAGGTCCGGGATTGTGATTCCCCCTGCTAACCTCTTATTTTTCAGGATGGTTCTAGCTATTCGTGGTTTTTTGTGTTTCCAGATGAACTTTTGAATCATTGTATCCAGTTCCGTGAAGAATGTTTTGGGCAATTTGATTGGAATTGCGTTGAAAATGTATATTGCTTGTGGTAGTATAGACATTTTAATGATATTGATTTTGCCTATCCAGGAGCACGGGATGTTATTCCATCTTTTGAGGTCTTGTTCAATTTCCTTTTTAAATAGTTTGTAGTTTTCTTCGAATAGGTCTCCTACGCTTTTGGTTAGATTTATTCCCAAATACTTCATACTTCTCTCTGCTATTTTGAATGGTATCCTGTTGGTTAGATCTTCTTCCATCTTGGTGTTATTTGCGTACACTATGGCTGTTGATTTTCGTTCGTTAATTTTGTACCCTGCCACTCTGCCAAACTCTCGTATAAGTTCTAGCAGTTTCTGTATTGAGTCTCCTGGTTTTTCTATGTATAGGATTATGTCATCTGCATATAGTGAAAGCTTGACTTCTTCGTTTCCTATACGTATGCCTTTAATTTCTTTTTCTTGTCTTATGGCCTCTGCAAGTACCTCTAGGACTATGTTGAATAGCAGTGGTGATAGCGGGCACCCTTGTCTTGTTCCAGATCTCAGTGGGAAGGGTTCTAGCTTTTCTCCATTCAGTATGATACTGGCGTTGGGTTTTTCATAAATTGCTTTAATTATGTTGTGGATTTTCCCATCTATGCCTACTTTGGCTAGAGTTTTTAGCATGAAGAGGTGTTGGATTTTGTCGAAAGCTTTTTCTGCATCTATTGAAACTATTATGTGGTTCTTGTTTTGCAGTTTTTGGATATGGTTTATAACATTTATGGATTTCCGAATGTTGAACCATCCCTGCATTCCAGGGATGAATCCTACTTGATCCGGATGAATGATCTGTCTGATGATTTTTTGAATTCTATTGGCTAGGATTTTGTTGAGAATTTTAGCATCAATGTTCATCAGAGAGATAGGTCTGTAGTTTTCCTTCTCTGATGGTTCTCTGTCCGGTTTTGGGATTAAGGTGATGTTGGCTTCATAGAATGAGTTTGGGAGGGTTGCTTCCTCCTCTATTGTTTTGAAGAGCTTGTAGAGGATTGGGGTTAGTTCTGTTCGGAATGTTTTGTAGAATTCTGTAGTGAAGCCGTCTGGGCCTGGGCTTTTTTTCGTTGGGAGATCCTTGATGACTGTTTCAATCTCTACCTCGGTTATGGGTTTATTTAATTCTGTAGTTGCCTCCGGACTGAGTTTTGGTAAGTGGTGGGAGTCCAAGAACTTTTCTATTTCTTGGTGGTCCTCAAATTTGTGGGAGTACAGTTCTTTGTAGTAATTTCTAATTATTTTCTTAATGATTGCAGTGTCTGTTGTTATGTTGCCTTTTTCATCTTTAATGCTATTGATTCTCACTTTCTCTTGTTTTTTTTTGGTCAATCGGGCCAGTGGAGTGTCTATTTTGTTTATTTTCTCAAAAAACCAACTTTTTGATTTGTTGATTTTATGTATAGTTTTTTTGATTTCTATTTGGTTTATCTCCTCCCTTGTTTTGATGATTTCTTGTTTCCTATTGTGCGTGGGACTCTTCTGCTGCTGTTTTTCCAGATCCTGGAGGTGTGTGGTTAGTTCTTGTATTTGGCGTCTTTCTTGGGCCTTGACATGTGCTCCGATTGCGATGAATCTACCTCGTAGCACTGCTTTGGCGGTGTCCCACAAGTTTTGGAGTGTTGTATCAGAGTTTTCATTGGTTTCCATAAATTTTTTGATCTCATCTTTGATTTCTTCTCTGACCCAATGTTCGTTTAATAGCATATTGTTCAATTTCCAAGAGTGCCTATACTTCCTGGGGAGTTTTGAGTTGTTGATTTCCAGTTTCATCCCATGGTGGTCTGAGAGGGTACATGGTATGATACTAATGTTTTGGAAGTTGTTTAGATTCGCTTTATGTCCTATCATGTGGTCGATTCTGGAGAAGGTGCCATGTACCGCTGAGAAGAATGTATAGTCTGTGGCCTTAGGATAAAAAGTTCTATATATGTCTACTAAGTCCAGTTGTTCTATTGTTTGTGTGAGCTCTGTTGTTTCTTTGTTGAGTTTTTGTTTCGTAGACCGGTCCATTGTTGTTAGAGGTGTGTTGAGATCGCCCACAAGAATTGTCCGGGTGTCTATGTCTTCCCTTAAGTCTGTAAGTAATTGCTTTACGTAACTAGGTGCATTAAGATTCGGTGCATAAACATTAATGATGGTGATTGCTTCTTGATGGATCATTCCCTTCACCAGTATAAAATGGCCTTCCCTGTCTCTTTTGATGTTAGTTAGAATGAAATCTATCTCGTCTGAAATTAGGATAGCTACCCCAGCTTTTTTTCCTCGTCCATTAGCGTGAAATATCTTTTTCCATCCCTTCACTTTCAGTTTCTTTGCATCCTTTCTGGTTAGATGCGTTTCTTGTAGGCAACAGATGGTTGGGTCTTGTTTGATGATCCATTCTATTAATCTCTGTCTTTTGATTGGTGAATTTAGACCATTTGTGTTGAGAGTTAAAATTGAGAGTTTGCAATTTTGCCTTGCCATGTGATTGTGTTGTGTGTGTGTTGTTGCCTATGTAGTTGTCTTGTTTGTGCAGCTTTTAGTTTGGAGACCTTCTTATTTGCCATCTTTGTTTGTGATTTGCCTCCTTTTTGTCCGGGACTAGCGCATTTCTAAGGAGACTTTGCAGAGCTGGTTTTGTGTAGACATATTCTTCTAGTTTTTCTTTGCTATTGAAGTATCTGATTTCGTTCTCATATACAAATGAGATCTTTGCTGGGTAGATTATTTTTGGTTGACAGTTGTTTTGTTTCAGGACTTGGAAGATCTTTGTCCATTCTCTCCTTGCTTGTAGGGTCTCTTCGGAGAAGTCAGCAGTGATTCTGATGGGTTTTCCCCTGTATGTGATCTTTTCTCTACTTCGTACTTGTCTCAGGATTCCTTCTTTGTCTTCATTGGAGTAGAACCTGAGCACCGTGTGTCTGGGTGAAGATCTCTTTGGGTCATGTCTGTTGGGAGTTCTCTGTCCATCCTGTATGCGGGGTGGATTCGTGTTCCAAGTGTTTTGGAAGTTTTCCTGTATAATTTCATCAAGCACTGCTTGCATCCCAGATTCTCTTTCTACTCCCTCAGGGAGGCCGATGATCCGAATATTCAGTTTTCTAAGGTAATCCTTCATCTCTTGCATCATTTTATTAGTTTTGCTGAGGTTTGTCTCCAACTGTTTAATTCGCTGGGCACTTTCATTTTGTGTGTCTTCTGTTTCAGAGATCCTTTCCTCTGCCGCATTTATTCTGTTGATGAGGCTTTCAATCTTATTATCTTGGGCATCCAGTTTGGTTTTGATTTGTTGTATTTCGGTGATTATGCGGTTCTGGTAGTCTTCCAGCTTTGTGTCCACGTCTCTGAGAAATTTTAGCATTATTTTCATCAATTCCTTTGCTGGTAACACGTCCATGTCTTCATCTCGCATCGCCGATATTGATAATGGCTTTTGGCCCATGTTTGGTGGGGTGCTGGCTCTTTCATCTGGAGCACAGCTCTTTCTGGTGGTTTTTCCCATTGCGTTGGTGAATTCTGGTGGGGCAAATGAACCCGTGTGTTGAGGGGCTGTCAGATGCTTTCCTGTAGAGATTGGAGCCTGCAGACGTGGTGTTGTCGAGCGTGGTAATTTTCAAGGCACCGTTGGTGCGTTCTCAGGGCCCGGGGCTGTAGAGCACCACCTTGGGGGCCCAGTGGCTCCCAGGCACACTCTGGGCACCTCTTCTACAGGTGTGACACCCCAGGGCGTGGAGGGATGGAGGCGCTCTCTGGGTGTGCCCCCTGCACGGGAATCCGCAGGACTTAGAAGGTTTTATGTGCTTTCTCCCTGCGTTCTCCGTGTCAGGGACTGCAAGGTTTTTCAGAGCCCACCTGGTGCGTCTCCCACACACGGGACTGTGGGTGAGGCACTTTCCAGGCGTGGCTCTTGTGCAGTGAATCCACCACTCGTGGTGTGTGGATGTTCAGAGCCCCTGTTCCTGTGTGGCTCTCTCACACCGGCCCTTAGCGGAGGAGTGGCCCAGGCGCCCTGCTATAATTTCACGGCAGGTTCGCACCGTGTCAGTGTGATGCAGGAGTTTTCAGAACTCTCCTGGTGGGTTGCCCACGCTCAGAACTGCAGGGTGGGAGGCGAGAGGTGAGCAGTTCACCCTATGGGAGTGGTACCTGCGTGTTGGGGACACACAGCACTACACTTCCCAAAGCTGGGCAGAGCTCTTCTGACACCTGACACCTGCGCTGTGGAGGCGGCTGTTGCAGGCGGGGCCGCCTAGTCCGCTCGGCACAGCCGCTCGGCGCGGCGACCAGGGTCTTCCTGATGTTATCTCACTTCCACCAGGCAGGATGTGGAGGACTCCAGATCCTCGCCAGCAGCCTCTGCGCACCGAGACGCACTGGCCCCCCCAGTGTAGGAACACCTGAGGCGCCCCCCCGGGGCCCCCTCAGCCACCAACACCACTGCACGCAGTTCCCAAGGCACAAACCCAACAGTTTCAGTCCGTCTGCCCCGCGTTCTCAGAGGCTAAAAGCTCGGCAGGGGTCTAGGAATGCGGAGGCTGCCACGTCAACCCCCCGGCTCACCAAACGTTCGGCCGCTGCAGTCTGCCTCCACCGCTGCCGAAGGCCTCCCGCCGGTGACGATCCGCCCGATCTCCCCGCCTCCGGGCTGTCCGCGTCTCCCGTCAGGCCGTTTTCAAAAGTGACTCAGCAGGTCTGGAGTGGGATGTCGGTTTCTCTACCTTTGCCCTGCTCCGTTCTCGCTGTTCTTCCGAGTTGTGTGGATCTTTTTGGCTCCACACTGTCCCAGGGAGCCTCACGGACCTCTCCCTGCGATTCCCTGCTGTTCCTCTTTGCTGCTTCTGTGACTTTCTATCCCTCTTTCACTGGAGACTCCCTCACAGCCTTCCTCCTACGTCGGCCATCTTCTTTCCCCCCATAGCACTTTCAATAATAATGGTAATAACAACAACAATTAAACTCAAGGTTTCAGGCAAGGAAGTCTCAACCAGGTGACTTAAGCTCCTCTCCATCACGTTCCATGGGCTCATCTTTGAACTGCCATTGCAGTAAGATGTTTGTGAGGTGAAAATAATCCAGTGCAGAGAAATGTAAAATTCAAACATATGATTAAAAGGATTAATTTTTAAACTGTTTTGAAGTAATAAAAAACACCATTTTTTTTTCTTGTGGAATAATCAGATTAAAGACATTTGGAAAAACTGGGTATGAACAAAACTTTTTGACTTTCATATTTATTGCATTCTTATCTGATATATTATATTTTTTTGATTTATGATAATCATACTTTTTTTGTACAGAAAACAGCAATTGCACTCACCTTGTCCTGTCTGTCATTCTGGTTTTGAAAGAACAAAATCAAGCAAAAACCAAGTAAACAGAACATAAAACCATGTGTTAGGAATGGCACATTGAAGGCAAAGGAAGACTCTCTTTCTAGCTTCCCAAAACATCTGAATAACCTTAGATTGCCTAGTACAAGGCTCCCTCTAGAAACCAAGTCTATTTGTATAGACCTCAATGAATTAGTACTTCATGCATTCAAGGACAGGCAGTTTCTAGAAATATATTTTAAATGACTAGAAAAGGCAGTAGTGAAGCTGTATGCTGCACCCCTCAGTGAGCACTCCAGCATTTAGCAAGGTGGAATTCTCTGGCAATCAGGATAAAGGGGCTGAGACTGGCAAAACCAAATTCTGGAAATAGTTTGATATTGGATAATGTGAAAATCTGTGTCAGAGTGAACCCTATGTAGAAGGACAAAATGAAATCTGCCCAATAAAAGAACAGGAAGCAGGTCATGAGAATGAGAGTACTCTGAGTGGCTCTGATCTCTGGGCTGGGATATTTAGCACACCTGGATCTCTGGAGGTAGAGGACACGTTTGTGATGTTTGTACAGATGTAGACCCATGTACAGACTGCTCCAGCCCATGAGACTCTGAAAGGTGAGGTCCCGGAGAGCCATGAGGCAGAGGAAGAGCCATCTGATTATGTGTGAGGCTGGCAGTAGGTAACAATACACAACATGTTTTCTAACTGCAGATTTATTCATGCTGCTTACTGCTGTCGTATAGTGGAGCACATTAGAACTTATGAGAAAGCTAAAGACCCAGATGAGGAGGAGGTAGGGAAGAACCTGGCGCACAGTGTGTGGTTTGAGCTTTCTCCACAAGGTGTTCCTGGGACTGATGGTGATGGCCTGGACTACACTGAGGAGGCAGGTGGTACAGATGGAGAGACTTCGAGCAAATCTGTTCAAGTAAAACACAGTTTTACAAATAATCTCACCTAGTAGGAAGTTACTGATAAAAATGACTGTGATAATGTCTCTCACTCCTGTGGTACAGATGATGATAATATTTGAAAACGCCAAATGGATGAGGATAAGGTCTATGGATTTTTTCACAGAACCCATGACCAAAATGTGTGCATGTCTCACAACTATGAGGAAGTTCCCAATCATTCCAGGTCCAGTGAGAGAAAGGATGATTATTCTCTGGGTGAGGTCACTCCAAGTCATCTTCTGACTTCAGGAACAAGACTAGATAAAGCTTTTAAGGAAAACAAAGTTGGTAACATGGCAAATTTCAGGTGTGTGGATCTTCCCTGCTTATTCAAAAGAGCAGTAGTGATGCACATACATGTTGATATGTACATACACATTTATACCTCACTGTTCATGCTTAGAAGCTCTCTCTTCTCCTTAGTCTTGTCTTTTGTCTTGCTTCTGTAGAAACAGGGATGGTAGCAGTTGTAAATGAAACACAACACTTGCATTAGTGCATCTTCCTGCCTTTCCACAAGAGCCTTCTATGTGTTGCCTAGGTGGAAAATTACTTGAGGAACTTTTCCCAGAAAACTTTAAATGATAACACTCCATCGTCAGTTCTAAACCATGACCCTAAGACCATTCCTTTTCACTACTGACCCTCAGCACCTTCGCTATCTGGACTGTGCTGGTGTGCCGGGTACATCCTCCATACTAGCCTTCCAGTGAGCACTGGGAAATCAGCCAGGTACAGAAAGACAAATATCACCTGTCCCCACTTATTGGTGGGAGTGAAAATTTAATCGTGTACAAGAAATCCAAACAAATGGTTACTACAGGGTGTAAATGCATAGGGTGGAAAGAGGAAAGTTAGTGGAGAGAAGGATGCAATTGCTATTCTATAGCCCAGCAGGATATATATGATGAACAACAATTAATTGTATGTTTCTGTGTTGTCAGTAGAGGGAACGTTAAATGTTCCCCAGCCACAGAAATGAAATTTAACTATTTGAATACCATAGTTATCAGTTTCTCATCATTACACTTTGCGTTTTGGTACTAAAATGTCATACTGAAACCCATCAGTAAGTACAATTACTGCATGTCAATGTTAAGTAAAAGCTACACTTAAGAATCATATCTATATGTAACATGAGTGGCAGCATCTCAGAATTGCACTCTTTTTTTTTTTTCAAGCCCATTGTCTAGAAGCCAGTATGAGATAGGGCAGGGGAGGTAGGCGAGGAAGAAAGACCCCTTGCCTGAGGTGGAAGTGGCAAAGCTGAGGATTCTGCTCTGCTTTAGCACTCCAGTGGATCAGAGGGAATGTTTGTGTGATTGCTCTGTTTTGTTTTCCTTATACTTACTTTCTCTCTCTCTAAAAAACATTGCCATATATGACCCTGCAAGTATGACTTGCCGTCCTGTGATCTGTAACAGGGTGGTGCTCTATACCAGCCAGGTATACTGTGAGAATTACATGGACAGATCTATGCATTGCCCCCGTCAATCCCCAGAAATGAAGAGACTGATTTTCTAAATAAAATTACCTGTGTCATTATGTGTTCTCATATCAGTGGTCACATTTGATCAATTCTCTTTACCTAGGTACTGTGTCATATTGTGAATCTAAAAAAATATAATTTAATAAAAAATATAGCCCAAAATATTTCACCTTGAAATGAATGAGGGAGGAAAGAAGGAAGACTCTGAAGTGAAACAAACAAACAAACAAATAAAATCCCAAATACCAGTGCAGGGAAGGGAAGATGCAGAAAGCCAAGAGCCTGTGAGAGGAAGAGGTCCCCACCCAGAGAATCCATGGCTGCTTGATGCCCCCAGCCTCCCTCATGGCTGGGAAATGGAGCAGCCTCAGGCTCAAGGTGACATTTTGCTGCTGCACAGAGCTTCCCTCCAGGGTCAGACACAAGGGAACTGAGGATTTTCCTCTTTCAGCCTGACCCTGACCAGCCCTACTTGGAAAAGCATTTCTTCCACAGTTAAAGGCAACTCTCCCTGCACACACACACACACACACTCTCTCTCAGCCTCACTCACCTGAGCAGTCTGGCTTAGGTTTGGTTCTTTCTGCATGATGTGGATCCCTGGGGTCAGCTCTGCCCTCTCCCTTACTTAGCCCTTAACATCCTGATCCTCATTACACTGAACCTGTGCTAATGGGCTGAAGGCAATGTGATGATGAGCAGATCTCAGAGGGTCCAGGCAAGTTGGACTTGATTGTGATATGATATTATTTCTACTCACCACTAAGGCTCATGAGCCAACTCGAGAAAAGTATCTTTGAGTCAGAAGTGATCACTTTCTCAAGTTTGCTTTAGCCATGTATTTTTTTTTTCTGAAAACTGCAACAGGAAGAGTTTGCATTTTGATTTTGAGTTCCAACTTTGATTTTGTTTTTATTTACATCTTAAGAACATAATTCAAATAACATGTTTAAATTGTGCTGCATATAAAAATCAGTAAATGATGCCTTCCTTAATTGGAGCATGTGCTATGGAAAGTACTTTTCCGACTTCTCAGTAAGCATACCAATAGTTGACCAAATTAGAATACCTGCTGATCAGGACAAAGGGGCTGAAACTAGCATACCCTAGCTCCAGAAACAACTTAGTACTTAATGATGTGGAATCACCTGTTAATGTGGAACCAAAATAGAAGGAGAAAAATGAAATCTCTCCAATAAAAGAACTGGAAACAGGTCATGAGAATGAGAGTACTCTGAGTAGCTCTGATCTCTGGGCTGGGATATTTGACACACCTGGAGCTCTGGAGGTAGAGGAAACGTTTGTGATGCTTATGCAGATAGAGAGCCATGTACAGACTGCTCCATCCCATGAGACTCTGAAAGGTGAGTTCCCGAAGAGCCATGAGGCAGAGGAAGAGCCATCTGACCATTTGTGGAGCTGGCAGCATGTAGCAATTCCCAATATACATTCTAATACTAGACCTATTCATGCTGTTGATTGCTGTGATGCAATGGAGCAAGTTAGAGCTTATGAGAAAGCTAAAGACCCAGAAGAGGAGAACGTAGGGAAGAACCTGTCATGCAGGGCGTGGCTTCAGCTTTCTCCACAAAGTATTCCTGGAACTGATGGTGATTGTCTGGACTATACTGAGGAGGTAGGTGTTGCAGATGGAGGGACTTTAAGCCACCCTACTTAATTAAATCACAGTTTTACAAATAATATTGTGTAGGAAGTTACTGAGAAGAAACACTGAAACTATGCCTGAGATTACTCTGTCACAAAATGCCATAATATTATTGTCTGTGCGTTTTTTTCTCAGGACCCATGGTAATCATGTGGCTGTGTTTGACAAACAGAAATTAATTCCCTCCAATGCCAAGTCCAGTGAGAGAAAGGAAAATTGCTGTTTGTATGAGGATACTCGAGCTAATTCTGCACCTTTATATATCTGAGTAGAAAAAAAAAAACTTTGGAGAAAGACAAATGAGCAAGGTTACATGCTTCCTGTGTGGCTTCCATCTCGTTTGCTAAAATGAGAATAACAAGAACATTGCTATTCATAAAGGTACATGACTAAGCTTGTACTTCCCTCAATGATCTTTGTCATTTTATATTTTGCCTGCATGATTTGTAAAAGTTGGTGACCCCAAAATCCAGGTACCTAGACATTCTCTTTCGCTGTCCAGCTGAATCCATAACACCACCTTCCATATATCTGCATGTTCACATATGTGTCACATATTTCCTGACACATGGTCAGTCCCTTACCTGTAATCCTGCATGCCATTTCACCTCCCAGACATGAGCAGTCATCTCTGCCATGCTGTGAGCACTGTGAGTTCCCTATTACGTATGCTTTAGTGGCCTCTGCTCACTCTCACAATGTGCTGAATGTGGGCTGCAGGTGTTTCACGGCTGGCACTTTCTATGCAGAGTTGTCCAAAGAAAATATACATCAACCTCTAATAGGAAACGCACACTCTCTCTCACTCTCCCTTTCTCTCTCTCTTCCTCCTCCTCCTCCTCTTCCTCTCTCCCCTTTAACACATGAGCTGGACCAGTTACAACTGACATAGAAGTGCAGCCAAGTTACGATGTGTCTTCTGCCTGGGTCCCTAGGTAATGCAAAGTCATCCCCTCATCTCACAGTCTCAAAGAAATAGATACATATGTGACCCGCTTACTTCTACTACATGATCCGATTTTCTTCCTGTAACTCCCTCTATATTCACATAGATCCAAATCCCATTTTAAAGATCTGTTTGAAGCCACTCAGACAAAACCAATGTCCTTTTGATGCTCTCCTTGAACATTGTCTCATCTCACCACCTTCTCAGCCAGAAATGATAACTTAATATCTATGCCACAGTTGGTGAAATATTTTCATAACTCATTCTCTCTCGAGTTTTTTTTTATCTATTTGTTACCTGGTGACATTCAAAGCAAAAAGCGTTTTTTTTTTTAAATTCATATCTCATGACTTCTTTTCCCATTAGTTCAAGCATATTTCTTCTCTTTTTCATCTTACGTGTCCTAGAAAACTCATGAGCATCGCTGTTAACCATACATTTGTTAGCACCTCCAGTGTTTTCTCATGAAGAGGAACAAGTTGTAGTCAAGGCTCATAGATATGTGGGAGCAAACAGAGGCAGGTCCTTGTGGCCCACTGGTATGGCAGCCCCTTGTCTGGCCACTCTTAATACCCTGATTATCTCAGCTTGATATTCACAATACAGAGCTGACATACACACTTCACATGTTTATTTTGGAAGTATGCTTCAAACCCAGTGACTTATTTGTTGCTTTAAAATGCACTGCCCTAATTCAAATATCTCAATATGGTGTTGCCTCTGTTTAGTATCCAGCTTTCTTTTTAAAATTTTAGAAAATTTTCAGTTGTTTTTGAAATTTCAATTGTTTCAATTTTCAGTTGTTTTTGAAATGAGTCAATTATTGGGACATAGTGGGTTAAAACAATGTCATCAATGCAGGTGCACCATAAAGGTGCCAATTTAACTCTTACATGTTCCACTTCCAACTTATCTCCCTGCTGATGGCATAGGAAAATCATAGGAAATAATTTAAGTGCTTGGATTACTGCACCCATGTGGAGGACCCGTCCCAGCTCTGGCTCTTGTTGCCACTTATGGAGTGAAACAGTGGATGGAAGATTTCTCTCTGTTTTGGGGAGATTTTTTTTTTTTTGCCTGTGTGTATCCTTCTATTTCTGTAATTTTGTATTTTAAAAAAAAAATCATTAATTCTTTAGAAAAAAGTACCATTGATTCATTCATATCTTCCTTCTTGGGATATTTCTCCTAACATCACATGATATAATTGAGAGAGTGTATGTGTCTTTTGTTTTGGTTTTGGTCAGAGAGAAAAAGAGAGACAGAGAGAGATTCCTCATCTGTATTTTCCAAATTCCTGCAACATGTTGCAGTTTCCTGAGAACAACAAACTCAATCTGGATCTCTCCATGTGTGTGGCAGGAACTCAACTCCTTCAGCACTCCCTGCTGCCTATTGGAGTGCACCTGGGCAGGAGGCTGCAATCAGAAGAGCCAAGACTCAAACCCAAGCCCTCTGCTATGGGATGTGTGTGTTCCAAGCAGCATCTTCACCACTACACCAACTGGCAGCTACTAGGTTTAACCTTTTACCTATTCTCTGGCATTTTGTGCTGATGTTCAACTATTGCTCCCAGTTTTGTGACTACTTAGTGTAGCACAATCCCAAAACTGAAGGAAATAACATATTTAATGTGCATGCTAATTAGCCAGATATAGCCATTCCCCATAATGCATAGACTTCAAAACATGGCTTTGTTCCTGGTTAACCCATTCATTCTTGCCTGCCAATGTAGAATATTTAAGGCAGAGATAAATATTTAAAATCTCATTATTAAAAAGGATACAAAGTTGAAGGGCACACAAATATGTGACAATCTTCTGATTTCCTTTTGGGCATACTCAGTTTTACAGTTCTTGGATTCTGTGAGCTTACAATCTAGTTCCAAGTTTTTCAGTGTTCAAGGTGCTTGGATTTACAGGGCATTAAGAGCAGAAATTGCTGTGGCAAGGTTCTTCTGGAGCCTGTCAAGGGAAAGAATGGAGGGGGTCTCTTATCCTAATTCCAAACATAAGAAGGGCCTCTCAGCAATAATGCAGGAGTCATGTTGCACAAGATACTACTCAGGGACATTAACACCATAGGAAATAGTTGTAGTGAGAAAGAAACTCACTCAGCATGCCAGGTGGTCCATGATGTGGCTTAGCAGTGCAATATGGAAATTGGGGTCCACTGTGCTGAATGCATCCCAGCTAAGAGTCCACAGCCTACATCAGTGCAGGTTTCAAAACCGACCTTTCTGAGAGGGAAGGCCTGCCTAGAGGGAACTGCAGCTGCAAGCACCCAGCAAGCATGTCAGAGAAGAGCTTGCAAACTGCCTGAGAGACTCAGCTGTGCCTAACAGTGTCCTGTCTTTCCAGCCACAGGGAGGCAAGGGAAGAGGAAAGCAGGCCACATGCCTCACTTGGATTAAAGCTAAAGGCCCTGTGTATAACAGGAGAACGTGTGCTTCAGATCTGAAAGGTTTTTTTTGTTTGTTTGTTTTATGGGTTTTTCTTGTTTGTTTTGTTTTTGTTTTTGCCATTAAACTGCCTGTGGGCCATTGGACCACTCAGTTTTGAATTTGAAAGTAAAGTATCTCTTTACTTGGAAGCCCAGCAAAAATACAATTGGAAATAAAAGTAAGATTTTCTTTACAATATAGCCCTGAGATTTGTCATTTAAAATGTACCAGTATTTCCAAGTGTTGTTTTTTTTCCCCAAGTAATCCTGAGAGCCCAGTTCCTTTGACACCCCGAGACAGTAACTGACATAAGAGGTGTCAGTGCAGTCTACTGCCATACCACCCTGAACGCGTCCAATCTCATCTGATCTCGGAAGAGGTGTCAGTGCAGCACCCTTGGCTGAGCCTGGGTTTACATCCTTGGTCTGGTAGGTACTTATTCCTCAATTTGGGGACCATAGGCTTCCTTCCCAGGGTCTTTGCTTCCTCATTTTAAAGTGGGCACAACTTGAGCCACAACTGCATCTTCTAGTATACCTTCCTCTTTCATAGGCTCCATAAATGATTTAATAATTGGGAGTTCACAGCAAGGCAAAACAGGTCTGATCAATAAATGAAGAAGTTTGTAGGGATATATTGACTCACTCTTAGTTTATTCAGTGTCATTGGGTCTGGATGGTGTGACCATGCAGAGGTTCACAAAACCAACACTGCAATCACCTACTCTGAAGTTCAGATTCTGGGTACCCCAAAGTCTGCACATCACTGCTGTAACCCCAATCCACTGTAAGGACAAGGAAGTGCTTGCTCTGCAGTGAGAAGCAGACGCATGGGTTAATGTTGTTTTTTTGCATGTGTATGGTAAGACTTGGCAACAATTTCTAAACTGCAATAATTGATGGATTTTTACATGTTCCTCACAGCTGATCTTCCTCCAATGTGTTTACAACTCTAGAACAGTGTCCTGTACTGTGTTAAAAGAGTGTTACTTTAAAGGGAAATTGCAAAATGAATGTCAAAATCCTAAGACAACAGATAAAGCTATGAGGAGTCTGTGCTGAAAAAAAAAAAAAAAACTGAAGTTCAAAGGGACATTCAAAGTAAGAGACAAACAACAAAATCATCCCAGAGCTGCGAAGTACACAAAGGCAAAGAACCTGCGGGAGGAGGAGCTAAACATACAGGTTTAGAGCGGATTGCTGCCAAATCCCTAGTCTCCCTCAAACCTGGGTAATGTAGCAGCCTCAGGCTCAGGGCATCAATGTTGCTTCTGCACAGAATCTCCCTGCAGCATCACACAAACAGGTGCAGCTTGATGTGCTCCAGAGTGATAGCCACCATCTCCCTGGATGCCCACACATTTCTCTTCCACAGGGGACAGGAAAGTCTGAGACCCTGCCCTGATCTGCACAGCTTCGCTTCCAGAGTAAAGGCAACTCCTCTGCACACACACACACACTCAGCCTCACTCACCTGAGCAGTCTGCAGGACTGTGGCAGGAGCTGTGGCAGAGCAGCACAGACAGACCTGTTTATCATTCCCTAATCCCAGCACTCAGGGACACTCTCAGTGCTGTCAGCATGTCAGTGTAATGAGTTTGGCTCCTTTTGCATGATGTGGGTCCCTGGGGCCAGCTCTGCCCTCTCCCTGCTGAGCCTTTGACTGTTGAGTCCAGAAACATTCTGATCCCGATTACTCTGAACCTACACTAATGAGCAGAAGGTAGCACGGTGATGAGCAGGTCTCAGAGGAGTCCAGGTAGATTGGACTTGATTGTGATCTCATGTCACTTCTTTTATTCACTACCAAGATTTAGGAACAAATTATAAGAAGTATAGGGGCGCAGCACATCTGCCTAATGACTAAAGTCGTCACCTTGCACGCACTGAGCTTCCATATGGGTGCAGCTTCTAGTACCAGTGATGCGGCTTCCCATTCAGCCCCCTGCTGGTGGCCTGGAAAAGTAGTTTGGGACGCCCAAAACCTTGGGATCCTGCATGCATCTCGGAGAGGGAGAAGAGGCTCCAGTCCCCTGGCTTCAGATCAGCTCAGCTATGATTCAGAGGCCAACATATTGTGCAACAACTTCACACATGTATAGAATTATTTTGAAAAATTAAAATAAGCAAAAAACCAATTTTTTAACCACATACATTTTATCACTGAAAAGCCGTATTCACAAAAGGAGAGGCAGAGAGAAAGATTTTCCATCTGTTGATTCATTCCAGAAACAATAAAAAATGGACAGAGCTGATTCAAAGCCAGAAGCCAGGAGAGTCTTCCAGGTCTCCCTGACAGGTACAGAGTCCTAAGGCTTTGTACCATCCTTCTCTGCTTTCCCAGGTCACAGATCAGTACTGGATGAGAAGTGGAGCAGCTGGGACATGAATGATTGCCCATATGGAAGGTCTGTGATAAAAGCTGGAGGATTAGTCAGTTAAGCCAATGCACTAGTCCTTCAAACAAGTACTTTTCTCAAAGGCATATTTAGAGTACAAAAACAATTGCAAATCTTTTCATCCATGAAGTATCAAGTGGGAAAAACTGTGTATAAACAGGAGAATGGAAGGTTATGCTCTGACTGTGACGATTTTGTACAAGTGCCCTGCTCAATATTGGGATTTGCACAATATGGAAAACAAGAGCATTTTAGTAATAAGAACAGACAAAAATTTAAGAAGTAACTGATAATCTGTGAGCCTTAGGACATAACCCTTCAGAGAGGAGCCTGTGAAGGCCAACCCCAGGAGTGAGAAATAGTGTGTATCGGCTGGTGTTGAAGTGTACTGAGTACAGTCTGATGGTCGTGATGTTGATTGGAATCCCAGCTGCTTCACTTCTGACCCAGCTCCCTGCTAACGCACAGGGGAAAGCAGGAGAGGATGGGCCAAATCCCTGGGCCCTTGCCCCCATTCAGAAGATCTGGAAGATGCTTCTGTTTCCTGGATTCAGAAAGTCCCACTTCCTACCCTTGCAGCCATTTGGCGAGGGAACCAGTGGATGGAAAAATCTCTTTCTGTGTCTGCATTTTTCTCGGTGACTCCAACGTTCTAACATATATACAGACTTAAAGAAAAAAAAAAAAAGAACGCTTAAAAAAAGTTGGAAAGACTCCTTTTTTCATGAATCTTGGAAAATGAACGCTGATTTTATCTTGAAAGTTGCGGCTCACGATGCTGCTGATGGCCACAGTTTCTGAGATCTCCAGGACACAATTGTCTTTGCAAGTGTCAACTTACAGTGGAAACACACAAGAAACAGGTGTTTAGCATCAAGTTCAGAAACGGATCTTTGGCAGATTGAGCCCTATTGGCAGCCAATATCTATTCATGTTTGAAAACAATTGTCCAGAAAGAAAGACACAACTATCAGTCCTGCGCAGCAAGCCTCCAAGCGCATGCAAAGCAGATGGCCTTTGTGAGGCGTGAGGTGCGCATGCGTCTCATGGTGTAGCTTGGCAACGCTCATTGTGACGTGAAGTGGACAGTCTCTCAGCGGCCAGACTTGGGGCTCATCTGCAAGGCTGGTCTTGGGTTCTCCAGGCTGGAAAAAGTGCTGATAGTCTCGGCCATGTACACTCTACCTCCCATCTTAAGAAAGGCAAGTGTCTCTTAAACGGCCCCAGGAGTGGGAATGTTGAGTAGGATGAAAACAGTCGAAGGACAGCCTGCCAGATGAGGATCTGCAGAAACCCCTCGCAGAAGCCAAGGCAGGGAGTCAGGTGGAGAAGAGCAGCTCCAGCCAGTCAGGAGAAACGGTGGGAATTGTGGGGACCAGACCAGGTAAGGAGACCTGCCTGCTGGGCTGGGTATTGGAGGGTGGGAGAAATGAAGCTTCCCAGGCTCAGGGCACACAGGGGTTGGGCACTCCTGTGACAGGGATGCCAGACTCCAGTCCCCGCAACTACTGCTGCACACGGGTTGCATCTTATATTCATAGGAAAATGTAAATTGTAACAGGAATCTGTGTTGACTCTGGAAAACTGGGGAAAATTTTGTGTCATTAAAACCAAGTTGCTGAAGAAATGAGATTCAAACGATGGGACAGCAGTTGTAAGTAGCGGCTAAAGATACTGCCTATTATTCCAGCACCCCATGGAGTGCCACTGCATGTTCTGACTACTCTACTTCCAGTCATAACTCACATGGGAAAAGCATCCAAAAATTAAGTATCTGGGCCCTTGTTCCCCAAGTGGGAGACTTGCATGAAGCTCTTGACACCTGGCTTTATTCTAGATGAGCTTCTTCCTGTCTCTCCTATCTGTCCCATTCTCTTTTCCTTCCCTCTGTTTCTGGCATTCAAATAAAGTACACAAAATGGTAAAAGTCCTTGAAGAAGATACACATTTCTAGACATTTCACAGTGAAAAAGAAATGACTAAGGATGAACTAAAAATCAAATAATTCCAAAGGTTGGTTTATTAAAATAAGCATCCAAACCTCCCTGGAGTGTCTGGTAGAGCACTTTGTGCACTGATTGGGATGGCCATCGTGCACACAGGAGTGCTGGGTCTGAATCCTGCCCCCTCCTTGCTCTTCCAGCTTTCCCCTCAGGTGCAGGCAGGGATGCAACACTGAACTCTAGGCTCCTGCCTTTGACTAGGGCCATCCCCTGCTATGTAGGGGAATGAGAGAGTGGATGGAATCACTCTTTCTCTCTTTTCTCACTTTCCAATAAAACCAAATAAAAAGGACACATCTCTTGTGAAAACCTGAATGGTGATATGTCATCTGAAGCTGTGGCTTGTTTGAAAGAAGAAAGTAATTGTCTTCTCTAATACCATGTTTTTACCAGAGGGCAACTTTATATCTTGGAGAGCACATTTTCCTGGATTGTAAAAGTTCCATGTCAAAACAGGCAGCACAACATGCTTGATCCCTCAAGTGAGCTTTTTTCTGCAGTGAACTCTTTCAAACTGCATGCAATGATTTCCAAATATTTTAAAATTGTATGTGAGAAGGAAAGGCAGAGATTACAAAATAAGCTAGTATTTATTGATCAGTTGATTCTGAGCTGGACACCCCATTATATCCTTTACATGTATAATTTCTTGCAGTTATCACAACAGTTTTGAGAACATGCTGTTGTAATTACTTTTTACAAATTAGGGTGCTTAGGATCAGAAAGGTGCATTAGTTGGCTTCTAACTCCACAGTGCACAAGTATCTGACTCATGATTTGGTTCTCCCCCTACCTGGCAGTCTATATCCTTGTCCTGTTGCTGAGCCTAGATTTACTGTAACAGAAGCACCGGCATGAAGACACCCAGTACAAATCATGTGACTTCTGAAAGTCAGAGCTAGGTTAACTGTGGGCCTGGACCGTGATCTGCTGACTTCCCAGGAGCATGGGCAGGAATCTGAATCAGAGGCAGAACAACCGGGGCTGATGCCAGCATTGCAGAGGGAAGCTTAACGTGCTATGCCTGATATGTGGTCTATCCTATAATGTATCTATGTGTTAATAAATTCTTTAGTGAAATGTTCTGGGAAAATCTGTGAGATAATTTTTTATCTGTAGATTTTTCTTTCTGGATGAATGTTGCTTGATTATTATCAAGATGTTAAATGTAAGATGTTAAATTCCCAAAGCAGGACCCAGCTGAATAGCCTAGTGGCTAAAGGCCTTCCCTTACATGCACCAAGTTCCTGTGTGGGCACTGGTTCATATCCTGGCTGCTCCACATCCCTTCCAGCTCCCTGATGTAGCCTGGGAAAGCACTAGATGATGGCCCAAGACTTTGGGACACTGCACCTGCACGGGACACCCGGAAGAAGCCCCTGGCTTTAGATCAGCTCAACTCTAGGCATGGCAGTCACTTGGGGAGTAAACCAGAGGATGGAAAATCTTTCACTCTGTGTTGCTTTCTCTTGGTAATTCTGACTTTCCAATAATAACTAAATCATTTTTTTCAAAATATTCCCAAAGTATTGAAATATTGGAGTGAATCTTTAACTTTAGGTTCTGGTCCACTTTTGGCAGTTATCTCAATGGTTTTCATTTTTAAGATTTATTTTTGCTTATTTGAGAGGCAGAGATGCACAGATGCAGAGAAGGGCAAAGACAGAAAGAGGCTGTGTATCGTTATCTTTGATGTTAATTCTCGTAGGGAGAGTATAGTTGTTTCCTTTTTATAATACGGTCTGCAAGCATAAAGCTTTTGAATGTGACTATGATGTATTTGAATTTAAGGTTATTATTGGTCAATAAAAACTAACCCCTAACATTCTGTTAATGAGATACTGATTACTTAGTTTCTATTGATGAAGATGATATTGTCACATGTTTTCATGATGTTTACTTCTGATATAAATTGTACCTTCAAAAATCTCACAAGGCTGGTCTGGTGGCAACTTCACTGTCTAGCCAACACCTTATGTTTTTTTCATTCTAAAAGATAGCTTTACTGGATATGATCTTGTTTGAGGCTTTTTTTTTTTTCAAAACCTTGTATATTTCGTTTTACTTTCTTGGCCTGTAAGTTTACATTTCAGAAGTCTTTGTTAATCTAATTTATTTTCCTTTATAGGAATGTTGATATTTTTACAACCCTTAGGATTCCCTCTTTTTCTTTAACTTCATAAAATTTGTATATAATGTATTTCGGAGAATATCTTTTGCTCTTGAATGTAGTTGGGATCCTTGCAATGTTCTATGTATGTTTCATAGTTGAGACGTTTTCAATGATTATTTCAGTCTTTTTTTTTTTCCTCCTTTAGGAATCCTCATATTTGTTTAATGGCATTGTATATGGCATATCATCTTCCTCAGTTCCTTTTTTTTATTTTTGTCTGTGTTATTTCAAAACTGTTTTTCTGTATAAGAAATTCTTATGTGTTTTAATTTTTTTTTATTTGAAGGGGAAGATTACAGAGAGAAGAATAAAGAGGTCTTCTATTCAATCTTTAACTCTTCTACTGGCCTTAAGGCCTGAGGATTGGCCAGGCAGAAAGGGGGAACCAGAAGCTACTTCAAGGTCTCTCACATTGGTGCCAGGCTACAATTCTGTGGCATATTCGGTACTTCCCTAGGTGCATTATCCAGGAGCTGTATTAGAAGTAGTGAAGTCAGGACATTCCAGCCCCTTTACATGATGATGCACGGAAAATAGTGACTTAACTTTCTGTATACTAGTTTGACTCCCAAATTGGAAATTTCTTGCTGTGCTATTCTTGAAGTGTTGTTTTATCAATAGAAGCTTTTAACTCTAAAATATGTAGGTTTTTTTTTTTTACTGATTATTATCTCTTTGTAGTACATCTCACTCATGTCATCCATGACTTTCCTCACTTCTCTTTCTTCCTCACTGTTTCTATACTGTCACATCTTGCTTCCCTTTAACATCATTTTGAATTCTTATTCAGAATCTTTATGGATTTCCTACAGGTCAAAATTTAATTCTAGAGAACTACAGAGTTCACTTAGAGATGCCACGCTTTCATATTTTCTGTGTTTTTTCACTGGCAATTGCACATCTGCCATAATAATTTTTTATTATGGAATGAATTTTATGATTTTGAGATGTGACATTGGTCATAATTGAGCATAGCACTGTAACTTCCGAATTATTTCTTCAGTGCTCAACAATGTCAGCAACCTGCATTGTCTGCAGTGCTTTGTGAATGGCTGGTCATATTACTCTAAGGGGCATGATCCTAACATGTTGGATGTCAATCACATGAGACATTTTATGGCTATTTCCATGTTTCTAATACTATAGGACACAGAGAGCCTTTTCCTTTTTCCTGAGAGACAAGGAACTGTGGCACTGTTCCTGTGCACAGGCAGCTGTAGCCTTCAGACTCTATGATATGGATAGGATCTTCTTCTGAATAATCCTAGGACTTCTAGCACGAACAACCCAGTTCTTTAGCACCAACATCCCACGTGTTAAGTTGTCAGTGTCCAAGCATTACTTTATCAATACAAGATATACTAAGAATTTCACATTTATTATTGTTGGCATGGGTAATTGAAATACAGCCAGGTTATTCCCTCAATATCACAGTTTGTTCCAGAGTCTCTTAGGAATATAATACTAATTGCCACAGTCCTGGAGCTGTGCAATGCAGTGTGTTCCTTCTCTAGATATCACAAGGTGAATACAAGATTTTTTTCACTTTTGTGAACTGACAAAAATGAGTTTGAAACAGAAATAATAGTCAGGTATGCTAGCTCCTGCAGGTAAGTGCAAGCTACTCCAGAAGTTACCGCACCAGTGGCGACAGCCACAAGACTGAGAGCATTATGCTCAGTAAGTCAGTCCCCAAAGCACAAATATGATATATTCTCTCTGATATAAAACATCCTTCATGTAAAATTCAAAAAAATGACATGGTTACATATATACATATATTCTCATAGATGAACTGTATATTGGAGATTGAGAAGTGAATATGTGTTGCAGTATACATCTCTACTCTGAATAAAAGGACTGTCAGTGAATTGTTCAATTATGCCTTGGTAATATGTTAGATTTTCCTTTTTTAGAAAATGGTTCATTTATTTTTGCTTGAAAGGCAGATTTATAGAGAGAAAGACAGAGAGATAGAGATCTTTATTCTGCTGGCTCACTCTCCAAATGGTCATTATGGTAGGAACTGAGCTGATCTGAAAACAGGCACCAGGAGCCTTTTCTGGATCTCTGACATGGATGCAAGGACCCAAACACTTGGGCCATCCTCCACTGTTTCTGCAGGACACAAACAGAGAGCTGCTGTAGACCACAAACAGGGAGCTGAATTGCACATAGAGTAGCCAGGACAGGAACCAAAACCTGTGTGGTATGCTTGTTGAGTCACAGCACCAGCTCCAAAAATGGATTTTTTTACCTTTACCTATAGCTACAATAGCATAATAAATGTAAATAGCAGAATGTTTAATTTATATCTGTAAATAAAGGACTGTACTAGCTTTTACATAAGTGGGTGTGTATGAGGTTAGAGCAGGTGACCAGGCAGGGTCAGATTGTTTGAACCAGAGGAAGAATTGGAGCAGGGGGCAAACAGTGGATGCTTTCAGTGGAGTGCAGCAGTGAAGGTAAACTCGATGTCAATCGCTAGAGATAACCTAAGTTGACCAGACACCTGGCCTGCATCAATGAGTCTCTAGCTGAATCTGACGAAGCTCGATCAGTTATGCATCAGGGCAGTGTATCGTCAGCTCATAGACATGTTGTTTCCTTGCTCCATTGCCTTGAAGAAAGTGAAAATCCAAGGAAAACTAGAAGAAAAATACATCCAGAACTTCAAAATACTACAAGCAGCTTTTAAGAAAATGGGTGTTGACAAATAATTCCTTTGGACAAATCAGTAAAATTTCAAATTAGAGACATTTCAGGATAATTTTGAATTTGTTCACTGGTTCAAGAAGTTTGTTTTTTGTTTGTTCTTTATGCAGACTATGGTGGAAAGGATTATGACCCTGTAGCTTCCAATCAAGATCCAGAAACTGCTACTCCCTCATTTGTGGCTCCAGCTTTGAATAAACTGAGGAAATATTTCAGTTCTAGCAGTGCAGCTCCACAGAGGCCCATTTCAACACAAAGAACCACTGCAGCTCCTAAGGTTGGCCAGGAGAAGGTACACCAGAATCCTGGGATGGGCAGCGGGGATGATGGAGCAGATGAACTGATGGAGCAGGTGAACACATTCAAACTTATTGTCAAAGACTTGGAGAAAGAGAGAGATTTCTGTTTTGCAAAGCTAAGAAACATTGGATTTATTTGTCAGGAAAATGAAGGGGAAACAGCCCTGTTGTGCAGAGGATTATGGACATTCTGTATGCTATGGATGAAAGCTTTGTGATACCTGCTGAAGGGAGCCCGCAAAATAACAAGAGTACTAACCACCAGAAACAGCAAAGCAACATCTGAATTCTTCACTCCAAATCATATCCTTAACTGTAAAATATGCCCTTTTATTATCCTTAGAGGACTCGCCTTTTTAATTCATAAGTAATAAGTACCTCTTTAAAAGTGCACTTTAGAGAAGTTTCATTGCTTTTCCAATAAGTTTGAGCTAGGATCTTTCACCTTACAGCAGAGAAATATTAACATCTAGTTGGTTCCCCTGGAGGACACAGGCTGACTGCAGGGCTCTCACCATGCGGATGTTGTTCACACTGATGGCTGGATGTAAAAACTGAGGTGGGACCCAGAAAAATTACAGACTGGATTGAATTGTAAGCTAATGTGAAATCTTGGTAGAGAACATTTTAATAAATAAATGAATTAAAAGTGTTTAAAATGTGCTTCCGTATTTCAAGATCTTAAAAGTAACCTGACAGGAGGCTTTCTGTGTTTGACCAGGTAACTGGGAAAGAAAGGTCAGAACTTGGGATCTTCTGAGCCTGCTGTCACAAGCCATGCAGAGGACTGCTTAAATCATATTCCTATGCTTTGGACCAAGGAGGGCTTAAAAAGTGGTTTGGTATCATTCATTAATTGCATCCCAGATGAATAGAAAGAAGCAATACAGCCTGGATGAATGACAGGTGTTTCAGCCCTGAGATGGTTGAGTTTGAGAGACCAGTTTTCACTGAGCATTTCTCCTAATGATTTTTACAATTGTTCCTGAAATTTCTATATTATGTTTTTGAGCAAATCAGATGTGTCCAGTTTTTGTTGTTGTTGTTGTTTGTTTGTGTTTGTTTGATTTTCAAACAGCTGCTAGGGGAATTTCACACATCTCTCTGAGATTTAAATAGCGATATGTCCTGTTGTACCCGGACCTATCTTGACATGGAGCAGCAGCCACCACTTACTGCCAGCTGCCAGTGTAACTCAGTGATGCCTCCTGAAGCTGCCTCCATGACACAGCTCAGTGGTGGAGACAGCTAGCCACACAGCCGAGTTTATATGTGTCCCAATTCTGCTGGGACAGTGTCAGCCACCGTGACTGTGTCGTAGCTCTAGTCATAGCTTGGCGGCAGGTCTGGTGGCTCAGCAGCAGCCTCGGAAGCAGGCTCCAGTGGGCAGCAGCTCTGGTCTCTCAGTCCTGGCCTTCCCCTAATGAAACAGCAGGAGGCCAACTTCGATGCAGACACAACAAGGGCAGAGTATCAAGCTTCCAACCATCACTAACACAGTGGTTCTCAATCGAGAGCCCCAAGGTAGAAAATCACAGGATTCTTACACATTTAAGGGGGATTCTACACAATCACATTTATGATTGGTTATTTCTATTTCAGTCAACCAGAATTAGAACCACTACTTCCTCAGTTACATAGAGTCTTATCTCTGAGGCATACTATTGTTCAAGAATGTTCTGTCATGGTGACTTGACACTTGTGTAACTTCAGATTAGAGTGACAGGGAGTCACCTGGGCTAAAGAGGGAATCAGTTAAACTAAGTAACTGGGATTCTGAGGTCTTTCAGACCCACATACAGGCTTCCAACTTCATATTGAAAATGTTCCTCATTTCCTCTTTTTGCTGCTTAGAATTAGAAGCACAGCAGGTGACTTCTGGCAGAGGCAGGGAGCAGTGAAAGCCATAATTTCCTCAGGTTGGGGTATTTCTAAGATCTGCTGTTCACAGCTCTCCAATATTTACTGAGTTATTTGCCAGTGCACTAGCCTCTATAGAGATACACATCAAGTGTGTTATTAAGTGTTAATTTTCCTTTGAAAATAAATGCAGTATAATGTCTGAAGTAATTATTAGTATTTTTAATCAAAATATTGAAAACTATTATTTAAGACTTATTTATATTTATTACAGAGTCAGATATACAGAGAGGAGGAGAGATAGAGAGGAAGATCTTCTGTCAGATGATTCATTACCCAAATGACCACAACGGCTGGTGCTGTGCTGATCCGAAGCCAGGATCCAGGAATGTCTTCAAGGTCTCCCAGGCAGGTGCAGGAACCCAAGGCTTTGGGCTGTCCTTGGCTGCTTTCCCAGGCCACAAGCAGGGAGCTGAATGGGAAGTGAAGCGCCGGGATTAGAACCAGTGCCCATATGGGATCCCAGGCGCGTTCAAGGCTTCAAGGCGAGCACTTAAGCTGCTAGACCACGCCACCGGGTCCTGAAAATTATTTTAAATTGATTCAGAAAATCACATAATCATGGCACATGCTCTGTGTAGTCATTTCTGAATATTATAAAGTCATGTTGTCCTAAATTCTTCTAAGAACTTTGTACTTTAAATAGGTAAACAGAAAAATAGGAAATATATAGAACTAATAATGTTGAATTAAATTGTTTTGTGGACTATGACATGCAGTATCCTCTGCATCTGTCAGTAATTTTCCTTGAAAAAAATAGTCAGAAATTTGTTCCTGTTTTAAATAATAAGTGTGAACTTTATAGGTAATTTATAAATATATTTCTGATTGAGGCAGACTCAAGTCATTTTGTGTTTATTTTGTATTTGTATTTTGTGTTGCAAATTTAGGTAAAGGGTAAAATTGCTTTTGAAGAATATGATAAGTGGATGTTAGTTTTATCAGATTTAGGCAACTCCTGCTAATTAGTATATGTGGTGATGAAAAAAGCACAAGTACTACTAAATAATGTGATTAGTGCAATTATCACAGGAAAACCAGCATGCCTCTTAATATTATTATTAACTGGTAGTATTTATTGGTCATTTTAGATAAAAGCAAAGAAAATAATATGAATATATCTCAAATATTGCCTAGATATGATTGTAATGATCTACAAATTTAATAAGATTTTCTTTTTATTTACTTGGAGATGGTATAAGCATGTGAGATCTTACATTTCTTTCCACTATTAAATTTATTTATTATATTATTTTATGATATAGTTCCATTTGCTCTGGAATTTCATCTTCCCCCACCCCAAATTGCTACCACTGCTCCCTCCCCAAATGATTTCCCTTACATCATTATAACAAATACTTCTTCATTCTCAGTGAGTCCTTTATTCTGCTCTTTAACTGAATCCTGACATTATAGGTACAGGCAATGGCAGAAAGTCCAGCACTTTTGTCAAGATATATTCAACAGGTATATTGGGAGTCCATGTTTGATGTAGAACAGAGATGTGTGCATCTTCATATCAGTACTAAACATCCCCTTAAATGAAAAGCCATAAAAAGAATCAACAGGAAATGTAAGAAATTCACAACAACATGAAGTTGAAAAACATGCTACTGAATGACTGATGTGTTGCTGAAGAAATGAAAAAGAAAATAAAAAGCCTTGAAGAAAGCGATGATATTGTGTGACCTATGAGTCAGTGGGGTTATTAGTAAGAAAAATAATTTTAGAGTGAATGAAAATAAAACAAAAAATATCAAAACCTGTGAGATGTAGAATAAAAGTGTTGAAAAAATATCAATCTTGTTTTTTAAAGGAAGGGTGCATTAGAGAAAATATGACATTTGTCTTTTTGGGATTGACTTACTTCACTAAATATAATGGTCTCAACTTAGGACCATTTAGTTGCAAATGATAGAATTTCATTCTTAATGACTGAGTAATATTTCATGAAGTAGATATACCACAGTTTCTTTCTCCACTCCTCTTTTGATGGGCATCTGAGTTGTTATCATGTCTTTGTTATTGTAGCTTGTGCTGCTGTAAATATAAGACTACAGGTCCAATTTTCATATGCAGATTTCATTGCCTTTGGATATATTCTGAGATATGGGATAGCTGGGTCATACAGCAGGTCAATTTACAGTTATCTTAGCACTCTCCATGCTGATTTCCATAGTAGTCATACCAGCATACACTCCTATACCATGAAGTAGGATATATTTCTCGCTGCATCCACACCAGCAAGTGTTTTTAGCAGAGTTCTGAATGTAGGCCAACCTCACTAGATTTAGGAGGTGCCTCAATGTGTTTTTTATTGGTATGTTCCTGACAGCTAGGAAGACTGAGCATCCTTTTCTATGTCTGTTAGCCATTTGAATTTGTTCTTTTGAAAAATATCTGTCCATTTCCTTTGACCATATCTTCACAGGATTGTTTTGCTGCCATTGAGTTTATGAAGCTCTTTATAAATCCTGGATATCAGTTCTCTGCTGGTTGTGTAGTGTGCAAAGATTTTCTCCTATTCTGTTGGTTGCTGTCTCACTTTGCTGATAGTCTCTTTTGCTGCACAGAAGCTTTTTAGTTTGATGTAGTTCCTTTTTTTTTTTTTTTGACTTTGCTTTTCTGCCTGTGCTTTAGATTACTTTTCTAAGAAGTCTTCTCAATTCCTACATCTTGGAGACTGATTCCTGTGTTTTTTCTTCAATAGTTTGATGGTTTCTTGGTGCAGATTTAGGTCCTTGATCCATTTAGAAATGATTTTTGAATAAGGTGAGTGGTGGTGTGTATCATGCTTCTTGCTTTTGCAGGCTACTAATCAATTGCCCAGCAGCATTTTTGAAGAGACCAAGACTTTTCCTGGATTATTTTCAGTTCTATTGTCAAAGATTGGTTGCCTGTATATGTGTGGTCACCATTCTGGTGCTTCTATTCTATTCCACTGAGCTTCGTCTCTGTTTCTTATCTAATGCCAAATGGCTTTGATGACCACTGCCCTGTACTATGTCTCAAGGTCTGAAATTGTGATTCCTCTTTTTTGATTTTTATTTTTCAGGACAGCTTTAGCTGTGGTCTCTTGTTTCTAGATGAGCTTTCGTATCATCATTTCTATGTCTGAAAAAATGTTGCTGCTATTTTTATTGGGATCATGTTAAATCATCTGTATATTAATTTTAGTAACATGAACATGTTGAATATATTAATCCAGCAGATCATGGAACATGGTATGTTTCTCCATCTTTTAATATCTTCTTATTTTTTTATTAATGCTTTTTAATTTGCATCATAGAGGGCTTCCAAAGCTTTGGTTAGTTTGTTCCTCAGGTATTTGAGATTCCTCTCCATTATTTTATAGGAACTGTACTCAGAGCTATTTGTGTATATTACTGCCATTAATTTATGTTCATTATTTTGCAAACTGAAACTCTACCATATTATCATATGAGTTCCAAAAGTGTCCTGATTGAATCTTCTGGTTCTATGTAGAGAAACATGTCATCTGCAAATAGTGGTATTTTTAATTCCTCAGTTCCAATTTGTATTTCTTTGCAATATTTTTTTGCCTAATAGATCTAGCAAGCACTTCCAATGTTATATTGAATAGCTGTGGTGGTAGTGGACATCCTTGTCTAGTTCCAGATCTTAGTGGAAAAGCTTCTAGTCTTTCCCAATTTAGTGTGATACTGGCATTGCGGTTTTTCAATATTGTGTTGATTGTGTTATAGAATGCTCTTTTGTGTCTATCTTGCTTAGGGTTTTTAAGATGAAGTGGTGTTGGATTTTATCAAATGTCTTCTCTGTGTCTGCTCAGATGATCATATGGTTTTGTTTCTTAATTTGCTGATGTGGTAAAGCACACTTATTGATTTCCAATGTTAAAACAACCCTGCGTGCAAGGGATAAATCCCACCTGCTCCGGGTAATTGATTTTCTTTTTAAAATGTTGGATGCTGTTTGCAAGTATTTTGATGAGGATCTTTGGATCTGTGTTTATCAGTTATATTGGTCCGTAGTTCTTTCCTTTTTCCTCTCTGCCTGACTTTGCGAAAATGTCTTGAAGGATTGCCTCCCTTTCTGTTGTATGGAGTAGCTTGTGGAGCATTGTGCTGTTTTCTTCTTGAAATATTTGGTAAATTTCTGCAATGAGATAATCTTGTCCGGGATTTTTCTTGTTTGGGGGATTTAATTACTTGTTCAATCTCAGCCCTTGTTGTAGGCCTATTTCGATTGTCTGATGATTCAGATTTGGCAGATCATATATGTCCAAAACTCTATCCGTTTCTTCTGCTCTTCTGATTGGTTGGCATATAGTAGCTAATAGTGGTTCTATATATTCAAGCAATTTATTGTTATGTTGCCTTTTTTTATTCTCATCTCCTACTATCTGCTCCCTCTGTTGTGTTTGTGTGTTTGTTTTATTTTGTTTTTATTAGTTGGTCTGGTGGGGTGTCTATTTTCTATTTCTCAAAAAAACGTGTATTTGGTTCATTAAAATTATGTATTGTTCTTTCTATCTCTATTTAGTTTATTTCCTCCCTTATTTTGCTTATTTGTTTTTTCCTTCTGATCTTGGCATTGCTTTGCGGTTGTTTTCCTAGCTTCTTCAAATGTATGGTTAGCTCATTTACTTGGTGTTTTTCTATTTTCTTAATATAAGGATTAATTGAGATGAACTTTCCTCTTAACACTGCCTTGATCATGTCCCATAGTGTTGATATGTTGCGTTGATGCCTTTGTTTCAGGTAATTTTTCTGCCCTTTGATTTTCTCTCTAACCTATTGCTCATTTAGTAGCATATTATAAGTCTCCAGGTCTTTATATTTCTTCTGGAGTATTTTGAGCTGTTGGTGTCTAGTTTCATTCCATGATGGTGTGAGAAAGTGCATTGGTATTTTAAAATTTGATGAGATTTGTTTTGTAGCCTATAACATGGTCAAGCCTGGAGAAAGCTCCATGTGCTGACACACACAAAAAAAGTTTATGCTTGGTCTGTAGGAGAAAAGCTTCTGTAGATAACAGTTATGTCCATTTGCTCTAGTGTTGGGCTGAAGCTCTGTTGTTTCCTTGCCGAGTTACTGTCCCATCAATCTGTCCATTGATGTGAATGGCATGTTAAGTTTCCCATTATTATTGTATTGGAATCTGTTTCTCCACTTAAATCCATTAATATTTCATTCACATGGTTTTGCCTAGCTTTTTTGGCAGAAGAATCTCAGAATCAGAAGATGTTTAACTAAAATGGGGAAACACTCAAAAAAGAGGAAGAGGAACTGGGACAAATGAAAAAAACAATTTAAGAATTACAAGACAAGACTAAAAGGCAAAATGTAAGAGTCATTGGAGATCCTCATTGAACCAGTTTTCCCAGTAACATTTCCTAAAGGGACTGTCCTTTCTCCCTATGTATATTTCATTTCACTAGCCAAAATTAGCTGACTGTAGATGTGTGGGTTAATATCTGGGTTTTCTCTAGCTTTCTGTTGATACATGTTTATTCTTGTTCTAGTACCACATTTTGATTATAAACTGTCCTACAGTAAATCTTGAAGTCTGATATTATGATATCTCCAGCTTTGATTTTGATCTTTAAGATTGCTTTAACTCTTCAATTATCTTGTGTTTCCCTATGAATTCTAGCATCTTTAGTGCTGAGAAGATTATCATAGGTATTTTGACTAGGATCACATTGAATGTGTAAGTTGCTTTCAGTAGTATAGAGAGTTTTATTACATTACTTCTATCAACGCATAGGCATGGTAGATTTTTTTTTCAATTTTGTGTCTAATACTTCTATATTTAATAAGCTACCATTATCTTCACATTCCCCACGAATCTGTTAGTTATTTTCTTGTCATAATCACATGATAGCTCCATAATTCTATGAGAATAGCCCGCATGAGTGTAATGAGCATCCTAGCTGACCATGCTTTAGACAGCAGAGTCTCCTGTTCCTGATAAATAATTGAAACATCTAAACCCGCAGATGATCTTGGACCAAAAACAACAACAACAACAACAAAAAAAAAAAACCAGCATTATCTTATCACCAGGCCATGGATTTTCCATACTCTGCTCTTTTAGGATACATCTGGTTTCATCTAGATTTTGTTACTCGTTACTCTCTTTGTCTTACTCTACAACTCACCTATTGAGGTTATTCAAGTCCACGTTGAGTAGTTCTATTCACCAGTAATTTTTAGCTCTTCATGCAAATCTCTATTAAGCATATGCAGTATTCCAAATCCATGATTATAAAATTTATGATCTCTAACACATAACAAGAATTCTGATGTATTTATCCAACATGGCTTCACAAACATGATGTAAAACCCAAACCAAAAAAAAAAAAAAAAAAAAAAGCAAACTAAGGGCCCTTTGTAGTGACAGGATTCTGTAGGTTTATATTGTAGTATGCTGGAAAAAATCAGCCTCTAAACCACCTTCATAAACAGACCCAACAACATTGGAACTATTGTTTTCATTGGGGACTGGAAGCAGCCACAGTATTTGTGGGATTAAAAACAAATCACTCTTTGAAACCCAAATCTTAAGGATTTCTACTTAGGTTCATTATATTTAATATGTCACTGCCCTGGGTGTTCCTACTCAATAGCTGGGATCCTCAGCTATTTGTTGTTGTTGCTGTTTGTTTTTATAGTCAGCTATTTAAATAAGAAACATTTCTATGAGATGGCATGCTTTACTAAGGACTGTGCAATCAGGAAGATTCCTTGTTTGTAAGGAAAAATAAAGTATCCTTTGTAGAACTCTGGTAGTTATGTCCCCTCATGCCATAGGAAGACACCACATTCAGAAGAATCCAAGCTATCCACTGAATCACACCAAGGATTAAATCTTTCTATTTGAATGCTGAATGAGACTCATTCAGGCCTTAGTCACTACTGCTCTGAAGTCCTCGTCCTAGATCAGCTGTTAAGACCTGATATTTTTTATAAGACCCTCTATAATCCTGAGAAAATCTATGACATGGATGGAAGATCTTTCATTCTAATAGGGAATAAATATTGAAACAAAATGAGTCAATGCTCAAGTAATTGAGTCAAACCATAATCCCAGGAATCTGCATTCAAAAGCTGCATCTATTACTTGGATTTATGTACAAGTCTAAGCTTATAGGAGTAATTTTCAATCTCAGGAAAGTAGTGGTAATCACACATGGTCAAAAGCATTAGACTTCAAAATTTAGGTTTATCCAAGGAAACAACAGGGTGTTTCCAGTTTTCAGTTAGGTCAAAGAACAACCATCTATTGATGAATGAAACTTTTCAGAAAAAAAAAAAAAACACTTCAATAATTAACCCTACAAACTAACGAAAATTGTGAGATGTGCCATGAAACTAACCCACAAAATAGCTGGCTATTGACTCCTGAAGCAAGATAGGGGCAGCTACACAAGGGAATACTTATAACTGATCAAGGGGAAACATTACTGATATCCATTAGTCCTAATAAATTCCCATAAAGGATAAATTGAGGCTTATTCCTGTTGTTGAAACCAAGCTTATAAAGTAGTTAAGATGCTAATAAATGACATTATGTCATGCACTGAAGTTCTCCACTGAATCCAGAGCAATAATTAATTTTCTTTTCATTCATAGGTCATTGAGGGACTAATTATAACTCTGGGAATTGATTATCATCTCCACTCATGATGCCTCCGCTCATCAGGTCAGGAATAAAGAGGCAATGGTATTTTTAAGAGATATTTAATCAAAATAATTCAAGCAACTATGGCACATGAACCTGAGCTTTTACCAATAGTCTTAATGCAAGTTAAAAACAGCCCTGGTTCCAGGGTCTGATTGTTTTTGAGGTAATATATGGGTATCAATTTCCAAGAGATCACATCACCATTGTTGGAACTAGCAGATGAATCTTATGCCAGACCTTCCAGAACCTTATTTGTTGTTGTTGTTGTTTTTGTTGTTCTACTAATCCTGTGCCACTCATCAAAATCGATCTGCTCTTATACAGAGACTGCCCCACCCTGATTGAATCCCTTGACCCTTTGTTTGAAATATCCTACAAATCCACCATTCAATCACAAAACATTAGACTACAGTTTTAGTTTCTGGAAATGATAATTCACCTCAGACACAGCTCTAAATTCTTTTTTTTTTTTTTTTAAAGTTCTAAATTCAAGGAATCTTCCACACCAGTGGAAGGACTCTGGTGCCTCTTTTGTCACAAGTATATCCATCAAATACAGTCATGTCTTCTTTACTTGTTATACTTGAATTTATTTCATTTTTTCAAATGTTTATCTGAGGGAAAGATACACCGAGAGGTCACTGATCCTCTGGTATGAGTCCAAATGGGCACAATGGCTAGGAATTGGCCAAAATGCGGCCTGGAGACAGTAGGTTCTTTCAGGTCTCCAATGTGAGTGCAGAGGCCCAAGAACTTAGATAATCTTTTGCTCTCTTGACTGCATTAAAAAAGGTGGATCATAAGAAGGGAAAGATCCACACAGGTGCTCATATGGTATGCAAGCACTATAGGTGGGAGATTAATACCACAATTGCACCTCAGGGCTTTTAATACAGGAGAGCTGGTGTTATTATTCCTGGCCCTATCCTGACTTCCAAAGGCAATTATGCCACTTCAGACTGTAGTTGAAACTCCCATCTTAGTTATTTATATTTTCTCACTCGCTCACTAGGTATGTCCATAAACCATAAAATTCCATACTTTGAAATGGTCGTCCAGTTGGACGGTCTATCTTGGCTCATATGTTGGAAACACCTTGCTGAACTCTAAGCCATGCCTATCCTGTCCATCCAATGAAATCAACAAATAGGTGATATCTCTGTGTACCAACTCATGCAATTAAACAATGAGTTAGGTCGTAATTTCTCTCTCAATAGAGAGAAAAGCCTATTGTATCTAGCCAGTGATACTCCTCATGCAAAGGCTTATCTATTCCTTCTCCCATTTTAGTAGTACGAACCAGTTGTGTGAAATTCTTGGTATGACTTGTTAAATCAGTTTTTCATATTCTAGTTTTTCCTCAGCAAGAATGAAAACACCACCTTTAGTACCTGAAGATGTCGTTGGTCCTGGGGCATAACCAAACTGATTATGAAAGTATAAATGATTTCTTCTTTTTCTGGAAATATTGGCTTTAATTTAGCTGCTCTCTTGACTTCAGTGATCTCTGACTAATGAATCCTTAGTCATGTCCAATGACACCATCCAGAGATTCATTTCCTACCTTGTGGTCCTGGTTCTTAACTGGTTACAACTGCTTACAAGGTTTTCTTTGAAACTTATTTGAAACATGATATGCCAGGAATCCCATAACCACTACAGAGAGGATACCATCATTTGTCTTGATCATGCATTCTTCTCCAGAGATGACCCAAGAATATCACAAGTTGTCCCATTCTATCTTTATTTTTGTCATAAACACAAAATATTATACCAGCTATTCAAAAATGTGCATTAAAGAAAGAAGCAAAGATTCATTCTATTGAGCATGGGATTCTCATTTATACCTTATTCTGATATCTCAAAGAAGATACAATGCACTGTAGTTTTGCATATCTCAGAAACTAGTACTATAGTCCCAACACTCCACTTTCTCTGAGCTCTTTGTCAAACAGTCTAGATTTAAGAGAGGTATATTAATCCTCTCACCAGTAATTCTTCTACCAAGTAAATTTGGGCCCCTAATCGCAGAACATCTGTCCCTAGAGTGAGTGTGGAAAATGGATCAGAAAAAAATCCAAGGACATTCTTGTCCATGAGAATTCAAGGAACACACAACTCTATCTGTAAATTCACCTTGATGCTGCATTGACTTTTGAAGGGCCATGATTGAGGTAATGAAATCTCAAAAGACTAATTAACTAGCCAGGGTTGTTCTTCCAAACTAGCAAGCTTTAGACATTCTGGTAACTGAGGCCAGTGCTTGTGCCCTAAATTAAAGCTGTTGCTTCTGAATCAACAACCCATAGAAGGTGGGGGCTAATCCAACTATAGGCACTAACTATAACTCTTCCTTGATATCTCAACCTGGAAATCTGGTTGGTGTCACTGATAAAGATTCTCAAAGGAAGAATTTGGACATTTCAGTGTCCCTTTACTTAGATTCTCAACCTAACACTTCTAGTACATATTTTTGGTCCTCACTTTTTAAATGAACTGTTGAATTTCATCTCCCAACAACAGTCTTAAAGCATTCAAATTAGAAATGATTCTTAAATGAACCCCTAATGGACACCTAAGAAGATGACTGAAACACTTTCTGAAATTGACAACCCTTAGCCCACTTTAATCATATCCAGCGACATGCAGTCAGACTGGCCATCATTCTAATTTCCAACAAGGCTTGGCTAGTCATCTTGGAGGGAGAAATGTTAAGCCAAAATTAGCACGATCTGGAAATGTGGTGAACTTCCCCCTTATCCCTCATTTCACCCCCCTCCAAATTAATGTGATCATCAGAACCTGGTGAGTGATGCCTCTCTCACATTTGAAAAATACCCTGCAACATCTGGAACCCTCTGACACCAGCCCATTCTAAGCCAGCCAATTCAGGGACACCCAAATCCTATGTCTGTGGTGGCAACATTTTATTACATAGATTAAATGGTCATTAGGGTACATACTAAAGACTTAAGATTAGACCTCCCTACTCGGTATGCATCTCTGGAGTGCCCTCTGCATGTCTTGCAACCAGCAAGCTCTGCCATTGGTTTCTACAGCCTTCCTTTACTTTTTCACTGGCCTAACAAATATCATCATTTTACATTTCAAACTCTTTTTCATTTATAAAGAAGAGTCAAATCAAACTACTTATTGTTAAGGTTCTGCCATTAAAAAATTGTGATATTATAACTAGTTGATATGTGATAAATCACCATTCTGATATAATAAAAGTGCAATTGTGATTTCAAATTAAATTACAAAAAAAATAAGTTGTAAGCTCATAAAAACTTATCAACCTGACATATTTTTAATGTCAGTTTGTTATGAAAAATCCTGATTTCATTATCTGTGGCTACGTGATAAGGTCTTATGATGTTATAAAGGTTATTAAAAATCATAAACCAAAAATTGTTTATAATCAATTATCATGCCACTAAAACATTGTTATAACCAATTATACACTAAAAACATTATTATGCAACAAACTTTATATTACATTATGATGCATTGTTTTCTCAGAATCAATTGTGCACTCATTAAAAACAGTGATGCCAAAAAGCTACTATTTGAACATCATAAGCAATTATGATTTCATAAAATGCTTTTTGGTATCATAATAAAATGAAATGTGGTGTAATCCCTAATTGTAAAATCATCATAAAGAAAATCCAAATAGTGGATTGTGAGACCATAAAGCTATTACTATTACATCATAATCAAGTGGAATTTCATAAATCACTTAACTATTGCAATTAATTTTGCTATTATAAGCAACCATTTTGCTGTGATAGTTATTTTGATGCAATAACTAGCTTTCAATAAGCCACCATTTTGATATCATAGCTGACCATTATGATATTAAAATAAATTGTGCTGACAATCATATTGATCTCATAAAACTAATATTATAATCCTCATAATTATAATTCACCACTGTACATTCTTAAAAACATTATATTTCTAATGATGTGATAGTGAACCACTGTGAACACTTGCCACTGAGATGCCATAATCAGTTGTAAAGTTGAATACTACATTGTTACCTATTAAATGTACAATTGTGCTGCCATATTTGTGATGTGATAAACAATTGTGCGCTAATCAATTTTGATGCCACAAATCACAATTTTAACTGTAATATTAAAAAGCGTTATCATAATCAATCTGCCCCTAAGAAATATCATGATATCACAAGCATACTATAATGATGTCATAATTTTATGTCATGAACCACCCTTGCATGGACAAAAATACTGTGGTGCTATAATCTATTGGTGTCAAGTAAATCACCATTCTGACATCATAAACCTAACAAACTGATTTCATAATCAACTGTGCTATTATCAAACCAATCATAATGACATCACAATGTAATATCATAAGACATCTATTTTGACATCATAATCAATTTTGATAAAAAAATCCCTGTATTAAAAGACTTGTCATCATCTGCTGGTTTGTCATAAACAAATACAATTTTGATGCAATTTAAATAAATATGACATCATAATCAATTTTTAGTCAATGTATTGTGACTTCAAATATATATAGTTAGCTTGTCATAATCAATTATGATGTTATAAAGTAAATGTTCTACAATCCTGTCAGCTAAGAAACCATGAACAACAATCAACTATCACAAACTTAATGTTCAACTGTCATAAGCAATTTTTATATAATAAAATACAGTGTATCATCATAAAATGCATTGTCATGTTAAACTGATTGGTATGTGATAAACAACAAATCTGGCATCATCAAATCGCCATTGTGATTTCATAACAAATTGTGAAGTCCTACAATCATTTTTAATGTAACAATAGCTTATCTCCGTTATAAAATTAATCTATGAAAATACATGTACTACATGTTTACCTATATATCTTTTGTCTGTATTTTTCATGCAATTGTCTTATGTCAGAGAGAACATATGTTTTTGATGTCCTTCAGGAATTGATTTACTGAGCATAGTGGTCCCCAGTTGGGACCTCTCTGTTGCAAATGGTGAAACTCCATTGTTTTTAGTGGCTGTGTAATATTCCATGGCATAGACATACCACTCATTTGTTTTATTCATTCCTATTTTGACATGCATCTGGGTTGTTTCCATGTCTTTGTTATTGTGCTGCCATAAATATAGGGATGCAGGTTGCGTTCTTATATGCATATTTCACAACATTTGGATACATTATCAGTAGAATGGTTGGGTCATATGTTAGATCAATTTTCAGTTGTCTGAGCATTCCCCATTCTGACTTCCCTAGTGGTTTCACTAGTCTCTACACACACCAGCAATACAATAGAGCACGTTTTGCCCCTCATCCTTGACAGCAGGTGTTGTTAGTCAATTTGTGTATGGAGACCATTCTCAGTGGAGTTATATGGAACAGCCAATTTCACTCCTGAGACAGTGGAGCTATAAATGTCCTGCAGCAGTACCTCTGAGATCAGCATGAGTGCCAGTGTCCATGAAGGGAACCCAGCATGAATGGTATCTGCATGTACAATGTTAGTTCCCAACATAATTGGAAGCTTTGTGTGCGACAGAAAACTGGACTTGAACCAAGAGAAGAATCTCTTGTACTCATGAATGCTGAGGAGCTGCCAGTACTATGGCTTTGATACCAGCTCTGCCAAAGCCCTGGAGATATCCCCCAGGAGTCATTTTCACCCTCCTAGAGCCACTGGAACAGCCAAAAGCATGTGGTTCAGTGGCAGGAAACTAAACCTAGCAGACACAGAGAAGGAGCTTTACCAACACACCCCACATGGCAATGTCAGGGATAACTAGAAGAAACATAGCCAAGAATCTCGAGGTGGTCTGTGCTGGAGGCTCGAGATTTTTGCTTTAACCAACTGCATGGTTGCAACCAGAGGAACTCAGACCAGGCAGCCCTGGTGCCAATGGCATTGGATGAAGACCATGGGCCACCTAGTGATGCGCTCTGGAGACACGGGGTGCAGAGTAAGAGGGAGACCGGGGGATGGCACAGGTGAGGGTAAGCAGTGACCTGAGGGTTCATGTCCTGGTTGAGGAACTAATTGGACACTCCAGATGAGTTGGAATTCCAGCTAGTGAGCTCAAGGGCCATAAAGGGGGCATTGATCTGGACTTTACATAGCTGCAGTCCTTCTTGACATGGATGTGTACTGGGTCTGAGGTAAGACAGACTGGGCTGAACTTCAGTATTCACTGGTACTCACAACAGTCAGGGTGGGTATAGAACAGGCTGGGCTTGGTCTCAGCTCCTGCTGAACCATGTGAGAGCTGTGTTTGGGTGTGGATTAGTTGTGGCTGGGCCGCAACACCCAATAATAAGAACCAGAATGGGTATGGACCTATAGGACAAGGCCAACATTCCTACCAGGACAACAGGTAGACAAAGTGAGCCTGAGTCAAGAACCCACCAGTGTGCACAAGCACTGCTGCTTGAAGGAGATTTGATAGAGGAGCTTGAGTAACTCCTCTGTCAGGTTGTGGTCCTTGTAGGTAAGCACAAGGACCAAGGCAAGGAGCAACCCAAACCAGGACAGGTTATAATACTCATTGGGTCAGGTCTGGGATGGGCCAGGTCAGGCCAGTTCATAACAGCCACTGGCAGATCTGAGAACCAGGATGGGGTACAGGAGATATCAGGGTGGGTTGCCACACCAACCAATTTACACTGAGCCTGGGATGGGTGGCTGACTGGGCACGGCTAAGCCATAGCAGCAACCAGCAGGAGCTAGAACTGGGGGCAGTTCCAACAAACCAGGTTGAAGCATGTGTTGATGAATGCCAAAGTGAGATGAACCATGCCAGTCTGGGGGAGGCGGGTGCCAGGTCTGTGAGCCCCGAAGGCAGAGGTGTCTGGTAGAGACCTTTGGCTGACCTGCAACATGGATCTTGTGTCCGTGGTTTCTGAAGGTGGGGAGTCCAACTGAGACTGGGTAATCTGGCCCAGGTCCTTGAGCTGGCCTGCACAGAGGGTACTAGGCCCATGAACTCTGGGTCTGGGTTCTTCAGCCAGCCTCCAAGGTGAGTGATGGATACATGAGCCCTAGGGGAAGGGAGTTCAATGGGGCCAGGGTAGGCTGGCCTGTGCAGTAGGTGACAGATCAGTGATCCCTGGGAGCAGGGGGTCTGGCAGGACCCAGCTTGTCTGCCCTGGGATCTTTGGCCCATCTGTGAGGTGGGAGCTGGATCTGTGAGCCCTAAGGGTAAGGCTCTGACATGACTCAGGTCTTCAGGTGTGGGTCCTTCAGCCCACATGCATGGCGGGTGCCAGTTCCATGAGCCCTAGTGACAAGGTTCTGGTGGGTCTCGGGTTCATCTGGTCAGAACCTTCAGCTCGCCTATGAGCTGGGTACTGGATCCTTGAACCCCAGGAGTGGGGGTCTGGCAGTGCTTGGGTTGCTTACACTAGGTCCTTGGCCCCACCTGTGAGGTGAGTGCTGAATCCATGAGCCCCAGGAATGGGGGTCTGGTGGGTCTTGGGTCACCTGGCCCAAGTCCTTAGCCCCACCTGCAGTGTGCATGCTGGGTATGTAAGCCCCTGGGTTGGGGGTGTCTGGTAGGGCTTGGGTCTTCTTGCCTGGGTCCTTAGGCCCACCTGCACAGAGGGTGCTATGTCCATGAACCGCAGGGCTGCCTAGCCCAGAATCCATGGGCCCATCTGTGAAAACTGGTCCACCTCAATGTAAAGGATGCAGGTCATGATGCACATAGAGGACATAGTAGCCCACTGGGGCCTACAGAGGACATCTGGTACCATAACAGAGAACAGAACATATGAACAAGGATGCCAGTCAAATGATGACAGCAAATATCTGAGTATATGGAGACTCTAAGGTCGACTGCATCAGCCAACGGAGATTGGAAAGGATTCCTCATCCATAAATCAGTGAGATCGACAGCATTTCAGAACTGTTGCATCCACCTGGGCAGAACCCTCAGAACATATGCCACACTGGGACCCTGTGTTGAAATTGGGTAGTTGTTCCTCATCCTCAAGTACTGGTATGGTTGGGAGGCTAAGTATAGCTTCTCTCCTTACCTCCACACCTCTCCAGAAATGTGAAGAAGAAATAGAAAGTTTGGAAGCAATGATCACATCCATTTTTCTCTAACCCTGTATCCTTCCCACCCTGGTCAAATACATAATAATAATGATAATAATAATAGTAATAGTAATAATTCATAGCCAGAGTGCATAGGTGTGCTATCGGGGGTCCTCCCGTCCCATGGAAGAAATCACCCGACACTTGAGAGAGTCTCCAAGGCGCTTTTTATTCTGATCTTCCCTCCCGTCGTGACCGTGTCCGTTGTCCGTTATGACCGTTATATCCGTTACGCTCCAGCCCCTCCCCCGCCAAGCCCCCCGCTTAACTGTCAAACTTGACCAATCAACTTAAAGAGAACCAAGGCACACCAATCAGGGCAAAGGGCCAATCACAGGGCAGGAAATGGTCAGTGCCCCCAACAGCTCCCCCTTCTTGTTTTATTAAGCAAGGGACCGTGCCTGTCTTAGGTGTTCCGAGTTCAGGCTCCCCTTACCCATCATGGGCTAACCACGTGGCTAGGAACGTGGCACCTGTCTTAGGTTGGTGAAGCCATATCGGATACTTACCCGTCTCTGGCTACCGGTCCAGCATGCCTAGCCAGACTTTTAGGGATTATCTGCTGTGAAGGGCAAGCACAGCTTGCACTAGCAGCTGCTGTTACTGCTGCTGACGCTGTGCTCAAGGATGAAGCATCCACAGACCCCAAAGAATGATATAAGGCCCATGGCTACTATACCAGCCCATTGGTGTGCAAAGGAAAGATCCTTTAGTATGCAATTTGTCCATTGCTTTACTGTGGCAATCTCTACTTTTGTGCTATTTATGGCTATAATTTGGGATCTTAGTTCCTATGTCAAATTATCGAATCGTATGGACCAGCTTCCACTAGGGGATAGCATAGCGGATAATTCTCTGGACAAATTCAGTGCTCGGGAACCATTGGTGACAATAGAGGGAGTGACACACATTCCAGGTAGACTAAGCACACAGGAGGTCCCCATATGATGGAAATAAGTTGTGGAATGCATACCAGTACCACAGTGCCAGAGCCATTCCAACACTGGTTAAGGGCTCACTTAACTACAGAGCAATTCAAAAGGGTAACATTAGCACTCATGGAAACATTAAACATAAATGGAGCTTGTACACGTACATAAATAGCATTATAGATAACATAACAACTGCAATTAACTTTAACATTTTCTTCCCATATTCTAGAACTATTACTACTATAATTACAATTTCTTATCACTACCTTATCAATAAATGCAAAAGCTGATATATCTGAACACCCACCCCTATTAGTGCAAAGTACCCAGACATTCCAAGACTGAGCAGAAACAGATTGAACAGGGTTACCATATGTATAGTTATACCCCACAAAGGCACAATTTGAACAGGTAGGAAATAAATTGGTCACAGCAAGATCAGGTGCTACTCTTCTAGGAGTCACAGTACTTTGACAGCAGTCCATTCTGGGGGCCATTTCCAAGGCCCTAGACAGCGAGTCAATATTTGCTGCACACCTTTTATGGTGCAGTTTTAGCTGGAGATTCTGGCTGTCTCCTCTCGGTATCTGAATGAACATCAGGCTGGTCAGCATCCACCACGTCCACAGGTTCATCTTGCTCCGGCTTTCTTATCACTCGCGTCAAACGTTCTGGCACCCACACCGGTCCATCAGAATCCTGTGGAAAAACACAAACCGCTCCTCGCGTCCGTCGTAAGACAGGATGCGGGCCCATCCATTGTTTTGTTAAAACATCCTTCCACATCACCCAATCTTTGCAGGGGCCTGCGCCAACAGTGTGGCGTTCGGCAGCAGAATGGCCATCCAAATCCAGAATCAAAAAGTTAAAAATATAAGTAACTAAAGCCAATTGATGTTTAGGACTTTTGGGATATAGGGTGGCTCCTACTCCCCCTTTTTGTTTTATTAATAATGCTTTGAGAGTTGCATGGGCACGCTCTACCACAGCCTGGCCTGTGGGATTATATGGGATGCCAGTAGAGTGTTTAATTGCAAATTCAGAACAAAATTTATCAAATGCTTTGGCTGCATAGGCAGGTCCATTATCAGTCTTATAACACTGGGGGACTCCCCAGGCTGCAAAAGCCTGAAGGCAGTGAGATATAACATCTTGAACCTTTTCCCCTGTATGAGCTGAGGCATAAAGAACCCCAGAGCAGGTATCAATAGAGACATGAACAAAAGAAAGGCGACCAAAACTGGGAACATGGGTAACATCCATCTGCCATATATGATTAGGCATAAGACCACGGGGATTAACCCCAAAGCAAGGCTGGGATAAAAATGGGACACAATTTTGGCATTGTCTAATAATAGTGCGGGCAGCATCCCGAGAGATTGGGAAGCGCTTTACCAAGGTTTGTGCGCTAACATGCCACCGTTGGTGAAAGCGCTTTGCCTCTTCCTCCACGGAGAATGCTAAGAGGAATCTAGAAGCAGAGTCAGCCTTGTCATTGCCTTGGGCTAAAGATCCAGGCAAGTTGGAATGTGCCCGAATAAAGCCCACATAAAGAGGATTGGTCCGGGATAATAACAATTGTCGGACTTGAAACAGGGCCTCATGCACTGTAGAGCGAGGTAAAATATATTCTACCATCTCAAGGCGTTTAACAGCATTCACCACATATAAGCTGTCAGAAAGAATGTTCAGGGGCTCAGGCACTAACCGCAAGGCCAAAGCAACGGCGGCCAATTCTGCAGTTTGTGGAGAAGAGGAAGCAACCGCAATTGGGAAAATTTGGGTATCCAAGACAACTGCCCCTGTACCACCTTTAGCCCCATCTGTAAAAGCAAGCCGCGCTCCACTAATGGGACGCTCCTTAACCACCTTGGGAAAGCACAATGGGACTTCTTTGCAAAACTGCACCCATGGATGGGATGGATAATGCGTATCAAATTGCAAAGAAAAGCAGGATAGCAAAATGGCCCAAATATCTACCGTTTGGCATAGACTGGCAACTATTTCTCTAGAATAAGGGGTAACACATAAGCTAGGATAAACACCAAAGGCTTCTCGGGCTCTCTCCACTGCTTTAAGAATCACTTGGCCCATAAGTTCAGGGAAGGTGGCAAGCACTTTGGAGGGTTGCATGGGTAAATAGATCCAGACTAAAGGCCCCCCCTGCCATAGCAGCGCAGCAGGAATACTTTCAGGTATAATCAGAACAGACAATGGTTGTGAAGGATCACAACGCTCAACCTGAGCTTCTTGGAGTCTACTCTGGACCAATTCAAGGGCCTTGCGTCCCTCCAAAGTAAGCTCTCGGGGTGAATCTAATGCGGGGTTTCCATGAAGTATAGAAAACAGGGGCTCTAAATCTTTGGTGGTAATACGAAGATATGGTCTGATCCAATTAATATGTCCCAATACCTGCTGGAAATCGTTAAGGGTCTTTAAACCATCCATTCTGATTTTAACCTGTAATGGGGCAACCTGACGGGCTGTCATCTGTAGTCCCAGATATTTTACATTGGGGCCCTCTTGAATCTTCTCAGGGGCAATGTGCAATTTCCACCGTGCCAGTTCTTGCTTCAAGCACACTAAGGCGGCCTGCACTTCTTCTTTCTGCTTTCCTGCCACAAGAATGTCATCCATATAATGATATATGCAAAGCCGAGAAAACTTTCGTCTTACAGGGCACAGTGCTTGAGCTACATATAGTTGACACATAGTAGGACTATTCATCATACCTTGTGGGAGTGCAACCCATTGGTATCTCTGATCTGGGCCTTGATGATTAATAGAAGGCAAAGTAAAGGCAAAACGCTCTGAATCTTGTGGATGTAGAGGTATAGAAAAAAAGCAATCCTTAATATCAATCACAATAAGATACCATTCTCTAGGCACTACGGTGGCTAAAGGCATACCAGGTTGCACTGCACCCATAGGTTGCATAGTGGCATTTATAGCCCGAAGATCATGCAAAAGCCGCCACTTCCCTGATTTCTTTTTAATAACAAAGATAGGTGTGTTCCATGGAGATACTGAAGGCATTATACGTCCCAATGATAATTGTTCTAACACTAACTCCTGGGCAGCCATTAACTTTTCAGAGGTTAGGGGCCACTGCGACACCCATATGGGCTCATTCGATATCCACGTAATCTTCAATGGCTGTTGTTTCGCAGTGGCCCCAGCTGAAAACCCAACCCTGCCCTTCCTGGGTGTTGTCTAACCACGATTGGTTCTATTCTTCCTTGTTCTTCTTTACCTAGACCCTTTCCTGAATAACCCATATTCTCTATGATATTCCATGCTTGTTGGCTTCCTGTTTGGTAGGACTCATTGCTAAGACGAAGTCCCATAGCACTTAAGACTTCCCGGCCCCATAGGGTCACAGGGATGGCACAAACATAAGGCTGAAAGGACCCTTTGTGACCTTCGTGGTCCACCCAGGAAATAACACATGCACTCTGTTGTGGTTGGCTAGCCACTCCTAAGCCTCGTAAGGTTTGATTAGATTGCTTTAGGGGCCATTTTTTGGGCCAATCTGATTGCCTAATAATGCTGACATCTGCCCCAGTGTCCAAAAGGCCTTCGAATGGGGTGCCACGTAGCATAAGGGTGGCCAATGGTCGGTCCTTGAGGGAGACAGATAGATTAACTAAGGCGTCTCCGGAGGATCCAAAGCCTTTGTCCCCACGGGTGGCATGGCGACTCCGCCAACTCTCATGACAGCTAGGAAGGACTAACAGTTGGGCAATACGCTCTCCTGGAATTATAACAGTTATTCCCTTTGGTGAAGAAACCATAACTTTGACAATGCCAGTATAATCAGAATCAATTACTCCTGGGTGAACAATCAGGCCCTGCATGGTCTTAGAACTCCGTCCAAACACCAATCCCACTGTGCCATTAGGAAGTGGTCCATGAAAATCAGTACCAAGTGCCTGTGGGCCCATCTCAGGGGTTAATACCATGTGGGAGGTGGCACAGAGGTCCAATCCTGCGCTTCCAGGCGTGGCTCGGCGTATTGCCTGGTTGTCTGTTCTATCTGCTCCTGGTGCACCCCGTATGCTCTGTGGGGGCCCCGGGATGCTGGGCCCCTCTGCCCGTTTTTTGGCTTAAAGTTCCCTTCCAGGGGGTGGCCAGAAATATCTCGCACTGAGCGACACTCATTAGCCCAGTGATTCCCTTTCCTACATCTCGGGCATAGCCGAGGCTGAGGAGGAAGATGAGTGGGCTCTCTTTGGCGGCAGTCTCTTTTAAAGTGCCCCGGTTTACCGCATCTGAAGCATATCTGATCCCGCCCTTTAAACCCCTTCTCCTGTTTCATAGCATTCATTATCACTTTAGCCTGTTCCCTTGCCTGTATAACTCCAGCTGTAACTTGATCATGCACATCTCTACAGATTTTAATCCATGTATCCAAGTCCTTATGCTTCCAAGGGCGTATGGCTTCACGACACCATTTATTAGCATTTTCATAGGCCAATTGCTTCACTAATGGCATAGCTTGTTCTACATCAGAAAACAATTTTGATGCAACCTCCATGAGGCGGCTCACAAAGTCCGCATAGGGCTCATTAGGCCCTTGGATCACTTTAGATATGGAAAAGCGCAGATCGCCTTTGCTATGAAGGGCCCTCCAAGCATTGCGCCCTATAGTGGCTATCTGGGCATAAACAGGCTCGGGGTAATCTATTTGGTTTTCCTGTCCCGCTCGAGCACCTTCCCCAAGGAGTACGTCTACGTCCCATGCAGGATTGCCTGCTTGGGCATTACGGCGTGCAGTGTCTAATGCTAACTCGCGGCAGGCTGACCGCCAGACCAAATACTGTCCAGGGGACAGGGTGGCTTTAGCTAAATTTTTCCAATCATCAGGAGTCAATGCTGAGCTTGCTATCTGTTCCAGCACCGCGAGGGTGAAGGGGGCATGAACACCATAGGAATCAACAGCGGTCTTCAAATCTTTAATTAACTTGAAATCAATTGAGACCCAGGAACGAACTGGGGGATTTTGTGTTCTATCCTCTGTAACTGGAAACACTTGGCCTGCCTCGGCAAAATCGCGCCATGAACTTGTACCCCGAGGGGAGGGGGCACATACTCGATCTCCCTTTCGCTCCTGGCATTGCCAGGGCGGCGCAGTTGGCGTGAGTGGGGGGTCTCCCGGAGGGGGAGCCGGCTGCCAGATAGACCTTTTTGATTGCATTGAAGCGGTCTCTAGTTTCTGCGCGAGTTCATCAATATCCTCACCAGAGGCCCCCGCCTGACTGCCTGAGTCTGAGTATTCTTCACTGCTATCTCCACCTTTTAAGGAAGCTTCTTCCTGCGTTGAAGAAATTAAATTGCCCATGTTTCTAACACCGCTGATCTTCGCTAACTTGCAAACTTGACCGATTGTCAAATGGAGAAATTGATCGTTAACCGCGAACTTGAATGGGCGCTAGATCGCAATCCTGAATGGCGGTAAACTGCGATCGTGAATGGCGGTAAACCGCGATCGTGAATGGCGGCAAACCACGATCGTGAATGGCGGCAAACCGCGATCGTGAATGGCGGCAAACCACGATCGTGAATGGCGGTAAACCGCGATCGTGAATGGCGGCAAACCGCGATCCTGAATGGCGGCAAACCCAGCTTTAATGGTCGCTGACACCCGCGCTACGAACTTGACTAACTCGACTCGTCGCTACCCTGCGAACTTGACTAACTCGACTCGTCGCTACCCTGCGAACTTGGCTCGTCGCTAATCCGCGAACTTGACGTGCACGTCCCCGCTGCTATCAGCGGCTCCCTGAGGTAACCTGAAACCTCAGCTTAAATGGGCCCCCCGCTGCTGCGGCTTCCTGAGCAAAAAGCTCAGTTGTAAACTAATTCCCCGCTCTAAGCGGCTCCCTGAGCGATCTGCTCAGCTTACCTTCCTGGCGTTCACCAGCTGACTTCTATCGATTCACAGCGCCAGTTATCTTCTTCTATCCGAGTCACAGCACCAGGTAACGGGGGTCCTCCCGTCCCACGGAAGAAATCACCCGACACTTGAGAGAGTCTCCAAGGCGCTTTTTATTCTGCTCCTCCGTCCCGTCGTGACCCTTGTCCGTTGTCCGTTATGACCGTTATATCCGTTACGCTCCAGCCCCTCCCCCGCCAAGCCCCCCGCTTAACTGTCAAACTTGACCAATCAACTTAAAGAGAACCAAGGCACACCAATCAGGGCAAAGGGCCAATCACAGGGCAGGAAATGGTCAGTGCCCCCAACAGTGTGCGACAAGGCAGAGGGTTAGCTTGCAGAGCCACTGTGACAACCCTCCTGAACACTAGTTTGTCTCAATAAAGAATTGACTTTTATCATTGTTAACAAACATGCAAATAATTATAAACTGGGATTGATTCTTTATCTAGAGAACCAGAGACCATGAATGAAACAACAGAAATCTTGCTTAAAACAAAAAAGGAAATTTTATGATTTAGGAGTGGAGGCTAAGATAGGGTTGCAACTACTGAGCCAGTCTCCCTGGTGTTTGAGTTTTACAAAGAAGTTTTCTGTAGCAAACTAAACTGTAAACCTGGGGAGGAGTTGAAAGTTTCCTCTGTGAATACCACAAAACCTGACATGGCCAATGGAAGTCACTGTGGAAGTCACCCTCCTTTTGTTAACCCACATTCTGATTTTCTACTGCCTTTAGCTTTGGCTCCTTGAAGCACAATTGTCAGGGCTTTCACAGTTGCATCCTGCTTGGTCACTTCCATGCTGCATATCTCTGCTAGGGGGAACTCTTTAGAGCCACTGATGACAGCTTGGAATTTAAACCAGGAGTCAAGGTGTGCTGCACTCTTGCTCTATCAAGTAGAATTCACACATCTGACTAGTGAACTGACCATACTCTAACAGCCCAGGGATGGATTTCCTTAGCTGGTACTCTATTTCCTGTAGAAGGAACACCATGGCAAACCATGATGCAGAAGGAGGTCATCTCTATGATAGCTCAGAACTTACCTGCTACTGCTCCAGCCTCATTAGTTCTGTCCTGTCCTCCTGCTCATTTTCTAACTTGCTGGAAGTGCCTATTGCACACTTTTCCTGTCATGATTTTTAAAATCACACATTTAATAGGGAAAAAACTAAAACAATACATTAATTTTTGTCTTTCAGACCTTATATTTTTTGTTTAGGAACTGTACGTATTCTTGTGATGCTTTTAAAAGTAGATCTTCTACTTGAGTAGATTGCATATGAGAAGACTGGTAGAATACAGATGTACAGTCATCAGCACCTGGAAAACCAAATTTTATTTTTTATCTCAAATATCTCATAGTTACTTAAGTCTTATTCAGTGTAAATATTTGAGTATATTTATTGTCTTAAAAAAGAAAAATGCATATGTAAGACTGCAGTTACAATTATGATTTCCTTATAAACACTGAAATTAGTTATCATTGTGAGCTAAGTATCATGGCTTCTGATTTTTCTCTTCTGCACTCATTTGTTCAATAGCCATGTGTTGAGCACCAGGATTACTAGATGGAGATGATGTATAGTCTCAATAATTTTATCAATGTAACCTCATGGAAGCAACTTCTATATAGTCATACACTCCATGCAAGGAATAAAACAGTACACTACCGAAACACAGAATTAACATTTATTCTAGTTTGGTGTTGTAGACTTTTGAGGGGTGGTGGCATGCCAGTTAACACATGAAAGACAAGGAGAAAATATTCCAGCTAGAGGAAAAAGTGGAAGCAAATATGAAGCCCTAGAGGTAAAGAAGAGCGTTGAGGAACTCTAAGCTGTCCAGTCAGGCTAATGCTAGATCCGAGAGTGGTCAGAGAACAGTATGGATCTCCTGATACAAACCAAAATGAGTTGGTATCTGTAATTCTTCACTGGGAAATTTGTACCTTTTCCTGAGGACCAAACTAACAACAAAGTGAGTGAGTAGAAATTTAGAATATTACCTGTTAGGTAAGAGCAGAGTAACTGTCTTTGTTTCAGTAAGTATTAAGAAACAATCTGAGATTGGGGACCTTAAATAACTACCTAACCATGAGAAGCTGATGGCGCTTCTGTTTCAGTACACAGCCTGACAGTTTCATTGGCATGGTAGAAGTGAAGGAAGCATAAGGCCAGAAGATAAGACATACAAAGACACTTTTATAACCCCAAAAGCTAAGGGAAATACTCTCAGGTATTTTATTAAATGCATCTAAGTAACAATATGACTATATAAATGACAAACTAAACAATGGAAAGTGGATGCTATTTTCTGTTAGCAGCTTATTTCAGAAATAAGTTAATCAAAATCTATTTGTTAAATTTTGGTAGCATACCATTTTGTTTTTGTAGTTCTCTAGTGATATATTCGTCCAACTTCTGATGTATCTGAAATAAATAAAGTATTATCTGGAACATTTAACTTAAAAAACACTACACCTCACTTGAAGATTACTTATATGAAAACAATCATATAAAAATGTATTAAGTATCTAATGTCCTTATAAACGGTATAATTAACATTGGTTGATTAAATATTAAACACTTAAGGATGATCTTAATCACGTGCAAAAGAGGAACCTCATCATGTTTTACTGTATGAATTACTTCTTTATTTAGTAGAAAAACACTGTCTTTCCTAAAATTATGTCTTTTTTATAATGTTCTCAAAAATAATTTTTCTACTCCCACATTAGCAGAAAGTTAATGTTTTAAGGTGTTTTTTATGCTTACTTTTCAGCACACAGTCTTTACTACTAATCGAAGAAAGTGATAGTGTCATAACATTGTCTGAAAATTCTATTGGAAAAAATTAATAAGAATTACACAGGCAAAACACTGAATAAAATATGCAGTTTTATTATGACTCAGTATTTATTCATATGACATACATGTGAAGAAAACTTGCTTGGAAAAATATGTATGAGAGCTTTATACGATTACAAATAAGTAAAACAATTGTTAGTACTTAAACACTAACTTCATTTATTTTCAACAATTAAGAATATGTTTTGAAGCAACAATTTTACGTGTATACCTTAACTATAAAATTCACAGATATATTTCAAACTATATAGTAAATATCTCATTAACAATATTGCTGTGTAAATACTTCACAAAAGGGATTATCTCACTATAATGTTCAAACAAAGGGGCTTGGTACAACAGCCTAATGTCTAAATCCTCACCTTATATCAATCAGGACCCCATATGGGTACCACTTCATACCCCAGCTACTTTATTTCCTATCCTACTGCCTGCTTGTGCTCTAGGAAAGCAGTAGAGGATGGCCCAAACGCCTTGGAACTCTGCACCCATGTGAGAAACCCGGAAGAAGCTCCCGGGTCCTGACTTTGGATCATTTCAGCTATGACCCTAGCAGCACTTGGGGAGTGAACTAATAAATGAAGATCTTTGTCTCTCCTCTTTGTAAATCTTTCCAGTATAACTTTTTAAATGCCTAAACATAGTCTGAAATAGTAATAAGTTGAACATAGTATATATGATAAGTCAATAGAAGATGAAAAGCAAAGACTGTACTGAAATAATCTTAAGTCAAAGTGACTAGGCTATACAAAATATAAAATATATTTTGCATGGTGTAAATTAGAGAACTGCCATGTAAAGTTATTTTGTCCCCAGTCCTTAATCCTTCATTAATGCCATAAAAAAGTATAAGTAAGACCATTTTAAGAGGATTAATTTATTTTTGAAAGGTAAATTTTACAGAGAGAAGAGTGTGAGAGGGAGAGCGAGCAAAATTGATCTTTCATTCACAGTTGACAGTTGACTCCCCAAATGGCTGTAACAGTGATGCTGAGTGGTTCTGAGCCAGGAGATTCCTCTAGGTCTCATAAATGGGAGCAAAGTCTCAAGAATTTAGGATAATCCTCCTCTGCTTTTTCTGTCTTAAACAGGGAACCGGATTAGAAGTGGAACAGCCAGGATACAATCGGGTACCCATTTTGGAGGGCAGTGCCACAGGCAGAAGATTAACAACTTATACCACCATGTTGGCTGCAAGCAAAGCCATAATTAACATAACCTCTACATTAGAATTTACATGATGGAAACAGCCCTTTCCAAACCTTGGAATGGTCTCTGATACAAGATTTATCCTCCAGTCTTTTTCTGATCTTTCAAACTTTACTGTTCAAAAGTGCCTTTGAGGAAGACTTACCAGGGAAGATTTAAATATTCAAAGGCTAAAAGGACAAATCAAAAATATTGGTAAGAATTACCCTGGACTTGCTAGTACATACAAGAATCTGGTCTGGGAACACCTCAGACAAAGTTTCTTTGTGGATCTCCCCAATTGAACTGCCAGACTCAGAACCCTAACCATGAAAAACAGAAGAGAGAGCAAGTCCATCAACCACCTCAGCTATATGTTGGCAGTGAATAACTGGGCAAATGGAGACTCTATGATGGACTATGTCAGTCTTCAATGACCTTATCATGCTTGGATTGGCGAGAATGGCAGCAATTCATAACTGGTTAACTATTAAACCACTTGAGCAAGAATCTCAGAGCATGTTCCACATCAGGGACCTGTGATGGGTGGGAGACTGGGTGGGGCTTCTCCCTTTATCTCCCTCTTTACTCCAGATACATGAAGGAAACAATATGGAAATAATAGTCTTATCCACTTTCTTATAGTCCTTGAATCTTTTTACCCTAATTAACTATGTAAAGATTGTCAAAAATATAATTAAAAATGAAAAAAAAAATTACCCTGGAAAGGGCAGAAGAGAAGGCTATGGTTTTCTCTCAGCTGATAGAAAATTGACAAGTTAAAAGTAACAAGCCTTTTTAAGTTTGTTTGGTTTTTAAAGATTTGTTTATTTTTATTGGAAAGACAAGTTTACAGAGAAGACAAAAAGATCGTCATCTGCTGGCTCACTCCTCAAGTGGCTGCAGTTGCTGTAGCTGAGCCAAATTGAAGCCAGGAGCTTCTGGATTTCCCAAGCAGGTGCAGGATCCCACGGCTTTGGGCCATCCTATACTGCTTTCCCAAACCACAAGCAAGGAGCTGGATGGAAAGTGGAGCGGCTGGGACGTAAAGCAGAGACCATACAGGACTCAGTACTTGCCAGTTGATGATTTAGCCCTGATCCATCACACCAGTCCCCAAAATAATAAGTCTTTTTGAAGTTAAGTCAGATGTAGGTATTAGGAACAACAGTTAAGATGCCATTTGGGATACCTACTTCCCATATTGGAGTACTCTAGCCCAGGATCCACTTATGACTTCAACTTCTTGTGCACAATATAGGAGAAAACTCAAGTAACAGAGTCCTGACACACTCATAGGAGATTAGTTCCCATCTCCTGGCTTTAGTCTGGTGTAGCTCTGGCTCGTGTATGATTTGAGGAATAAATTGATGGATGGGAGCTATGTCTGTGTCTACATCCAAGTATCCCTCTCACTCTCTCCCATCCCCTTCATTCCTTCAAGTAATATATATTAAAATTATCTTTCCCATTATTCATTCTTACTAACATAGAAAAAATAAAACACAGATATGGACAATTGTTGTCCCCTATTGAATGCATTGCCTGACACAACTTGTAGAGGGAAAAAGAAAAATATAGTGCCATGGTGGTACTCAGTCCTGTTTTGTTACATAAGGTAACAAAAATGGCTCTGAACTATGCAGAGCAATAGCTAGAAAAAAAAAAATGAATGTTGCCAGGAGAAATACCACTTAATCAACTGTTAATCTTCACTTTATGAATAACACTAAGTCAGAAATTAGATATACTTTCATACCAAGCTAAATTCACCCCTTAAAAAAACTCCTTTACAGACTTCATTTATGTGGGGAAGAAATAAAGAAGGTGGAATAGTTTGAAATCCAATATTAGCATGGAAAAGAGCACAACTGAAATGTCATTGCAACTCGTCCCTTTGACAGGATGTGATGAAGGAAAGAACAACATCTCACCAGGTATTAACTAATTAACCAGGTTTACATCCACCTGGTTCTTTTCATACTATGTCTCAAAGAAGTCTACATTCTACAGAGCAGATTATCTGTTAGGAACTCACAGCTTCAGATCCTCATGTGTCTTTATTTTCAAAGCTCTACAAAGCTATATATCTTTTTTTTTTCTTTTATCATATGGGCTCATGCACTGATTTTTACAAAGAAAAGGTTCTAGCCTTCAAAACCCTTGCAATAGGCTAAGTCTCCAATGTCACATATGGAGTATCCTGGCTGAGAGAGACTGCACCATCCCTAGGTCACAGACTCAACTGACAATAGGCCAGCAATGAATTGTGTATCTTTTTCTGAGTCTGAAGATACATGGCAGCTACTTCCTTCATATCCAGGACAGATACACTGAGTTTAAAATATAGCTCAAAGAAAAAATATATGCAAAGCCTGTTATGCAGTTCAGTGATTTTTAGGCAAGAAATGTAAGAGCAACTCTCTAATATAACTTTGAGTTCCAACATTATCAATAAGAGAATAAAATTATAATCACACTCTGACAGTAGTTATCAGCATGTTATATTCATGAGAAAACTTTTGAATCATGAACAAAAATTGAAAGAGAATACTTTTCATACTGAGGATGCAAACTCTATCTTCATGAAACAGGTAAATTTGGTCCAATCCATGAAATTGACAAAGCATATCCTCGAGATTTTGATTGCTCTGCATCACGTTTTTCTGAAAGGAAAATGACTCTCCAATGCCACATGAAATCAGACATGCTGCCATCTTGGAAAGACACAGCCAGCTGGTCAGATGGTCACTGAGCATTTGTTTCTGATACATACAGTTGTATGAGAAAATGTGTAATCTGGGGATGAAGTGTTTGGAAGGCAAGTGTGGCAGCAATCTAAGCCATACCCCCTCACAGGACATCAGTACTAGAAATGACTAAGTCAGTTACCATCTGTCAGGCTCCTCTATTTTGAACTCCTAAGAGGAATGGGTAGTTTCATTTCCAGGTCAACACACCAGATCCTTAACAAGAAAGATGCTGATAACAATACTTATTTAAATGTCTATTTCTTCCTTGATTATAGACTTTTCTATGTTTTTTAAACATTATTATTTGAAAGGCAGCATTTAGAGAGTGAACAAAGGTCTTCCATCAGCTGGTTCACTCCCCAAATGGCTGTAACTGCCAGACCTGAAGCTAATCCTCCCCCTGCTAGTGCTGATATCCCACATTTAGAACCAGTTGTGTCCCAGATGCTTCACTTCTGATTCAACTCTCTGTAAATGGCCTGAAAAAATAGTGGAAGATGTCCCAAGTCCTTAGGATCCTGGACCAAGGTCCAACAGAAGACTTCAAGCACCTTATAAAAGAGTCTAAGAAAAGCTGGTGAAACAGAACTTCATGGAAAGTTTTACAGCAAGCAAAACCGAGCAAGCACTTGAATGTGAGGAGGACCTTGACAGCCAGTAAGCCTTTTAAGACATTTCTCATCTCTGGTACTAGAAAGTCAACAATTTCTCAAACCAATCAAGGTCACTCAAATAAAACAATCAGAATATTCTTCCCTCCATTGGGGTCCTTGAGGCTACCTGAAGACTGTCTCTTGCCCTGGAAATCATGCTGTGTTACTGACAGCAAAGAGCAGTGTACCATGTTCTCCCTCTCCCCACCCCCACACACCTTCCTGTCCCTCTCCATCCTAAGAGTAGCCCACATGGGTCTGCAATCCCCTCATCTTTATAATAAACACTTAAAACTTAAGCTTACAAAACTATTTTTTTGCATGTTAATTTTATAACCTGTGACTTTACGGAATAGCTATATTAGTCCTAAAAGTTTTCTGGAGTAGCATTTAGGTTTCTCCGTATAGAACATTATGCGATCTGAAGTCCTATTTTCATTTTTTTTCTCTCCAATTTTGACATCATTTGTTTCTTTCTCTTCCTTAATTAAGTTAATTCCAGTACTACCTTGATTAAGAGTGGCAAAAGTGGACATTTTTATATTGCTTAAAATCTGAGGGTACACTTTTTAATTTGCTAATCTTACATCATAATTTTGGAGGACAAAGACAAGATCATCTAATTTGCTACAAACTAAAAGGAAACTGAGCTAAGAATGTGATAAAAAGAGGTAGAATCTTAAAACTTTTTGTACCAATCACTTTATTCTCTTTTAAACTATGTAGCTTAATAGTTAAGCTACTGATTTAAAACAATACTAACAAACTCTGGACTTGCTATTCTGTGATGTACCAGGGTATGAAGTCACAAAAACATGATCATATCTTCATCTGATATGGGCCTAGGCTTCTCTTCCCTGCACTTAGAAGCCTGAAAACATGGAACTACAACTCAATGTGTACTCACTGAAAATTTAAAACAGTGACCAATAATGAGAATTAGCTTGGGGGCTTTGTTCAAATGGATATTTATTGATCTCTTGGCAAACAAATGAGAACTATCTCAAACTGAGTCAACTGAATTTTATCAACTTTACAACTGACAGTCTCTCTTGGACCCTGTTATTAAATCCTCAAAATGTATTTTTCCTAGGAACAAAATCACAAAGTAAGGCTGGATGGTTTCTACTGTGTCTTCAATGAAGATATGGATGGTGTGAATGTTTTCACTGGCTTCTGTATAGGAAGAAAATATATGGTTCTGCTTTGTGATTGTTGATATTTATAGACATTATTTCCATCTTCTGCATCAAGCATTCAAGTGATAGTAAACTTTTAACAATTTCAAGTATCTGCTTAATTTAATTTCTTAATCACTTATTGATTTTCCCATCAATGAAAACACTTTACAAAAGTTGAAGCTAAAAAGTTAAAATTAAAGAGTAATTAAAGAGGTGTTATTTAAGATCATGAAACATTCTAGAAGAAAAAGAAAAATTAATATTTTGTGGTGCTACACATCCTTTCATATGTAAATAAGTATCTTTTATTCCTTCAATCAATAATCAACATTCACCAGTGGTTAAGTGATTAAGGGTGCAAAACGTGGTAGAGTGCATTAAAACTCAAATAGCATTTTCAACCAAACCAAATTCCATTAGCAAATAAGTCAAATTATTTCCAAGTACACCTTTAGTTTTGAAGAAAATGTTTCCTGTTTCTAAAAGATAATATAGGCGCATCTGTTAAAGTAATTTAAAGTGCTGGTTCAATTCTATTATTGAACAAGAGGCATAATTTATTTCCATAGTAACAAAGTTAATTACAACCGTAGCAAACATAAGTCAAACTGAATCTTTCACTAAATTAAAAATGCAAATTTTATAACAAATCTGAAGCCCAAAGGGGGAAAAAAAAAGATTTCTCTAACCTTGGTCAAATATTCATCCATGCTGTTATTTGACTGCTGTGCTCCTGAGACAGGAATCACCAAGTTCTCTTTCACAACAAGATCTCTGTTGAGCACTAAGTTGTTGTTAGGATTCCCACAGCAAGGCACCTCTGGGACAGGCCTCACCGTCAGAGCACTGAGCAGTGATCTCTTCAGTTTCTTCTCTATACGAAGGTCCTTGCTCACTGCTGCTAGTCTCTTTTTAGTGCTGTGAGTGGTTCAAAAGACACTTTACCCAGTTGACTCTAGTAATCCCTAAATGTCTTGCATTTTAAAAAGATTTACTAGTTGGAGAAGCAGAGTTACAGACAGAGTGAAGAGAGCCAGAGATACATCTTCCATCCACTGGTTCATTCCCCAAATCACCACAATGGCTGAAGGAGTTGGCCCAGGACAAAACTAGGAGTCTGGGATTACATCAGGACCTCCCATGTTGATGACTGAAGCATCTCGTACTGTGTAGCAGGGAGCTTGTTAAGAAGCACAAATGCTGGGATACAATATGGGTGCCTGTTCTAATCCCAGCAGCTCCAATTCCCATTCAGCTCCCTATTTATGACCTGGGACCCTGCACCTGTGTGGGATACCAGGAAGAAGTTCCTGGATCCTGGCTTCAGATTGGCAGAGCACCAATTGTTGCATTCACTTGGGGAGTGAATCATCGGATGGAAGATCTTCCTCTCTGTCTCTCCTCCTCTCTGTATATCTGACTTTCCAATAAATAAATAAATGTTTAAAAAAAAAAAAGGAGCACAAAAGCCAAGGCTCAAACCAATGCTCATATGAGATGCCAGCATCAACCACAGTGCACACAAACAGGTGGAATTTTCCATTAAACAATGTTTCAATGCAAAGTATGTCAGAGCACACAAGTAATATAAAGTTTACAGGTTGTAAATTATTCTAAGGCAGTACATGTAGCTATAGGTGCGTTTCTAATGAACAACTAAAATAAGCAGGAGTAACAAATGACTGTTAATGATGTATGGCTGCCCTACTGACACTTGCTTAGAACATCTTTACTTAGAAGATTCTTTTGGGTGAGGTCAGCAATATTAATATTTCAGACTAATATGTGAGATAATGAGCATGTTAACTGTATGAACTATAATAACCTTTTTGCACATAAATAGATCAACACATTATGGTCAACACATTGAATACATACAACAAAAGTCTTTTAATATATTTGACTTTTATATTTGGCTATTTGAAGTGTATAGAATTAAAGGGCCAGGGAATGGAAAGAGATAAAGGAGAGAGAAGAAAAGGGAGACAGAGAGATAAAATCCATATGTGGTTCCACTTCCCAAATGCCTGCAACAACCAAAATTGGGCCATGTTGTAACCAAAAGCCTATAATCCCATTTGGGTCTCCAATATCCATGTAGGGTGCTAAGCAGTGGGATCATTATCTGGCTTCTTCCCACAATGCAGTAACAGGAAACCGAATTAGAAGTGGAAGAGCTAAGATTCAAACTGGCACTCTCATACAGAATGCACCCACTATACCACCATCTAACCCCCAAAATCTTTGTAAAAAGGCTAGAAACACTTGTGTATTTAGTTAAATTAGATCAGAAAAAATAAAAGTCCTCAAACACATTTTCAAGCATTTGTTTTTAGCACTTTGCAGTTCATCCTTTACCTTGGGAATCTAAACATTTGACACTATAGCCATTCAGGGTAGCAACCTCTTGGGCAAATGGTTCGCTAAGCTGATGTAGAAAAAGAACTAGAGCAGCCCCAAAGGCAATTAGCTCGTTAGCCATGGTTTCAAAGGTGGCAACTAACCTTTCTGTCATCTAATCCTCCTCACACTGAAAAAGGTTCAGTTTATTTCTTAAATTCTTTATTTGAAATACAAAACAAAACAGGGCTGGTACTGTGGCACAGCATGTGAAGTTGCTTACTGTGACGCATCCCACGTGGTCACTGACTTAAGTCCTGGATGCTCAACTTCTGATCCAAATCCCTGCCAATGTGCCTGGAGATCCTGGTTCCCGGCTAGAGTCTACCCCGCCTTGGCCATTGTAGCCACTTGAGGAATGAACCACTGAATGAAGATGTCTCCCTCTCTGGCTCTTCTTCTTTGAAGATTTATTTATTTTTGTTGGGAAGTTGGATATACAGAGACAGGAAGAGACAGAGAGGAAGATCTTCTACCCACTGATTCACTCCCAAAGTGGTCACAACAGCCAGAGCTGCGCCATTCCAAAGCTAAGAGCCAGGAATCTCTCTGGTTCTCTCACATGGGTGCAGGGTACCAAGGCTTTGGGCCATCCTCAATTGCTTTCCCAAGCCATAAGCAGGGAGCTGGATGGGAAGTGGGGCTTCCAGGATTAGTGCCTGCACTTTAACACTTTAACAGTTAGGTCACCACACCAGACCCTCTGGTTCTCCTTTTATTTGACTCTTTCAAATAAAAAAAAAATACCAGACATAAAGAAAATAAAGTATTTGTTTACTTATTTACTTCAAAGACAGGGAGAAAAGGAGAGACAGAGAGGACTTACATTTGTGGGTTCACTCCCCAAATACCAGCTACTGCCAGAGGCACACCACAACAAAAAATCAGGAGTCAGGAATTCCATCAAGAGTCTCCCTAACACGGGGGTGATTCACTTTGACTGTCAACTGCCTCCAAGCCTTAGGAACTGGATCAGAAACAGAAGCAGGCCTCCTTCTGCAGTATACTGACATTGGCTATTCGGGCACCTAATGGCAACCCAAACTGCCACATTGTAATATTTTCCCCAGGGTTTTATTGTTAACCATTATATGTTAATCTCCCTATTTCAGGAGTTGGCAGACCAGGAAGGATAATTTTTCTCAAGGCACCCTTCAGTGACAACACCAAGGATGACAATTAGAGAACATTAACTTACTTCTGGGCCTTTTGGCTAAGATCAAGTGTGAGAACATTAACTTACTGAGGGCCAGATTGTACCAAGAACAATAGTTGCACTTGGCATTTTGGATTTGAGTCCCGAGACTCTGAAAGACACTTAACCTAATATTGTCTTATCATCTCTTGAAAGAGTGAGCAGCGACACAAACAGAGAGACCTTCCTGGCAAATTCTCATTTTACAAGGGCTTACAACAGCCAGAGATGGGCCAGGCCAAGCCAGTTTTTTGAAATCCCATCTGAGCCTTCCAAGTGGTGTCAGTGAGCCAAGTATATGAACCAATATTTGGTACTTCCTTAGATGAACATTAGCAGGCCTCCGGAACAGAAGCTGAGTTACTGGGACTCAAACCAGGTGTCTGACATGGACTGGGAGCGCCCAAGTAATCACTTGTGTGCTGCATCAAATATCCAGCTCCAGAATGAAATAATTTCCAGCAGTATTTAGTCCACTTAGAATTCTTATTCTACTAATCTTATAAGTCCATCTCTAAAAAATGATGGCTTAGAGGTAAATAAATATGCATAACTTATTTTATAGCATTCACAGCTTAGCTTACTCATTTAATTCACTTGACAATGATCTCTTAGCTTCTAATTCTTCTTGACAGAATCGTTTATATTTTTCCAATTCTGTACTAGTAGCATCTTGAGCAGTTTTCATTTTAGAGAGTTCAAATTCTAGATCATTAGTTTTTACTTCCATGTGACTCCTTATGGTAGAATCATTATTCTCTCTTAACTGATTTATATTTTCCTGAGATGCTGACTGTGCCTAAATAAAATCAGAAAAATATGCCTTAAGATAATTACACTCTGGATAATCTGTTGCATATTTGTTTCTTCATTTTTCACTCAGTGATTCTGAGAACAGTCTTATAGATGTGAACAATAGATAACATCTAAAATATTTATCTTTACTATACACTGAAGTAATTTTGAGCTACAATAAAACCTGAACTCCTCCTGCTAGTGCTCATTTGATTTTATAATTCAGAGAATAAAATTTAATTAATAATTTAAAAACTGAATAGTGTCACATAAGAGCAACGATTTCTAAATACTGTCTGATTTTATGCCAACTAATCCTAATAATCAAATGAAAATTATAATTTAGAAAGATCAGCTTGGTTCTGATAATTATGAGACTTAAATAGTTAAAATCACTAACATGCTGCTTCTCTTCTAGAAATCTACAAAATATTATAAAGAAAATATGGGAAATGCACACAATATCCTCAGGTATATCCAAATCATAAGTTTCAATGAACAAATTGGACACACTATGAATATATAATTCACCTGTAAAAACAGATTGACTTCTTTTAATCTGTATACAATGTACTGCCTTGCTTTTTCTTCAACCTCCTGTTTATACAACACTATTTGACCATGTTCTGTCATATTCATTTGTATATAACTTCTCAAGTTTACTACTGTCTGTTTCAATTGATTTTTTTCTTCTTTCAGTTTTTTATATTTCTTTTCAATTACTTTCAAAGATATCAACTGTTGTTGAAGAGCTTCATTCATTGTATACAGATGTTGAAATTTTGAAGATGCAGTATCCAATTTTGTTCTAAGATCATCAGTCTGCATTAATAAAATAATATAGTATAGTAATGGAAAAATTAAGCTGAGTCAGTATATTACAAAAATGGTGATACATTTTGAAATAAATCCAAAGACAGTAAAATACATTCTATAAATTCATATAGTAACCATGAGCTACTTATTCAAAATATCAGCAAAGCAAAAACCACCAAGAATCACAAAATGTATTCTTTTTTCTCATTGTATCTGTCATGTTTCCTTTGTGTTTGATCTTAAATTTTTATTTCCTATCATTGTTTCAGGTCTTTCTCATTTAAGATGATTCTAAGTCACACTTAAAAAGGGGTAGAGGGGATAGCACTGTGGTACATCTGGCTAAGCTGATGCCTGAGATTGCTAACATCCTATACGGACACCAGGCTGGGGTCTTGCCTGATCTTCTTCCAATCAGGCTCCCTGTTAATGTGTCTGGAAAAACAGTGAAGATTGCTCAAATCTTTTGGCCCTGGCATCCACGTGGGAGACCCAGATAAAGTTACAGGCTCCAGGTCTGGTACAGCACCAGCCAGACCCTTTAGGAAGCAAACCACAGGATAGAAGATATCTCTGTGTGTTTCCCCTTCTGTCTGTAGCTCTGCCTTTCAAAGCAATACATAAACCTTTAAATAAAGAAAAAACATCTACTGCTTATACTAATATCACAACAATATCAGAACTGATGAGAATTGTGCTATAATAATCACACATCTGCTCTGAGAATCTAATGGATTAATGGATTCTTGTAACCTGTGTAATCTACACAAAATGTTTTACTCCTTCCTTTCTAATACCTTCATTCACCCATTCACCATATTCTAAAAAAGATGTTTTAGGGATTTTGTATTATTTTAAGTTGCTGTCAATAAATGGTTCCCTGAATAAGACTGAAAAACGCTAGATCTTGCGAGTAGAGACTCTAATGGCATAAGCCTTTCTCTGGACTGCAATTGACTACACCCCAGAATGAATACAATGACTGGACTGGCCTAGTCCAAAGCCTGGAGCTTCTTACAGATCCCCCAGGTGGGTACAGGATCCCAAGGATTGGAAACATCCTATGCTGTTTTCCCAGGCCATAATCAATAAGCTGGATTGGAAGTACAGCAGCTGGTACTAAAACCGGTGCACATGTAGGATGGTGGAACAGCAGGCAGAGGCCTAATTTACCACACCACAACACTGAATTCCATTTGAAACAGTAATCACTCTTGAGGAAAATGATCTATTACATTTTCTGGTGGATATAAGATGTAACATGATCCCTATGTTCTCTAATAAGTAATATTAATAATGCAGTTTTGTAGCATTTTGAAACTTCTCACAAAATAAGGAATTCTGCTACACAAGAACAAGAAAAAAGCATTGTTAGAGCATCATTTCTCTGGAATCAGGAAGAGCTAATTTCCTGCAGACCAAATTATTACTGAATTTTAGAAAGGCCAGTAGAATGCTGGATTCAGAACATGTCTACAACTTTTCTGATATTTCTCCTATTAAATATCCTCCCCTTAACATAAACTGGCCTCAGTAAATAGAATATTACAGAACTTCTCTGTGACCTTTTAATGTTACCAAATACGATGCAGTACCCAAATATAGAAGTTCATGTTTATAGCCCAACAATCATTTTGTGATAACCAACAAGCCTCAAGGCAAATAATCAGCCAAAAGCCAGTTTCAACTATCAAATATATGAATAAGTGTTTATATTATTTCTAATCCCCAATTTTAAATCACTGCAGATGATGTCAAGTGAGAAGAAATTAGTGGTTCACTGAGTCTGGTTGAAATTACAGATTGCACACTAAGTCAAACACAAAGAGTTCCCACCTGCTAAATATCCCCAGGAGCTGGGGAGAGCCAGGAACCAGAGCTCAGTCCTTGTTCCCCATATAGGTGGCAAGGACTTAAGCACTGGATCCACCATCTGCCAGGGCCATCACTGGCAGAAAGACGGAATTAGGATCCAGAGCCAGAGCTGCCTACAGCCATCAAGTCCAAGCATTCTTCCCTTAGACTGAGGTGCCTTCACCCTTCACTACTGGGCTATTCCTGCCCAGGAACTGGGAATTTTGAAATGTTTCTCTATAATGTGAGAAAAAAAAATCTAGCACAGATCCTGATACTAAATATGAGGAGTTGCCACTTAAACTGATTTAATTTAGTGTTTACATACAGTCTCTTAATCTTATTTTTCAAGGATTTATATACTATTAAGAGTGAATTTTACAGAGAAGGAAAGACAGAGAGAGAGGTCTTTGCCAAGCTGGTTTACTTCAGCAATGTTCACAATAGCCAGAGCTAAGCTCATCTGAAACCAGAAGCTAGGAACTTCCTCCCTGGTCCACCACATAGGTACAGGAGCCCAAGAACTTGAGACATTCTCTGCTGCTTTCTCAAGCCATAAGCCGAGAACTGGTTTGGTAATAGAACTGTTGGGACATAAACAGGCATCCACATGGAGTGCCAGCACCAGTGAGCAGAGGATTGGCATGCCACACCACCATCTTAATTTTTGCAAAGGAAAGCAAGAGTGGACAATCCTGTTTAGTCAATTACATAATTATGTAGTTTCCACTATGCATCTAGAAATAGGTATTATGGATTACACACACACTTTACAATATTTTGTAAGATTTGACGATGCCCTTCAAAGGCTTATAAACACATATTCATGGAAAGTTAGTTTCCAAACATATAATGCTAACAGCATTATGTTCCTGGTAATATGTGCTTGGGGAATCATCTCTGCTTATTCATTAATCTCTCCTTCTCTCCTAAATTCCCATTATTGAAAAAATCTTGTATAATCACCTAGTTTCCATTATTGACAGGATCATAGCATAAAAGTATTTCAATCACACAATCTCATAGAAAGCATTTTAGACTTTCAGGAAAAAAAAATATTTGAAAATACAAATATTACCAAGGATTTAAACAAAAAGTTTTGTATCATTGCTCACAGCAACATATTCATAGAAATCAAAGGGAAATGTTCACAAGTGGATGAGCAAAACTATAAAATATATGAAATGTTATTTTTAGACTACCATGACTTTTAAAATGTTACTATCAAAATAAGTCTATGAATCCAGTTGATTTCTTTTTAAAACAAGAAGTTAAACACTAAGAGTGCCAAGAATATGAATGTAAATTAAAAAAAATTGTATTAGAAACACTTTACATTCCTAAAACATCTTATACAAAACTGTGACAGACATAAACTTTTATGATTGACTTACTGAACTTGAACTTAACAGGTTTTGCTGAATCTCTTTTATTTTGTCTGATTGCTCTTTGATTGTAAGTTTTAACTGCAAATTTTCACTTTCAAGGCTGAAACATATATTTTAATTATTTTCATATGTAAATACAAACCCAACCACATAAATTATTAACATCTAAGACATAATTTACATTCATCCTTGAATGATTTAAAAGTAAATAATTCAGTAACTACCATTTTTCAATGTGTTTTCTGGATAAGCACAAATATAGGGATAACATAGAACATTTGCATTTTAAAATGGTTTAAGGCTGAAAATTTTCTCTGGTTTCACTGATACCACTCCAATCCTACACTCATCCTCTTTGTAAATATTCAAGCTATTTGGTGTGCTAGTTTCAACTGTACTTCTCCAAGTAGTCCTGCTTCTTCATGGTTTCTTGTACAGCATTGTGATTCTGGACTTCTTGCAGCTGAAACAAAGAGGACAACGGAAGAATTTTATTAATCATTTTATACAACTCTGCTCATGGCTTGCATTCTTCATTAAAATGCGCTTAAATTTTGGCCATACAATGTGATCTGCATGTTGCTTAGGGCTGTGTTACACTCTTACTGCTGAGCTGAGCTTTTCTACCAGTGATCTTCTGGCACAGAAGAATTTAAAATAATATTCTCTGGTCCTCCACAGTAACATCAATAACCCTTTTTTAGGTTCAAGAGCCTGGCTTTTAAATTAGACATTATCAGATAATTATATAAAAGTGATCAACTGGACACATATTAGAAATCATGTTGTATGATAAGCAATTCTATTTTTAGAATATCAAATGTGCCATATTAAGCATAGATTTTAAAAACTGACTTAAGTGAATAATGATGACTTTGCTAGGAATTTTTAAAATTAACCTAATATTTTAGATGACAAATTGTTTAATTAACCAGTGTCTGCATAGAAGCCAGAATGCCACGCAATGAACCTCAGATCTACCAATTACCAACTGTATGATCACACACAAATGAACTTCCTATGTCTCTGGATCTTTAGTTGTGTACTGGAGATAAGAATAATATCCACCAAATCAAATTAAAGGGAAAGTAAGTTTGTGAGTAAAGGTAGAGTACTTAGCCGAGTGTCTGGTGCATAGTGAGCCGTATTTCCTACTTCCAATATTATTGTTTTCATGTTCTTGCTCATTTTGACATTTTGCTTAGATGGCATGGCAGAAAACTGATCCCATACAAGCTTCACTGATTTGTTTTTCACATTATTGAAATTGGCAACACAAGGGGCATGCAGCGCAAGACACATCCCCAATACATCAATAAAACTTGCACCTGTTCTATGAGACAGTGATATCCTTTCCAGTTACATCAGCATTCCCAAATAAACTCCTGGCAACTATATGGAGTTGTTGAAGCAAGCACTCAGATGAGTGGATCAATGTTACATGATATGGCATATCAGAAAAGATATAGTTAGGGTCCATGTACTTGTTATAAACCTCATTTATAATGAATATAAACTTCAGTATAAACTGAAATAAAATTTTAATATTTTTTGATTGAAAACATGAATATTTGAAAGAAAACTATCTTCTTGGTTTAGGTGCTTTTAATTTCACATTAAAAATAGAAGTGCTTAAAATGCACTCAGAAAATTAAAGCTTTAAATTTTATATTAATGTATATGTGTCAAAGAAGATACATTTCAGTAAATTTCTCACAAAAATAGTTCACATGTTAACTGCATAGATTACAACTAAAAAGAGGAAGAAAGGTTTTTTAATATAGGCAGATGGGCTGGCACTGTGGCACAATAAATGAGTTAAGCTGCTGTCTAAGACGTCAGCATTCCATATTGGAGTGTAACCTCTAATCGCAGCTGTTCTGTTTCTGATACAGTTAACTGCCAATGTGCCCGGGAAGGCGATGGAGCTTGGCTCAAACACTTGGGCCTCTGTCATTCATGTGGGAGATTCAGATAAGAGTTCCAGGCTCCTGGCTTCAGTGTAGACCAGCTCCGGGTATTGTGAACATTGAGATAGTGAATCAGTAGTTCAAAGATCTCTATTTCTATCCTTCTCTATTATTCTGTCATGCAAAGCAGGTAGGTAGGGAATATGCAATTATATGTCATTGTAGAATATTTGACTAGTTTCACATGTCTCAAAGTTAGAACGTTTGAATTTTAATATAGAAGTGTCAGAACTAGTTTTTAAATTCAACTTGTTTTCCATTGCGTTATTCTTAAAACATGTACTAAGTATTATCAGTGCCAGATTTACAATAAATAACTCTCAGCTATACGTTTTATAATATAAGATTATATATATTGTTTGTTTTAAATCTAAATAATACATTCCAAATAAGGGGCTAGTGTAAGTAACAATAAATACAGTGAGAAATATCAGCTTGTACAAAAGATTCATCTACCTGATTCAAATTACTTCTTACAATCTTCAATTCCATTTCTCGTGCTCTCAGGGTAAGCTCAAGTCGTCCTTTCTCTTCAACTTCTTTATTATATTGCTTTTCTTTTCTTTTTAACTCTTCCCTAATTTTTTCACACAATATATTGGCATTTCTTCTCTCCTCTTTTTCTTTCTTCAATGTAAATCTGTAGGTATATAAGAATATCTCAAAATTAAATATATTGGAAAATAAAAAGTTCATTTCATGATTAGGTTTGTTATCCTAATTTCTGTGCTGTGAAGTATTTTTCTTCTAATTTGCACATTTTTAATTTCTCATTTTATCCCTCCCCATACAACAGATATACTTGAAAAGTAGTGATGAAGGAACATTCTAATAACTGACAAATTTCTTTTATTAGTATCTGAGGTGTATGTTAATTTTAAATGATTTAGCCAAGTTACAAATTAAAAATTGCCTTGTAAAAACAGTATTGTTTAATTAAAACAAAATTTAGCTTTCACTAACTTTAATGTTAGCACTTATATAATATTTCCATAACGTATTTCAAGAATCTTTGAAAATGATTCACAGCAGAAGGTAGCACCATCCAGTATCTTCACACAATGTATCTTCAGAGCACAGTAATCCGTGAATAGAAAATAAAGTATCTGTTACTGTACACATTTTTCATTGCTCTTTTGGTGATAATTGTTGTGTTGAATAATTGTTCTTGTTGGATATTTTAACCTTTTTTTATTCATTTTAGTTTGCTTGAGTTTCAGCGAGAGGAGACTTGACAAGAACAGATAAATCTTGCATGCACTGGTTCACTCCCCAAATGAACTTTAGAGATGACCTCTGAGGCTAGGGGACAAAAGTTTCTTCCAGGTCACTCTCATACGGGTTCAGGCTCCCAAGGACTTGGATAATTCTCTGCTACCTTCTCAGACCATTAGCATGGAGTTGGATTCGAAGAGCAGCAGCCAGTACCCCACCCAGTAGCCACACGGGACACCAGAGCTACATGTGAAGGATTAGACCAATAGCCCACCAGGCCGGCCAAAAGTATTCTAAGTTTTATAAACAGTTTCAAAAAATTTTGAAGGAAAATATGTAATATAGAGTAATAAAGCTTTTTCAAATATAATAACTTTATTTGTATGTGAAGATTTTCGTTTACTTTTTATTACAATTAAGCATAAAGTAACTTTTAAAAGCATCATGGAATTAGAAAATGGTCACCTCAAACTCTACTGTTCAATTGTAAATGAATATAAACTTTTTTGAGAATGATGCAGGAACATTAGATTTTTTTAAAAGTTTCAATTTGATAAACACATCTATAGAAGAATTTACACAATTAGAGATTTTAAAGATTTATAAAATGATGTTCCTTATTATATTAGCACTATTTTCATAAAGTGGAACCAGTGATGGTTCAAATGGCTAATCTTCTGTCTTACAGTGCTGACATTCCATAAGGATGCCAGTTCATATCCCGGCTGCTTCATGTCTGATCTAGTTTCCTGTTTATGGCCTGGGAAAGTAATGGAGGACAGCCTGAAGCCTTAGGACCCTGCACCCATGAAGCAAACCTGGAAGAGGCTCCTGGCTTGGGAATGTTTCAGTTCTGGCTTTTAAGGCCATCTGGAGGGTGAGCCACATGATGGAAATTTTTTCTCTCTGTCTCCTTCTGTAAATCTGTTTTTCCAATAAAATAAATACACCTTTAAAAAAACAGTAAAAATTCAACTTGTTAAGAATGAAATTTCATTTTACAGAAACATGTATAGTCATTCTAATTATGATTTTGAAAAATAAGCATTTATGTATCCGAATTATCCAATTATAAACCTGATATGTACATGTCCTTTCCAAGAATTTCTCATCGCTCATGACTAAAAGGTCCCCTGTATGAAGTATCTGCAGAGATGAAAGGAACTCAAATTCTCCTGAACATTTGTAGCACAAAGTCAATAGTTCAGGGCTGCATTTTATTTAGCAATTAAGGTATCTCTGCCCCTTGCAGGAGTGTCCGGGTTCAATTCCTGCTTCCTGCCAATGCACATTCAGGACATGAGTGCTTATGATTCAGGTAATGCAGGCTGCTCACCACTCATACAAAACGCTCAAATGCTGGCATTGGCCCTTATCCTGCCCCAGGCCTTTACAGGTGTTTGATGAGTTTACCAGACAATCGTGTCTCTCATACAGTCTTTCTCAAATAAATAAGCATGATTTTGAAAACATCATATAGTTTAAATATTTCCTTATGAGTAGAATGACAAACCTCAAACTGCAGCACTTCTGTTCCCATTCCACTGCTTGTTGCTCCAACTGTGATTTCACTTCTCTTAGTTCTGAGAGCTTTTTGTGTAGTCTACACACCTTATTTTCCATATGTTTAGCTTTTCTTATTAGGAGTCTGCAGTGATTTTTTTTAAATTCTATTAATCTTTCATATGCAAGTACCGCATCCTGGATTTTCAATAAACTGACAGAATCTTTTATAAAGAAATAAATATAGAAATAAATTATGATATTTTCCCTATAAACTCTTTAATTGTTTTCATATTTCACTCACTTAGGCACTGAAAAATGTATAGTTCATATCTGCAATGTAATATATTGTGCTGAGCTTTCCAGATAAAAAAGAATATACCTGTTTTTATTTAGCTTACAGTCTATTGGAGGAAATTAATCAATTAACAACTTTGAAATTCTGTAAGAAAGTAGAATTGTATAATCACACTATACATTCTGATCTACACTGGGCCCAGGGCAAATCTTCCTGAGAAAGACATGGCCACACTGTACAATGAAAAATTATACAGACTGAAGCAACTCTCAAAGTGACAAAATCAAGAATTATAGCTAACAATCCTTCACAGAAGAGAAAGACGACAAAATTCTTAAAAGCATAGCATTAATCTAAAACAAGCAAAAAAAAGTTGGGAGAAAAATCAACTAACATAAGGATAGACAAGCTTAATTCTAGGTAATAAAAACTTCAAAATATGTGAGGAAAAATGGACAGAAGTGTAAAGAAAATTTAGAAATATCATCCTGTATTTCAAGATGCCATAATCAATCAGTTACAGAAGATGTAGAGTGAAAATCAACAAGAATATACATTTGAGAGCCATTATTCTTCTCAACTAATCAAGGAATATTTACTATAACAGACTAGATGACATACCATGGAGATATAAATAATAAATTAATCTCAAAGGATTTAATTTGTGCAGAAAATGCTCCCTAATTGTGTGCATATTTGGATCCTGGGGTGTGTGCAGTAGGTGTGGATGACATAAAGATTCGAAGGGAACAGCTCTCCTGTTTGGCAGGGTCCAGGGGCACATCCAGCTGTTTGGGAGGGCCCAGCAGATATCTCTCTGACCACCTTGATGTGGTTTCACCCTCTTTTTGCATGGACACTCAAGCACCCCACTAAGAATTCTGTAATCTATTGAAGCATTGTTGTTTACCCCTGTGAGGTGGCTGCTGTAACTGATGTGAGCTTCAGAGTTAATGTTATTGATAATGTCCTGGTGAGCGGGCCTTTAACTACACACATGAGTACAATTAAGCCCATGCCGTTCCTGGACATCTTCTTGTGTGCCTACACATTGCCCTAGGACCTGGCCCAGACATGTGGCATGCCTTCTGGGAAATGGCTTGATAAGAATCTTACAAAGTAAACCAAGTGAGGGGAGTATGAGTTGAAACTGCTATGGCAAAAAATATAGCTACTGTGATCCTAAAAGTTTAGCCTGCCCTTGCAACTCTTTAGAACATAGAATGTGGCTGTTTTAGCTGCTTTTATAATTTTTTTTAACTAGAGGAATTATAGGGTGATTTTATTAATATCATAGAGATATATGTTTGGTTATTATTTGTTTGTTGGGTATATAACCTGTAATTGTAGAAGGATTTAATATTTGAAATTTTTTTCTTGGATTTTTACGTTTTTTTCCCTTGTAACATATTTTTTCACACTAAACAATGGGCAAGTTTTGGAAATGGAAATGTGGTAGGAATTAGTAAGTATTACTAATTAGTATGTCATTTCAGGTGCCTTGGCCTTGGAGCCCTGGCTGTCACCCAGTGGCTACTACTGAAGAATGAATAATGGCTTGCTTTGAAGAAAATGATTATAGTAACTTACAGAATTGTCTTTAAGAACATCTGGTTGACCATGAAGTAAAACATAAAATAATGAATCTCTGTGCATACCCACATAGTCAGGAAGTTAAAATGGAACAATCAAACAATTGTGCAGAAGCATGTAGTGTGTCTGAGTAAATAAAAAGGACAGCTTTCTCTTGAGCTGTTACAAGAGGGCACCAAGTGATAGTGTCTGTGTCTTTTCTTATTGCCAACTCCACACACCCTTCTCAAGCTCCAAACTCAGCTGGAGCTGGACTCGGGCATTTGGAAATAAAGCAATACATACTGAAATAGCTCTGGGTATTAGAGGTACTGATGAGAGAAATCACAAAACACTTGTTACTGAAGGAATTTTAAAGCACAACAGACTTTGTATAATATAGTTTCAGGAACAGTTAGATTAAGAACCTTTTAGAGCTATCTATACAATACATTCAGAAAGCTTGCATGAAAATTTTAAAATAATGTATTATCTTCGCAATTTAAGCCTACTCAGAAGAATCTCAAACCAATGACCTTCACTTCCACCTTAAAAAACTAAGGAAAAAGAGTACCTTAAATCCAAGAAAAGAAGAAATCCAACATAAACATCTACTGTGTTCTAAAAACAGAATTCAAATGCAGAAATGTCATCACAGAGGTGATGGTACCATTACTGGGTAAGGCCTTAAGGGAGTTAAATTGGATGTGGAAGCATTATAAAAAAGACACCTGGAAGTGTCTTGGTCTTGAACTTGTCTGCTCCCAGAAATGGAAATAAATATATTCTGTTATTCATAAGCTACACACTGTTATGTTATTACAGCAGTCAGGAAAAATTGTGACAACATGAAATCTGAAATTGGTTAAACAGAAAACTGACAACAAACAGCAAAACTCAATGAAATTACATTTAGATTATAAAACTGACAAATGTCTGTCTAGTCAGGCTGACTGTGAAAATAAAATATACAAAGTGTCAACATAAAAAATTAACAATGCAATATTACTGCAAATTCCACAGCTGCTAAAAGAACAATATGATGATATGAAATTTGTGTGTATAAGAAATGACAACTTGCATAAAATAAACAGGTTTCTTGAAAGAAGGGTCATATTGATAAAAGAGATGGTGGGACAAACTTGGGTTGTATAACAAATAGCTGTATCGTCCCTTTTAATTTTGATGAGAAACTAAACCAGCTGTTAAAAAATGAATTCTTGGAGATGACAAGAAGGCCAATCAGGAAAGGCAGGGGTAGTTGAAAGTGCAGAGAGCTTTAAGACAGGAACAAGCGGAGCAGTAACGTGGAAAGGGAGGGTCTCCAGTAGAGAGGACAGAAACTCCCTGGAGTTCACTGGAGGAAGGTGGCTGACACCCAGACAAGGAAAATTTTCTGAGAATTTCCAGGATTGCAGCTAGCAGGCCATAGATGTGAGTGCAGTCAAGATATGGCAAGGCATCCCAAACCACAAGTAAAAGCTTGATGAGTTTTGAACCAGTATGGAGGGAACAGGAAGAGGAAGCCTTCCAACAGGATCCTCATCAAAGAGACAGTGGAGGGACAAAACAATATTATGACAAAACACCAATGAAGAAAGATAAACCTGAGGAGAACCTCCCCCCCCGGGATGCTCAATCAAATACCCTCTTCTGCTCCCCACCCCCAGCAAGGAGGGCTCACCATTGAGGAATGAGCATCTGGGGGGTGAACCATCTGAGAGAGGGATTCACACAATAAGAGCACACAACAGCAGAACCAAGAATCATTACTACTAAAACATCAATTCCCTCTACACTTTTACCTACAGACACAATAAATTTCATCCTGATTCTAAGCTAGACAACAGAATATCATCTTAACTGACAAACTGATTTCAGATTCATGTGGAGGTACAAAGTATATTGAGTCAGCCAAAATACTCCTCCAGAAAGAATAAGATCAGGTGGATGACATCAAGAATTATTATAGAAATATATTTCAATCACAACAAAATGAAAATTATAAGAACACCACAAAAGTCAATGGGACATAACAGAAGGTTCAGATATAGGTGTACATATAAACAATCAACTTATTTTGATTAACCAATAATGATAATTCAGTGAAGAAGGGATAATTATTTAAACATACGGAATAAAATGATTAGATACACACATTCAAATAATGAAATTCGCTTTACATATAAAGTCTTTTGCAAAAAATCAGCATGAAAGTATCATAAACCTAAACGCAGGACTGAGAACTATAATAAGACTTCTAGAAGAAAGTATAGAAGGAAATATTTTCTACCTCATTCTAGGAAAACACTGATACAATAGAAAAAGTAAAACCCACGCTTGAGCACAGACATACTAGACATCATCAAAATTTAAAACTTCTGCTCAAAACAGATTAAGAAAAATGTCAGGACAAAATATCTTTGGAGGGCCCAGTGCAATAGCGCAGCGCTTAAAGTCCTCGCCTTGCATGCACCAAGATCCCATATGGGTACCGGTTCTAATCCCGGCAGACCCGCTTCCCATTCAGCTCCCTGCTTGTGCCTAGGAAAGCAGTCGACGACCACCCAAAACGTTGGGACCCTGCACCCGTGTGGGAGACCCCGAAGAGCTCCTGGTTCCTGGCTTCAGATTGACTCAGCTCCAGCTATTGTGGTCACTTGGGGAGAGAATCACCAGTCGGAAGATCTTCCTCTCTATCGTCTCTCCTCCTCTCTGTATATCAGCTTTACAATAAAATTAAATCTTTAAAAAAAAAGTCTTTGGAAAAAAAAAAAACACTGGGTATCTCTCAACCTATATATTTATCTATCCATTACATATCTAGTGGTTTCTATAATAAAGAAAAAATCTATTTTAAGCCGGTGAAACATTCTGGTTCCTTGAAAAATGCTGATTATTATCAGTGACTATGGAAATTCATAGTAAAAACATATGGTAATTACAACTCATACCCAGTAGAATGGCTAATATTTAAAAAACAGACAATACTATTTGTGAAGATACATGGGGACTGGAATTCTCATAAAATACTGATGAGACTGGACAGTGATGCCAACAGTTTGAAAAATAATCAGCAGTCTTTTATTAAATCACACAGAAGGACATAGACACATTTGGGGGATGATGGTTCTGTTAAATATCTTACTCATGAGGCTACTTAAAAATTCAGTTTCTCGGGCCCGACATGGTGACCTAGTGGTTAAAGTCCTCACCTTGAACACACTGCAATCCCATATGGGTAACGGTTCTAATCCCAGCAGCTCCACTTCCCATCCAGCTCCCTGCTTGTGGCCTGGGAAAGCAGTCGAGGACAGCCCAAAGCCTTGGGACCCTGCATCCGCATGGCAGACCTGGAGGAAGTTCCTGGCTCCTGGCTTTGTGGCTTGGCGCAGTACCGGCCATTATAGTCAATTGGGGAGTGAGTCATGGGGCAGGGGTGGGGAAAATCTTCCTCTCTGTATATCTGACTTTCCAATATAAATAAATCTTTTTTAAAAATTCAGTTTTTCCTCACAACTTAAAACATGCAAATTGGACACTTTATAAATATGATATTTATTACATAGAAATTACACCTAACTAAGTAAAGGGAGAACAAAATCTACTTCAGCAACAAACATGTAAGACAGTGGTTGGCACATACAAAGAAGCAAATAATATGGGGTACAGTATAAAGGCAAACAAGTTGATTATTAACTTCACTAAAATGACAAGTGACACTCAGGTTTTAAGCAAGGCAATAACGTCACCTGATGGCTTTCAAATGAATAAAATTATGGCTGCAGACCAGGCCATGTTTTGGTGACATAAGGAAGCAGAGTTACTGCAGCATTCAAGGCGGGAGAATGTGATAACCAAGAAAATCAACAAAAAACTGGGACTGCCATTCTCCCTGAGAAAATTACTGTATGAATCATCATTAGTGTTGGCTGAGAGCACACAGTGTACGCCAGATTTCATTCAGTTTTAATACACAGTTCATCTCAGTGCTGAACAGCATGTGCAGATATTACTACGGTACATACGAAAAGGCAAGCTGGGTGTCTTACCTTTACAGTCCATTCGCAGCTCTTCAATTAGTAACAGAGAATTCTTAGATTGAGGCCACTCATATTCCTCTGAGACTATCTCCAGTGACTGGGTTATCTCATCATCTGTGCAACTTATTTGGCATTGACCCTGTTAAATAAGTAAATAAGTTTTAAAGTGTCCTTTCAAATCTAGACAACTATTTATAAATATAGTAATGATGACTCATTCTCTGCATAAGAAAAATGACATGACACATACTTCTCACAAGGCCTGAGTTCTTGTTAAAAAGATGCTGATATAAAGGTACCGAATTTTTTTAATTTCTTGAATTTTGCTCTTAAAAACAGAAGTATTTGCATGATTTTCTTTTTTTATCTATTTTATTATTTCATGATACAGTTCCATAGGCTCCAGGATTTCACTTCGCCCTCTCCACAGCCCCTTTCCCCCTTTCCACTGATTTCCCTATATTGCTCCAGTAGTATAGTCCTTCATAAAGAGTACTAGGTCCGTCATTCTGCTATTTAAGTGTATCCTGACATTGTAGGTATGGACAATGGCAGAGCATCCAGCATTCTATTGTCAAGATATATTCAACAATTTCATTGGGGGTTCTTCTTTGATTTGGAAGTAGAGATGCATACTGCATTGTATCTTCACATTTGAATGTGATAGTTTCTATTACACAGTTAGTATATACCATCTTAAATTTAAAAAAACACAACGAAATAAACGAAATGAAGAAAAAGAGAAAATTCACAATATCATGAAGTTAAATACAATGCTACTGAATGACTAATGTGTCCCTGAAGCAATGAAAACGGAAAATTAAAAACCTACTTGAAGAAAATAATCCTACTGTATCAATCACACTTCTAAAATAGAGATCTTTACAAAATTCCTGTTTTTTTTTTTTTGGTCCAATTTACCTTTCACATTTTATTTTGAAATTCAGGCTTTTGTAATACAACACTTTGTCTTCTGTAACATATTTTTCAATACAATAATACATGTTATTATTTTGTATAATACCTGTATAATTCCATTAATCACTTTCCTTGATGGCCTAAAAAACAAATAAGCACTTTCAAAATATTATATATACAAAATTTAAGAAATATACTATTAATACTTTTACATGTCTTTCCATTTATCTTTTACAAAGTACTTTTTGCATAAGATTGAATGAACATTAATAGTAACATCAGAAAAGAAAAATATGCTGTCAGAAATATTAAAACAAAATAATTTAGTTTATCTTTCTGGCAGTCAAAATTAAATAAAAATGTCATTTGCATTTTTAAACATTTATTTATTGGAAAGCTAGAAAAGAGGTGGACTATGTTAGCCAGTGGATTCTGGAGGGATTTCATCGTGCTTGGAATGGCAAGATTGGCAGCAATTCAGAACTGTTGAACTATCAAAACCACTTAAGTAGGACCCTCAGGCAGGCCCCACATCAGGGATTCTGGGATGGGTGGGAGGCTAGGTAGGACTTCTCCCTTTCACTAAATCCTAACTGGAAAACGCTAATTTTTATTTCTGTGAGCTAACCCTTTATTAATGATGCAGTTATTGATTTATTCAGAACCTACTGTGCAATCAGTAAATATAATTTTAAGTATTGTACATGCATTAAACTCACAATGGTGAGGGTTAAACCTCACAATTCCACGAGAAAAGTAACATATTAGAAATGGCGTGTCGGATTTTATTCCGAGTTTTGGTTCCTACTTCCAACTTACTCAGAGGCAATGGAGACCATTAAAGAAATTGTACTGCTGGCAACATGAAAGACCTAGATTAACTATCCTTTCTCACAACCTGGGCCTGCTAGCTTACATTGTAAACACACCCTGAGTGTAAAAGAATTAACAGTCTCCCCCTAAATACTAGGCTGCTATGATAGACAGATATTAATCTCCCACTGCCCTTTCAGGCCTTTTAATTTTTAAATTCCAACTGTCCCCAGAACTATACAGCATTAAACAGCTCTTTTAAGACAGACATGCCTAGACATCAGTCTGTACAATACAATTCATTTCAGCGTTATCTGATTTATTTACAATATTGATGATTTGTAACACCATGGCCAGAATTTTACAAAATCCATTATATCTGCTACCCATTTGTTTTACTTATTTTGAAAAATTACAAATGACAGAACATGCCTGAAAGCAGATAATCTACATCCATTTCACCAAGGAAGTTTCAATGAGAAACAAACCACATTTCTAGAAGACTTAGGAAAAGTTTCAGTGAATAATTGACAGGGACAACAAACAGCAGACTAAAATCCAGCCTAGAGAGGAAAACAAAAACTTCTGTTTCTCCTACCCCAGTGTCCTAGCCAGGGAACACAATCTTGCTGACATTGTGGTGTAGTATGCAAAGCTTCAGCCTGAGGAGTTCTTGCCACAGGGTCTGGGAAGCAACATCACAATCCCAGGCATCACCTTGGATGTCCTGCAAGAACTGGGGCCATCTGCTCTAGGACTCCAGGACTGTGCTGGTGGTGGTACTATGACTCCTGAAGTAGCTGGCTCTCTCCTGTGTCAACCAGAGGGCTCTGCCTGCACCCCGCTGCTACAGACTGCTTACTCAATTCACAATATCTGGAATAACTGGCCTTCAACCTGAGAGAAGTGCTTAGATAAAGAGCACACTGCATCCTGCAGCACTGTGACAATTGGTACTATTAGCACTGCATTCCCCAGAGTAATTGGCACAGAATCTATAAGACTAAGGGAAGAATGTGCTGTTTCAATCAAAAACTGCTCGTGTACAACCCTCTGCATTGTCCCTTAGTCACTCTGTGCAATTGAATAAAGTCACCTTAATATCTCCAAGGGTTGGGAATTGGGCTTTCAGTGCTACGTCTTAGAGTTATTGAGTCCCACATTGCCAAAACTTGTGGTATCGCCATCCACATCATTCAGTCTGAAAGCCATAGTCATTGGAGCAACAGGCTTAGCATCACTCTTGCTTATTGAGCATGAAAAGGGGAAAAGGGCCTCTGTGTCCTATAGCATCAGAAACATGACTACAAATTAAAACAAACAAACAAAAGCTTCCAGTTGGGTATACTTGACACCCAACACCCTGGGGACTAAAAATACACCCGTGGAATGCCCTGCCCACGCCAGTAATATGACTGCCTCCACATACGGCTGCAGACTAGGTAAGTGTGGCTCTTGCAGACTCTGCAGACATTGATTATTGGAGAAGAAATCAGTCAGGAGTTACATTGTGAGAGTCAAGTATAACAAAAGCCCAATCAACAATTCAAGTCACGGCCATCATTCAAAAAAGTCTTTTCCAGTGAAACCTATTCTAATCAAAATGATCATGGCAGTTTTGGGGTTTTCCATTCCAAGCTGGTGAGCAGTGGCACATTGTCGGTTCAGGGTCCAAAGCGGGCGCTGAAGGTCATAGGCCTCAGTGAGGAAGTGAACATGGAAACCCGAGAGCCCAGGACACTGGGATGGGGAGAGGGCCAGATGTGTCAGGACAGGTAGCTGTGGCCACATCTTGTCATAGACAAAGAACAGGAGGAAAAACCACTATGCTAAAAAAAAAAGTTTAACCACATGAACCATATACACTGCACCAACTGGGTGTGGTGCGTGCCCAAAGACAAAGCCAGCAAGAAGTTCATCAACCAGAACGTAGTGGAGCCAGAGTTGTGAGGGAACTCTAGGAAGTGAGCATGTTCACCACCTACATGCTTCCCAGTCTGTACGTGGAGCCGCGCCATTCACAGCCAGGTGGTCAGAAACTGATCTCGTGAAACCTGCTAAGACTGGACCCCACCACCCTGATTTCAGACCTGCTCATGTGCTCCACAACCTCCACCAAAACCCATGTAAGCAGCATGCTCTTTAACGGCTGAAGAAAAATTGTCCTCTAGAAAAATAAAATGGAAACTTAGGCTTTAAAAACAAGCATGGCAGATATACTTATGTCAGTGCAAGAACATAGGAAACATGAGGAAACAAAGTAGTATGACTACTCTAAGAGAAACCAGTCACTTTCCAGAGATAGACATTGATCTGTGTGAAATCTAGACAAGTCCTGAAAAAGAATTTAAAATAATGATCATAAGACAAATGAGATGTTACAGACTGCAGAGGAGCAGATGGAAGAAGTGATGAACTGGAACCACAGTAGCCAGACCCAAGCCGTCACTGTGATGGGGAATGGGAGCATCCTCAGCTGCAGCTCAACCAGCTGCACCACACTGCCTGCCCATGCAATTCTAATCTTAACACACCTTTCTAGGCAATTGCCCAAGTCCTTGTCCTTTCTTCCTATACTAAACCTTGGTCATAAAACTGCAATTCTGATGATCCTGTTACTATTATTTTTCTTAGAACTCAGTCTTTAACTCTTAAATATATTCTTATCTTATTCCATTGAGTATGACTGCTAATTCTATTTTCATCTGTCCACTGGGTACACTAGTTCTACTTTTTTCCCCACTATTAAAATATATCTAGTTGATAACAAATAATGCAGAGCTCTTGGATTAGAATCAAGAAACCTAAGTTAATATTTCATTTCTGCCAAATCCTACACCTATATAAGCCATTATATACTGTTTGAATTTCAGGTATCCCATCGGAATAACCATATGAATTGTGTGTTAAACACATGTTGGAGTAATGAAAGATATTTCATTAGTCTTCAAGATTCCATAAAATTCTAAAATCCTATGTGTTTTTCATTCTGTCAACAGAAAAGTGGGAATATTTTAACTAGAAGAAGAAAGAAAAAATCAGGACAGAAGAAATAAGAAAATTAGAAAACAAAGTAAAGAAATCAAAAGAACATGAGAGTCATGCAAAAATGAGTTAAAAATACACTTCATTATAGTAAAGCTGAAACATAAGGCAGTAAATGAAGCAACTACCAAACTGAAATACAAGTAGACAAATCAACAAGAAATATCCTATAACCACATGCTATCTATAATGAACACAGTTCTATGTAAATATCTCTCACTAACAGTAAACTAGTTCCTCCTTAGAGCTTACCTAATACTGCTTATGTTCTTGCTTATGACCTGCGATCCTGGAAACAAGTCACAGATCTGTCCTAAAAGCTAACATGATAGAAACACACTGGTGGCCACTATAAGTTGTCAGTATAAAATCTCTAAAGCAGTTATACATAAGTGGCTTTCAGAATTTATCTGAGTTGTAGCTGTGTCTTCACCCAATGCTGCACAGGTCATTGTAAATCTAGCCTAAGGATCAAAAGAAGGTATTCGGGAACCAGGCTGACCACCAACTAATGGGTCAGAGACTTGTTAACTATGGAATTATGGGCCAATTAATCCACTATGCTGAACCACAGTTGTTTAATTAGAATAAAAACTAACTATGATAACCCATCCTTTTCAAAACTACTGTTATCACTATGAGAAATCACCATTGTTAACCACATTAAACAATATGTAATTCAGACTACAACAATCAATAAACAATGAATTTTTCATCTCTGCTTTTTTTTTGTAAGATAGGCTCAAAATATTCTGAAAACTGGTAGTGATTTCTCATTAGGGTTCATTATGGAAACCAGATCACCTAAGTGTACAAACACATTATGTTGCCTGCTCTGGGAAACAGTGACATGGACATTCCATAATCTAAGAAAAAGGTGCTACCCAACACAAAAAGATTTTTGCATAAACATCGAATATAAGAAAGAAAATTGATTTTTACAACATCGTATGGACTTGACAGCTAATTTCCAGCAAATAGTATTTTCCAGCAGGAAAGACAAGAATTTCAAATGACAACACTCCATGAAGGTCTAGGCTAAGATGTGGGATCCATATGAGATATTTAATTTTTTTTTCTCATCTTAATTATCAGGGAAGAGATTTTCTATCCACTGTTTCACCCCCAAATGTCTGTCACAGTGTGGGCTGAACTCAATGGATCTCCCACACGGATGGCAGAGATACAGGACTTGAATCTTCATGCAGCTTCCCTGGCTGCTCACAAGCAGGAAGGTGGTGCTGGGACTCAGACTCAGCACTCCTGCATGGGATGCGGCTGTTCCAGGAGGCATCTTAGCCTCTGTGCCAAATATCAACCTCAGGGTGATTTGTTTGTTATGTTGGCAAATAAACCTTCAGAATGCTTTGAGTTGATTCTCAGTAATTTCTTTTTAGCATAAAATTAAAAAGAAGTTATCCAAATTATTGAGAAGAATTTGGGTTTCCTTCTTGTACTTTTCTCAGTTTGTGTATTTTAAGTTTCACCCATCAGCAACTTCATTTTATCACAAGCTGCTTAGTTTGTTCTAGTCAATATCCATTTCAGTTACAACATCTTTTTTGTATTCATACGAAATACAACCAGTATCAAGTTCCAAATTCTTCTGTGTTATTTGGTGGCTTCTAAATTTCCTATTAAGTTCCATCATTTGTGTTTTCAGTAAGCAGCAAATGATTACTTTGTGCAACGTTGATAGCACATTTTCAAATCGATAACAGCAACTAATGTTCTCACAAGAGTAAAGACAAACGGTAGAGGTAACAAAGAATTGTAAAACCCTATTATGCTTATTTTGTTTATGTAAAGTAGATAAACACCCAAGAAGCTGACAGAGCCACCTGAGACCCGGCATCCTCAGTCACAGAATTGTCCCTGGCCGGGTTAGCACCCAGCCCTGCAATACCCTCCCCGGCTAGCAGCCCCCATTACCAGGTCTGGTCTCCATGGTTCCTGCCTCTCGTCCTGATCTTCGGGAGCTGTTGTTCTGTTCCTTCATCCCCCTCGTTGGCTGCTGCAGGTGGTTTCCTGATATCCTCCACTGGGAAGCAATCCCCGGACTGTGATTTCACCCCACTCGCCATCCTCACATCAGATGACTTTCAAGAGACACTCTCCCTTAAATGGAGAAAAGAACCTTTAAGGCGAGACTACCGGCGTTTCTCCCACCCTGGAGAGCCCAAGGCCAGCCCAGCAGATGAGCCAGAGGTCTCACCTGGATGTCCCAACTGAAATGCCAGGCCACACCCAGCATTCCCACAATCCAGCCTCACAATGACTGTTGCCAAGCAACTCCCTTAACGCATGCGCCCTCCTGTGCCTCTAGAGGGCGCATGCGCAAGTCAAGCCAATGGTCACGAATAATAAGTGCTTCTTTTTAGGGCTCATCCGTGCTTCACCTGAGTGCGCAAGCTTTTTATTCTTCAGTAGCAAGCCACTATATGGTCTGGATATGCCTAGGCCTTGTCCACTCCGTGGAGAGCTGCCACTCTGTGTTTCTCTAGAGCCGAGTGCTGGGATGGGCTGTGCAGGAGGCAGGGCTTATGGGCAAGTGAGGGCGGAGCTGCATGCGTCAGGCTTTTCCAGGCTGCATGTTGTTGCTTTTTTTTAAAGATTTTTTTTTTTTTATTTGAATGGCATAATTACGGGAAAGGACAGAAAAAATGGCGATGGTTACATCAATCTCCCATCTACTTGTTCATTTGTGAAAGGCCAACAACAGTCAACGCTAGGTCAGGCCTGAGTCAGGAAGCAGGACTTTCATTTATGTCTTTCTTGTAGGTATTGGAGCCCAAGTACTCTGGCCATCTTTGGTTTCCTTCCCAAGCATGTTAGCAGGGAGCTGGACTGTAGCTTCCAGCAAGGGTCTTCCCAGCCTTGAGAAACAGTCTCTTCTAGAAAATGGGACTGTTTTAGTGCTGTTTTCCCAGGGTGGCAGGAAGGTGACTGGAGTAAGGTAAAGATCAGCTCCCTTATCCTACACTGCTCATGGCCCCTGCTGTCCCTTGGTGATCCAGGCTGCCCTTGTTGCTGGCAGGTCCTGACATAGTACATGTTAGGAGGCTGAGAAGGCTGGGAGAGAATCCCAGTGGTTGGCCTGAAGCCATAGTTGGCCCTCCTCTGCCTTTGTTGGGATGGCAGGCACTGTTCATTGCCTCCAAAAGGGGCTCCTCCATCTCTAAGTCTCACCTGCTGGGACAGCTGCAGGTTTAGGCTTTCCCAACCCTTGAAGCTGTGGGAGGTCTTCCTGCATCTATGCAGCCCAAACCACACTTGTACCGCTGTGCAGTGTGTGCTCATCTCCCTCACCTGAAAACCAGGCCTGCAGTGACAGAGATCCTTGCTTGCATGATCACCCTGGCTATATGGCCAGCCAGGTATGTGACACTTCCATGGTTGTTCCATGGTGTGGTATCAGATCTGTGAGCCCAGATGAATTCAGTTTGCATTTTCTTTTAAACAGCTTGCAGTTTGCATCTCTCTTTGTTCACCTAATGGTTTCTCTACTTTCCTTTAAGCAGTTGTTATTGCATTCAGGGATGTGTAGGCAGACTTACTAGCTCCTGACATTCTTAATTGTTAAGGTCTTTAAAGATTTGTTTATCTAAAAGACAGAGAAGGATAGAGAATCTTTCATCTTCATTTAGTATCACCAAAGGTCACAATAGCAGTGATAGGTCACATTGAAGTCAAGAGCTGAGACCTCCATTCCGGCCTCCCATGTAGATGTCAGAGCCCAGACACTTGAACCATCATATGCTACCTTCTTAAGTGAATCAGCTTGGAGCTGGATGAGAAGTGAAGTGGCTGGGGTCAATTATAGCTCCCACATGGGATGCTAGCATCACAGTGAGGTGACATAACCCACCCACACTACCATCACACATCTTGTGAGATTCTTTGCCCGTGTAAATGGCTCCCCTGCATGTGAGCTGCACTCACTCATTTGCCTCCTGTGAATAGGGGTGACGAGAATAGTGCTCAGAATTAGGGGAATTAAAAAAAAAAACTGTGGCTTCTCTCTTGTTCTCACTCTCTGGTTGATTGGTTTTGGAGAAAGTTAAAAGTCCCATTAGCTCCTTCTGAGGAGCCCCACATGACAAGGTACTGCATCTCATCTCTGGCTGATGACTGCCAAAAGCTGGGACCCTTGGACCAAAGACCTGTGAGGAAAATGAGTCACACTGACTGCAATGTGAGTAGACTTGGAGGAAAATGTTCCCACAGTTGAGATGGTAGGTTTGGATGATCCCGTGAGTATGGATGGGCTTCAGAGAGACCTTGTGGCAGAAGGCTTAGCCACATTTGGATTTTTGACCCACTGAAGCAGCTGTGAGACAGTACTACCACATTAAGTTTCTAGTCATTTTTTTTTACATTTAAAACTTTATGAAAGATAAATTCTGAATTTTTCATTTTTTTGCAGCTGAAAATGAAAACATGAATGTCCATGCATATTTCCTTGAAACCTCTCTATGGTGAAACAATCTGTAAATGTTAAAGATTATATAGAATTTTTTTTTTATTTTTTACTATTATTTTTTATTAATTACATTGCATTATATGACATAGTTTCATAGGCTCTGGGATTCCCCCAACCCTTCCCCATATCCTCCCACCATGGTGGATTCCTCCACCTTGTTGCTGTATTATAGTTCACATTCAGTCAAGATTCTTTCATTGTAAGCATATACCAAGCACAGAGTCCAGCATCTTATTGTCCAGATAAATTCAACAGTTTCTTGGGGAGACCATCTCTGGTCTGAAGGCAGAGCTGGCAGAATATCATCCCGATCAATTAAAAGCCCCAACACAACATCAACGACAATTTACAACATTATGGAATTAATTGACATGGTATTGAGTAACCAATATGTTCAAAAAAATGCAAGTTCTTAACTACCTCATTGACATTTCTTTTTTTTTTTTGTATTCTTTTATTTTATTTATTTTTTTTTTGACAATCCTTGCAAATTTAATTGGGGTAAAAAAGGGTCAAGGTCTAAAGGGGGATATAGAGGAAGAAGCCCCACCCAATCTCCCGCCCACCCCAAGTCCCGGAAGTGGGGTGCGCTCCGAGATACTTGATCAAGTGGTTCCAATAGTTCACTGTTCATGGGTCGTTGCCAGTCTCGCCACCCCAATCATGATGTGGTCATTGAAGAGTTCATTGATTGACACAGTCCCGTCTAGGGTCTCCATTTGCCCAGTCTCTGCTGCCAAGAGATGGCTGAGGTTGTTGCTTGATTTGTCCTGTCTTTCCTTGGTTAGGACTCCGAGTCCGGTGTCTCGAATGGGAAGATCCTCGAAGAAATTTTGAGGTATTCCCAGTCCAGATTCCTGCTATTTTAGTAGCATAGGGCCCATCACAGTCCACTGCCCCGGTCAGCTGGCGGCTGCAGTTGCTGGGCCGGTTCTGTCTCCACCCGTGTCTTCTTGCAGTCCCGCCTGGTTCCACCCTGGACGCATTTGTCCCTCGCACGAACTAGTAGGAGTTGCAGCCCAGTCAGGGCGGCCCACAGTAGCCTCAACCAGGCCCACCTCCTACCCTGGCTTGCAGTATATATGGCATACTAGCCCAGTCTGTCCCCAGTACCCTTCTGTTGCTACAACTAAGCCCAACAACCCTCACCAACTCTGGTTGTAGCTTACTCTAGTGGGATTGGTCAGCCTAGCCTGGTTTTCACCCAATCTGGTCCCCATGAGGTGCACAGGCGCTGTGTCCCTGCCTGGTCTAGTCTACCCCCCACCCAGCTCCCGCTCCTCAGTGTAATTTGCTGTTCAGCTAGGGAGCCTCCCCTTTTTCTCCTGTCAGTTCTGCCGTCTCCTTTCCTGGTTCTCACTTGTGTTGGTTGGGTGCTGCGGCTGCATCCGACTCAGGCTACCTCACCTTGGCATTCCAGCCTGCGTGTTGCTTTTGTTACGACCGGACCTGGTTCGACCCACACTCTGTTCTGGCGGTCAGATTCACCAGTGGATGACATGAACAGATTCAGCCTGGTCTGCCCCCGACCCAAGCCAAATGCATGCCAGTGGGACACTTTCTATGACCTCTTGGCTGTTGCCTTGCATGTTCCTTGTGCTGACCTGCAGGGTCTGTGTCCTGCCAGAGGAGTTGCCTGAGCTCCTCCATCAGAACCCCTCCGTGTGCCAGGTTTCGCGCATGTCAGTGGGTCCATGTGCCAGTTCGCCTCTTATCCTTGTAGGAACAGTGGTCTTTCCTAACTGGCCATCATCCCGTTCTGGTTCTTGCTGTAGAGTGTTTCAGCGCGGCCACGGTCATCCATGCCCCCATATAGCTTGTACATGGCTAAGTTGAGGTTGGGACCTAGCCTAGTCCGCCCCACATCCACCCTGGTACTCCAGAGCACCAGAACGTGTTAGTGTCTGGCCCGGCCCGGTACATCTTTTCCCAATCCACATTTGTGCCAAGGGAGAGGACAGCTGTATCCAGATCCTGCCGCAGCCCCGTCCACCTGTCATGACCTTTGCCTTAGACTCTGTGGCTCAACTTTGTGCTTAATGTGAACCAGTTGGAGCCAAATCCAAGCTGGGCATGTCCTGTGTTGCACCCTGTGTTCCAATCATACTAGTGGGCTAAGGTTTGCTTGGTCCGAACATTCATCTCTCAGTCCCGCACTTGCATTAGGGTTTCATGTCCCAGTTCCTGGGAATCACCAGAAATTAGTGTCTCACCTACACTACCGCTGGTCTTACTTTTGGGTGTCCCAAAGCACCTATTTCATATCCTCAAAACCCCAGAGCTCGCCGCTGGGCGGCCAGCAGGCAGAGCCTGGCACCACTTGGTGCACTGGCCGCCCAAGGCCTGGGTCTCTGCCCCCGTCTCGCGACGGACGGGGGCTGTGGCTGGGACTCCGGCATGGTTCGGGCCGGAAGGGGCGTTCCCATGGAGCGCCACCTCGCATGGGAGTTTAACCCCGCCCCTTGTCCGGAGACGCGAACCGCCCAGCCTGCCCTGCCGTCAACCAAAAGCTGACGGGGGCAGAGGGGAGCCAGGATTTGACCCCCAGCCCCCCTCGCCAGCCCTCGCGAGTACCCACCCGCGAGGGGGCTTAGTTACCCCCGGGCCAGGAGGATGCCGGCGTCCCTGCCTCCGCCACAAGCGGTGGAAGCTGTGGCTGGGACGCTGGCATGGTTTGGGCCGGAAGGGGCGTTCCCATGGAGCGCCACCTCGCATGGGAGTTTAACCCCGCCCCTTGTCCGGAGACGCGAACCGCCCAGCCTGCCCTGCCGTCAACCAAAAGCTGACGGGGGCAGAGGGGGATTATATAGAATTTTAACCCTCATGAATATCTCAGAACAAACATAGGAATAGCTTCAAACTACTATTTATTGTGGCTATTTTTAAAGTAAGTAAATGTTTAGCAGATGTAAACTATTCACTATTTGCCACCAAGTATTGGTAAACATAGTATTTGCTAGCATATTACTTCCAAGTTAAAATAACAAAAATAAACACCAATAATTATAATGCTTTTTTTTAAGATTCTTTTTTTTATTGTAAAGTCAGATATACAGAGAGGAGGAGAGACACAGAGGAAGATCTTCCATCTGATGATTCACTCCCCAAGTGGGTGCAAAGGCCGATTCTATGCCGATCCGAAGCCAGGACCCAGAAACTTCTTCCAGGTATCCCGCATGGATGTAGGGTTCCAAAGCTTTGGGCCATCCTCGACTGCTTTCCCAGGCCACAAGCAGGGAGCTGGATGGGAAGTGCAGCTGCCGGAATTAGAACCTTTACCCATATGGGATCTTGGGGCATTCAAGGCAAGGACTTTAGCCACTAGGCCATGCCACCGGGCCCACTATAATGCTTTTTAAGCAATGTTACATAACTCCACATTAAGGTATAAATTCTGAATTTAACAATGCTTTAAAAACTGCTACCATCAATCCTCCCCTGCCAGTACATGATTTAAAAGCTCTGAGGGCTAATAGAGCACATAACAACTCCGAAGTTGTCAGCCCCAATGAACATGTCAGTGTGGCATTTACAAGAATAGGGACTTGAAAAACAATTCAACAAGGAATAGGCAATCCAGTGGATGTGGGAAAACTGTAGGAAATCTGCCCCATTTTCTACTCTGTATGCTGCCTTTTATATTTGGTGAGAGACCCCTCACGAACAAACAAAGCCTGAACTGAGGAAACCATTAGTGCTCTGGGATCTAACCCTTGCAGTCTTCAGTATATTTGGTGCTGTTTGAACTGTGCATCTATGGTGTATATTCTAATGACCAAAGGTTGAATGCTGTTAGTTTCTGGCCAGAGTTCAGTCAGTTTTTACAACGGACCTGTCATCAAATTCTGGACTTACACATTTGTCCCAAGCAAAGACGCAGAACTAGGAAATACACTTTATTACTCTGAGGAAGCAGAAGCTGATCTTCTTGCGCTGGTTTCATGACATCACTGTGCTCCTATGCAATCAGCAACCCTGCAATCTGCTTGCTAGGACATGATGGGGAGCCCACTGGCCACCTGCTGTGGGTGCTACCTCTGGCGGTGTGTGGGGAACCCTGGTGGCTGGGTTTGACTCTGGATCATCCCACCCCTTCACCTGCCAGGGCTTCTGTGTTCCTCTGAGGCAGGTTCCGAGAGTGGCAGGCAAGCTGCCCAGCTCCGTGCCTGCCTTTGTAGCCCCTCATCCTCCTGGCAAGCAGTGATGAGTCTGTGGAGGAAAGAGGAGATGCTGTACAATATCTCAGAGGGCACCGGGGTCACAGGGAAGGCTGAGAGGAGTGTGCCAAGGATTTAATTTAGGAAATCAGGAAAAAAATTCAAAAGGTGGACAAAAGAAGCCAGAAGAAAAAAAGGAGGAGGAGGTGGGTAGGAGCAAGCCATGAGAGATAATAATAAGAGCAGAAGTCTATGAACTGGGGACAAGCCCAAGCCGAGGGAGCAGTGAATTGTAAGGACAGGATGGATACAAATAAACAAGTGTCTGGATAGAGTATTCAAGGCAAACCAAGGAGTGACTGCAAGGAATCAGTGTGCAGAATGCAAGAGAGACATGACTGAAGATCCGGAGACTAAAATATAAAATCAACTGTGGTCATACTGTGAACCACTTTATTCTTGTACATTCAGAAAGTGCAACTACCATGCATGTCAGATGTGTAGAGAATTTCTCATAAAGCCAATGTGCGCTTTCTGCATCAACATCTGCTATGGAAACCAAATTAAAGCAGATACACTAGACTTCATTAATGTTTAAAACACATGTGTCTTGGGTCAGTGCTGTGGTACATATGGCCAGTTAAATGATTTTCCGTGATGCTGGTATCCCCTATGGAAACCAGTTTATGTCCGAGTGTTCCAATCCAGCTGCTTGCTAATGTGCCTTGGGAGACAGCAGAAAATGGCCCTTGGTCCCTGCATCCATGTGGGAGACTTGGAGGAAGATCCTAGCTCCTGACCTCAATCTAGCCCAGCTTTGGCCATTGTGGCCATGTGGGGAGTGAACCCAGTGGATGGAAGATCTGTTTGTAATTCTAACTTTTAGATAAAATTAAATAAATCTCTTAAAAAAAAAGCCATGGCCTGTAGCATCAGTCCTGGTTGCCCTACTTCTGACCCAGCTTGCTGCTAGTACACTGGGAAAGCCGTGAAGATGGCTCTCAGTTCTTGGGCCCCTGTCCCACATGGAGTTCCAAGCTCCTGGCTTTGGTCAGTCCCAGCTCTGGCCATTGCAGCCATTCTGGAGTGAAGCAGCAGATGGAAGATCTCTCTCTCTCTCTCTCTATGTATGTATGTGCAACCCTGCTTTTCAAATAAGTAAATCTTTAAAATAAAACCTCTTGCTTGAAAGGGCAGTCCCAAGAAAATGAAAGACAGTCCATAGAGTGGACAAAAATATTGGGAAATAGTTTCTGATAAGAGCAAATAAACGTGAGAATTCAACAACAAAGGAACAAGTCCATTTCAAATCAGAGAAGGACTCGAAGAGGCCTGCCTCTCAGCAAATAGACAGATGAGGGCCGTTGTACAGGTGCAAGTCCTGGAGACCCCTTTCCTGTCCAGCTTCCTGCTAATGCCCATGGGAAGCAACAGATGATAGCTCAAGTGCTTCAGCTGGACTCTGGTCTCTGGCCTGTGCCAGCTAGATTTGGTACTTCCTGGCCTCAGTTTTCTCAACTGTGAAATGGGTGTCTTTGTGGCTATGCTCTGGATTGTTGGAGGGGCCGATTAAGCCACACATGGGGTGTGTAAAGAGTGCAGAGCCAGGATCGCACATGCCCAGGAAATGCCTACCTTCCCCAGCAGCTCAGGTCTCAGCTCTTGCTCACTCTCCTGCCTTGGGACGAGGCTATTAGGCTCCCAGGCACCCTGACCTGGCTGAGAAGAGGTGCCTGATGGGAAAGGAGGACTGCCAGAGGCTGAGCTGGGCAGTGGTCCTGGCAGGCACAGGGAATGTGCTGGGGCCCCCCGGAAAGTGGTCTGGCCTGGGGGCTTTTCACACAGGCTCTCCTTGGCAGGCCGCGGAAGTCACAAGGACTTCAAACACAAAGTGATTCCAGACACAAAAGCAGGCTCAACCTGGCTGCTGCCAGGTCTGGTTTGGCATCTGTGCTCAGATGCCCTGCTCCTCCTCAGAACTCTCAGACCCTCCCTGGAGCTCTTGGGCCCCCACTGCAGGAATGCTGGAGCTGCGGTGGGGCACTCCTCACTCACCCTGGGTCTATTCATCAGGAGAGAATCTAAGCCAGCAACCCGGGGAGCTGGCCCTGTTGATGGCCAAGGCCAGGCACCAGGCCCAGGACCCGGGGTACTTGCACCTGTCTGCAATCCCAGCCTCTGTCCACTATGCAAGTGTTGGGGGAATGAGCTGGGGTGGTCTCTGCATTGGCTCCTTTAGTTCTCCCCACCAGCTTTATTGAGGCATAATTGATAAGCATGTTTTTTTTTTTATGATATACATACATCCTGATTTTTTTTTTCTTGAAAGGCAAAAATACACAGAGAATCATGCCTCGAATACCTTCAATGGCCAGAGCTGGGCCAGGATGAAGCCAGGAGTCAGGAGCTCTGTCCAGATTTCCACGTGGGTGCAGGGGCCCAAGCACTTGGGCCATCCTCTAATATGCTTTCCCAGGCATATAAACAAGGTGCTGGATTAGAAGCGGAGCAGCCGGGACTTGAACTAGTGCTCATGTGGGATGCTGGCATCTCAGGTGGAGGGTGAACCTGTTGTGCCCATGGCATGGGCCCCCATCACAACGTCTTGATCAGCCCTATCTAAGCATAGTCCTGCATCTGTGAAGTTGTAGCTTTTGAGAAGAAAACTGTATCTGAACTAACCGTGCATAGACATTCCCTCCTGTTGTCATTCTGTGAACAATATAACACCAATTCACACAGCATTTAGGCTACATTAGTTATTGTTAAGCATTTAGGGGTGTTTTAAGGTATGTAATCGGGCATACATAAGAATAACATATAACATGAGGCTCTGGAGTGTTTGTGGCTCTAGGGATCTGCAGGGATCCCCAGAGCCATTCTTTCATGGCTTCCTTAGGGCCAGGTTGTAAGTTGTGAAATGGTTACCACACTCAAGCAAATGAACATGGCCGTCACCTCACATGGCTTCTCTGGTGTGCATACTGGGAATGTTTGAGATCCATACTCCCAGCGGCTTTCAGTTGTGCAGTATGTCACTGCTAGCTGTGGTCTCAGTGCTGTCCCCTGGCGTGCCAGAATGGAATCCTGTCTGGCAGGTGATTTTGTGCCCTTTGGCTAGCATCTTGTCATTTGTTTCCCCTGATTTTTTTTATTACTTTCTAAGATTATTATTTTTATTTGAAAGGCAGTTATAGAAAGTACAGACAGACGGTGAACTGGTGGTTCATTCTCCAAATGGCTGCAATGGTTAGAGCTGATCTGATCTGAAGCCAGTAGCCACAAGTTTCTTCCAGGTCTCCCATGTGAGTGCAATGGCCCAAGGACCTCAGCTATCCTCCACTGCTTTCTCAGGACACAAGCAGGGTGCTGGCTCAGAAGTAGAACAGCTGGGATATGAACTGGCACGCATATGGGATGGCAGCACCCAGGTGGAGGCTTAGCTTACTATGCCATAGTGCTGCCTCTTCCCCCAATTATTTTACAGTGAATCAAAATAGGGATTGGTGTGATGGCATGGTGGGTTAGGCAACCATTTGCAGTGCCTGCTTCCCATATTGGAATAGTGGTTCAAGTCCTGACTGCTCTGTTTTGGATCCAGCTCCCTGTTGATGCTCCTGGGAAGCTAATGGTGGTTCAAATACCTGGGCCCTTGCCAATCATATTAGGAACCTTAATGGAGTTTCTGTCTATTGGTGTCACTCTACTCCAGCTCTGACTGTTGTGGCCATTTGAAGAGTGAACCAATGGGTGGGGGGAAAATCTCTCCCTCTTTATTGCTCTGCCCTGCAAATACATTAATAAACAAGTCTTTAAAAAAGTTACACAATAAAACAAAACAGCACAAGTAGTTATAGCATGTTATCAGTTCCTATTTTACATAGTACCTCCCTCTTCCCCTGCTGTGACTCAGGTCTCCTGGATTGGGAAGAGGGTGAGCCAGCCTTATAGCCATTGTCGTATAATGCTGGTGTGGCCAAATGCTTGTTTAGTGTGTGCTGTCTGTGTTGCCCAGTGACTCTGCCTCTGAATGCCATGCCTGGAGAAATGCGTGCATGCCAGGCTGAGTAGGTGGTAGATCCATTTGTCTGTGTCTCCAATAATTGTCCGTCAATCTGGCATTGACACTGTTGCCTGGCACATGTGTCTGTCTGTATTACATATACACACATATATATGTACACACACACACATACAAAAATAAGAGAGAATGCTCTCAATGTATAACACTAAGAAAATGGCCTAAGAAACCACGGCAGTTACACTCTAGACTCCAACACTAAAGTGTGCTTGTGGATGGAACCCTGTGACAGTTAGAGTGTAAAGCCGGCTGTGTCCTTGCTGGAAGGACAAGGGCAGGAAGACTTGTCCTGGTCACCTCCCAGCCCCCATCAGCTCTGGCCCATCCTGGACCCTCCACAGCTGCATTGGCAATGGCTTTGGTTTCAGGAAATCCATGGCTTTACTCTGTTCGTCATTATCACTGGCTTGTTCATGTAATTCATTTGGTGTACAAAGAGGGGGACCCTCTGCTGTTTCATGCAAACCCTAAAACTAATTAGGATCTAACCTCTTTCCAGAAAACTCTTTTTGACCTCTAACTTTTGTCCTAAGCCCTTCTTTCCCAAGGACGCCCCTTCCTCTCCTCAGCCTTGCTGCTGCTGTTGCGTGACTCAGTGGAGGTTTGGAGGAGCTGCTTGCAAAAGCCGGCCTTCATGGTGGCTTGTTAGGAACATCAGTGCATCTCCTCACTTCTTCAACACACAGCTAGATCCTTATAGACGTCTTTGGTGGGCAGCAGCCGTAGAACTTCCAGCTCCGTGGAACACAGGTTGTCCCGTGTCCTTCGAGTGTGGCAGCATGGTGGCACCAGTGTATGCAGGGTGGATCAGGGCATTGATGAAATGCACATGGTGTTATGACAATGGCGAAAAGTCTAGAAAGTGGTCCTTTCTGTCTCCTCCCCCCGGGCAGCCTATTTGGAAACAACTTACTAGAAATGATGGACATCTGTTAACCCAAAGGGTGTGCATGACCAATTGTCCACCACCTGGCAAATGGCTCACGGGAATAATGGCTTCAAGGGTGGAAAAGGGAGTTCTTGGCCTCCTCGTAGCCAAAGGACTCATGAAGTCCCTCTCCTACCCCAGCCCCAGACATCTCTGAGGGTGCTGACAGATGTTTGTGGCGAATGGGATTAAAAGATAAGGTGTTGTTTTTGTGTGTGTGCAAATTTTTTTTTTTTTAAATTTGGGCATACATGGGATCTTCAAAAAGACTGTGGAAAATGTGTTTCATGGGAAAAAAGAAACACAACTGGGTGAATTTCAAAAATTGTGAGTACTAAAATGAACTTTATTTGTTTGCAAGACACACACACACACACACACACACACACACACACACACACACACACACACACACTCGGGTTCTCCATTCACTAGCTCATTTCCCAAATGGCTGCAACAGCCAGTACTGGACCAGGCTGAAGCCAGGAGCCAGGAACCTCATGGGTGGCAGGGATCCATTAGCAGGAAGCTGGGTCAGAAGTAGAGAAACCTGGACTGGATCCCGCACTCCAACATGGGATGCCAGCATTGCATGTGTTAGCTTACCCAGCTGCACCATCATGATGACCTCTAAGCTTCTCCTTCCCTTCCAGTTTTCTGTGAACTTTGGGCAGTGCCCTTGTGTGTCTGTGTCCTTCAGAGTTGTCATAACTCCTATCCTGGGGCAGGCATTTGGCGCAGGGGTTAAGACACTGGTTGGAAAATGGTCCCAACTGGAGGCCGTTATGCTCAGTGAAATAAGCCAATCCCAAAAGAACAGATAGATATATGATCTGTCTGATATGAGGCAATCTCCATGCAAAGTGCATACTGTAGATATGTAGGTAAACATATATATATATATATATATATATATAATACATTCTCATAAATGAACTATATAATGGAGACTAGCATACTGGGAAACGAAGATAACGTTGCAATATGTGCCTCTACTCCTGAATAAAAGGAGGACTGTCAATGAAAAGGTTAAATATATCTTGACAATAAAATACTAGATTTTCTACCATTGTCTATACCCACAATGCCAGGATACACTTAACAGCAGGATGTTGGACTTGGGATTGTTATTGAAGGACTATACTATTGTAATAATATGGGGGGAAACAGTGGAGAGGGGAAAGAATGGGAATGGAATAAGGGAAGGTGGAGGGAGGAATCCCTATATCTATAAAACCACATCATTAGCCTCCTGTTTATGGTCAGCCTGCCCTGTTTTTGCTATGGTGTATTCATTTTGGTAGGACTAGTTCTTTAGGATTAGTGGAGTTGGATGGAACCTCAGCAATTCCCAGGCCCTGTTTGTGCATTTTATGGGGCCATTGATGATACCAGACAGGCAGCTCCAAGCAGGTGCACTGTGTGGAGGAAGGATGGGCTGCCGCTGTGATAAGCAGAGGAAGCAAAGCCAAAGGACAGGAAGGAGTGTGTGGGCTTTCATGGGATTTGAGGCTGAGCTGGTAGTGAGGATGCAGAGACCCAGCGAGACACCTTAAAGAGAATGCCCTTCAGGCCTGTTACATGTCCCTCTCAGCTATGCAGAGACCCCTCAGTGACATTATCAGGGTTGTCTTTTTACCCTACCTGCTTTCCAAAGTTGTTTTTTTTTTCTATTGGAATTGGCACTGTAGCATATCAGGTCAAGCTGCCACTGTTCAAGTCCCAGCTGCTCCACTTCTGATCTAGCTCCCTGCTAATGTGCCCGGGAAGAACCGCAGCAGGTGGTCCAAGTGCTTGAGCAACTACCACCTGTATGAGAGACCTGGATGAAGCACCTGGCTCCATTGTGATTTTGTAGGGAATAAGCTAGCAGATGACTCTCTCTGTCTCTCCCTCTCTCTTTATTCTTAGGTCATCCTCTGCCGCTTCCCCAGGTACATTAGCAGGGAGCTGGGTCACAAGTACAGCAGCTGGGACTTGAGTTGGCATATATATGGGATGGTGATTCTCTGTCTCTTATAAAAAAGAAGAAAAGAGAGAGACTAAGAGCAAGAACAAATGAACTTTCGTTCACCCAGTTCACTAAGTGCGATGGATTAGCTTGCGTCAGCGTCAGATGGCAGGGCCTATTCCCAGAGATTGGTGTTCTGGGGTGAGCCCAAGCATTTGCTCCACTGACAGGTCTCTAGCTGGTCTAGGAACCACAGTGAGAAGTATTGATGAGCAATGGGCGTGTTTTTTTTTAAAGATTTATTTATTTATGGGAAAGTCAGATATACAGAGAGGAGGAGAGACAGAGAGGAAAATCTTCCGTCCGATGATTCACTCCCCAAGTGAGCACAATGGCCGATGCTATGCCTATCCAAAGCCAGGATCCAGAAACTTCTTCTGGGTCTCCCACGTGGGTGCAGGGTCCCAAAGTTTTGGGCCGTCCTCGACTGCTTCCCAGGCCACAAGCAGGGAGCTGCATGGAAAGTGGAGCTGCTGGGATTAGAATGGCGCCCAAATGGGATCTTGGTTCGTTCAAGGTGAGGACTTTAGCTGCTAGGCCATGCCACCGGGTCCAATGGGCATGGTTTTTAAAGTAGGAGATAAACCAGTAAAATGCAAGGTGGGCACAGAAATAATTTTAAAAGCAGTGGCTCGTGAAATCAAATAGCTTAGTTGCCGAATCCATCTCATGCCTCAGTAGAATTATTTTTTAAGATTTATTTTTCTCAGAAAGTCGGATTTACAAAGAGAAAGATCTTTCATCTACTAATTCACTCCTCAAATGGCAGCAATGGCCAGAACTGAGGCAATCTGAAGCCAGGAGCCAGGAGCTTATTCCGGGTCTCCTGCACAGGTACAGGGTCCCAAGGCCTTGGACCGTCCTCAACTGCTTTTGCAGACCACAAGCAGAGAGCTGGACGGGAAGTGGAGTAGCCAGGATCAGAACTGGTGCCTATATGGGATTCTGACATGTGAAAGGGAAGGATTTTAGCCACTAGGCTACCATGCCGGGACCATCTCAGTAGATTTTTTCTTTTTTTTTTTAGCTTCTGATGTCAGTTTGTTAACAAAAACAATAAAATTAATTTTTACAGGAATCTTTTTAGTCCTTTGCAAGATAGAGTTTCAGAGTGAGAACCAGAGAGAGCTTATTCACTCCCCAAATGGCCAGGATAGCTGGAGCAGGGCCGGTCGGAAGCCAGAGGCTGAGATCCTCCTCTGAGGGTGCAGGGGCTCAAGTACTTGGGCCATCCTCTGATGCTTCCCCAGGCTGTAAGCAAGGAGCTGGATGGGAAGCAGAGCTGCCAGGACTGGAACCGGCGCCCATACAAGATGCCTGCACATCAGTTGGCAGCTTTATGTGTTCTGCTACAGGGGAGGGGGAGCCTCCAACAATAAAGAAATCTTGAAGGTTGCTACATTTTGATGCACATAGACTTTCTTGGAAAGAAATTCTCTCAACACCGAATTAGGGAATAACAAAGATTTCTATTTCCCTTCCTGAACTGGAGATGCCACCCAGGAAAGCGTGATTTTTGTACCTAGCATGCTGGGATCTGCAGCATTGTTTTTCCTGAATTATGGGAACATCAAGCAGAGCGTTTGAACTTTGACCCCTTTCTGGAAATTTGAGGGCATTGATTCTTGAGTCGGAATTACTTTTCAAGCTTGTGGACACCTACTTTTTTTAAAAAAAGATCCTTCTGCAGTACTGCTATCCAGAACTGTGATGACTCCAGGTGCGCCTGTAGCACTGGCCTCATTCAGTAGCAATCTGAGCCTTTGGAGGAAGGGATGAAGTCCTCCCACCCGGGGTTTCAAAAGGTTTTGAAATGCTAATTCACAGCCTAGAGAGATCCTGACAGGCTGAATGCTATTCAGGTCAATCAGGCACCTTGATGATTATGACAGTGTGAAGGGTAAATTGCTGCTATACCCAAGAAGTCATTGGCATTTCAGGAGAAAGCTTGGGGGGAAAATAGCACCATACATGATGTTGGGGGGAATTACTTTTCTCAGCAGCGCAGGATGGGGGCAATCTGACACCGGTTGTATCTGCAGGTGTGACAACAACGTCAACGCGTAGTAAAAATCTAACAGCATTCCCTAGCATTGCGCTCAGGGAAGACAAAACAGAGAGGTAGAGGTAAGCATTTTCAGACCTCGCTGTGTGTGCCTGTCTGAATTTGAAGGCCCATTTTCCTCAACTGCCTTTCCAGTTTACTGCTGAGAAATCCCATTCCAGAGATAATCAATACTTTTTTTTTTTTTGGTAAAATGCATCTTTTCTATCCATCCCATAGTGTCTTTTGGGTATTGTCATGCCTGACTTTTAACGCTTTGTTCTATCTTTGCATCAGCACGTCATGGTGTTTTTCCTTGCCCAAATGTGAAGGCAAGGTTGAATGCCAGGTATAAAAGAGGTTAGTACAGGTGATTAACAAACATAGTGGTTTAACCAAGGCACCATACATGCTTGGAGGAAGCAGCTGATGTCATAACCCTTTGCTTACGGGAGAGAAAGGGACACCCATGCCTTTCACTTGTCCATCCAGAATGGTGCATTAATTATTGTGTTTTCCAGAATGGTGTGTTAATTATTTCACTTGTTGAATGCTGGCTGCTCCACTTCCAATCCAGCTCTTTGCTAATGCACCTGGGAAAGCCATGGAAGGTGGCCTAGGTGCTTGTGGGCCAGCCCTGGCCACTGTGGCCATGTGGGTATAGTGAACCAGTGAATGCAGGATCTCTCTTTCCCTGTCACTCTGCCTTTCAAATGAATAAACCAGTGTTAATTAAAAAAAAAAAAAAAGTACAAAATATCTTAGTTCTAGAGTTCTCTCCAGAAAGTCTCGCTGTTGCTTGCTCAAGGTCTAATGGGCAGGAGTTGCCAGTTGCCCTCCTTGGAGGAATGGGAAAGAGGGAGTGATATTCTGTAGGTGAGTGAGGCCCAGACAGGCAACAGGGAGAACAAGTGGGCTGAGTCAGCTGTCTTGTGGATGATGAGAAATTGGTTGAGGCTGTTTGCCTGTCAGCTCCATCAGGCTTGCTTGCCTGCCTCCATCCCTTGGTCCCTGCCTTCTCGCTGCTGGCTGCTTGTCCTCTGTGCAGTAGCTCACCTCCGGCTTCTCCCCAGTCTGCCTTGTACACCTGCTCTCTGCATACATCCTGCATGTTCTCATGGAGCCACAAAGAGCCAGCAAAACCTCTGTTTGACCTCTGCAGCCTTGGCCTCGCCTCTGAACTCCAGACTCCCAACTCACTTCCGTTTCTCATTTCTGCTTGGATATCTGATAGGCAGCCTGTCCTGCTAGGGCCAAGTACTGGCAAGAATCAGTCTGAAAATCTTTTTTCAATTTAATTTTATTACGTCTCCCCCTAGTCCCTGCCCCATCAGTGTGTATCTCAAGCATGATCGGTAATATTACCCACTCCTGTCAGCATCTGGCCACCTGGAACGGCAGTGGGAGCCACCTTTTTGGTCCCTGCTCTGTGTATGTGTCCTGTTTGGGCCCATTTTTGCCTGGCATCCATGGGATCCTAGGACAAAAGCAGCCCTGCCTACTGTTAACCCATGAGCAGATTCTGAGTGGCAGTGAGGACACTGTTAGAGATGCTCCATGTCACCAGGTGTTAGAGTACCTGGGTTTGAGTCCTGCCCTATGCTTTGGGACCCCGCACCCATGTGGGAGACCTGGAAGAGGCTCCTGGCTTTGGATGAGCACAGTACCGGCCGTTGTTCTCACTTGGGGAGTGAGTCATCGGATGGAAGATCTTCCTCTCTGTCTCTTCTAGCTGTATATCCACCTTTCCAATAAAAATAAAAAGAAAAAATGCTGATGAGACCGGACAGTGATGCCAACAGTTTGAAAAATAATCAGCAGTCTTTTATTAAATCACACAGGAGGACATAGACACATTTGGGGGATGATGGTTCTGTTAAATATCTTACTCATGAGGCTACTTAAAAATTCAGTTTCTCGGGCCTGACATGGTGACCTAGAGGTTAAAGTCCTTGCCTTGAGCACACTGCCATCCCATATGGGTAACGGTTCTACTCCCAGCAGCTTCACTTCCCATCCAGCTCCCTGCTTGTGGCCTGGGCAAGCAGTTGAGGACAACCCAAAGCCTTGGGACCCTGCATCCGCATGGCAGACCTGGAGGAAGTTCCTGGCTCCTGGCTTTGTGGCTTGGCACAGTACCGGCAATTATGCTCAATTAGGGAGTAAGTCACTTGGGGGAAAATCTTCCTCTCTCTCCTCCTCTCTGTATATCTGACTCTCCAATATAAATAAATCTTTTTTAAAAATTCAGTTTCTGGGCCCGGCACGGTGGCGCAAGTGGTTAAAGGTCCTTGCCTTGCACGCCCGGGATCCCATATGGGCGCCAGTTCTAATCCCAGCAGCCCCGCTTCCCTTCCAGCTCCTCTCCTGTGGCCCCGGAAAGCAGTCAAGGACGGCCCAAAGCTTTGGGACCCTGCACCCGCGTGGGAGACCCGGAAGAGGCTCCTGGCTTCGGATCGGCATAGCATCGGCCCGTTGCGCTCACTTGGGGAGTGAATCATCGGACGGAAGATCTTCCTCTCTGTCTCTCCTCTCTGTATATCCGCCTTACCAATAAAAAAATAATAAAAATAAATCTTTAAAAAAAAATTCAGTTTCTCCTCACAACTTAAAACATGCAAATTGGACACTTTATAAATATGATATTTGTTACACAGGAATTAACCTAAGTAAGTACACGGGAGAACAAAATCTACTTCAGCAACAAACATGTAAGACAGTGGTTGGCACATACAAAGAAGCAAATACTATGGTGCAGTATAAAGGCTAATGTGTTAGGATTATTAACTTCACTAAAATGACAAGTGGCACTCAGGTTTTAAGCAAGGCAATAACGTCACCTGATGGCTTTCAAATGAATAAAATTATGGCTGCAGACCAGACCGTGTTTTGGTGACATAAGGGAGCAGGGTTACTGCAGCATTCAAGGCCAGAGAATGTGATAACCAAGAAAATCAACAAAAAACTGGGACTGCCATTCTCCCTGAGAAAATTACTGTATGAATTATCATTAGTGTTGGCTGAGAGCACACAGTGTACGCCAGATTTCATTCAGTTTTAATACACAGTTCATCTCAGTGCTGAACAGCATGTGCAGATATTACTACGGTACATACGAAAAGGCAAGCTGGGTGTCTTACCTTTACAGTCCATTCGCAGTTCTTCAATTAGTAACAGAGAATTCTTAGATTGAGGCCACTCATATTCCTCTGAGACTATCTCCAGTGACTGGGTTATCTCATCATCTGTGGAACTTATTTGGCATTGACCCTGTTAAATAAGTAAATAAGTTTTAAAGTGTCCTTTCAAATCTAGACAACTATTTATAAATATAGTAATGATGACTCATTCTCTGCATAAGAAAAATGACATGACACATACTTCTCACAAGGCCTGAGTTCTTGTTAAAAAGATGCTGATATAAAGGTACTGGATTTTTTTAATTTCTTGAATTTTGTTCTTCAAAACAGAAGTATTTGCGTAATTTTCTTTTTTTATTTATTTTATTATTTCATGATACAGTTCCATAGGCTCCAGAATTTCACTTCGCCCTCTCCACAGCCCCTTTCCCCCTTTCCACTGATTTCCCCTATATTGCTACAGTAGTATAGTCCTTCATAAAGAGTACTAGGTCCGTCATTCTGCTATTTAAGTGTATCCTGACATTGTAGGTATGGACAATGGCAGAGCATCCAGCATTCTATTGTCAAGATATATTCAACAATTTCATTGGGGGTTCTTCTTTGATTTGGAAGTAGAGATGCATACTGCATTGTATCTTCACATTTGAATGTGATAGTTTCTATTACACAGTTAGTATATACCACCTTAAATTAAAACAGAAAAAATACAGCAAAATAAACAACATGAAGAAAAACAGAAAATTCACAACATCATGAAGTTAAATACAATGCTACTGAATGACTAATGTGTCCCTGAAGCAATGAAAAGGAAATTAAAAACCTACTTGAAGAAAACCTACTGTTTCAATCACACTTCTAAAATAGAGACCTTTACAAAATTCCTGTGTTTTTTTTTTTTCCAATTTACCTTTCACATTTTATTTTGAAATTCAGGCTTTTGTAATACAACACTTTGTCTTCTGTAACATATTTTTCAATATAATAATACATGTTATTATTTTGTATAATACCTGTATAATTCCATTAATCACTTTCCTTGACGGCCTAAAAAACAAATAAGCACTTTCAAAATATCATATATACAAAATTTAAGAAATATACTATTAATACTTTTACATGTCTTTTCATTTATCTTTTACAAAGTACTTTTTGCATAAGAGTGAATGAACATTAATAGTAACATCAGAAAAGAAAAATATGCTGTCAGAAATATTAAAACAAAATAATTTAGTTTATCTTTCTGGCAGTCAAAATTAAATGAAATGTTATTTGCATTTTTAAACATTTATTTATTGGAAAGCTAGAAAAGAGGTGGACTATGTCAGCCAGTGGATTCTGGAGGGATTTCATCGTGCTTGGAATGGCAAGATTGGCAGCAATTCAGAACTGTTGAACTATCAAAACCACTTAAGTAGGACCCTCAGACAGGCCCCACATCAGGGATTCTGGGATGGGTGGGAGGCTAGGTAGGACTTCTCCCTTTCACTAAATCCTAACTGGAAAACGATAATTTTTATGTCTGTGAGCTAACCCTTTATTAATGATGCAGTTATTGATTTATTCAGAACCTACTGTGCAATCAGTAAATATAATTTTAAGTATTGTACATGCATTAAACTCACAATGGTGAGGGTTAAACCTCACAATTCCATGAGAAAAGTAACATATTGGAAATGGCGTGTCGGATTTTATTCCGAGTTTTGGTTCCTACTTCCAACTTACTCAGAGGCAATGGAGACCATTATAGAAATTGTACTGCTGGCAACATGAAAGACCTAGATTAACTATCCTTTCTCACAACCTGGGCCTGCTAGCTTACATTGTAAACACACCCTGAGTGTAAAAGAATTAACAGTCTCCGCCTAAATACTAGGCTGCTATGATAGACAGATATTAATCCCCCACTGCCCTTTCAGGCCTTTTAATTTTTAAATTCCAACTGTCCCCAAAACTATACAGCATTAAACAGCTCTTTTAAGACAGACACGCCTAGACATCAGTCTGTACAATACAATACATTTCAGCGTTATCTGATTTATTTATAATATTGATGATTTGTAACACCATGGCCAGAATTTTACAAAATCCATTATATCTGCTACCCATTTGTTTTAATTATTTTGAAAAATTACAAATGACGGAACATGCCTGAAAGCAGATAATCTACATCCATTTCACCAAGGAAGTTTCAATGAGAAACAAACCACATTTCTAGAAGACTTAGGAAAAGTTTCAGTGGATAATTGACAGGGACAACAAACAGCAGACTAAAATCCAGCCTAGAGAGGAAAACCAAAAAATTCTGTTTCTCCTACCCCAGTGTCCTAGCCAGGCAACACAATCTTGCTGACATTGTGGTGTAGTATGCAAAGCTTCAGCCTGAGGAGTTCTTGCCACAGGGTCTGGGAAGCAACATCACAATCCCAGGCATCACCTTGGATGTCCTGCAAGAACTGGGGCCATCTGCTCTAGGACCCCAGGGACTGTGCTGGTGGTGGTACTATGACTCCTGAAGTAGCTGGCTCTCTCCTGTGTCAACCAGAGGGCTCTGCCTACACCCCACTGCTACAGACTGCTTACTCAATTCACAATATCTGGAATAACTGGCCTTCAACCTGAGAGAAGTGCTTAGGTAAAGATCACACTGCATCCTGCAGCACTGTGACAATTGGTACTATTAGCACTGCATACCCTAGAGTAATTGGCACAGAATCTATAAGACTAAGGGAAGAATGTGCTGTTTCAATCAAAAACTGCTTGTATACAACCCTCTGCATTGTCCCTTAGTCACTCTGTGCAATTGGATAAAGTCCCCTTAATATCTCCAAGGGTTGGGAATTGGGCTTTCAGTGCTAAGTCCTAGAGTTATTGAGTCCCACATTGCCAAAACTTGTGGTATCGCCATCCACATCATACAGTCTGAAAGCCATAGTCATTGGAGCAACAGGCTTAGCATCACTCTTGCTTATTGAGCATGAAAAGGGGAAAAGGGCCTCTGTGTCCTATAGCATCAGAAACATGACTACAAATTAAAACAAACAAACAAAACCTTCCCGTTGGGTATACTTGACACCCAACACCCTAGGGACTAAAAATACACCCGTGGAATGCCCTGCCCACGCCAGTAATATGACTGCCTCCACATACGGCTGCAGACTAGGTAAGTGTGGCTCTTGCAGACTCTGCAGACATTGATTATTGGAGAAGAAATCAGTCAGGAGTTACATTGTGACAGTCAAGTATAACAAAAGCCCAATCAACAATTCAAGTCACAGACATCATTCAAAAAAGTCTTTTCCAGTGAAACCTATTCTAATAAAAATGATCATGGCAGTTTTGGGGTTCTCCATTCCAAGCTGGTGAGCAGTGGCACATTTTCGGTTCAGGGTCCAAAGCAGGCGCTGAAGGTCATAGGCCTCAGTGAGGAAGTGAACATGGAGACCTGAGAGCCCAGGACACTGGGATGGGGAGAGGGCCAGATGTGCCAGGACAGGTAGCTGTGGCCACATCTTGTCATAGACAAAGAACAGGAGGAAAAATCACTATGCTAAAAAAAAAGTTTAACCACATGAACCATATACACTGCACCAACTGGATGTGGTACGTGCCCAAAGACAAAGCCAGCAAGAAGTTCATCAATCAGAACGTAGTGGAGGCCAGAGTTGTGAGGGAACTCTCGGAAGTGAGCATGTTCACCACCTACATGCGTCCCAGTCTGTACGTGGAGCCGCACCATTCACAGCCAGGTGGTCAGAAACTGATCTCGTGAAACCTGCTAAGACTGGACCCCACCACCCTGATTTCAGACCTGCTCATGTTGCTCCACAACCTCCACCAAAACTCATGTAAGCAGCATGGTCTTTAACGGCTGAAGAAAAATTGTCCTCTAGAAAAATAAAGTGGAAACTTAGGCTTTAAAAAAAAGCATGGCAGATATACTTATGTCAGTGCAAGAACATAGGAAACATGAGGAAACAAAGTAGTATGACTACTCTAAGAGAAGTCAGTCATTTTCCAGAGATAGACATTGATCTGTATGAAATCTAGACAAGTCCTGAAAAAGAATTTAAAATAATGAACATAAGACAAATGAGATGTTACAGACTGCAGAGGAGCAGATGGAAGAAGTGATGAACTGGAACCACAGTAGCCAGACCCAAGCCGTCACTGTGATGGGGAATGGGAGCATCCTCAGCTGCAGCTTAACCAGCTGCACCACACTGCCTGCCCATGCAATTCTAATCTTAACACACCTTTCTAAGCAATTCCCCAAGTCCTTGTCCTTTCTTCTTATGCTAAACCTTGGTCATAAAACTGCAATTCTGATGATCCTGTTACTATTATTTTTCTTAGAACTCAGTCTTTAACTCTTAAATATATTCTTATCTTATTCCATTGAGTATGACTGCTAATTCTATTTTCATCTGTCCACTGGGTACACTAGTTCTACTTTTTTTCCCCACTATTAAAATATATCTAGTTGATAACAAATAATGCAGAGCTCTTGGATTAGAATCAAGAAACCTAAGTTAATATTTCATTTCTGCCAAATCCTACACCTATATAAGCCATTATATACTGTTTGAATTCCAGGTATCCCATCGGAATAACCATATGAATTGTGTGTTAAACACATGTTGGAGTAATGAAAGATATTTCATTAGTCTTCAAGATTCCCTACAATTCTAAAATCCTATGTGTTTTTCATTCTGTCCACAGAAAAGTGGGAATATTTTAACTAGAAGAAGAAAGAAAAAATCAGGACAGAAGAAATAAGAAAATTAGAAAACAAAGTAAAGAAATCAAAAGAACATGAGAGTCATGCAAAATTGAGTTAAAAATACACTTCATTATAGTAAAGCTGAAATATAAGCCAGTAGATGAAGCAACTACCAAACTGAAATACAAGTAGAGAAATCAACTAGAAATATCCTATAACCACATGCTATCTATAATGAACACAACTCTATGTAAATATCTCTCACTAACAGTAAACTAGTTCCTCCTTAGAGCTTACCTAATACTGCTTATGTTCTTGCTTATGACCTGCGATCTTGGAATCAAATCACAGATCTGTCCTAAAAGCTAACATGATAGAAACACACTGGTTGCCACTATAAGTTGTCAGTATAAAATCTCTAAAGCAGTTATACATAAGTGACTTTCAGAATTTATCTGAGTTGTAGCTGTGTCTTCACCCAATGCTGCACAGATTATTGTTAATCTAGCCTAAGGATCAAAAGAATGTATTCGGGAACCAGGCTGACCACCAACTAATAGGTCAGAGACTTGTTAACTATAGAATTATGGGCCAATTAATCCACTATGCTGAACCACAGTTGTTTAATTAAAATAAAAACTAACTATGACAACCTATCCTTTTTAAAACTACTGTTATCACTATGAGAAATCACCATTGTTAACCACATTAAACAATATGTAACTCAGACTACAACAATCAAGAAATAATGAATTTTTCATCTCTGCTTTTTTTTGTAAGATAGGCTCAAAATATTCTGAAAACTGGTAGTGATTTCTCATTAGGGTTCATTATGGAAACCAGATCACCTAAGTGTACAAACACATTAGGTTGCCTGCTCTGGGAAACAGTGACATGGACATTCCATAATCTAAGAAAAAGGTGCTACCCAAAACAAAAAGACTTTTGCATAAACATCGAATATAAGAAAGAAAATTGATTTTTACAACATCGTATGAACTTGACAACTAATTTCCAGCAAATAGTATTTTCCAGCAGGAAAGACAAGAATTTCAAATGACAACACTCCATGCAGGTCTAGGCTAAGATGTGGGATCCATATGAGATATTTAATTTTTTTTTCTCATCTTAATTATCAGGGAAGAGATTTTCTATCCACTGTTTCACCCCCAAATGTCTGTCACAGTGTGGGCTGAACTCAATGGATCTCCCACACGGATGGCAGAGATACAGGACTTGAATCTTCATGCTGCTTCCCTGGCTGCTCACAAGCAGGAAGGTGGTGCTGGCACTCAGACTCAGCACTCCTGCGTGGGATGCGGCTGTTCCAGGAGGCATCTTAGCCTCTGTGCCAAATATCAACCTCAGGATGATTTGTTTGTTATGTTGGCAAATAAACCTTCAGAATGCTTTTGAGTTGATTCTCAGTAATTTCTTTGTAGCATAAAATTAAAAAGAAGTTATCCAAATTATTGAGAAGAATTTGGGTTTCCTTCTTGTACTTTTCTCAGTTTGTGTATTTTAAGTTTCACCCATCAGCAACTTCATTTTATGACCATCTGCCTAGTTTGTTCTAGTCAATATCCATTTCAGTTACAGCATCTTTTTTGTATTCATACGAAATACAACCAGTATCAAGTTCCAAATTCTTATGTATTATTTGGTGGCTTTTAAATTTCCTATTAAGTTCCATCATTTGAGTTTTCAGTAAGCAGCAAATGATTAATTTGTGCAACGTTGATAGCACATTTTCAAATCGATAACAGCAACTAATGTTCTCACAAGAGTAAAGACAAACGGTAGAGGTAACAAAGAATTGTAAAACCCTATTATGCTTATTTTGTTTATGTAAAATAGATAAACACCCAAGCAGCTGACAGAGCCACCTGAGCCCCGGCATCCTCAGTCACAGAATTGTCCCTGGCAGGGTTAGCACCCAACCCTGCAATACCCTCCCGGCTAGCAGTCCCCATTACCAGGTCTGGTCTCCATGGTTCCTGCCTCTCGTCCTGATCTTCGGGAGCTGTTGTTCTGTTCCTTCATCCCCCTCGTTGGCTGCTGCAGGTGGTTTCCTGATATCCTCCTCTGGGAAGCGATCCCCGGGCTGTGATTTCACCCCACTCGCCATCCTCACATCAGATGACTTTCAAGAGACACTCGCCCTTAAAATGGAGAAAAGAACATTTATGGCGAGACTACCGGCGTTTCTCCCACCCTGGAGAGCCCAAGGCCAGCCCAGCAGATGAGCCAGAGGTCTCACCTGGATGTCCCAACTGAAATGCCAGGCCACACCCAGCATTCCCACAATCCAGCCTCACAATGACTGTTGCCAAGCAACTCCCTTAACGCATGCGCCCTCCTGCGCCTCTAGAGGGCGCGTGCGCAAGTCAAGCTGGTGGTCAGGAATAATGAGGGCTTGTTTGTAGGGCTCACCCACGTTTCACCTGAAAGCACAAGCTTTTTATTCTTCAGCAGGAAGCCACTATAGTGTCTGGATCTATGCCTAGGTCATGTCAGCTGAGCGGAGAGCTGCCACTTTGTGTTTCTCTAGGTCTAAGTGCTGGGATGGGCTGTGCAGGAGGCAGGGCTTATGGGCAAGTGAGGGCGGAACAGCATGCATCAGGGTTTTCCAGGCTGCATGTTGTTGCTTTTGTAAAGATTTGGTTTTTTTCTTTCTTTTTTGTTTTGTTTTGTTTTGTTTTGTTTTTTTATTTGAATGGCATAATTACAGGAAAGGAGAGAAAAAATGGCGATGGTTACATCAATCTCCCATCCAGGTCTTTCTTGTAGGTATTGGAGTCCAAGTACTCTGGCCATCTTTGGTTTCCTTCCCAAGCATACTAGCAGGGATCTGGACTGTAGCTTCCGGCAAGGGTCTTCCCAGCTTTGAGCAACAGTCTCTTCTAGAAAATGGGACTGATTTAATGCTCTTTTCCCAGGGTGGCAGGAAGGTGACTGGAGTAAGGTAAAGAACAGCTCCCTTATCCTACACTGCTCATGACCTCTACCGTCCCTTGGTGATCCAGGCTGCCCTTGTTGCTGGCAGGTCCTCACATGGTACATGTTAGGAGGCTGAGGAGGCTGGGAGAGAATCGCAGTGGTTGGCCTGAAGCCATAGTTGGCACTCCTCTGCCTTTGTTGGGATGGCAGGCACTGTTCATTGCCTCCAAAAGGGGCTCCTCCGTCTCTAAGTCTCACCTGCTGGGACAGCTGCAGGTTTAGGCTTTCCCAACCCTTGAAGGTGTGAGAGGTCTTCCTGCATCTATGCAGCCCAAACCACACTTGTACAGCTGTGCAGAGTGTGCTCATCTCCCTCACCTGAAAACCAGGCCTGCGGTGACACAGATCCTTGCTTGCATGATCACCCTGGCTATACAGCCAGCCAGGTATGTGACACTTCCATGGTTGTTCCATGGTGTGGTATCAGATCTGTGAGCCCAGATGAATTCAGTTTGCATTTTCTTTTAAACAGCTTACAGTTTGCACCTCTCTTTCATCATCATTTCATATCACAAAAGGTCACAATAGCAGGGCCAGGCCACATTGAAGTCAAGAGCTGAGACCTCCTTCCCGACCTGTCATGTAGATGTCAGAGCCCAGACACTTGAACCATCACATGCTACCTTCTTAAGTGAATTAGCATGGACCTGGATGAGAAGTGAAGTAGCTGGGGCTCAATTACAGCTCCGACATGGGATGCTAGCATCACAGTGAGGTGACATAACCCACCCACTCTGCCATCACACATCTTCTGAGATTCTTTGCCCGTGTAAATGGCTGCCCCTGCATGTGAGCTGCACTCACTCATTTGCCTCCTGTGAATAGGGGTGATGAGAATAGCGCTCAGAATTAGGGGAATTAAAAAAAACTGTGGCTTCCCTCTTGTTCTCACTCTTTGGTTGATTGGTTTTTGGGAAAGTTAAAAGTCCCATTAGCTCCTTCTGAGGAGCCCCACATGACAGGGTACTGCATCTCATCTCTGGCTGATGACTGCCAAAAGCTGGGACCCTTGGACCAAAGACCTGTGAGGAAAATGAGTCACACTGACTGCAATGTGAGTAGACTTGGAGGAAACTGTTCCCACAGTTGGAATGGTAGGTTTGGATGATCCTGTGAATGTGGGCTTCAGAGACACCTTGTGGCAGAAGGCTCAGCCACATTTCAATTTTTGACCCAAGGAAGCAGCTGTGCGAGAATACTACCATATTAAGTTTCTAGCCATTGTTTATTGTGGCTATTTTTAAAGTAAGTAAATGTTTAGCAGATGTAAACTATTCAATTTTGCCACCAAGTATCAGTAAACATAGTATTTGCTAGCATATTACTTTCAAGTTAAAATAACAAAAATAAACACCAATAACTATAATGCTTTTTTTTTAGATTTATTTATTTATTGGAAAGTCAGATATACAGAGAGGAGTAGAGACAGAGAGGAAGATCTTCCATCCGATGATTCACTACCCAAATGAGCACAACAGCCGATGCTATGCCAATCTGAAGCCAGGATCCAGGAACTTCTTCCGGGTACCCACATGGGTGTAAGTTCTTGAAATATTTGGTAGAACTCAGCAGTGAAGCCATCAGTCTTAAGATTTTCTTTATTGGGAGGGGTTTAATTACTGACAATCTCCATCCTGGTTATAGCTCCACTTAGGTTTTTTTCTTTTTTCTTTTTAATTGCAAAATAGATATACAGAGAGGAGGAGGGATAGAGAGGAAGATCTTCCCTCTGACGGTTTTCCTTTTTCATTTCTGATTTTAGTAATTTGTGTCTTCACTCCCTTTTTCATTAGATGGACTAGGAGTATATCTATTTTGTTAATTTTTTCAAAGGTCCAGCTCTTTAATTGATCTTACACATTTTTCTTTTTGTTTCTCTTTGGTGTGTTTCTTCATTTTTCACTCTTTCTGCTAATATTGGGTTTATTTTTCTGCTGCTTCCCTCCTCCTTCAGATTGTTCAATTTCCAAGTATTTGCATATTTCCTGGGGCTTTTCAACCTATTAGTCTCCAGTTTCATTCCATGATGGTGGGAGAAGATTCTTGGTATAAATTTGTATTTGAAAAAAGTTTGCGGAGGCTTGTTTTCTAGTCTGTAATGAGATCAATCCTGGAAAAGGTGCTGTGCATTCTATGTCTGTAGGAATAAATGTTCTGTAGTTATTAAGTCCATTTTTTCAGTTGTGTGGGTGAGTCCTGCTGTCTCCTTACTGAATTTGTCTCATTTGTGTCCACTGGATTTAGTGTGATGTTAAGGTTCCCAAGCAGTATTGTATTGGGAGTCTATATCTCTCTGTTTCACATAGCTGGGTGTGCTGGAATTGATTGCACAATATATTTATTACCATTATTTAGTTGTACGTTGGCTCTTCCAAGACGTTCACCTCATCCGAGAAATCCCTGAGTCCTTTGCAGTGGTGTAGACACATCCTGGATAACCCGACTCCTGAAATGGAAACAGTGAGGCGTTCCCTGTGCTTTAGACTGGTGCAAGGTAGAAATTCTCTTGATGACTTGTGACGATGAAGAAATTCCTGTGCTCCCAAATGTCACTGGCTTTGCTGAATGAATGTTTAAAGTTAGCATCTTGTCTTCAGTTTGGGGCAGTGAGTGGAAACAAGTTGGCAGTCCAGAGAACTGTCCTGTTCTGACTGCATTTTGTAGCTCGATCTACAGATCATTGTCATACTTGGAATGATCTGTGGTTAATATCAACAGATGAAAGATGTCCTTGCCATTTTAGCATTGCGTTTCTCAGTGTTTGATTTAAGTTTCTTTTGTGGTTTCACCGAGATGCTTCCCACTTTTTCCTTCTTTGGCTATGGTAGATCCCCTTTTTTTTCTATAGGTAACACATCTTTTAGCAAAATTGTACGGTTGGTCTATTAGGGGCAAATTTTTTAAGTATTGCATTGCTTTGTACGTGTTTTATTTCATGTCCAAACATGAATGAAATCTCTGCTGGGTATGTTATTCTGAGCTGACTGTTCTTCGTTTTTCTTTTCTTGTTTATTTATGTGTTTTTTTTTTCTTTTAGGATCTGAAATATGTCACTCCATTTTCTTCTGGTCAGTGGTGAGAAGTCAGCTGTGAGTCTGATTGGTGCTCCTGTATAGGCTGTGCAATATTTCTTGTATGAACGTCTGTGTATTTTTTTATGGCCAACTGACGAGTATTCAACTGTGACATCCCATGGTGGAAATCACTTTTGGTCATGTTTCTTGGGGATTTATGTCCTTCTTGTATTTAGGTTTCTGATTCTTTCCTTGTGTAAAGGAAGTTCCCAAATTTTTAATTGAATACATGTTTTAATTCAGATTCTACTTCCATGCATTTAGGGACTCTTAAGAACCAGATAGTTGGCCTTTTGATGGTTTCACATAGTTTCCGGATATTTTTCTTAACTTTGCTCAGCTCCTCTAACAGATTTCTTACTAGGCATTTTTGTCTGTATTTCCTTCTGGCTCTTAGGTTATTTATTCTGCCTCACTGATCCTGGCCTGTGTGAGGTGAGGACTTTAGCTGCTAGGGTATTGCGCTGGGCCATTAAGCACAATCTTGAGGGTGATTTATGTCCAAGAAAATACTTTGTAACAGGAAAACCACATATCCTCTTTCCACCGCCAAAGTGTCAGATTCATGCTGCTACTGGGAAGCTGCAAACCTCCACCTGCCTTAACCTCCATCACAACCAGATGCCCCTAGAACAAGTAAGGGAAAATTCCAGGAGAGAGCAGGCCATTGTGACTCCTACTACCATGGCAGTACTGGACCAAGGCCATGAGCCTGCTCTATGACAACTAGGGAATTTCCCAGGGCTACTTGGAGATAAGTGTTATGGCAGTCAAGATTCAAGATAAGAGGTCCACACCTGAGGAAATACACTCCAAAGTTCATACCACAGGGTGCTGGAGGTCACAGCACAAATCCAGGCATCACCTGTGCATGCCCTGTAGGAACTGTGACTGTTGCTGATGGTGCTATAACCTCTGGAATAGCTTGTACTTAACTAGGAGCTAAAGAACTTTGCCACTATTTCTGTTTCAAACTGGTTACTGTCACTTTACAATGACTAATGAAAGTGCCATTTATCTTGTGAGTTTTGGGGAAGGAACACACTGTATACCACAGCTCCAGGCCAATGCCAGTCAGTATTATATTCCTCAGAGTCCTTAGAACAAACTCTGAAGTATTGAGGGAAGAATCTACTTGCATATCATTTCCATAGGCTAACAAATGAAAATGAGGAGTTTTTAGGTGAATATTCTGTATTCACCACAAAGGCTTGGACAATGTCTCCTAAGGGTTAAGAATTGGGTTGTTGGTGCTAAAAGCCCCAGCATTATTCATGAAGAGATTCTATCCACATAATACAGTGTGAAGGCCACAGACCCAGTGTCACTCTTGCTTGCACCTCAGGAAAAAGGAAAAGAGCCTGTGTCCTATAGCATTAGAAACACAACAATACATATTTTCAAAAATCTGGTGTGACTGACATCCAACACTCTGGGGACCAAAAAGCATACTTTTCGGAGTTCATGAACATATCAGTAATATGCAATGTCCCCAAACTGCTGCAGACTAGACAATTTGCTGACATTGTTTAACACTGAAGAAATCATTGAGAAGTCACAATGCTCAACTGTAATTCAAATTAGCAACTCAAGTCAGATTCCAATCAGAAAACATATTTTATAAGTAAAAAATTATTTCAGATGTTCAATTGCAAATATAAGAACACAGAAACTAGAAGAAATAAGGTCGGAAGACATCTCTAAGAGAGCCCAGTAGTTCTCCTGAGATACATTTTGATCTATAAGGAATTCATAAAATTCCTGTAAAAATATTTAAAATAATGATCCTAAGGAAAATAAGATGAAACAGAATACAGACATTGAGAGAAAGAGAAGTGAGGAAAACAATAGATAACATGAATGAGAAATACAATAGAGAAAATAATCAGTAAAAAACACATTTTAGGGATGAAAACTGTAATCAATGAAATAAAAAATTCCACCGAAAACCACCAGAGCAGAAAAGATGAAGCAGAGGAAAAAATTACTTTGGGGAACAGTTCTATGGCATATTAATTTAAGCCACTCTCTGTAGTGTCTGCATTCCTTAACACTTGTCAAACTAGGTATGGTCCCAACACATGACCGTACACATTGCAGTGGGATAGGGTATATTCTGGGCTGGGCTAGACTGTAACCCTCACCAGCTAAAACTGGGGGTGGGCTGGCCCAGGCCAGGCTATAGTACCCAGTAACAAATGCCAAGTTGAGGTGGGCCATCCCAGACTGGGCCACAGAGCCCAACTAGTAGGAACTACAGAGGGAGGGGGTAAAGCTGGTAGGGGGAATGCAGAGGGCCTCCATATTGGAACATCTCTCCTACTGGAGAGCATGAGCTGGGATGAGGGCAGACCAGACTGAGCAGGGAGGGCTACAACATCTGTGGGTCCCATGTGAGCCAAATCAGGGAAGAGCAGGGTTTCATTGACTGTCCCTCTTAGTACAAACATAAAGCAGAATGGGTGAGGGTTGGTTGGGCTTTGCCACAGCATCAGATAGTAGATACTGGCATTGTTGGCTAGTATGTCAAGTTAAACTACAGAACCATGCGGAAAGTGCATGATCCGGGAGTGGGAAAAAGCAGGGAAATAATGGGCACCTCCTTCTTGGGTTACCACTTCCAATGGAGAGCATGAAAACTAGGACTTGGGGCAGACATGGCTGGACAGAACAGCACCCACCAGCATGTGTGTGGGCTGGATAGTGGGCTGGTTGGGTTGAACTAGGCTTCAAAGCCCATTGACATGTATGAGAGCTGAATGGGATGTGGGACAGACTGGACTAGTCTACTGCACCTACCAGCAAGCACAGGAACCAGGACAGGAGGCAGGTCTGGTGGGGGTTATTATGGGTCGCTCTACTAGGCTGCAGCTCCCACTAGTTTATGTGAAGATCAAATGTGTGCTGGGCAGAATCAGGCTGGACTGCAACACCCATTTGTTCCTGTGGAAGGCAGGGCTGGAAACTGAACCAACTCAGCAATTGCAACCACCAGCTGATTGGGGGCAAAGGTCTGTGCCAGACCCTGAACTGGAAGTACACACAAGAATCTGCTCTGGGATCACCTCAGACAAAGTTTCTTTGGGGATCTCCCCAATGGAACTGCTGGACTCAGAACCCTAACCATGAAGAGAAGTACAGTCTGTCATGGAGTGCAAGTGTCAGAACCAAGCCTTCTCAGAGCCTCAGATGGAGCAGTGGACAGCATATCCAAGTGCACGTGGAGGATAAGGCAGTTCATTGGAACCTGCAGAAGATAACTGGCACTACAACAGAGCACAGAACAAATCAATCAACTACCACAGCCATATGTTGGCAGTGAAAAACCTGGGCAAATGGAGACTCTAAAGTGGACTATGTCAGCCGGTGGATTCTGCAGCAACTTCATCATGCTTGGAATGGCTAGATTAGCAGCAATTCATAACTGGTGAACTATCAAAACCACTTGAGCAAGACCCTCGGAACATGCCCCACATCAGGGTCCTGGGATGGGTGGGAGACTGGGTGGAGCTTCTCCCTTTATCTCCCCCTTTGCCGCAGATACAGGGAAAAAATGTAGAAATAATAGTCTTACCCACTTTCCTGTAGCCCATGACCCTATGTGCCCTAATTAACTATGTAAAGATTGTCCAAAATAAAGAAAAAAATGAGAAAAAAACAAACAAACAAACCTGTCAGCCTGAGTCCTGGCTGCTCCACTTCCAATTCAACTGCCTGCTAATACACCCAGGGAAACAGCAGAGGATGGCTCAAGTATTTGGGCCCTTGTACCAACATGGGAGACCTAGAAGTTCTTGGTTCTTTACCACTTTCTGGCCTATCCCCAGACATTGAAACCATTTGGATAGTAAAAGAAAGGATGGAAGACCTCTTTTCCCCTCCCTCCATAACTCTGCCTTTCAAATAATAAAATAAAAATATATATTTAAAAAAAAACACAGAATTTCTACTATGGAAGAATGACTTTGAAAATAACTCAGACAAAAATAAAAAACTAAAAATAATGATGAAGACTTGCATGAGCAATACCCTTCAATAAATAATTATATTGGACAGGCAACTGCCTTTGTACTGGTGCAGGCAAGATCATTGAGGCATGGAGGTGTGGGCATGTAGGAGGCTTGTGCTATCAGGGACATGTTGGGGGTTTGGGGGTTCACACTCAAGCAGACAGAGTGAGTCTGGGAATTTCGCCACATGCTTGGTCCCAGATGGGGTGTGGGAAGAGGAGTGGAGAGCCCTGGTGTCATGGTGGAACAGGGTTGGGAAACTGAATGTGCTTAGATCTTGGGTGTGTGGAGGGGTAGGATCACAGACCAGCATGTGTGTCAGGAGCTTGGGACCTTAGTGGGCAGGCAGAGCTCTAGCCAGCAAGCCACCTCATCAGAATACTGGGCTTAGGAAGGCTGGGCTGGGGAACCTATGTGCTCCCAAGTAGAGGAATTATGGATTGCTCAGGGGAAGGGGTAAGGGAATGTATGGGAAGCGGGACCACTGAGGGGAGAGGAATGACTTCTGAGGGACTTTCATTGAGAGGCCGCTGTGCTTGCATGTAAACAAGGGTGCTGAGACCAATCAGTTTCAAAGGGACAATTGGAGAACCATCCTGGGTCAGACCAATGCACCCAACAATGTGGGAGAGCTGAGTTGGACTAGTTAGCATGGACCATCACTGTCTACTGCTCACCAATGCAAACTAAAGCTAGGGCTGGGGGCCTAACTGGCAGGTCTAGATCACAGTACCCACCAGTGAGTGTCATAATGGGACCAGTAATATTAGGCTAGACTAGGATACTAACAAGCATGCAAGAAAACCAGATTCTGGGGGCAGATTCTTTGGGGGGTATATAGATGATCATCCCTTTGGATCTGCCATACCAGCTGGTTTGCCCAAGAGCAGGGTAAAGAAAAGGGCTGAGCTAGGCATGACCATGGAACCCTCTAATACTCATGGTTACTGGGGTTGGGAACAGACTAGGCTGGTTCAGGCTGTAGCACCTGCAGCTGCACCCAAGAATAGGGTATAGACAGGCAGGGCCACAATGCACCAGCTCAAGCATAAGAGAGAGGGCGGATGACTATGCCAGGTGAGGGCCTAGAACGTGCTGGCACATGTGATATCTGGGTCTGGGAGTGAGACTGGTGGTGGTAACTTGGGAAACTCCCCTGGTGGGCCATCCTCCCAGTGAGAAGCATGTGATTCACAGGCTTGGATATTGGTCGGGCTGAGCAAGGCAGTGTCTAGTGTCTAGAGCATTGGCAAGTGTCTAGGTTGCTTGTTTGGGGGCTGGGGTGAGTGGGCCAGGCAGGGAAAACCAAAACCAGAAGTGGGATAAGTGTAGGACAGACTGGGCTAGGTCTCTGCACCCACTGAAAAAATGTGAGAGCTGTGTCTGAGTGTGTACCAGGCATGTCTATGCTGTAGCACGCAAGACCAAGAACCAGAATGGGTGTGGACCAGTCAGGGAAGCCACTGTTATTGCCAGGAAAGGAGGTGGACCAAGTCATCTTGTGCCAGGGACATACCAGTATGAGCAAAGTCTGCAACTAGGACAAACCTGATAGAGGAGATTGAGAAACTCTTCTGTCAGAACACAGTCCATGCAAGTAAATGTAAGAACAAAGGCTGGGAGCAATCCAGACAAGACCAAGTTATAACACCTGTGGACATACATGGAGACAGGCCAGGTTGAGCCAATTCATAGCATCTACTGGCAGATCTGAGAACCAGGACAGTATGCATGACAGGCTAGTTTGGGCTACAACACCAACCAGTTAACATTAGGGCCAGGACTAGGGTCTGTCCAGGATTCCCCAGCCAATGTACCTACCAGCATGAGCTGGAACAGGGGGAAGACTATCCTGAGCCAGGCAACACCCTAGAGCAAATGCTGAGGTGAGGCGGGCTATGCCATTCTGGATCACAACTCCCATCAGAACACAAAAGATCTGAGATGGTGGGAGGAGCTGAGCTTGTCAGGGACTGCAAGGACTCCCCTGCTAGGCCACTGCACTTGCTAGTAAGCATGAGAACTGAAACAGAGGCAGACCAGGTTAGGCAAGGCTACAGCACCTGTTGGCCTGCATGTGAATTGGGCTGGAGGAGAGCCAGGCTAGGCTAAGCAACTGTATCCACTGGTATGCTTGCATAAGACAGAGAAACTGCAGGCTGATTGGGCTTGCTGCATCATCAGCTGCCAGGGCTGGGACTGGGAGCAAGTCTTGTTAAGGTAGACTACAAAACCACCTGGAAAATGAAAGATCTGAGACATGGAGTGGACCTTGCAGGAAAACTATGGGCACTTCCCTGATGAGCTGAAGCTCCCACTGGTGAGCATGAGAACCAGGACTTGGGGATGGCCTGGCTAGAAATGGTATAGCACCTGCTGGAATGAGTGTGGGCTGTATAATGGGATAGGTTGGTCTGAGCTAGGCTCCAATACCCATTGATGCGTACAAGAGCAGAATGGGATGTGGAAAGGACCAGACCAGTCTGCTATACACACTGGCAAGCAGAGGAACCAGGGCAGCAGTGGTTGGAGGTGGGCCTGGTGGGTTTTTGGGAGTTGCTCCTATGGGACTGCAGTTCCCATGGTGTATATGATTGGCAAGTGTGTGGTGGGCAGGGTTGGACTGGGCTATAGCATACATTGTCTTGAGTAAGAGATGGGTCCAGAGACAGAAATGACCAAGCAATTGTAACTACCAGTGCATGCATAGGCTGATGAGGATGAGACATACTAAGCCAGACCCCATTCTGCCAAGCACCCACAAGGTTCTAGACTGTGACCATTCAGACAGAATCTCTTTAGCAACCACCCCTTTTCCCCCAACTGAACCACTGGACTCAAAACTCAAACCGTGGGGTGAACGGCTGGATCTTTGGTCCGACAAGAGCATGCATTTGTCAGAACTGGGCCTCTTCAGTTGCTAGGATACAGCAGTGAACAGCATATCCAGATGTCACAGAAGATGTGGCAGTTCACTGGGGCCTGCAGAGTACATCTACCACCATAGCAGAGAATGGAGGGCAAAACAAATTAGATAACTACCCAGCCAAGCACTGATAGCATATATCTGGATGTATGAAGATTCTAAGGTGGACTATGTCAGCCAGTGGACCTGGAAAGATTTCCATATCCTTGGAGCAATTAAATCAACAGCATTTCAGAACTATTGAAACCACTTAAGCAGAAACCTCAGCACATGCTCAACATTGTGGACCCCAGGATGATGTCAAGTGTCTGCTTTCCATCCATGTATACCGGATGCTAAGTATGGCTTCTTCCCTTCTCTCCCATCCCCACCTCACCCCAGATACAAGAAGAAAAGGAATATTGGAAACAATGTGCTCATTCACTGTTCCCTAATCCTCACCCCTTCCCTCCATAATCAGTAGTCCACACGAGCATGCATCTTTCTCAACTATTTAAGCATCATCAAAAATATCTTTTAAAGAAATAATTATAATGATATCTAAAGGAGAAGAGAAGAAAAAGCCTGAAATAATCATTAAAACTGCACAAGTTTGAAACATATATGGGCAAAATGAGAGGATCATAAAAGCTGTAAGAAAAATATGTAAAGTAACCTATAAGGGAGAATAAATTAGATTAACAAAGACTTCTCAAAATGAAACCTTACAAGCCAGGAAAGAATGAACAACATAGTCAAATCTTGAAAGAAAGAAAAACTTTCAAATATGATGATATCCAGTGAAGATATCCTTTAGAATGAAGAAGAAAAAAAGTATTTCCTGCACAGCTAATTTGGGACCAGACTAGCATTATGAGCATTTTGAAGAAAGCCTACATTAAAAGTAAACATCATGAAAAATGACTATCAAATTCACTAATAAAGCATACATAATCAGTAGATATTTAAAATGTTAGGAGTTAGTTCTAATCTATCAATATTAACCTTAAGTGCAAATGGATTATATTCCCAGTTAAAAGCTATAGGCTTGCTGACTAGACTTTTAAAAAGGAAAAAAATATATATTCTCCCTACAATAACTCACTTCAAAGACAAAGATACACGGATAATGAAAATAAAGGACCGGAAAAAGATACTTCAAGCGAATGGAAACCACAAATGAGAATCCCTGTACTCATACCACATGAAACAGATCTCAATCCAAATCTTACAGGAAAAGATATAAAGGACATTATATCTTGATAAAAAGAAATAATTTAACAAAACAGACCTAACAATTATAAATATATAAGACCTAACACGAGAACACCAGGGGCTGGCACTGTGACACAGTGTGTAAAGCCACCGCCAGGACTCAAACTAGGCACTGCTGAATGGTTGTGGCCACCCAAACAGCGCACTGAGTGCTCTACCAGACACTCACTCCGAGTCTGATTTTGATTTTTATAAATCAGTTCTCAGAATTATGTGCTTTTCAGTTCATTTCTAGTAATCTTTCACTGTAGAATTTCTTGAAATGTGTGCTTTCTTCTAGAACCTTTGCCATTTTGTATATTTTACACCTTTGTTTTTATGTTAAAGATCTACTTACTTATTTGGAATTCAGATGGTCAGAGAGAGAGGACTACCATCTGTTGATAAACTCCCCACATGACATGAAAGCCAGCACTCATCCAGGATAGAGCAGGAGTCACCTGAACCATCTAGGGCTGCTTTTCCCAGGTTCATTAGAAGGGAGCTGGACTGGAAGTGAAGTAGCCAGGACACGAACTGGTAACCACATGGGGTGCTGCCATCATAGGCAGCAGCTTGACCTGGTGGTACCTAGTGGGACACCACAACTACTGCCTACAACATTTTAATCTATTTCTTCAAAGCTTAGTTTTATGACACAAAAGTCTACCTAGTTTTCTCCAGTCAAGACAACTTCCTGTTACAATTTATCTTTCCTATTAATACTAAAGCGTAACAGATATGGCACAGCCAGCCAAAACTGGGACCCAGAGTCCCCAGTCACAGAACTTTCTGGCTTTTGGGTGCCAGGACCCCGGGAGAAGCCGTTTCCCCCACCCTTCAGTATGCAGGCAGGCTCACAGTTTCCTTTACCTGATCTGCGCTCTTGTCCTGGCTGCTGTTCTCTGCTTTCCTCCCCTGTGCTGGCTTCTGCGTGTGGCTTCCAGCGATCCCCACCTGGGATCCAATTCCCAGACTGTGATTTCATCCCATGTGACAGCCTCACTCTCAGTGGCGTTCAGTAGAATCTGGCCCTTCTTAAACACGAAGCAGATCCTTCGTGACTGACGCTACCTGCAGTTTTCCCAGTCTGGAGAACCCAAGGCCAGCCCTACAGATGAGCCGCAGGCCTGGTCTTTGACAGATCTCCCACCCCAAGTCATAATGGCCGTCACCAAGCAACGCCGTGAGACGCATGCGCACGTCAGGCCTCACCAGGGCCAGTCACAACAGAGGCGCTGGGAAGACTGGTGAGCAGAACCGTTGTGTCCTTGAGGAGCCCTGCTTCCTGAGCACTTGCCTTGTTTTCAGAAACAGAAGCATCTTGGTTAATTGTGGGGACCATTTGTGAAACAAAGATTCCTCTCAGAACTTGAGACTAAAGACCTTGTCTGGAGAAAACTCCCCTAAAGGTAAATCTCTTTTGCCTCATTTCCACCCCTTCTGCGGCTTTGAACAGCTGCAATGCCAGTCAACACGTATTATTTCTCTGAAGGGCCAAGTCCTACACCGCAGTTTATCCAATTCTTTTCCAAAATTGTCTCATTTTGTTTCTAAAACTTTCTTGATTTACTGATTGTACATAAAATCCTAATAATTAGCAGGGTGTTTGAAGAAAATCTTCACAAATAGATCACGATCTCTCATTTAACTTTTTCATTTAATATACTTCTACCTACTCTACTCAATATTACATGGGTGAAATAATTATATTTCTATATTCTAAATACGTTTTAAATTTTAATTTTTCTATCATTTTATTCCATCTGAAGATCAAAGCAGAAAGGATGTTTAAAAATAAATATTTTTAAAATATTCAGTTATTTTTATTGGAAAGTCAGATATACAGAGAGGAGGAGAGACAGAGAGGACGATCTTCCAACTGATGATTTGCCCCTCAACTGGCTGCAATGGCCAGAGCTCAGCCTATCCGAAGCCAGGAGCCTCTTCCAGGTCTCCCACGTGGGTGCAGGGTCCCACGGCTTTGGGCCGTCCTCAGCTGCTTTCCCAGTCTACCAGCAGGGAGCTGGAAGGGAAGCGGGGCTGCTGGGATTAGAACTGGCACCCATATGGGATCCTGTAGCATTTAAAATGAGGATTTTAGCTACTGACTACCGTGCTGGGCCCCCCAAAATGATAAATATTTGACTTCTGTTTCACTCTCCCATTACCTGAAAGAACCAACTAAATCCAGAGCTGGAAGCTGAATCCATATTTGTTACGACTAATTGGAACTGAACTGATCCTGCCTCCAACGCAGCACATGAGCAGAGAGCGCAGTAAAATCAGAAGTCAAACCTGTACACTGTGATATGTGACACCGACTTCTCAAGCAGCTTCACTATTGCTCCAACAGCATGACCGTCCTTTTTACAGTAGATTATGTACTTATTTATTTAATGAATAAGGCTGAGAAACAACAGGGGGGAAAAACAATCTATTCTTTATTTTGTATTTGATTTGATTAATGAACAAAAGTATGACCTGTGTTTTCAAGACCTAACTCATCTCCTTAGTGATTTTTGGTACTTTCTTCCTCATAAACAAAACCATTATTATTTTTTTTTATCTCCAGCGTAACATATATAACCAAATATATCCTTGGACAATTTTTTTTCACTTTAATAATGTCTTTGAAAAACATTTTTGCTCCAATGCCAGTATCATACTGAATGGAGAAAAGCTAGAACCCTTCCCACTGCGATCTGGAACAAGACAAGGGTGCCCGCTATCACCACTGCTATTCAACATAGTCCTAGAGGTACTTGCAGAGGCCATAAGACAAGAAAAAGAAATCAAAGGCATACGTATAGGAAACGAAGAAGTCAAGCTTTCACTATATGCAGATGACATAATCCTGTACATAGAAAAACCAGGAGACTCAATACAGAAACTGCTAGAACTTATACGAGAGTTTGGCAGAGTGGCGGGGTACAAAATTAACGAACGAAAATCAACAGCCATAGTGTACACAAATAACACCAAGATGGAAGAAGATCTAACCAACAGGATACCATTCAAAATAGCAGAGAGAAGTATGAAGTATTTGGGAATAAATTTAACCAAAAGCGTAGGAGACCTATTCGAAGAAAACTACAAACTATTTAAAAAGGAAATTGAACAAAACCTCAAAAGATGGAATAACATCCCGTGCTCCTGGATAGGCAAAATCAATATCATTAAAATGTCTATACTACCACAAGCAATATACATTTTCAACGCAATTCCAATCAAATTGCCCAAAACATTCTTCACGGAACTGGATACAATGATTCAAGAGTTCATCTGGAAACACAAAAAACCACGAATAGCTAGAACCATCCTGAAAAATAAGAAGTTAGCAGGGGGAATCACAATCCCGGACCTCTGGACATACTATAGAGCAGTGGTTATCAAAACAGCCTGGTACTGGCACAAAGACAGAAAGGAAGATCAATGGAATAGAATAGAAGCACCAAAAGGGAACCCACACAAATACAGCCAATTAATCTTTGACAAAAAGACCAATGACAACTCAAGCAAGTGGGAAGGCCTCTTTAGTAAATGTTGTTGGGACAACTGGCTGATAGCCTGTAGAAACAAAAAGATAGACCCACATCTATCACCATACACTAAGATCCAATCTACATGGATAAAAGACCTAAACCTACATCCAGAAACCTTCAAACTCTTGCAGGAAAATGTAGGAAATACCCTGCAAGACCTAGGAGTAGGTTCCGACTTTCTAAGAAGGACACCAAAAGCAATAGCAGTTGAGAACAGAATAAACAAATGGGACCTCATCAAACTAAGAAGCTTCTGTACAGCAAGGGAAACAATCAACAAAGTAAAAAAGCAACCCACAGAGTGGGAGAAGATCTTTGCACACAATATAGGCGATAGGGGGCTAATTTCCAGGATATACAAAGAACTTCAAAACAACCAAAAAACCAAAACAAACAAACCACTCAAGAAATGGGCACGGGAAATGGGCAAACATTTCACAAAGGAACAAGTCCAAATGGCAAACAAACATATGAAAAAATGTTCCAGCTCCCTAGCAATAAGGGAAATCCAAATTAAAACATCGATGAGGTACCACCTAACACCAGTAAGATTGGCCCACATAAACAAGAACACCAACGACGCTTGCTGGCGAGGATGCGGGGAAAAGGGAACCCTACTCCACTGCTGGTGGAGCTGCAAATTGGTACAGCCTTTATGGAAATCAGTCTGGAGAACACTCAAACAACTCAAAATCTGCATACCATATGACCCAGCAATAGCACTCCTAGGAATATATCCAAAACACCTGTTTTACGACAAACCAACATGCATCCCTATGTTCATTGCAGCACAATCAGTAATTGCGAAAACATGGAAGCAACCGAAATGCCCATCAGCAGAAGATTGGATAAGAAAGCTTTGGTTCATCTACTCCATGGAATACTACTCAGCTATTAAAAAAAACAAAATGCAGTTCTTTGTGGCTAAATGGGCACAACTGGAAACTATAATGCTAAGGGAAATGAGGGAATCCCAAAAGATTAGATACCACATGTTTGCCTTGATTTAACCTGTAATTTTTTGTTTGGTTGTTGGTTATTTTTTGAACCTGTCATTGATACTGTCTCAACCCAGATGTTTCGAAGAATGGAACTTGCATTATTTTTAACATATTGTCTACCCATTACTATGTCAATTAATTCCATAATGTTGTATATTGATACTGAGGCCTTGTTGGGGCTTTTAACTGACTGGATCTTTACTCTGTTAGACCTATCTTCAGACCATAGAAGGTCTCCCCAAGAGGCCACTGAACTTATCTGGACAATAAGACGCTGAACTTTATGCTAGGCATGTGTTTGCAAGCAATGAATCTCAACTGAACTTGAACTATGGTTATGCAACAAGGTGGAGGAATCCACCATGGGGGGAGGGGTATGGGAGGGGTGGGGGGCATCCCCAGCGCCTATAAAACTGTACTACATAATACAATGTAAGCAACAATAAAAAAAAAAAAAAGAAAAACATTTTTGCTGCTTTTGCTGATTGCAAATACTTTAAAGGGTAGAGAATATATTTTCCCTATCTTTGTATCCTGAGACTTTAATAATAAATATTCTGTTATACTAACTTGAGAGCTAATTTCTAAGGAAACTATAATTGAAAACCCTTCAGTGAACAAATCATTATTTTGCTTCAGGAACTGTAAATTAGATGATTTTCTTATCTCATTGAATTTTCACTACTGTTCTGTGAGGTATTTTGTTCTTTCTCCCAGATTGGTCTTGGAAACAAAGAGATTTAGAAAAAAAATAAAAATATTGAACTTAAATTGCCTAGAGTCACACTACTTGTCAGTAACAGAACTAAAATGTTCATATTTTAGGTCTGTCTAATGTTTAAGTACAAATTCCTTGCTTTTTATTTTTGTCCTTGTATATGTTGAAGTTTTTCAAAAGTGATCACCTACCCATTCCCTATGTATGGTTTAAGTACATGTTCACAAGTGTGGAGTTAAAATGAACCCAACTGAATAAGTAAACAAGGTAAGTCTATAGGAGTCAATTATTTGCTCTAGTTTAAGTGTTAGCATTAGGAAGAACATAGTTATTTAGAATAGAGTGTAACATTTTAAAGTACATTTATTGATGAAGAATTCATGGAAATGTTGTTTAGGTTTTGAATTTTATATGCAAATTTAAATGAAATTTTTACTATATGCCTATCTATAAAGCAGCTAGTGACAGTACCTTAATACTTTGCTTTATTTATGAGAGTAACAATCATATTATAGGACATTTGAAAACAAAAAAGAACTAATTGTAATCTCTTTACCTATATTCATTTAAGGTACATTTTGTTCTTTCCTAATCAACTTTCAAATGCAAAGTTTGTTGTCCTGATTTAATGGCACAGCATTACTTAGCCTTTCCACATGTTACATGGAAACTATAAATTATTGTTTTAATGCCTATATAGTTCACCTGCTTGTGACACTGCACTGTAATATAATTTGATAGAGAAGGGGGAAAAGAGAAAAAGAAGTTATGCATTACATTATTTTGCTTTACTTTAAAAGCAATAAATTTGACTTTATTTTTATTGATATGCAAACCAATGAGCAGAGAAGCTAAGTAACTTGTTCAAAGTTATGCATGTAGTAAATTATACAGCTAGTAAAATAGTCAAAATCTGAGAGGCTTCGGAGGACATGTGTTTCCCATCGTATGTTGCATTGGCTCTATATGTCATCTCTTGGATGTTTGTAAAACCCCCAAGTGTCCCAATCACACAAATATCCAGTTATGCTAAAAGTGATTAGATGCTTGGTAATTGACAGCTTTAAGCAAAGGATGAGGGAAATAAAAAAGATAATGATTAGAATGAAAATTTCAATTGCTTAAATACTATGTTTTAAATACATTTATGTCTTATTTCATATGCAGATTTATAGAGAGAAAAGACAGAAAGAAAAGGTCTTCCATCCCATGGTTCACTCCCCAAATGGCCACAACAGCCTGAGTTGAGCCAGGCAAAACCAGAAGCCTCTTCTAGGTCTCCCACGTAGACGCACTCCCTGTGTCCTGATCTTTCTTCACAAGGTCATTACACCTCGGGTCCAGGGCTCCTCAGAGGGATCAAACCCCTAGCCATCAAGGACACTACACATGACAAAGTTATCCACCAGAATTGGAGAAATAAACTTTTTCCACACAGGCAAAAGCCAAATGAAGTCATCCCCACTATATGAACACTCCCTCTTTAAAGGTATACTAACTATTTGCTATACTATACTATACCTATTTAAAGGTATACTACATTAGAAGTAAAAACCAAAATAAAACAACAATACAGTGAGTTCACTGCCACTTGTGAACATCATCTCACACTGGAGTGACACTTCAAGTCCTGATAACTCTGACTCCAAATATACATTAAATGTTTAATTGAGGAAAGCATTCTTATTTCTTTAGAGAATATTTTACATTTGCCTAGCATATGAAAACTAAGCTTTCCTAAAAACCTGTAAAAATTTTAAATAAATCTAGCTTTTACATAAATGTTCATTACATGCCTGTGGAACATAATACATGTTTGATATTAAATACAACTCTTCACAGATTAATGTAAAATATTACTACTAATAATAATGTTGGTTTTGAAACTTATCAGGTGATTATCTGGGTAAAATCTCAGTTACAAATTAGAATGTGGAATTATTGATGTTGAGATTTACATGGATATCTTGTACTCAAACCAGTGCTACCGAATCACACCCTGATCCTAGACTTATCTTCTTTTTGTAACTTTAATGTGCTCAAATTCAATAGCTGTTTCTATTCATTTTAAATTCTACAATGGCAAGAATGCTCAAATTATTCATGTCAGGGTCTGTGTCTGGCATGTAAAAGGGTTATAGTGTATTAGTAAATAAAGTCAAGCCATTTTAACTATATAAATCTCACTTAAAATTTAATAAATGCAATTGAATATTATGGGGTAATTTTAAAATGTAAAATACATCATTGTATATTCTAGGAGACTTTAAAAGACATGTATTCAAAACAAATCCAGTTATCACACTAAAATGTCACTCTTATTTTTAAGATACTAGTTTATTTCTTTTTTTTTTAATATTATTATTCAAAAGAGACAGAAAAAGATTTCTCACTTACTGACTTGTTCCCTAAATATTTGATGTAATCAGGGTGGCAGGAATCTACTTACTTAAGCTATTTCTCTTGGTGACCAAATTCCTAGGGAGTTTTATTTAGTAGTGGATCTAGAACTCCATCCCACCCTCTGGGGCTGACATGGAGGTGTAGCAAGCTAGTCCTCCTCCTGTGGCACCACATCCCATGTGGGCAATGCATTGTGTCCTAGCTGCTTCACTTCCAGTGAATTCTCTGATCATGACCTTGGAAAATAGTGGAGGATAGATGTGGGCCCCATACCCATATGGCAGAAGCTTCTGGCTCCCAGCTTTGAAACAACTGAGGCCTTCTTTCTGCCGATTCACTCATCAAATGGCTGCAAAGCTTAGGACTGGACTAGTTCAAAGCCAGGATCCAGGAGCGTCTTTCAAGTCTCCCATGTGGTGCAGGGTCCTAAGGACTTCAGACAACTTCTGCTGCCTTCCCAGCCATATAAGTAGGAAGCTGGATCAGAACTGGAGCAGCCAGAACTTGTACAGGAGTCCATATGAGATGTCAGTATTGCATGTGGCAGCTTTACCTGCTACACCATAACACTGACCCCTCAGACTTTCACTATTTCAGAAACAATCATCCTATTTCTTTCAGCTGGTTAATGAGTACTACGCAACAATAGTGATCGTCCCAGTCACAGAGGTCCCAGACACACAGATATCTTTCCATTCAATAAAGGCTCTATCAAAAAATCCTTTATTAAAAACAAGAAAAGAAATATCACAAAAAGTGACAGTTTGTGCAGGACAGAAAAAAAATACTGCCAAGCACATATATATGATTCATAAAGACAAACTAGGTTTATCTTGTTTTTTAGTGCTTGCTCTGAATAGAAATTAAAAAAAAAAAAACTGCTTTTGTGATCTCATGCAAGCATCATAGACTTTGATAAAGTCTTCAGAGCTTGAAGAGGTGAGAAAAGCAAGCCTGTATTCTATGTATTCCAAGACGTGCTTGCTTTATATAATGCCATTGAGTACAAAGTGGCAACAGGTACAGTTAGGGTGATGTAACATAGATCCCAGGGTGGACACAAAGTCAAGACCCAAGTGCACTTACAGAGGGATGTTCCCAATCTCAGAAATCTCTCACTTAGTGTGCATATGGATGTAGTGAAGACACCACAACATCCATTGTGTACTATGTAATGGGAACAGGCCCACACAATGTTGTCCTAAAAGCCACTATGACACCAATCACAACGGAATGTAACAGCCACATGAAACATTTTGGGGCTGGGGTTGTTAACACAGCTCAGGCTGTGATTGCATCAATGGTCTCCCAGGAGCATCTCACAAAGTGAATGAGGACAGGAATTCTGGTTACCCCCATGGCACACAGAGCTGTTAACTGACAATTCCTGCTAATTATATATGGGAAGAGTGTATTCTGTTCTTTACACACTAAGACCAAATTATAGCTTTTTCAATAGCTTCAGTCACACTGGATAGTGCCATGCTGTAGTAGGCCAACGACCTAAGACCAACATCATCCATTCCATCAAAATACTACCTTCCTGGGGCTGACATGGAGGTGTAGCAAGCTAGTCCTCCTCCTGTGGCACCACATCCCATGTGGGCAATGCATTGTGCCCTAGCTGCTTCACTTCCAATGCAGCTCTCTGATTATGGCCTTGGAAAATAGTGGAGGATAGATGTGGGCCCCATACCCATATGGCAGAAATTCCTTGCTCCCAGCTTTGGACCAGCTGAACCCTGGCAATCATGGCCATTTGGGGAATAAACCAGCAGATGAACACCTCTCTTCTGTCTATATTCTCTATAAATTTTCCTTTCAAATAAAAATAAATAAATCTTAAAAAATAAATCTCATTTTCCTATCTGATAATTTTTCAATATTTTCTCCATTGAGTGTTCTGAAGACATCTCCTTCAATTCTAAGCCAATTTTCTAAGATCCCAAGTTTTTGTCTTTTTGGTGCATTCCTTGCTGAATTCTAGCAGCCACAGAATCTTTGTGAAGAAATTCTCCACAATGGGAGTGGATTTGCTCAGAGTTGGGTAGAAAAGCCTGGACTGCCACATATGGAGACACACAAGTCTTGCATCCATCATGATGGTTCAGCTGACCACACAGATCAGAAATGTTAAGTCCTCGATCCTCCTACAATCCCAGGCCATTGTTTCTTGACTTGACTGATTGGAAGCGAGAAGGGTAGCTTATGTCACTTAGTCAAAGTAGAGCTTTCTGCATCTTTTAGTTTTATTTATTTTTTTAATTTTTGAAAAGATTCATTTACTTATTTTAAAAGCAGAGTTAAAGAGAAAGAGAAGGAGGAGCAGAAGGGAAGATTTCCTTGTGTTGCTTATTTTCCAAATGGTTGCAACAGTCAGGGCTATACCAAGCTGAAACCAGGAGCCTGAGGCTTCTTGTAGGTCTGCCATGTGGACACAGTGGTCCACGCATGTGGACTATGTTTTGATGATTTCCGCAGTGCAATAGCATGGAGCTGGATAAAAACTGGATCAGTAAGGACTCGAATTGCCACCCATATAGGATGCTGGCACTGTTGCAGTGGCTTAACTCATTATGCGACATACCACCTCCCTTTTTAAAAAGATTTACTTACCTATTTATTTATTTATACTTGAAAGACATATTTTTATAGAGAGAGAAGGGAAGAAAGAGGAGGATTTCCATCTGCTAGTTTACTCCCAAAATGGTTGCAATGGCTGGAGGCAAGCCGAAGCCAGGAGCTGGGAGCCGTTTCAGGACTCCCATGTAGGTACCAGGGACCCAAGGACTTTAGCCACAGCTTCAGTGGCATCAGGAATTCTGAGATTTACAGAAGGCTAAATCTCTGAGCCCCACTACTTCCATTATGGACCTTCATTGTGACAGATGCCCAGATATCAGTGTTGAACCTTCTGAAGAGACCTTAGATTATCATGAAGAATTAGACCTGATATTCTGCTTTTACTTATTTGTGGTTTAGGCAGATGAGAATCTTTTGAAATCCTGCCAAGGAAACTTACATTGCTGGTAACCACCATCAGTCTTCATTGTTTTTCTCCAGTAGATGTACTTGTGAAATCTCCTTTATCTTGTGGCTTCTCTTTCTACTACTCCTCACATCTCTGAGATATCGCATCCCTAGCCCATTCTCATAGTTGTGCCCTATTGAATTAATCATTGGAGAAAATACTTATTGTTGTACCACCACATGTTAAGGGTGTTTGCTATTGCATTTACTGTAGATGGCCAGTAAAGAATCCAGATTAAAAATTCTGCTTTACATCATCTTTCGGGCCTTTGGCTATGATCAAGTATAAATTCTCATTTATAGTTCCCTTTCTTGAAGCACTTCTAGCACCAATGATTGTTTGTGAGGTTTTCTAAAAAAAAAAAAAAGGACTCAAAACAGCAACTTGTACACAGGAAATTTATTGGAGAGTGATGTTAGGAACTATACTTCTGGTGCACAGAGTAAAATAAGAACTTTGCAAGAGAAATCGAATTGTTTTGGATGTGCGGGGAACATGTCAGTAAAGCCCAGAGGATCTATGGGAGCTGGCAGGGCTCCTCAGACTTTTCCTGAGTGAGGAAGAACCCTATGTCTCACAATAACCAAGGAAAAGGCACTACATTATGGAAGTTAAATTTCTTAGTTGAGTGTTGGCAACGCCTGCGTCACCGTGTACCCTGAGCCAAGTGGAGGAACTAGGCTTATGAGACAGACAAAACAGACAATACACAGTGGATCATTCTTGTGAAGAGAATGCCAGTTTATTCAAAGTCAAGCTGCATCTTTATAGTCTGCTTGGCCCCTCCCAGCACTTTCCCAATGCTCAAGCAACACCTAAGCTCCCCCAAGGGCATGTAAAAAGGGGAAGCAGGAAGGAGGGAACTTGCAGTCAAGCCAGGGGCTAAATGTATCAGGCCAAGATTGCCCATCCTGTTATACCTTGAAAAACAAGCAAGGCTGTGGAGTTAACCCTTGGGAGACCAGGGCCTACAGTTGAGGTCAGTTCCTGGGGAGATTCTCAACTATGAGGCTCAGCAGGGAACATTTAGAGCTGATGAATACACCAGTTATGAAGAGGGATGTGAGTGAAACTCAAAGAATTCACCATCTGAATTCTGACAGTATGTGTTACTTGTTTGCCTGTTTGTTTTCATAAGGAGGACCTATTGATTAATATTCCGCTTATACTTTTGCTGCTCTAATATAAAATACAACATGAGCTATGAGAGCATATGAAAGAAATTACTTAAACTGGTGTTGAAAGAAAAATAAAAGAAGAATCAAGAGGAGCAAATGTGAAGCCACATCTTGAAAGATGTGTTTATAACATAGGCAAGAATATGGTACAGTTCATAAGATGCATAAATAAAAATACATGGTGATTTCAGAGAAACTCTAAGAACAAAACTGGACAGAAGATATATGTCAACTGAACATTATGCAGGGATTTTAGCATAGTAAGGTCACTGGCTGATAACTAGGAAGACCAGATGGATATTAAGACTCAAGGCTGGATTGATTCCCCACTAAAGGCGAAGAAGCTTCATGGTGAGGGAGGATGGGGAGAGGTTCCAGCAGCTTATAATCCCAAGGAACTATAAGACAGGGTGTTCCCTCAACAGATACCACTCCTCACGCAGTTCCAGGTTATGAGCACAACAAGCTCAGTCAGCAGCAGCCAGGCCAGGATCTTCCAGTAATTGTTTCTGGCTCCGGCAAGTAGTTTCTCAAAGGATTGTTCACTACACATCCTATGAACCATACCATATTCTTGCCTATTTTGTAAACATATCTTTCAAAATGTGGCTTGATTAGTAAAGTGAATACATTTCAGTAGCACACCAGTGGGTTTCATCGTTGGCACTCCATTTCCTGTAGAGTGAACACCATGACAAAACACTGTACTTGACAAGAGAGAGGAGTGGGGAAGAAAAAAGAGAAGGGGGCATCTAAGGGATAGTCACTGTCAACATGAATTGACATTAAAACAATAGAAGAATTTTGACAATTTTAAATTTCCCACATGTTAAATATAAAAACTGCACAGTTGGTGCTGTAGTGTAGTCACAGCTTTTAGAAAAGCCAGGACTTTCAATTTTGGCATCTGAAAGGGATGCCAGCTTGAATCTGCGCTGTTCTACTTTTTATCCAACTTCTTATTAATGCATCTTGGGTTCCTGCACCCACATGGGAGATCTGGAAGTAGCTCCTGGCTCTGGTTTGAGTTTGGCCCAGCTCTGGCCATTGTGACCATCTGGGGAGTGAACCAATGAATGAAAGATCTCTCTCTCTCTCTTTTTCTCTCTAAGTCTGCCTATCAATAAATAAATAAATCTTTTTTTAAAAAAATACACATGACAACATAAAAATTATGCATTGTCTTTCTCAATGATTATTTCCATTAAGAATCTTAATGGAGAAATGATTTTAATGTTCTACACTGTGGCTATCATCCACACTTTCAGGATGATGCATTTATTTAAGACAACAGATTTTATACCCCAAATAAGAAATCAGATGTCACACAAAGGCTTTCATTAATTCTTACCTTATGTGAACCTAGCAGAGAAGACACATTCCAGGAAATAGGAGAAGACAGAGCAACAGCAGAGAGGTACCTGGAGACTGATAGACTCAGGAAAGGAGTGGACACAATGGTGTGGTGTTGCAGTGGTGATACCCTAGCAGCATTCAGTGAATGTCAATCCGAATTGCACTGACAGCTGGAACTCCACTAGCAACAAGGTGGGAAGGGACGTCCACCGGGAACTCAGACAGTGAACCCAAAGAACTGCCCATCCCGCTGATCAGTTTGATTTTACCAGGAGCAGAGACAGAGCAGCAGGTCCCAGACAAGCAGTGAAGGAACAGGGTGGATTTCACAACCCAGTTCACCCCCTAGAGCCATATCAGGAGCCATTTTGTTTAAGGAGGCAAGGGCAAGGAGGACAGTACTGAACATGCACATGCAATGAGTTGGGAGTAAACTCATTTCTGGCTCAGTGAACTACAACAAGGTGGCATCTTACAGGTTCCACCCAAGATAGGTCCAGGTAGCCCTCACACCTAACGGCCAGCAGATCAGCAACTCTAGTAGTGGCACATCAGGTACCATTTCTTACAGTATGGCAAAGGATTTAAGACTGCAAGGGACAATAGTGAGCTGTACATCTGCTGAGCTCGGCGAGAACTCACTGAGTTCAGTGTGTTGCACTGGTCCCAAAGGAAAATAATACTGATTGCAGCATTGTACCAGTCAAAATAGGTCCGTGTGACCCTCACACCTAACAGCCAGCAGGTTCCAGCAAAATCAACACCATTAACAACCTCTCTATATAGGACACCTGGTGTCTACCTAATCCTGGGGCTGCATCCGGAAGTGGGAGAAAGGTTGTACAGATAATGCTGCAACCTCATCACAGTATCACAGCAGGTGGAGAGTGGTGAGCCAGGAATTGGAGTTAAGGAGATCATGGTGGAAATCTAACATAAGAATCCATACCTGGAATTCACTGGAGGGAGTGGCACGAGTGACTGCAAACAAATAGCCGTGTACCAATTGCAATAAGTAAAATCAGACTGTAAACCTGTGCGTGACAAAACTTAGAAACCTGCCCCACGGAGAAGAATATTCTTATGTTAGTAAAACTAACAAATGTACAAGAGAAGACATTAACACAGCATCCTTGTATGCTTTGGTCTGTTATTTACAACTCAAGGAAAGCGTAAGAAGAGACCGTATTGAGGCCAGGGACACTCTTGCTATTTTTAACCAGAGGGAGGCCCAAAGGAGAGATAGCACTGTGAAGTTTGGTCTGCCACAGACCAAAAAGGAGTTCCTGGCTTGTGAATTGCTCCCTTGTCCACTGAAGCACTCAGCTCCTCCACCCAGGCATACCAGCAGAGAGTATGGGAGTCAGGCATACTAGCAGAGAGCTGAGTCAGAAGTAGAGCAGCAGCTGGGATTTGAACCCATGCCAAATTAGATGCTGGCAGAGCAGGTGGTGGTTTATTCACCAGGCCACAGTGCTGACCCTACTATTTTTTTTTTTTAAATGAGCAAAACTACAAGTGCGTCTTAAAAGAAGCAATTTCTTTTCAAATGATTCTTTGTTAGTCATTCTAAGACAAAGATTGGTTTTTCACTTTATCTTCTACAATATGCCTTATGTTTGTATTCTTGTTTTTAAAAAACACTTTGTTTTTTAAATTTTTTCCATCTACTTTAAAGGTATAGCAAGACAGAATGGTTCAGGGTTTCAAATTACCATAGCTACTAAGGTTGAACAAAGTCACTCCCAGGAGCAAACAAAAGCCTGGAACTCCATCTGTGTCTTCCATATGAGTGGCAGAAGCCTTATTAAGCTTTCATCTTCTGCTTCTCAGGATGTATTAGCAAGCAAAGTAGATTGGAAATGGAAGCATGCATGCCAATATCAAAGTGGCATCCTGAATGGTGGCTTTCCTCATTATGGCAGTCACTTATAACCTATATTGTGGCGACATACTATTGTGTCTTTTGGTTTAGATAAATTAATGGACCTTTCTTTGAAGGAGTTAACTAATACTTTCCAAAGGGTTTTAGCATCCATAAAACCTTTTTTTTTGAAAATAATAACTCAAAAACCATCTTCAAGAATGGACATTTGGTATAGTGGTCATGACATCACTTGAGATTTTGCAATCCATATCAGGTTCGAATCCTGGATCTCCTCCAATTCCAGTTTCCTGCTTAGTGTGTACCATGAATGACAGATTGTGGTCAAGCACTTGAATTTCTGCTACTCATATGAAGTAGCTGGATCAAGTTCCATTTGCAGACTGAAACAGCAGGTGGAAGATTTGTCCTTTCACTTCTGTTCAAATAAAAATAACTTGCAAACTTGGTATATTTATATCATGCACTAAAAATAACTTTTTGTTTTTTCTTTTGCTTTTATTATCAGAAAGCTCATTCTAATCCTGATTATGCATTATATTATTATTAGTGGTATAACTTTGTCTCTCACTGATACTGTTTATAGTTTAATACCTTTGCATAAACTTATTGTACTTTAATTATGTATAAACTTTATCATTAAGAGAAAAATTATAATTGCTGAGATTGTGGAGTGGAGGATCCAGCGTTGCTTGGGATTAATGGCCTGGATCTTTAGACTCACTTGCAAGAACATGTCCTACTTAGTGAAAAAGGAGGAGCAATGGACACAGGCTCTATTGCAAAATAAAAATATGGCAAGTCATTTGGCGCTATAGCAGAACAGAACAAATTGGACAACCACCCCCAAACAAATGATGACAGCAAAACAATATGAGTGAATAGAGTCAATGGACATTGGGAGGGTGACATCATCCTTGGATTGGTAAAATCAGCATCATTTCAGAACTATCAAAACCACTTGGGCAGAACCCTCGGAATATGTACATGAGACTTAGTTTTTCCTCATCCCTGGGTACTGGAATGTGTGGAAAGGTGCCAGTGCTTTCCCCCTTTGGCTCTCCCCTTCCCCCAGAAATAATAACAAGAAATAACAGATTTGGGAGCAATGATTTCACCCAATTTTCCCTAAACCTTCCCATCATAAGCAACCATGTTATCATTATGAAAAATACTATTAAAAAAGATTTATTTATTTTCATTGGAAAGGATGATTTAGAGAAAGGAGGAGAGACAGAAAGATCTTCTGTCTGCTGGCTCACTCCCCAAGTGGCCACAATGGCCAGAGCTGACAATCAGAAGCCAGGAGTCAGGAGTATCTTCAGGGTCTCCCACATAGGCACAGGGTCCCAAGCAAGGCTTTCAACCATCTTCCACTGCTCTCCCAGGTCATAAGCAGGGATCTGGATGAGAAATGAAACAGCTGAGACACGAACCAGGGCCCATATGGGACCCTTGCACTTGAAGCAGAAGATTAGTCAACTGAGTATTTGTACTGGGCCTAACATTTTTATTTTTATTTTTATTGTGGACTCTTTCCTATTTTAAATTTTGTCTATGCTGCCTTGAAACTTTATCCAGAAACTTAAGTCCCAGGCTATAAATTGTGTCTTAAATTAATGCTTTAGGGCCTGGTGCGGTGGCGCAAGTGGTTAGAGGTCCTCACCTAGCACGCCCGGGATCCCATATGGGAGCCGGTTCTAATCCCGGCAGCCCCGCTTCCCTTCCAGCTCCCTGCCTGTGGCCTGGGAAAGCAGTCGAGGACGGCCCAAAGCTTTGGGAACCTGCACCTGCGTGGGAGACCCGGAAGAGGCTCCTGGCTTCGGATCGGCATAGCATCGACCGTTGCGCTCACTTGGGGAGTGAATCATCGGATGGAAGATCTTCCTCTCTGTCTCTCCTCTCTGTATATCCGCCTTTCCAATGAAAAAATAATAAAAATAAATCTTTAAAAAAAAAAAAATTAATGCTTTAATTTCTTCGCAGGACTCTTAGAATCACAATTTTGATGATATGGTTATATTATATTAAAATATTTTAAAATGACATAAAAAATTGATTAATCAATGGTGTTTGAGACAATTATTAGACCGAAGAATAAGAAATACTTTCTATCCTTCCACTTTGCCAATTGTGTGGGTGTAGCTCTCTTCATTCTCACAGATGGCAACAGCAACTGCAAAGCAAAAAAGAAAAAGAAACTTGTTTTTACCCTTGCCAGGGACAAAATAAGGTCCAATCAGTTGTTTTTTTCCTGCTTAGAGTTGGAGCTCATCTGATCACTTCCATCCTAATTACTGATTTGTTAAGATGAACTAACATTTACTTAGGATTACCTACCTTACTTGAGCACAAGACTTCAGATCTTTTGGACAAAATCTATCAAAAAGATGAGCAGGATCAGTATTCAGTAGGTAAAGCGGCACCATCAAGAGATTCTTTCAGGATAACCACTCTAGTTTTTTCATTGCCATAAACCCCTTTGCATGAATTTTATCTCTTTTTATTGTCCAGCCACATAAAATGAGAAATACAAATATGTTTCTTCTGATCACAATAGTGTTTAACAATAAGAAGAGCCATCTGCTTTTATTAATAATTCTGAGTATAATTTTCATAATTTTATACTCCATATTAATTTCCAGATGTAAAATAAATTATGTCTATATCTCATTCATTTCACTTAGCATAATAATCATTAGTTCCATCCATTTTTTTTGGCTGTCATTTCATATTTTAAGGCTGAATAATATTTTAACATATTTGCATGCATTATCTGTACCAAATCACTTGGTGGTCATCTGGGCTAATTTCGTTTTCTTGATATTGTTATAACATGGGCATGTAAATGGCTTTTTCATAAAATGAATTCACTTCCTTTGATATGTTACAAAAGTAGGAGAGCTGGTTCAAGAGAGCCCTTTACTTTTTGAGGAATTTCTATACTGTTTTACATAAAGGCAATAATTTGCATTCCCAACAACAACAAATTAGGGTATTCTTTTCTGCACAACTTCGCTGATCTGTATGTTTTTATTTGTGGGAAATGATCATTTTAACTCATGAGGTTATAGCTCAATGTAGTTTTTATTTGTATTTCCCCAATAGCTAGCAATTCTAGTATTTTTCATGCCTATTGGCCACTTACATTCCTCCTTTGAAAAATAATTTCATCTTGCACATTTTTCAATTGAAATGTTGTTTTGTTGCTGTTATTTCTTCAGCTCCTTATATATGCATGATATTAACTATTTATCAGGTACACAGTTTACAAATACTTTCACTCATTCTTTCAGTTTCTGTTCGTGTTATTAGCTTGCTCCATCAATCCCTTACTATGTAGATGCTGCTTAGCTTGATATCAAGCCAATTCAAGTGCTTGTGCTTTTGGAGTGTGTGCACCAAAGTCTGTGTATGTCTGTGTCTTCCCCTGTTTTCCACTAGGAATTTGACAGTTGCAATTATTTGGTCCATTATGATTTTTTGTTTTTTATATATGACATAATGCAGTGATCTTGTCACAAACTTCTGTATGCAGAAACACAATTTTCTCAACATCAATTGTTAGACTGTCCCTTCTCCAGGAAAAGGTTTTAGCACATTTGTGAAAGATTAGTTGGTTCTTCATGCATGAATTTATTTCTTGGGTTTCTATTTTATCAGATAGGTCTACATATTGATTTTTATGACAATATTATGCTCTCTGGGTTACAGCAATTCCATAATATGTCTTGAAATCTGGTATTTTAATTCTTCCAGCTCAGTAGCAGACTCAAAATTCAAATCCAAGAATACTGGTACAAAATTTGTTTTACATTATGTCATGTCAAGTGAATTAAGGGGACCTTAGATTTTATAAAATTATTTACTTGATTAATTTTGAGGCAGGGGACAGAAAGACAAGAAATCTCCCACCTGTTCATTTATTCCTTCAGTGCTTGCAATAGCTGGAATGACCCATATCCAAAATGGGATCCAGGAACCAGCAGCCCAATATGAGCCTCACATGGGGGTGACAGAAATGCAGTTATTTGAGCCATCATCTGCTACCTTCTGGTGAGTACACCAAAAAGAAGTTAGACTCAGGACGACAGCAAGAACTTGAACATAAGCACTCTGATAAGAGTGGAGGGAATCCAAAGCAGTATCTTAAATTGCTGCAACAAATATTCAACTATCAAATGTCCTTAAGGGGTATGACAGTGGAAACTTCCATGTTATCAGTCTGTATCTGGTCACAATTAAAATTAATAATTTCTGAAACTTGCAATTTTTAAAAATACTTATTTTATTCATTAGAAAGGCAGCATTAAAGACAGGGAGAGAAATTTTCAATTCACTAGTTATTTCTCCAAGTGGTTGTAGCAGCCAGGGCTGGACCAGACCAAAATCAGGACCCAGGAGTTTTTCCAGGCCTTGTACTTGGTTGCAGGGTCCCAAACACTTGTGCCATGCTTTTCCAGGTATATTATCAAGATGTCAGTGTAGCAGGCAGTAGCTTTACCCACTGTGACACAACACCAGCCCCTTAATTTTTCTAATAAAAATATTTTATATCTCGATAATATGGGAAACTTATTTTCTTTTTTTTCTTTTTAGTTTCTGTGGCTTATTTATTATTATTTTTCCCAATTTATTACATTGCATTATGTGATACAGCTTTTTAGGCACTGGAATTCCCCCCTCTCCTCCCCCAATCTACCCCCGATAGTGGATTCCTCCACTTTGTTGCATATCCGCAGTTCAAGTTCAGTTGAGATTCCTTCCCTGTGAGCCGATACCTAGCATAGAATCCAGCATCTCATCGTCCAGATAAGTTCAACAGCTTCTTGGGGAGACCAAACATATTTTCAATACACTGGAGTTCTATTTTTTTCTATAGAAAGTCATCAACTTGGGATGATATTCTGCCAGCTCTGCCTTCAGACCAGAGATGGTCTCCTCAAGAAACTGTTGAATTTATCTGTACAATAAGATGCTAGACTCTATTCTTGGTACATGCTTGCAATGAAAGAATCTTGACTGAGTTTGAACTGTAATACTGCAACAAGGTGAAGGTAATCTACCGTGAGGGGAGGGTACAGTGGGGAGGGAGATTGGGGGATTCCCAGAGTCTATGAACTGTGTCACATAACGCAATGTGATTAATAAAAAAAATATATAAAACATATAAAAATAGAAAGTCATCAACATACATACACTCTTCTACAGAAGGACATTCAGAATCTTTGCTATTGTGGGAGACAGAGCCAGTTGAATCTATGAAAGGCCCGAGAGAGTTGATACAGAGATGAATGGACAGAAAATTTCCTGGTCTCATAGGTTTAGATAAAGGACCTGCAAGAGGAATAAGCTGTGTACTGGGGGACTGTTCCTTGCTGTTGAAATGTAAATGACTTAAGCACCCTTCCTGGATGCCTACCTGATAACCTTCTTTTAAATGTCTGATGTTGTTAATTCGGCTGTTGACCATCAGTCAGTAGTCCATACGTATTATTATCAGCTTCTTGCACCAAGTCCATCTCTGTAGGACAGCGAACGCTTATCCACTACTCATTTCCTTAAACAATACTTATGATGAAGATAACCCATGTCCTTGAGAGACTATTGGTCTGGGGAAACATGACTTTTATACCTTGGCACCTTGTAATACAAAAGTCATAATTAATGATAGATTGTCAGCAGTTCATTTTGCCACATGTATAATCAAAATCCTTTTTTATTTTCCTCCAGAAGCTTAACTATTTTAGAACATGCTACAAAATAATTGGTAGCCATGAAACTAACAATGTCATGATAACATGTAGAATTACCAAGGAATGGTTAAATTCTACCCACTATGGTCTAAGTATTTCCAGGTTTATTACATAAATTTTTAAAACATATGTAAAACAGGGCCCAGCACATTGGTCTAGTGGCTAAAGTCCTCACCTTGAATGCTATAGGATCCCATACGGGCACAGGTTCTAATCCCAGCAGCCCTGCTTCTCATTCAGTTCCCTACTTGTGGCCTGGGAAGGCAGTCGAAGACTGTCCAGAGCCTTGGAACCCTGCACCCATGTATGAAACCTGGAAGAGCTCCTTGTTACTGGCTTCAAATTGGCTCAGCTCTGGCCGTTGTGGTCACTTGGAACATAAATCATCAGACAGAGGATCTTCCTCTCTGTCTCTCCATCTCTCTATATATATCTGATTTTGAAATAAACATAAATAAATCTTTAAATATATATATATAATAAATATATATAATATATATATATATATATATATATATATATATATATATAAATCATCGCTTTGTATGCACCAGGATTCCTTATGGGTGCCAGTTCATGTCCAGGCCCCCCCGCCCCCACTTCCCAGCCAGCTCCCTGTTGATGGTCTGGGAAAACAGTTGAGGATGACCCAAACCCCTGCACCTGCATGGGAGACCCAGAAGAAGCTCTAGGCTCCTGGCTTTAGACCTACTCAGTTCTGACCATTGTGGATACTTGGGGAGTGAACCAGTGAACAGAATTTCCTTTCTGTTTCTCCTCCTCTTTGAATATCTGACTTTCCAGTAAAAATAAATTAAATCTTAAAAAATATGAAAAGTAGTTTTAGTTTAGATCACCATTATCAGGTTTAATTACATTAGAACGTTCCATTTTAGGCTGCTGGAACTTAGCTCTTTTCTCATACCGGGGTGCCCAGATACAATTTCCATCTCTGGCTCCTGACACTTTGGAAGCAAGGGTATGGTTCAGGATTTTGAGCTCTTGTGAACCACATGGGAGACCTGGACTAACTCCTAGCCCAGCCTAAATCCTAAACAATGAAGGCAATTGAAGAGTAAATCAAAGAATAGGAGCTCTGTTTCTCTGTCAATCTGTTCTTCTGTTGTCTTTTTTCTCCGCTTCACAAGTAAAACATTTTTTTTAATGTAAAAATGAATATTTCCTTTCTCAGAAAATTATGAATGAACCACCTCTTACCATAAAACCATACATGAGTAAAAGGTTTAAGTACAAAATTAACTACAAATCTTTAAAGGATAATGTTCTAGTTTTCAATACTCAGCTATACAAGCAAAATTTAATTGAATATATAAATTCTTCTCTACTAGTTCATCTCAGCAGTATTTAAGCATAATCTAAAGCTTCCATTTAAAATAAACTCTTCCGAATCCCATTCTTTTCCAGCTATGACATATTTCTGTATTGCCCTTTTCTGTAAAAATTCTGCTCAACAGCTGCTGTAGGCTGGCTTCCATGCTAACCATGTATTGAAACTATTCTACAGGTGATTTGTGGTGCAGCATGGTAACAGTGGCATCCCATATTAGCTTCCCCATACAGGATGAGCTAGTCCACTTCTCAACCTGATAATGCTCCTGAAGCACAGGAAGATAGGCCCTGTACTAGGACTGCTAGCACGTGGGAAGAGCTCAGAGCTTTCGGCTTTGACCTGGCCCAGCCCCTGCCATCACAGGCATTTGAAAAATACACCAGAAATGGAAGATATCCTTGTCACTCCTTTTCTGCAACCCTGCCTTTCAAATAAATTCAATACAACTTAAAAAAAAAAATAAAAACATTTCCATGTCAAAATTGCTTGTCCTCTGCTTTATCAAGTTGTCTGAAGTGCTGACATAGCTGACTATTCTCTTGCTTTGACTGTAAATAGTGTTCTGTTCTCCTGTTGGGAAAAGCAACACTAGGTAATACTTCTTCGCAGGAAAACAAAAATCAACAGTTTTTACCTTGCTTCATCTTGATTCCCTCAACTTAAACTGCTGTCATCACTCATTTTAGCAGACAGTGAATTATCCTTCCCCAGGGCTGGGGTAATCCTAGACTCTGTGGAAGACCTTTCTTTCATTCTTTTTTTTTTTCCTTTAGATGCATGAAATAAATGTTTCTTTAAGGGAGTCACAATATTCTTCAACAATTCTACTGACAAGAGGAAGAAATATCAATGTTTGCAAAATTCCAGGTGCTCTCTAACGGAAACCATCTGTTGGTGAAAGTACAGGAATTATGAACTATGTCAAAGAAACACAGGAAGAGACTTCAAAAAGGTCATGTGTGTTCTGGTTGCTCTGATCCAAGTCCATGTTAATGTGCCTAGCAAGGTGAACGTGTATGGGCCATGTTTTTTGGTTCTACCCACCACGTAGGATATCCGTTGCTGCACCAAAAGCTGGTTCTATGGAACAGTTTCAATACATGGTTGCCATGGCAGCTGGACTGCAGCAGATAAGCACAGGGCACTAGGAAAATGTTTACAGACAAGGGCCATAGAGAAATCCATGGTAGCTGGAGAAGAGTAGGATTCAAGAGAGTACTTCAGACTACTTGGTATTCATGTGGATCAGCTCTGGCCATTACAATCATTTGGAAAGCAAACCAGTGAATGGAACGTCCCTCTTTCTACCTCTTCCTCTGTCTCTCTGCCTATGAAGTCCAAATCAAATGGAAATGCATTTTAAAATGTTATGGAAAATGGCAAAAGTGTTATATTGATGCAAAAACATTTTTAAAGAGATACATTATATTCTCAATAATGAATTTTACATGCAGTTTTAAAGATCCTATGTATATTTCCTATTTTAAAAATATGTAATTATGGGCCTGGCACGATAGCCTTGTGGCTAAAGTACTCATATTACATCAGGATCCACTATGGACACCAATTCTGATCATGGTGGCCCCACCTCCCATCCAGTTCCCTGCTTGTGGCCTGGGAAAGCAATCAAGAATGGCTCAAAACCTTGAGAACCTGCACCCATGTGGGAGACCCGGAAGAGGCTCTGAGCTCCTGGCTTCAGATCAGCGCAGCTTCAGCTGTTGTGGTCATTTTGGGGGTGAATTGGCAGGCAGAAGATCTTCCTCTCTATCTCTCCTCCTTTCTGTATATCCGCCTTTCCAGTAAAAATAAATAAATCTTTTTAAAATGACATAAATATGATAGTATGATATGGATTGATACTGATGCTAGCATTTGTTCTGATGGAGTGCTTGGGCTTCATTCTGAGTTCCAATTAGCAATTTCAGCTTCTTACTAATGGAGGCCTGGGAAATAGGAGGATGACCCAAGTGGTTAGGTGCCTTGCTACTCAGGTGGGAGACATAAGCTCGGGCCAATCCTGGCCTGTGTGGGTATTTGAGATATGAACCAGCAGGTAGGAACTCTCTCTCTCTTTTTCTCTCTCTCTCTCAATCTCTCACCCTGACTCTTGAACACTTTTTTACAAAGCTTAATTCAAAATGTGTATCTGAGCAAAAAGAAAACTTTATAGCAGAAATAATATACAAAGAAGAGCCCATTAGGTTCCATATGTTCCTTATGACCCGGGCCGTGCAGGACCAGCATAGCTAAGCCAGGAACTCAGTCCAGTGTTATGTGAGTGACAAAAAGCCAGGGACTTAAACCATAACTGAGGTTCTCAGGGTCTGCGTATTAGCCCACTTTACATTTATTAAAATATCCAAGAGGAGCTTTTTGGGAAAGAAAAGGTACAATTCACCTTATAGCCTAGAGCATGTAACTCAGACTGATAGCACTGTAGACTGGTGTCTAATGGAAGCTAGTCATGGTGGGTGCAGAGTAGTGATCACATGGCAAGTCAGAAAGGAGAAAAGCTAGACTGAACTTGAAATCAAAGAACTCTCAAGAGACCTATCCCCTAGGTCCTAAAGACTATCCACTGGCCCTGCCTCCTAGCCACAAAAACTAAATACTAACTCTATACACGTAATTCATCAAGTATTCACATGAATGCATTGGAGTTTAAATGTCTCCATGAGTTTGGGGAATAAAAAGTCTAACCAGTCCATAACAGTCAGGCATCTGGAGTCAGGAAACCAGCTGGTTATCAATACAAGGCACTCAGTATCAAGATTTGGCATCCTAATCGACATCTTAACTGTTGGGCTAAATGCACAATTGAAAGTAATTTTCTATCAAAAAAAATACCTCATTTGATTTGCCTCACATTTTGGAAAGGGCTGATCTGTAGCCATGGTAACAACAAAATGCCCAGCAATGGTGTTAATTTTGTTCATTTTGTGCCCACCGGCCTCACTCAATCATCTATCAGTGTCAGCCTCCTGCTTATAAAGAACAATGAGGGCCAAGCTCACTACATGAACATAGCTCATGTGCCAGCCAATCAACCACAGTCATACTTGAATAAGCATGCTGCTGTAACAGATGGTGTCATCCCTTTCTGCCTCTGAAAGTCTGCCAGTCATTAATCTCCACTGTTCCCAAAATCCTACGCAAACCCAGCAAGCTGTTCCGCTAAGACAAATTCAGCCTGACCAGCACAGCTTTCTCTGACCATTGAAAGCAATTCCAATGTAGTCTTTTTATTTCAGATAGTGAATAAAAATTGATTAATCTGTGATAAGAACTTTTGAAATCATTGTATTACAAATCATTTTATTTTCCTCAAGAAAATGAAATAAAATTTGCAAATCCTTTTGTCTATTTTACTATAACGATCATAAATACCAATGAAAAAGTGAATAAAAGCATCTGTGCTACTGAAAAAAAAAGAAAGACATCAATGTAAATATAGCTTATAGAAAGAGCTAAAACGTGCCACATATTGCAAAAATTTAAAAAAGAAAAGGGATGATGAAGGTGGGTGGAAGGGAGAAAGGAAAGGTAAGTCATTATGTTTCTAGAATTGCACAGCAAGCAATCATAGAAGCTTGATGGATACCACATTGATAAAAGGAGCTCCAAATTGAAATTTTTTTCCCCTAAAATTTTCCTGTAGGCTCAACTTACAAAAGCAAACTAAACACTTATATAAGCCACATTTAGTCTATTGTTCCCTTGTTTTTCTATTTGTTGTGAATGTGCCTCCATATAGTTGTGTACATAACATGTAAGATCTTCCAGTTTTTTATTGTCAAATGTTTTATCAAAAAGGCCCAGCACATAATACAAAATGTGTAACACCCACTAGAAATTTTTTTCACACACTTAATTTAGAAACTATTTTTATTTAACAATTTCAGACTGTTAATCAAATGATTAGTCAGTTCACAGGACTGCTGAAGCAAAAGTATTAAAACAATTTTCATCTGTATTCTTATTTCATGTTTTCTGCATTAAAATCCCCATGCTGATTATGTGCCAGGAATCTATGAGCTTGACAAACTAATACACTTCATACAGTAATAACTAAAAAACACAAATAGGATTTGCTACCACCCTAATAAATATTTGTGGAATAAAGATATGAACAGTAACAAAGAGATTTTTAAAAATATGTAAAGGATAGGTTCTACTTAGCAAAGACCATGCAGAAGCAAATTTCTAAATGTGGGTATTTAAAGCTAAAGATAAGAACTGTGTAGGAAGCTCTCCTCCCATACAGGGGTGCCTGGTTCAGGCACTGCTACTGTCCTCCTCACAAAGCTTTCTGATTCTGATCCAGCTAGCTGCTACATACACACTGAGGAAGCTGCAACCGCTTGGGGAGAGAATCGACAGACAGAAGACCTTCCTTTCTGTCTTCCCCTCCTCCTTGTATATCTGGCTTTGTAATAAAAATAAAATAAATCTTTTTTAAAAAGTCTAGATTTAGGGCCCAGAGCGATGGCACAGTGGTTAAGGTCCTCGCCTTGCACACCCGAGATCCCATATAGGCACTGGTTCTAATCTCGACAGCCCAGCTTCCCATCCAGCTCCCTGCCAGTGGCCTGGGAAAGCAGTCGAGGACAGCCCAAAGCTTTGGGATCCTGCACCTGTGTGGGAGACCCAGAAGAGGCTCCTGGCTTCGGATTGGCTCAACTCCATCCGTTGCAGCCGCCTGGGGAGTGAATCATGGGATGGAAGATCTTCCTCTCTGTCTCTCCTCTCTGTATATCCGCCTTCCCAATTTAAAAAAAAAAAAAAGTTTAAAAAAAAGTCTGGATTTAACAGTAAGCTCTTCTCTAAGCAGTTGTTTCTACCCAAATAGGCTGTCCGTTTACTATTTATTTCTCCCCTCCTGTTTGTCACTTATCCTCATTATTGTCAATATGATCTCAGAGATCTCAAATTGATATGGCATTGACTCATTGATGCTGCGTTATCCAACTAAGAGTTTCTATCCAACAAAATTAAACAGTACAAACTAATATAAACTAGGGAAAATAAAACAAAAAAAAATCAAAAACAAAAGTCATTTTGATATTATAGTCCCTCAAATACCCAATTTCCACATTTTGGATGGCTGTCCCCCTTTTCTCATTTTATTATTCCCTCTAAATCTACTAACAGAATTTATTTTATAAAATTAGTTTACTGAGGACCTTGTCAGCAGCAAGATTTCACTGTGACATATTTCTGCCTTAACTTTTAAGCTAAGGCCCATTTTCATCGCAAACTTTGCTCTTCTGTGTTGTTATTACGCTAGATAGGAAAAAAAAAATTAACCAAAAACCTTAGTACAATTCTACATTTAACAAATCCAGGGTTTTCATCAATATTTTCCATAAATACATAAAAGAAAGTTGTACCAGGCTGGCACTGTGGCAGAGTTAAGCTGCTGTAATGCCAAGATCCCATAAGCACTTGTTAAGAATCTTGGCTGCTACACTTTCAATCCAGTCCCTGCACTTGTGAAGGCAGCAAAAGATGGCCCAAGTCTACACAACGGACCTTGATGGCAATCCAGGATCCTTGCTTCAGCTTGGCCCGAGCCCCAGCCACTGCGGTCATTCGAGGTGTAAAGCAGAGCGGGGGTAAGATCAATCTCTCTGTCTCTTCATCTTTCTCACAAATCTAAGGGGAAAAAAAATAAAAAGGAAACTTTACTCTCCAGTGCTTCGTCAAAGTATCAATATTTGGCGTGCATTTCTAGATTATTTTTTTCAAATTACTTTCATTCAAAATGATGGTTTCCAGATATGGATACTTCACCCTACTTATGGTAGCATCAAACAGGCTGTTCTAAGTATTTTGAAAACAAAGCAGATTTATCTGTACCTTGTTTCTTGCTCCAATATCTGTTATGGAAAAGCAGTTTTGCTGCTATTGCCATATCCTAATGAGATACAGCATAGTGGAGGGCAGTGTTCCATCACTGTCTGCAAAATGTAGCTCAGCAGCATGTTCCAGCGCAATAGGCACACGCTTCTCTTTCCGGCAGCAGACAGCCTGTCAGTTTGACAGGAACAGTGAAATTCTTACTTCAAAAATTCTAAATAAACATTCCAGGAGCTTCCTCAATTTTCGTTTTTATTTAAAGTATTATCAAATCCACCTCATGCTTAAATGGTGGGTAGTGCCTATTTTAATCAGAGTTGTCCTGTTGTCATTGTTTGCAGGTGTCAAGCAAACATTTTCTATCCAGTTGGAGAGCCACCACTTTTAGAAGGCCAGTGGAGCAGATCAAATATAGAATGGTCCTGTCTCAGTGAGAAGGCTTTTCAGGAAATCACCTTGCACTATCTAAAAACAACCAGTTACTCATGCAGCTATTAACATTAAATAGTATGTTATTCTTCTGACTTCAAAATATTTACTGTCTCCTACAGAAAGTACAATATGTATGAGCTCTCATTAATCATTACATTAGGGAAAGAGCAGTTTATTTAAAGATAAAATGGAGAGCCTTTTAATTTAGCACAATTTGATTTTGATCCTTCTTTAAGCTCTTTAAGTCCTATAGTGCGGCAGATAAAAAATATTTTTTAAAAAATTTATTTTATTTTTATTGGAAAGGCAGATCAGATTTACAGAAAGGAGAGACAAAGAAATCTTCCATCCACTGATTCAGTCCCCAAATATATAAAACAAACAGACTGAGATGATCTAAAGGCAGAAGTTAGGAGATAATTTTGGGTCTTCCACCTACGTACAGGGTCCCAAACGGCTTTGAGCCATCCTCCACTGTATTCCCAGGGTATAAGCAGGGAGCCAAATGTAAAGTAGAGTAGCTAAGAAATGAACCAGGACCCATATGGAACACTGGCAATTGCAGGCGGATGATTAACCATCACGCCAGCCACGAAAACATTTTTAAAATAAAGTTACTTCAAATTTCAAAAAACATAAAGCCAAAGAAAACTGAATTCAAATGAACAGGTATAGCTTGTTCCATTCAACATTTAGATTAACAGAATAAATGAAAATAATAATTTCCAACTGATCAGTAAATTACATATTTTTAAAAGACAGTTATAGGTTACTTTTTATAATTTCTTTTTTTATTGTTATTAACATTGTATTATGTGATACAGTTTTATAGGCACTGGGGATTCCCCCCACCCCTCCCATACCCCTCCCCCCATGGTGGATTCCTCCACCTTGTTGCATAACCATAGTTCAAGTTCAGTTGAGATTCCTTCATTGCAAGCATATACAAAGTCCAGCATCTTATTGTCCAGATGAGTTCAGTGGCCTCTTGGGGAGACCTTCTTTGGTCTGAAGGTAGAGCTAACAGAGTAAAGTTCCGGTCAGTTAAAAGCCCCAACAAAACCTCAGCATCAATATACAACATTACGGAATTAATTGACATAGTATTGAGTAAACAATATGTTAAAAATAATGCAAGTTCAATTCTTCAAAACATCTGGGTTGAGACAGTATCAATGACACGTTCAAAAAATAACAAACAACCAAACAAAAATTACAGGTTAAATCAAGGCAAACATGTGGTATCTAACCTTTTGTGATTCGCTCATTTCCCTTAGCATTATAGTTTCCAGTTGGGCCCATTTAGCCACAAAGAACTGCATTTTGTTTTTTTTTTTTTTTTAATAGCTGAGTAGTATTCCATGGAGTAGATGAACCAAAGCTTTCTTATCCAATCTTCTGCTGATGGGCATTTCGGTTGCTTCCATGTTTTTGCAATTACTGATTGTGCTGCAATGAACATAGGGATGCGTGTTGGTTGTCGTAAAACAGGTGTTTTGGATATATTCCTAGGAGTGCTATTGCTGGGTCATATGGTATGCAGATTTTGAGTTGTTTGAGTGTTCTCCAGACTAATTTCCATAAAGGCTGTACCAATTTGCAGCTCCACCAGCAGTGGAGTAGGGTTCCCTTTTCCCCCGCATCCTCGCCAACAAGTGTCGTTGGTGTTCTTTTTTTATGTCGTCCAATCTTACTGGTGTTAGGTGGTACCTCATCGATGTTTTAATTTGGATTTCCCTTATTGCCAGGGAGCTGGAACATTTTTTCATATGTTTGTTTGCCATTTGGACTTGTTCCTTTGTGAAATGTTTGCCCATTTCCTATGCCCATTTCTTGAGTGGCTTGTTTGTTTTGGTTTTTTGGTTGTTTTGAAGTTCTTTGTATATCCTGGAAATTAGCCCCCTATCGCCTATATCGTGTGCAAAGATCTTCTCCCACTCTGTGGGTTGCTTTTTTACTTTGTTGATTGTTTCCCTTGCTGTACAGAAGCTTCTTAGTTTGATGAGGTCCCATTTGTTTATTCTGTTCTCAACTGCTATTGCTTTTGGTGTCCTTCTTAGAAAGTCAGGACCTACTCCTAGGTCTTGCAGGGTATTTCCTACATTTTCTTGCAAGAGTTTGAAGGTTTCTGGATGTAGGTTTAGGTCTTTTATCCATGTAGATTGGATCTTAGTGTATGGTGATAGATGTGGGTCTATCTTTTTGTGTCTGCAGGCTATCAGCCAGTTGTCCCAACAACATTTACTGAAGAGGCCTTCCCATTTGCTTGGACTGTCGTTGGTCTTTTTGTCAAAGATTAATTGGCTGTATTTGTGTGGGTCCCCTTTTGGTGCTTCTATTCTATTCCATTGATCTTCCTTTCTATTTTTGTGCCAGTACCAGGCTGTTTTGATAACCACTGCTCTATAGTATGTCCAGAGGTCCGGAATTGTGATTCCCCCTGCTAACTTCTTATTCTTCAGGATGGTTCTAGCTATTCGTGGTTTTTTGTGTTTCCAGATGAACTTTTGAATCATTGTATCCAGTTCCGTGAAGAATGTCAGGTGGGTTCTTGTTTGGTGACTTCCATGGTCCATCCTGCAATCCACTGCCCTCAGCTCTCTGCGTAAACTGGCATGTGTTGCAGTCCCACAAGGGTGAACTCATCTCCTACAGAATCTTTCCCCAGATCCATTTCTCTTGCTTTCTGGTGGATGCTGTGGCTTAACCTGCTGTGGCCCACCCACTGCAACACTTGTGAATGACTATTATGGGCTAGCACAGCCAGGTATGCCTCCCAGCCCCAGTCTTCAAGTGCACCAGCAAGTGCAGGTGATGCTGTTTAGCCCAGCCCGGGTCTCCCACGTGGGCCAATGTTTTAGTGTGAACCAGACATGCCCTCTGGTTTTCCCCCACTAAACCACACATTTTCAGCTCCCTTGCCTACCTATGAGTATGGTGGTCTGATCCATGGAAGACCCCAAAAGTCATTCCTTCCCTGTCCAATTTGCACCCAGTCTTTCCCACTGCAATACATTCCCAGACACCTTCCTCAGGCAATCTACAGTCCCCAACCAGGGGCTGTAGTGGTATCTCCCGAACCAGAGGTCCTGGTTTCTCCACTTATCTCTTTCTAAAAAATGAAAGAAAAAAAAAAGGATAAGCAACTATGCTGGCATATTGGTATAGTTCATATAAATTTGGTGTTAACTAGGCCCAACATGTCTACCAGCTATTGGCTGCTTTTTTCCCAGCAATGTAAATATTATCTAGTAAGGCAACCTAGGCAGTTGCCTACACCTGGGAAGAATGCTGGCATTGGAAGCAGTAGCTTAACTTGCTGTACCACAGAGCTGTTACCATTACTTTCCTTCTGAAAAGGCTAAGAGTTGGTAGAAGATATTAATCCAAAAAATGTATAAAGAACAGGAAATTATTTTGTCTGTACATCATCCATATTTCTGCTATTCCTAAAGGTTAATTAATACCAACCTAACTAGAATTTTTACACATGTTCACTGTGGAAACAACAGTAATGAAAATAAAATATATATATATAATAGAAATAAATATATAAAATAGAAAATTTTACATAAAATTTCAATGCCAAAAAGTAACAAATTTTAGTATGCACATTTCCTTAGTTAATACAAGTCTGTGTGGTACAAGAGTTATGGCGCAGGTGGATTAAACCACTACTTGGGAAACCAGCACATGTATTGGAATGGTAGACTAACTTTTGCCTCTACTTCAGATATAGCTCCCTGCTAATATGCAGCCTAACTCAAGTACCTGAGTGTCTATCACCCATATTGGAGACCTGACATGATTCCTAGCTCTAGGTTTCAGCCTAGTCCAGCCAGGCTATTTTGGCATAATGGTGAGTAAACTAACAGGCAAATGATCAGGTTTTTTTCTCCACTTCTATCCAGATCTGACTATGTCGCTTTCAAATTAAATAACAACAACAACAACAACACCATTTTGGGCCCAGTGCAGTAGCCTCGTGGCTAAAGTCCTCACCTTGAACGTGCCAGGATCTCATGTGGGCACCAGTTCGTGTCCCGGATGCTCTACTTCCTGTACAGCTCCCTAGTTGTGGCCTGGGAAAGCAATCAAGAATAGTCTAAAGCATTAGGGTCCTGTGTGGGAGTCCCGGAGGTGGCTCATGGCTCCTGGCTTCAGATAGGCCTAGCTCTGGACATTGCAGCCACTTGGGGAGGAACCAGTGGATAGAGAGTCATTCTGTCTCTTATTCTCTTTGGATCTTTCTGATGGGATTGGATAAACCTTAAAAATTTTTTTTACAAAATCCACAAAATGAGTGTGACAGAACACATTAAGCTGCCACCTGCAAAGTCAGAATCTCATTTGGATGCCAGAGTCCCAGCTATTCTACTGCTGCTCCTTGCTGATGCACCCGAGAAAAGCAGCAAAAGACTGCCCCCACATGGGAGACCTGGCTGAAGCTACAGGTTCCTGGTTTCAGCCAGGCCCAGCCTCAGCCATTTCAGCCATTTGGGCAGAGTGAGAAAGTACCTGGAAACCCTGTGTGTGTGTGTAGCTCTGCCTTTCAAATAAATGTTTTTATTTTCAAAATGAAAAAATGAAAAACTAGCTTGCATCCATGTATAACCACACTTACTTTTTTCTCATATCAAAGTACATCTTCACAGGTAAATACATCTGTATTTATGTTGTCATCGATGGTTACCTATTATAGGATCCCATGGATTAATTTAATAATCCCATGCATTAATTTCCTAATACATGCCATTTTAAGCAGTGCTAAGAAAATAAATTTTACGTAAATTCTTACATGTGTTAGTTCTGGGTTTTCTGCTCTCTGACACTCATCTTTCCAAAAGTCAACACTGATGAATAATCTGTGGAATAGGTTTTTCTATCTAGAAAGGAAATTAAGGGGCCGTCTATTCACTGAACTGTATTCCCTGAGGTAACAAGGATACCAGGATTAACTGTAAGAATTTCTAGCCCGGCAGCCGACGCATGCAGGAAGTACTTCTCGGACCCTGTCCGTCTGGTCTCTGGCACGAACGCCCTGGCAAGCATCAGCCCCGCGCGACAGAAGTCGCTGGTTCGGACTGGCTTTCAGCACGCCGCCCCAGGGTCTCCTGGAGTGCCTGGTCTCGGGGGCACGCACGTTACCGCCGGTCACGTCCTATCATCCTCTCAACTCGATCAACAGCGACTTCCACCTTTTCGCAGACACCTCACCTCCCCACCTGCTTTCTGCCGCCCACGCTGGCGCCGTACGCTCGCTAAAGTGCGTGCACACAAGCAAGGCGCAGCAAAAAGTTAAGCGCCTTTCAAGCCGCGCAGCCACGATCGCAGTGAATGCTCCGCACGTCAGGCTCGGGCGGAGGGGGAGTGCTCTGCGAACCAGAGGGCCCTGCACCGAGCCATTGGCAGAGCCGGGACTCACTGTCTCCAGGGTGGGCGCGGCCAGAGAGACAAACACAGGTAACTAACTGGGAGATCAGTCTTTGGGGCTAGAGTTGCCTGAGGCTTGGCGATGCTGAAGGCGACGACCAGAGGATAATCCCCTAAAATTTCTGAATCTCTTTGGTCCTCATTTCCGCGCCTTTCCCTTCGCTCTGGTTCCATCTAGTATCCCGGAGCACTTGGCAGGGGCCCACGTGCACCGCGGCTGTGGTGGCTTCAGGGATGTGTACATGCCAGTCTTCAGATGCACGCTTCCCAGAAGAAACAAAAGGGATTCCTGTGAGCCCCCAAGTCCCTCTGGCTTAACGCAACCCTGCTGTGACTTCACCTCATTTCACTGCAGTTCAGTTTAGTTTAGTGTTCCCCCATCTGTAACATCTAAAATCGTTTTCAAAATAGCTATCTTGTTCCAAACACTTCAGCTTTTTGGTACTGAGATGAAATGTCCCTTTATCTTCAGTTCCTAAATAGAACTTATTCTGAATTTTTTCATGTTGTTACATGCAATAATTTACTTTTTGCATCAATGCCCCACTACTTTAACTCTTTTATCTAATCCACATTATTTTAATACCTGTTACAGTTTTCAAGTCACTCTCTTTAGTCGTCCTTTTTAAAGCACTCTCTTGTCACTACATTAGTAGTCACTATATCAAGAAGAATTATCATTGAGATCTTGATTGTAATTGAATCAGAATTAATTGTAATTGAAGAGCAAATCTTATTCTTCCCTGGAAAATCTCTCTCTCAATCTTGGTATGTTTGAGTGCTTAAAAGATCAATTAATTAATCTGTTTATAGGGAATCTTCCATCCTCAGGTTCACTCCCCATAAGATTCCCAAAGCCAGGGATAGATCAGACTGAAGCCAACACCTGCATCTAGGTCACCCATATGATGACAGAAGCATAAACTCATGGACAGTAATCTGATGCTGTCCCAGGTCAATTAGCAGAAAACTGGGTCAGAACAGAACAGCCAAAGGCTCAAATTGAAACTCCCATCCAAGATGCAAGTGTTACAGGCAGTGGCTAAACCCTGGCCCCAAGTCTGATTTTTATTTTTTCAGAAAGATTTTTTATGAGTCAGAGACACAGATTCCCCTTCCACTGATTCACTCCCAAGGTGATCTTAAAGACTCACCCAGCCCTGGCTGTTGCAGCAGTTTGAGTAATGAAACCATATATGGAAGATCACTGTCTCTGCCTCTCTCTGTAACTCTATTTTCAAGTAAAATAAACACTAAATCTTAAAAATAAAATAAAAAGGCTAAGAGTGGGATAAGCCAATGCAAGGAGGTGAAAAGTCAGTCCAGGTCTCCAGCACAGAAGGCAGTGACACTGTGAGGAGTCAGATGGGATAATAGGCGGTTGAAGTAAGCTTTTAAAATATAAAACCATGCTTCTCCCCATTTCTTACCCTTCCAAGAGCATATTCTCCCTTTGAAGGAGAACCAGAGGATAGAGCCAACACATCAATTCTCCTCTCAGCATTATGAGAATGGGAGAACGATGCCACCAGTCCCACCCTTCTGATGCCCTCTGGTTCTGGTCGATATGCTACATTGCTTCCCATTGTGAATGAGTTACTTTTCTCTTTTTTAACCCTTTGAGTGACTCCCTGAGATGGTACATAGAAGACACCAAGTTCCACCATTTCCTGGGGTCTTTTCCCCCTTGGAGCCCCTACTGTCACTATGGCAGGAGGCCTCACTCATCCCTTCCTAAGTAAATTGTGTTTTGCAAAGGAGTTGTCCTCATGAAAATTCTTCTTTCTTGTAAAAAAAGAAACAAGGTTGCTGCCTTGTTTTGCATCCAGTTTCCCCCAACAAAATAACTACTTGAACCATCACCTGTTGCCTCCCAAATGGCACATTACTGAGCAGCTTGAACTAGGAATACAGTCAAGACTCAAATCCAATAAATGATGCAGTCATCCTAGCTGGTGTCTTAATGATGAGGTCAAATGCTGGACTCCATACACAAATTTTCCATTAGCTTTTTAAATACTCCCCTCCTGTAAATAAATCTCAAAATTATATTTCACCAAAATATGTAAACATTTTCATTCTTTTTTCCATTTAACTTTTTGAAATATGTGTGATGTGATTTCAGCAACTTAGAAAATTCCTGGGAGCCAGCATTGCAGCACAGCTATTTAAGTTGCAGCTTGCAACACTGGCGTTCCATTTCAGAGCACTAATTCAAATCCTGGCTTCTCTATTTTTAATCCAGTTTTCTGCTGATCAGCCTGGGAAAGCAGCAGAAGATGTCAAACTAGTTCGGAACTCAGTTACCCAAGAGAGTGACCAGGATGAAATTCCTGTTTCCTGGCTTTGGCCTGGCTATTTTTGTCTTGCCACAGAAAGAAAATTTCTCTCTGTGTGTGTATGTGTGTATTTCTCTTTTCCTGTGTCTCCCTTTCTGTTGCTGTATTTTTCAAATAAATGCAAATTAATTAATGATCGAAAAAATTATAAGGACAATTTTTGAAAAGCATTTCATAAATAATAAACTTAGGCTTTAAGTACCAAGAAGGACTTATACAATTTTCTTGGCCTTATATTTCTGATCTCTAGACTGACCACCAAGAGGTGAAGAGAGAGGCGGGAGCATAAGAACCTAGAGTACAAATCTACTATGCTGCATTTGCCTAAAGTATTGCAATGCCAACGATGCTAGTTGTTACAGGGGTATAGGATAGAAGGCAAGGGAGAATCTAAGAGGGTCTGAAATGTTGCAGGAAAAAAAAAGTATCTCATGCAAACCAATCTCGTGCAAACCAATCCCAAGACTGTCATTTAAAAATCAATGACATTTTAGTAAGCTGTCAGAAAAATTCACAAAATATTTGATGTAACTCCAAATGGTAGGTTTTTGGCTGCAGTACTCATCATTGCTGTGAAATTCCCATTTATATGTTTTTTAATAAAACTGTAAGCTGGGTTGGCACTGTGGAACAGAGCTTGGTACCCAAGCATCCAATATATGAATGTCAGTTTGGCTATTCTGCTTCTGATCCAGCTATCTATTGATTGACCAGGGAAGCAGTAAATATAGAAGCACAGTAGATTCCCACGTCACAGAGATTGAAATTGTCAAAACCTTATATACATTTTCTTTGGTTGATTTCTACGTGTTGAAACATGTCCATTCAGAATAGGGGTAACTTTGCTTGCTCAAATCAGGTAATACAGACAAACACAGCATGCTAACAGAAATTACATAATGAAAATTAATCTTTCCCTGACTGTTTCATATTCATAAGTTGTCTCATAAAGAGAAATGTTTTATTTCAGTCACCCCAAAATTAAGCCATATCTTTCATTACTGATAAAGAATGTTTTGAAATCAAAAGAAAAATATTTATCAACAGTTTGTGTTTTTTTACTTAGCATCGTACAATTGTTCATTGTTTTATTTCTCAAATTTCAGAAGAATTTCTGCCATATGGGTAGGATTTTTTTTCAGATATCAAGCACTACCAGGAGGAATCATCAGCAAACTTTTTGGCACAGACAGAAGAGTCAGCTGACATTTACAACATGCCTTGTACTCGTCTTTCTTTCAGGTACAAGAAATGGCCTAGAAATCGTAGTTATGGTTAGTTTTCTTAATACAGTTAAGAATTTTCTTAATTTTCTTTTTTTTTAATATGGTAATAACCAATTATATTCACATATGACCAAATTTATTTTGGGAAATGCTTTAATTCAAATGAACATATTTTAAAGATTTATTTTTATTATTTTTTTTATCAGAAAGGCGGATATACAGAGAGGAGAGACAGAGAGGAAGATCTTCCATCCGATGATTCACTCCCCAGGTGGCCGCAACGGCCAGTGCTATGCCGATCAGAAGCCAGGAGCCTCTTCCGGGTCTCCCACGCGGGTGCAGGGTCCCAAAGCTTTGGGCCGTCCTAGACTGCTTTCCCAGGCCACAGGCAGGGAGCTGGAAGGGAAGCGGGGCGGCCGGGATTAGAACCAGCGCCCATATGGGATCCCGGGCGTGCAAGGCAAGGACCTTAACCACTGTGCCACCGCGCCGGGCCCAATTTTCTTTTTTATTTTTTTAAGATTTATTTATTTTTATTACAAAGTTACAATTTTAGAGAGAAAGAGAGACAAAGAGAAAAAACATCTTCCATCTGCTGGTTAACTCCCCAGGTGGCCACAATGGCCAGAACTGAGCCAATCTGAAGCCAGGAGCTTCCTCAGAGTTTCCCATACGGGTGCAGGATCCCAAGGCTTTGGGTCACCCTCTACTGCTTTCCCAGGCCACCGGAAGGGAACTGTAAGAAAAATGGAGCAGCTGGGATATGAGCCGGCACACATATGGGATCCTGACACATACAAGGTGAGGATTTTAGCCACTAGGCTACCATGGTGGGACCTACAATTAAGAATTTACATTTGTATTTTCTTTGTTCAATATTTAAAATAACCTCACTTCACTTTGCTTCTAGATTTCAAATAAGAACAAATTAACAATGACAGAAATCAATAAAAATTAACTGGGAATAAGTCTCATATTCTAATGTTAGTTTAACCTGACAGGTGTAAGCCACTGCCAGTGTTTACGTGTGTAGTAGAGATGGCTGGAATAGAGGTCCTTATCCTCCCGTAAGAAAATGCTGTTAAGTTCTGGCTCTCAAGTCAGATACTATTTGGATACTATTCTTGGCCTGATCACAAACCAGTACACGGAGCAAACTCCACAAACATAGACATATTTTGTTTTGCTGCAGTATTGTAGTCTCCAAACAAAATTGGTTTTTGCTGCAGCATTGTAGCCTCCACACAAAGTTGGCTTTTGAACTATTTCTAACCTAAAACAATGAAAAAATTCACGTGAAATAAGGATGTCCAGTTTCTCCTGAAAACAGGAAAGATGTGGCAGCTGAGAAAACTGTGGTAATAATGGGCCAGGTCTGAATTGAGCTTGCAGCTTATATGCAGTGCCTCTGCAGTTATGTCTATGGGACAGTTATATAATGAAAAATTCACCTGAATTCTGAAAATGTTACGAGATTATTCAGTTGCTCATGGAATTTTTTATTACAACAGCAGAAGGATTTACTTGAAGCTGTATTTTTTGCTTTATTTTTAAAAGAAATTCTTATATACCTCAATAGTCTTATTATATTATGAATCAGGTGCAATTACTTCTATGGTTTTTACACTATTTCCCATGTAAGATTATTGCATTTTCTCATGTTGTCAGTGAAATATATAAAGAGTTAGGTTTGGTCTGTGGTAATAAGCTTTGCAATAAATTCAATGGAAATGCAAAAAAATATATATTTTTAGACTTAAAATAGAAAATAGTGGTGAGTAAGATAGAATGAATACCTCTTCAGATGAATAGGAGAATGCCCAGTCATTCAGACTGGGGAAGGTTGACAATGGGAATATTCCTCGCAGGCCAGTTGGGAACCACAATCAAGATCTGTCACATTTACATTCACATTGGGGCTGATATGCTTATGGAGTCCAGATAATTATGCTGATTCTTCTTTCCCCTATGCTCTGTTCCTGTGTAAAGGATTCCCTGGGTGTGGAATAAGTAACATTCTTCCCAAGGCTTTATTACCAGTATTGTAAAACAGGGAAGCATGTTTAGCAGCAGGCAACCAGAATTCTCAAGTTGTAATTTTCATCTGGGAAAGGCTGAGACCACCTATGAAGTTGTGGGCTGGACTTTTGTTGTGTAAAATACTGGGCTGCTTCCACGCTGTTTCTGAGAAAGCTACATTCCTTTCTACTGGCACTTTGTTTTCATTAGAGCCCTTTCACACACATAAACAAATTTCTGTGTCTTCATACCTAACATTAGTTTGTATCCAAAATATACACATACTAAAGGTATTTAGGTGTATCTGCTTTTTTAGAACTGACAAATTATATAAAAATAATTTCCAAGAATGGTACTTGGCAATGGGTTACTTTAATGTTTCTGTAAGAGAAACAATTGAAGAGATTACAGTTTAAGAGATTAGGGCTGCAATGGTGGAATGAGGAGAAGTGAGTTCTGTGTTATGATGCAAAACATTTAAATATTTCAAATGAATGTTTTAATCTTGTTCATCATTTCAGATACACAAACATGTTTTCATATTGAGTTTCAGTTTTTTAAAGATAATGTATTTGAAATTTAAAAAAAATGATTCTGTGTATATGTTACACATTTTAAAAGTTCCTAAACAGTTTTTTTTAAGTGTGCAACTTGAATTGACAAAGGTATTTTTAAATGTTACTTTTCCACAGATAGATTTTAGGAAGACTAGTCTTTGCTAGCATGGTTGATTTTAAATGACAAGTAAATCCCTAGGCCATATGGTAATGAAATACTACACTTGCTTGTTAGAACATATGGAAACAATTCCAGACAGACACCAAGCAGAGGAAAATGTGCCAAAAATACAGTTCATTTCATGTATTTCAAAGGAAATGAAATCTCAGAATCTAACTAGACCACGCAGTCTTCATCCCCTCCCCCAACCCCCAGCAAAATCCACTTTAGCACTTCAGTTTTGAGTTTAACATTAGCCTCTGATTTTAACAGCAGAAGCTTTAAAACACACGGAGGGCTTCTGGGATGTCTGCACAGCCCCCAGTCACTCTCTCACCCCAATGACAAGTAAAAGCACCTGGCAAAGCTTTTTTCATATGCTAAAAAGCAAACTATCTACTGTGCTTAAGAAAACAAGTAGCAGCTCTGCAGGAGTAAAGTGAAAGGAAATAGGAAGCCTGCCAAAGGGATCTAAACTTAGAAGAAACAAAGCTGCCAGCTGGAAATCACTGAGCAAGGTTAACTTGCTGCTTGGGACTCTAACATTCCATTTGCGAGCATTGGTTTGAACCCTAGCTATTCTATTTCTGATCCAACTTCTGGAAAATATACCTGAAAAGGCAGCAGATGATGGCTCAAGTACCCATGTAGGACACCCAGATTTTGCATGGCTAACACACTGGCTGTTGTATGCTCTTAAGGAATAAAGCAGCAGATGGAAAATCTCATTCTCTTAAAATGAAACTTAAAAAAAAGATTTTGTAAGAAATCAAGTGTTAGAGAGGATCCCTTTTCCTCTTTGTGTTTGTAGGGCAGATTTACTCAAGTTAACAACGGTTTAGCAAGACTTTCCCAAGACACCAAATGCAATGACCTTTGCAGTAAATGTGATATTGTGTCTGGTGTCGATAGCAGGTAAGCCTGCTGCTTGCAATGTTGGCCTCTACTCCACTTATGATTTAGCTCCCTAGGAAAGCAGCAGCAGAAGGCCGAAGTGCTTGGGCCCTGCCACCCACATGGGAGACCAGAAAGAAACTCCTGGTTTGGACTGGCCTAGTCCTACTCATTAAAATGATCATCTGGGGAGTGAACCAACAGATGTAAGATCAAGCTCTCTATCTCTCCCTCTCTAACTTTGCCTTTCAGAAAAAAATCATAACAATAAATTAAGGCAGTAAAAGGATACGACTCTACAGTTAGTTTATTTCTAAATGAACTAGAAGTCCCTGCAAGCCCCAAAATGTAAGGTTATCTCTGTCAGTCAAAATGACCCATTTCTTAGGATACACCTATTTCATTACAGACTTGGAGAAAATAATGGTGGTGCTGTACACAATGATGTTTTGAAATTAAGTTCCCTACGGAACTTTTGGTGATACTGTAAAATTCCCAGTTGTCCTCATATAAAGGAAAGGCACCGCAACCATTTACTTCATGAAAGAGACTGGGAAACACCACAGCACAGCCGGTATAGCCACTTCCAGCAACATATCATTTCAGTGGGCTCCAGTTTGAGTTCCAGCTCATCCACTTCCAATCCAACTCCTTGTTTATACACCTGGGAAGGCAGCAGAAGATCGCCTAAATACCTGGGCCTCTGCCACCCATGTGGAAAACCTAGATGAAGATCCTCGCTCCTGGCTTACAGCTGGCCCAGCCCTGGCCTTGGCACCTTCACAGTCCTTTGGGGAGAGAACCAGAGAAAAGATCTTTCTCCCTCTCTCATTTCCTTCCCTTCTCCCTTCCCCTCTCACTTTATCTCCCTCTCTTTTTATCTGGGTAACTTTCAAAGAGGGAAGAAACATCTCTTTTGCCAAGAACCAAGGCTAAAGATGCTATGTAGGGTTGTCTTCCACTTTCTCCCTCTTTTGATAGCCTTTTGTCACACTTTAACAGGTGTTTCTCTATGTGGGGCAATCCCTCAGTCACATGTGGATGTAAACAGTTTTTTTTTTTGTTTTTGTTTTCTTTTTTTTTTTTTTTTTTTACTGTGAAACGAATCCTGTCCCTAGTTGTACACTCTATACACAGTTGTGCCTCTATACACAGAAATCTTATCTTTGTCATAGAGAAGAATCTAAAATGAAGATTAGAATTTGGTCATATCCACAAAAGGGTCAGAGTCCTCTTTGATGTTCTGAGCTGAATGACTTCAAAGACTGCAATAAAGAAAAAAGGAAAGTATTAGGAGCATGATGGGAACAATCTTTCAGATTCATTGCACAGTCACATAGATTTCCCAGAACATGGGCACCCTTCTATTGAACCTGTGTTGGGTGACCAGAAAGTTGCTTTCTTTGTCTTTCATTGTATCTGCTGGATTTTTTTAAAAGATTGTTGCATTTTTATTGAAAAGTCAAATTTACAGAGAGAAAGAACCCAGCGGCATGGCCTAGTGGCTAAAGTCCTTGCCTTGCATGCACTGGAATCCCATGTTGGTGCCAGTTCTAATTCCGGCAGCTCCACTTCCCATTCAGCTCCCTGGTTGTAGCCTGGGAAAGCAGTTGGGAACGACCCAAAGCCTTGGGACCCTGCACCCACGGGGGAGACCCGAAAGAGGACCTGGTTCCCTGGCTCCAGATCGGCATAGCACCGGCCGCTGCAGTCACTTGGGGGATGAATTGGTGGGTGGAAGATCTTCTTCTCTGTCTTTCCTCTTCTCTGTATATCTGACTTTGTAATGAAAATAAAAAATAAAAAAATAAATTACAGAGAGAAGGATAGACAGAAAGATCTTCCATCTGCTGGCTCACTCTCCAAGAGGCCTCAATAGCCAGAGTTGAGCTGATCAGGAGTCAGGAGTTTCTTCAAGGTCTCCCATTCAAGATCCCCTACTGCTTTCCCAGGACACCAGCAAGGAGCTTTAAGGGAAATGGAACTAGGATACAAACCATCCTAGGTGAGAACTTCAGCCACTAGGCTAACAAGCTGGGCCCCATATCTGCTTGAATTGTACCACCCAAGAATCTGCTTTCTGCAGGATGGGTCTTCAGTGCAGAGCTTGTATTTATAATCTGTTCACATCTCCCTTTAAAATGCATATTAAAGAAAGCTATTGAGTTCTCTTTCCAGCCATGATGGCTGCCCAGTGTACAAAGTAGACCTCTAGAAAGCATACAGTGCTTATGGAATTCAGATTTGATGTCACTGTCAGCTGCCTGGATTGTGCTAAAACAGTACTTAGCAAACAACTCCCTCCACACTAACCAAGCAGGAATTAAATGAACTTTCTGATGTTTCAAATCTTTTTCACCCACCTTTGCTTATATGTTCAGAGAGCGTGCAAATTTCAGCTAATATTTTGAATTCTAAAGCCAATTTCTGCCCTTGCTCAATATTATCTCCCGCGTAACACTTTTTTTTTATCATTCAAACATTTGCAAAATCAGCAGACTGGTTAATAGATTATACTCTTCAACAGAAACAACTTGAAAAGATATCATTTTATATCCCCCGCAAGAATACCCACATCTCCAGTAAGATGAGGAAGGAAAAGCACTTCACAATTAGGGCAAATGGGAGTAGCGCCATCTCTCCAGTTTGCACTGCATCTGTCAGTAAATCATGAGCACACCACATTAGAGCTGCTATTCCTGGAGTTAAAGGAGGTTCTATTAGATTCTAATATTGAACATATTCATCCATCCTTGAGTTCAGTCTTTCCCACTGAAAGGATTTTCAATGAAAGTTGAGAAGATATGTTCTCAAAAATTAGTGCCAGCATCTCCACATTCTACTAAAAAAAACATGGCGACATTGTGGTACATTTACCTTTATGTTTGGAATAAATATGTCTCATTGGCGTACTCATCTATGAATTATATATCCAAATTAATAACACATATTCACTTAATTAAAAAATTTTAGTATAATGTACATAAAAATAAAAGGTGTTTTCATGAATTTTCTTTTTTTTCTACTAATTTATGAAACAAATTTGAAAGAGGAATTCTGAAGCTTTTAAAGTATCGAAAAAGCAGGTCTGGGAAAAACGATCAGAATTTGGTTAATACTTACAAATATATCAAGTTCATTTGCATTTTCCCAAAATGTAAACTCTTCTTGATTCATTTTTGTTAGCCTACATTTTACAGAACCACTTTTCCCCTCTTAGTACTTTTGTTTGTTTTTATAAAATACAGGCTTTTTCTTTCAAGATTCATTTAGAACATAAAGTTACATGGAAACAGATGGAGAGATATTTAGAGAGAGACAGAAAGAAATCTTCCATCCACCCATTCACTCCCCAATTGGCCACACAATGGAGCCATTTCTTTCCAGGTAGCAATACTGAAGGATTTAGTCATAGCTTGCTGTTTTCCCATGTGCATTAGAAGGAAGCTGGATTGGAAGTAGAAGAACTGAGACTTAGACCAGTGTTCATATGGGATGCCAGCATTGCAGGCAGCAGATTAATATGCCATGCCAGTATGCTAGCCAGAAAATGAGTATTTATTAGTCTTATAGTGGTTTGAGAAACATTAAGCTTCATATTGCTTATTCTTTTAAGATTTATTTAATTTTATTGCAAGATCGGATATATAGAAAGGAGGAAAGACAAAGAGGAAGATCTTCCATGCGATGAGTCACTCCTCAAGTGACTGCCACAGCCGGTGCTATGCCAATCTGAAGCCAGGAGCCAGGAAATTCCTCCAGGTCTCCCATGTGGGTGCAGGGTCCCAAGGCTCTGGGCCATCCTCAACTGCCTTCCCAGGCCTCAGGCAGGGAGCTGGATGGGAAGTGGAGCTGCCAGGATTAGAACTGATGGCCATATGGGATCCCAGCATGTTCAAGGTGAGGATTTCAGCTGCTAGGCCACCGCGCCAGGCCCCATATTGCTTACTCTTAAAACTGATTTTGTATCTTTCACATTTTTAAACAGCATTGTACTGTACCTATTTTTATCAATAATTTCATGGGTTTCCTGTCCTTTTCTCCCTTGGGTATATCTCCAAAGTCTTCTGTTCCTCCCTGACTACCGTTGAACAAGTGTCAATCATAGGCATTGTAAACAGGTTTCAGTTAGGAGTAAGGCACCTGAAAACATGTGTCTATACCTTGTATGGATGTTAGTGGAAGAACAAACAGCTGGTTCCTTTGACAACACCTTCAGGTTGGTTGACTTGCTAGCCTCAGGGAGCCGCACAGTGATGGATGAGGGAGGCTCAAGGCCTTTGTCAAAAATGATGTGGTCAGGTTCTTTCCATCCACAGGCTGGGTAGTCCATGAAGGAAACTCCTCTTAAGTTTCTCTGCGACTCTCTTATTGTCCAGCGCAGTTGAGAGCCTTTACCTCCTCCTTCAAGGACGCACAGACTTTGCAGGCCAACTGCAGAGGAGAGAATTCCAATGTACATCCTGCACCCTTGACTGAGCATGTTTCTGAGTAACCTGAAATTTGATTTCTCCAACTGCGCCACACTAGAAAGGTAGCAGTGGACTCACCATGATTGCCAGCTGTGATTTCTCCCCCAAGCCTCTTTTGGAATTGGAAACTTACCAACTTAGGGAACTTGTGAGAGCCAGGCCATATCCAGAACCAGCTACATTCCCTCTTACAATCAGATAGTTGAAGGTGCCTGCAATTCCAACAGTTGAAAATCTGAATCATTCCATATGCATGGCCATGGAGGATACAGCTGGCCCACAAGTAAGATGCATTTGGTTTTCTACTCCCCTTTTTGAGATGTGCAATAGGAGGGAACACTATTCTTACTTTCACCTGTTCTTTGCTCCATCCTTTATCAAGTTCATGGGCTTTATCTAATGGCCATAGCAACCCCAGCTGTGCTGACAGTGGGGCCACCCTGTGCCCAGTGTTCAGTCTGGTGCTTGGCACAGCAGCTATCTTCACTGTAATCTCGATGACAGTGTGTTTCTGCTCTGTCGTAGCCATGCCCATGTTGGTCCCTGTGTAGGAACTGCCTCCAGCAGCCATGCTACTGTGCTCTGGTCACTTGCCGTGCTATCCTCCTTGAATAGCATCAGATCCATCTGCTGCTGAGTAGCCTGCTGGGCTTTTGTGGCATGTTCACCTTCCACTCTCTGATTTCCTCGCCTGTGCTTGTATCCAGGCCTGATCCCTGAAGCCCACCACCTCCTTGGGGGAATTAGCACTCTGGGGACTAGGACCACAACACTAAACATTGTTCCCTAATAATCATTTTAAAAAGTCAAAAAGCACAGGCAATGATAAAAGGCAAATAATGTCACTTTCTGTCTTACCCACCAGGGGGATTTTTGTTTTCCCTGATTTAAGAGCTTACTGAAAATAAGAAGAAATCCTCACAAAGGCATATTGGTACTCCTCTGGTTTTACTTGCACAGACTAAGACTTAACGGCATTTATTAGACTACAGTACTATTGCTGCTAATTTGCTTGTAGCTAGATCATGCCTTTTCTATAAGCTCCATAAAGGATTATCCATCACCATGCAGTTGCCCAACCAATAGTTCTTAAAGTAAGTTAAATCAATCTAATTATCTGGCAGGGTATTCCTAGGCAGAATTGAATACTTAGATGCAATAGTTCAGGTTTGGTTCACTCTGCAACCAGGAAGAAGTCAAGTTTTAATCATAGAGGGATATATTTTTCTTTCAGAGTAAAGTGTAGACCACGATAACTTAATTAGCTTTAGACTTTTCTTTCTCCAATGATTTCTGTCATTTCATAAATATGCAGAGAAGGAGGAACAAAATCCACAGAATCAGCCTTATTTTATCATTTCTATTTGTAGAAGTTCCTATTGTTTCCATAGATATCTTATTTTCAAACCTTCTTCAAAAATCTGGAAGAAAACTAAATCAAAAGGTAGCATCATGCAACCAAGCAATCCAGATCTGGAAAAAAAAAAAAGCTGTAGGTTTATCATTAGGTTTTGTTGTTTCTCAGGTCAAGATAATCCAGCAATGTAACATGCAGAAGGTAGATGGTTGTTGGTGGCTGTTCAGTTCCCTGGCAGCTGGCTAAAGTAATTGCAAGTACTAGGCAGTGCAAGGAAAGTTCCTTGGCTGTTTTGGAAGATCATGGTCACTGCAAGCTGTGTATGACTGCTTTGATACCTTCCCTGAAAGCTTGCAGACCCCCTGGGCACTGCTGACACTGATACCCAATGTTAGCTTCATACAAGCTAAAGGATACCCTTTTATTTTTACTACTTCCTTCTACACAGGCGTCCATTTAGCTAAAGAAGATTATTACCAGGTCTTAGGAATGCCTCAAAATTCCAGCCAGAAAGATATCAAGAAAGCCTATTATTACCTGCTCCCTGACGCAAATAAGGATGATCCCAAAGCCAAGGAGAATTTTCCCAGCTGGGAGAAGCTTACAAGATGTTGAGTGGATGAAGTAAAGAGAAAATAGTATGATGCCTATGGCCTAGTGACTTTGATCCTGGTCCCAGCAGCTTAGAAAGGGACAGCCCCATCACTGACCCTGAAGGACTATTCAAGAACTCTCTGGGACTTTACTTAACTGGGAGATTTCTAGGGCGTGCTCAATCCACCTCAGGAATGCACCATAAGGTCAACACTGAATCACACTGCCAAGAGTATCAACCATGAGTTCACTGTGAGCATCATGAAAATCCATGGGTGCTAAAATGAATGGGGGACTGAGCAACTGCACGACTGAGGCAGCTCTGGCATGAAAACCACCAACCCACCCCTTTTGTGATGTGGAAATGTGGTGACTGCAGCTCCATCTTCAGAATACCCTTCTTGGCATGCAGGAGAACAGGACGGGCCAAGCAAATGCAGTAGGTGACAATCTTAGTGTCTCCAGGCTGGCCAGTAGATGAAGATGTCTGTGACAAAAGGAAGCATTCTCATCACACTGAGGTTGAAAAAAAGCCCTGGTATAGACATCCATTCTGAGCCCTTCATTTTCATAACATACACTATTTTGGGGTAACAACTGGAGCACATGGTCTGTATGAGACAAACAATGTGATGAGAATCAGGGAGATGAGAAGATTTGGCTGACTGAGAAAAGCATCTCCCAGGCTTAATAGCTACACCTACTGAGATGGTACCTTTGATGTCAAGAACAGAGTGTGAAAGTGCCTAAAGGGCTCTCGACAGAGCCTGACCCTGACAATGATAGTAAGTGATGTCATTAAGACTAGCGCTGGAAGATGTTGCACCAGAAAATAGGTCAGGGAGCAGCAGCTCCTCCCTGCCGTCAGCACACTTTGGAGACAGGAAGATTACAGGAGAGCAGCTCTGAGGCCCGCCTGCAGAACCATCCAAACTACCCGGCAACAGCAAGATTGAGTGACAACACATTTCTCAATGGAAGGCCACCTATGGACACACTGAGGGTAAGTAGAAGGCCACTGGTCGTGTTTGGGTGACTCAGCCTCTGCTGGCTCAGGTTGTGTAAGACATTTGGACACTTCTTGCTGCACTAAACCCCAAATGGAAATCCACTGTTGTGGAGGTTGTAGTAAAAGCCATGCTTTTGGCATCACAATGACGGACCTCTCAGCTGTGAAGTAATTAATTTCCCTCTCAACAAACCTTTGGGAATTTCCGGAATGAGTCCTTCCTGACAAGTTGGACTCATTCACCAGGAGCTCGAAGCTGACTTGCCCACCAGCACCTTCTTGCCCAGACAGGCTTTGCTGAGTGAGGACTACTGGTGTTTCCAAGGTAGGAAGCTGCAGGAGGAGCCCTGGAATCTCCCCTCCTAACCGCAGGGGTGAAAGTACTTGTCAAGGCAAGCAGTCCTTCCTCTGATTCCACCCAGGACAACCATCTGCCCCCACCTGCTGAAGTCTATCATCCTGAATGGATGACATGGCTCCTGACCTGCTGAATCACAGCTCTGTCAGACTGACTTCTCTTGACTTACACTGTTGACATCTTTTTTTCCAAGGTGTGTTTAAATTATTAAGTGCAAGGAATCATTGATTTGCCTGTGTAAATGTTCAGGAAGGAAAAGTACCTTCTAAGCAGTCAGCAAGAGCACAGCTGGCCCCCCACCTCTGCTGGTAGAATATTGCAGATCCTGTGTGTTTCAGCCTCCTTGAGTTGTTTCAAGGAGGATAATGAAGAACATTTCTCAGTAGTTTCTTCACTCTTTTCCTTTATCATTTGCACAACTATCAATGTCTAATCTAATATTACAAAACAAGATTATTTACTAGAAAAAGAAAAATATTTCTGTCATTTTCCAGTTAAGAAATATCCAGAATTAAGGAGCAAATAGCTTCTTCATGAAATGTGGTCATGTTCATAACATTGAGTTACTCTTAAATTGAAGTAAAGTAACAGGCCAAAGTAATGGGAAGAATATATGAATACATCACCAGTGTTCAAAAATGTTCTTTCATTCCTATGCAGTCATGTTGTCTATTTTTATATGATACTTTTCTTGGGATTATTCAAAGCAGGATATCCAATAATTTTAGATATAATCAGTAGGTAATTATTATCTTGCTCACTTTATAAATGAAACCATTTGCAAAACCAGTTATTATAAAAGTTAATATGTTTAAGTTAACCTTTTTCTGTTTTTCATTCTAATATAATTTCATGGACAATTTGTGTAAAATGCTTGTCTTCTTATTCAAATAGTTGAGTCACACACTCTTGCAGAGGTGAATCAGTGAGGACAGACTATTCTTGTTCTGAGAATCAAGGGGTTGGCAAGGGGCCAGCACTGTGGCTTAGTGAGCTTAACTGCGGCCTACAATGCTGACACCACATATAGATGCCTGTTTAAGTCCCAGGTGCTCTATTCCTGAATCAATTCCCTAGTAATGCACCTGGGAAAACAGGAGAGGCTTGCCCAAATGCTGGAGCCCCTGCAGCCATGAAAGAAGCTCCAGCTTTTGGTTTTGGATGGACACAGTCCTCTCTCTCTCTCTCTCTCTCTCTCTTTCTCTGTAACTCTGCCCCTCAAATAACTGAATAATCTCAAATAGCTAAACTGATCTTGTTTTTTAAAAGATGGGTTGGCATTAAAGTTTTAAATAGAAATGAATGGTCACATCTGGACATATTGTCGAGGAGGAACTCAAGTGGTGATAATTTTGATTTACCATTTTCTACAGTCCACCAACTCACATACCAACAAACTGTTTCTTGTCAGTGTCCAGGACTGACTGGCTCAGGGAGGTTGACACACCTGGATTAGCTTACAAGAAATGAAGTCAGTAAGTCTTGCAGAAATGCTTTGCTGGTTGGCTAGTTTTCTTAAAAATTTTAATTGTGCAGGGGATATATTGATCCAAACAAAACAGCTTAATTGATACGATTCTTAGAGCTAGAGAGGTGGATGTCATGAAACTCCCACTCTCAGTCTCCTGTCTGTCCTGTCCTGTCATGGCTGCAGGTATGAGACCTTTTGAAGGAGGTGGGAATGTTGTCTGAAGTAGCATTATGAGCTGGGGGATTACCTGTCTCCATTTCCTGGTAAGGAACTGATATGGCCAATTGTTCAGGTCCACTTTTATTTTATTTTATGCTATGTTATTTTAATTTATTTTATGAGAGAGAAAAAGAGAGCAAGAGAAGAGAGAGAAAAAGCAAACATTCTCCTACTGACCCACCTCATGAACGCCTGAAAATTTCAGACCTCTGCCAACCGAAAGCTTGACCTGGGAACTCAGTGCATGTTGCATGTTGCCATGTTGCCAATCTCCTGTTGCCTCCCAGAGGCAAGAAATTGCAGCATGACCTACAAACCATTCTAATGTTACTTGTGAGCATCTAACTTCTAGGCCACATGCCTACTTGACTTTTCATTTTAGTTTCCATCCTTCATTTGGTGTGTATGTTAAGCTAACATAGCCATTTGTAACATAAGTGTGAATTAAGGTGCAATACTTTTCCCACTATGATTAGATTTATTTAAAAATAGCTGAGAGCTAATAAAAGATCAACCTTTCTTCATTGGTTAAAGGAAGTGTGGCACTTCCTAACAAAATCATCAATGAATCTTAAAACATCATTTTTAAGCAATATGTAAAAAACCTATTAGATTTCCAAAAACGTCATAAGCGAGTTTTGTAGGGAAAGGTACTCAGATGTAACTGAAGCTTTACCCTCAAAGAGCATAACTAAGAACCATGAGCCATATGGTGATATATATTGGGAATTATCAACGTGAGCCCACAGCATGATCAGTTCTTGCAACAAGCTAGAAACCAATTTTAAAAACCAATTTCAGGAGGCCTGAGTTAAGAGTAAAGCAAGTTTTGTTTTGTTTCCAACAAAGCTAGTGATTAGATTTTGTATTAAGGCTCTTTTACTGATCCCATACATTTCAAAGTATTTAATTCAAAATGTTCTGAAAGGCTATTGATGGAACCCACAGGTAGAGTCGCCACATCCTCTAATGGTGCTGGTACTTGCCCTGATTGCTCTGCTTCTGATTCAGCTCCCTGTTGATGGCCTAGGAAAGGCAGCATAAATGGCCCAAGTATTTGAGCCACTGCCACACATGTGGGAGACCTGACGGCTGGCTCCAGTTGTGGCCATTGGGATGGCTCCAGTTTAGATCTCTCTGTCTCTTGCATGCTCTCTGTTACTCTTTCAAATAAATAAATCTTAAATAAATTTAAAGAGGTTACTGATGCAATGCTATTATGTAAATGGCAGCTGATATAAAATATAAGAACCCTGTTTTGCAACTTATCACAGGAGCTGGCTTGATGGCTCAACTGGCTAATTCTGACCTGTAAATGCTGGTATCCCATATGGTGCTAACTTATGTTCCAGCTGCTCCTTTTCCCATTCAACTTCCTGCTCCTAGCCTGGGAAAGCAGTGTAGGGGATGGTCCAAGCCTTGGGAGTTCCCACTTGGGAGACCCAGAAGGAGGCTCCTGGCTTCTGACTTTGGATTTGTTCAGCTCCAGCTGTTTCAACCATTTGGGGAATGAAGCAGCAGATGGAAGATCTTTCTATATCTCTTTCTCTCTGTAAATCTGTATTTTTATTAGAAATAAGTATACCTTAAAAAAACTTACATCACAATAGAAAGATTAATGCATTAACTCACACTTAATGGTATTAATGATGAAGTAGATTGACATATTGGCTCACCAGAATATTAGTATTTTAACTAAGGATTATGCCTCATTGTAAAAGACCAAATGTGTTAGTGAAATTTCAGATACCTGAGAAGCAATGAGATGCAGTGTACTGGTAAAGAAGCTTAGTACAGAGAAGTATAAGCTTTAGGTTCATTATGTCTGAATAGGGTCCTTCTTCTGGATCTTTCTAGCTGTGTGGCTTGTGTGAGTAAAGTACTTCACCAATTTCTGGTTCAATTTGCTTGCCTATGAACTATGGGAAAGAACAGTGCCTTCTTTATAATGCTGCTATGGAAAATCAATGAAGCATGGGATAATGGTTAGGACAATGACCAGTGTATTAAAAAGTGATGGAAGCTATTTTTGAATGGTTTATTCATGTGCCCTAAAATCAAAAGAGGCTTATCTCAATAAACTTAGAAGTACACTCCTGTCTAGTCACACTTAAGGAATACTTCACGGTTTTTAAGTATATAAATCTAGCAATCATGCATGTATAAGAGAAGTGGGCAGTTATTCAAATTTATCTAAAAGCTAATTATAAGCCTATCAATGTTACCCTATAGAATTGAATTTCTATTCATTTAAATCTAGATATGGGAGAGTTAGAAATATCTCATAATGGAATCTAAGATTCCTTTCTTTGACACATTAAAAAAATGGTGTATTAGATCCAGGAGGAAGATTAAGAACTAAGAAATTCAGACAAAGCTTCAGACAAATGCCTTGAAAGTCAAAAGGAAAGAAGAGAAAAAAATTTTTTTCTCATTACAAATAGTAGATAATTCAGTCCTCGCTAGATTTGTTTTTGTTTAAATTTGTGTTACCATTGTCTCTATTGTATACGTGGCAAGTACTTGAAGAAATCTATCAAAGAGAAGAAAGAATCCAAGGAGCATTATTTTTTAAAAAATGATTTATTTATCTATTTGAAAGGCAGAGTTAACAGTGATAAAGAGGGCGAGGCAGAAACAGACAGACTTTCCATCTACTGGTTCATTTGTCAGATGACCTCAATGGCCAGCACTAGGCCTGTCCGAAGTTAGGAGCCAGGAACTTCTTTCAGGTTTCTCATGTGGGTGGAGGGTCATCCTCTGATTCTTTCCCAGGCACGTTAGATGCAGGGATGCTCTCAGGTCATCCTCTGATGCTTTCCCAGCCACGTCAGTTGGATCGAAGTGGAGCAGGAACTTGGACAAGTGTCCAAGTGGGATGTCAGTGCAGCAACTGTTTGCTTTACACAGTACACCACAACATAGGCAAAAGGACAATAATTTTTGAAGAGGAGATGAAAAATCTTCCATCTACTGGTTCCCAAATGGCAACAAGATCCAGGGCTGGGCTGGGCCAGGGCAAGATTCAAGAAATCCAATTAATCTTTCATATGGGTGACGGAAGAACGAGGGTTTGAACCATCATTAGCTGCTTTTTGAGGCTGATTAGCAGAGAGCAAGATTGGAAGTAGATAGACTGGGACTAAAACCAGCACTCAGATATGGAATGTAAGCATCACAATGGAGGTTTAACTCACTATGCTACAATTCTGTCCTGTAATTTTTTAAGCTTTATTTATTTTTATTGGGAAGTCAGATTTACTGAGAGGAGAGACAGAAAGATCTTCCATCTGCTGGTTCACTCTTCAAGTAGACTCAATGGGCAGAGTTGAGCTGACCTGAAGCCAAGGGCCAGGAGCCTATTTCGGGTCTCCCACATGACTACAGGGTCCCAAGGCTTCAGGCCATTCTCCACTGCTTTCTCAGTCCACAGGCAGAGAGCTGGATAGGAAATGGAGCAGCTGGGATACAAACAGGACCCATATGGGTTCCTGATACATGCAAGGTGAGAACTTGTCACTAGGCTACTGTGCCAGACCCCAAATTAAAATTTTTAAATAAGGTTGATTTCAGAAAATATCAATGTTACTTTAGGTCTTATGTGTATTTTCATGTTTTCATTATACAATTTTAATGTAAATTTTAGAATTCAAATTAAGGACTTAAAATATGTGCATGCATAATTATGTTTAATATATTTTATTTAGTTTTATATATTATAGATAAATATAATATAGTTATTTAGTTATTTATATATTAAAATAATATATATTATTTAATGCATTTTATGTAATCATGTGCTTTATTAGAAATGCATTTTATGGGTCTGGCACAGTAGCCTAGCAGCTAAACTCCTTGCGTTGAACACACCAGGATTCCATATAGGTGCCGGTTCTAATCCCAGCGGCCCTGCTTCCCATCTAGCTCCCTGCTTGTGGCCTGGGAAAGCAGTCAAGAACAGCCTTGGGAACTTGCACCTGAGTAGAAGACCTGGAAGAGGCTCTGGATTCCTGGCTTTGGATTGGTGTAGCTCCGGCCATTGCAGCCACTTGGGGAGTGAATCATTGGATGTAAGACCTTCCTCTCTGTCTCGTTCTCTCTACATACATCTGACTTTGCAGTAAAAATAAATAAATCTTTAAAGTATGTATTTTTTTACTTCTCCTTCTGATATTTTTGTTTTTGAGGAAAGTTTGTTTTGTTTTGTTTTGTTTTAATTTTTATCTCTTTTTACTTTAGTCTTCTAGGTCACCTGAAGTCACATTTTTAGTCTCTGTATTTGTCTGACAATTCCATTGCATATCTTCCAGGTGGCCATAAGAAAAATAGGCAGGAATGCATGCGTGTTTATTTGAGAGGGTCACCATGTATACCATGGCTGAAATCATGTTTATTTCTCCTGGCTCTGTAAGTTGGAAGCTATGAGCAGGCTTGGTTTCTTCTAAGGCTCCCTGCCCCTGACTTCCAGTCATCTTTTAGACATTCTGTGACCTCAAGATATTTCCTCTGTCTGTGAGCATCCCCAATATTTCTCCATCCTCCAAGGAAACCAGTTTGGATGAGGGCCTCACATGTTGGTATTATTTGATCCTAATTATCTTCTTAAAGGCCGTATCTTTAAATAGTCACAATGGGGACTTTCTGCTCTTTCTCATGGGTAGCCATCTATGAAGAAAATTTCATGAAAGGAGAATGAAGGTTACTCATGATATTATTGTCAGTACTATTGGCATGTGCACAAACGTATATGCTCATACATCTCACAATCCAGAGTGGAAATGAAGGCTGATTATGTTCAGATAAAACCAATTACTGTCAAACATAAGCTGGCATATGAGGAGATTTTACAAATGAGAGGAAGCGCAAGAAAATATTTGTAGCTTTCAAAGTAGTGTTGTGAAACGAAATCTACAGTTACAAAAAACGTTTGTATGACGCTCAGTTTACTTAATGGATAAACACTAAAATAGGAGAAAGAAAGTGAAATATAAATTCCATCATAAAGCAACACTTAGCAGTCAACCTGAAGAGTGCTTTCCTGAAGATGTTCCAAAATTTTAAATCACGTCATTCAGAATGTATGCTTTATACTGTGTGATGTAGTGCTAGTAATGTACATTCTCAGAAAGCATAAATGTTTTATTATTACAAGAAAACATTTGCTTGAAATATATTAGTATATTCTCAGTGTTATCTACTAAGTCAACTGCTTTGTGACACTTTGGGGATTATTAATATCTTTACCTGAGCTATTGGCAACTGCCTAGGTTGTCTTATACCCAGGCAAGTTTTACTCTGCTAGGAGAAAAGTAACCAGTAGCTGGCAGCCTTCCTGGACCTGGTCAATGTCAAATTTGTGTTAACTATAGCAGTATGTCACCATAATTTTTTTTTCTTTTTTCTTTCTTTTTTTTTTTTTTAAGGTAGGTGGGGAAGGTGAGGAACTTGGGCTGGGAGACACCACTCCATCCCCTAGGCCCAGGAATGGGAGCTAAAGATTGACTGGGGAAGGGGTTGTGGGGATGTATTGGAGTGGGAAGGCTGGCAGCATATTTGACAGGGAAGAAATGACTTCTGGGGTCTTCTATGGACCAGGTTATTGTACTTGCCAGTAGGTAAGGGAGCTGAGACAAAGTGGTTTTTCAGGGAGGTAATGAGAGGACATATCTGGATCAGTCCGAGGTACCTGCCCATGTGGGAGACCTCTGCTAGGCTTAACAGCATTGCCTACTGCCGGCTGATTAATACAAAAGCTGGTCTAGCAAGCATGATTGGCTGAGCTAGGCCACAGTAACCACCCAAGAGTGCCTGAAAAAAGAGTGGGCCATGTCAGGCTGGGCTATAATACCCACCAAAATATGAGACAAATAGATCTGGGGCAGATTTCTGTAGGGGAATTGTGGGCTCACCCCTGTGGGACTGCAACACCCACTTGTTTACACAGAGAGGTGGGACAATGATTTCCTAAGCTAGGATGGAAAACAGAACTCACCTGACAGGAATTATTTGATACTCTTAGTAGCTGGGACTAGGAAGAGGTGGGCAGTACTGGGGCACATACAATGGCAGTACATACAATGGCTAGATCTTGAAAAAGATCATGCAAAGCAGGGTTGCAGCCCCAGTGGCATACTTGAGATTCAAAGATGGGAGCAGACCTGGTGGGGAATCCAGGGAAAACTCTCCTAACAGGCTGTAGCTTCTGAAGGGAGCTCAAGAGCCAGGGCTGAGGAGCAGGCCTGGCCAGTCCATGCACCTATTGGCATGCAAGAAAGCCAGGACAGGGTGTGGGTTATCCCTGTCTGGGATGGGCTGGGCTACAACACCTGCCAGTGAGAGCTAAGATTGCAGGTCGGCCATGCCCGACCATGAGGAAAACCCATCCGTGTGTACAAAATCCGGGGTTGGGAACGACCCAGTAGGGAATTCTGGGAACTGCCCCGCTGGGCTGCAGCTACCACTAGTATGTGTGAGAGTCAGGGTTGTGGGCTGGCCAGGCAGACAAGGCTACAGCATTGTTAGAGAAGCTGTGAGCTGGGTCTGGGGCAGGCCCTACTGGATTGGGCTGGAATACATGCTGGGAATCACAAGAGCCAGAATGTCTGTGGGACAGGCCAAGGTAGGCCATATCTTCTTTTGGGTTACACGAGACCTTAGGGTGGGCCAGGCCAGACTAGGCTGTGCAGTACCCTTGGGTGAGAGCTGGAATGGGTGTGGGCTACTGGAGCTAGGTAATAGTACCCACTGGTGAGTACCAGGACTGGGAGCTGGCATGTCAGTCTGTGTAGCAACATGTGTCTGCACACATGAAATCCATTTCTAGAAGAGGGCCTATTAGGGTAAAATGGGAAACTCCCATGCAAGGCTATAGCTCCTGCTGGTGAGTGTGAGAGTTAGGGTTTGGAGCAAGAGTTAGGGTTTAGACCTATAGCAGTCATTGGATTATGTGTGAGCCGCATTTGGGGGCTAGCCAGGCAGGGTCAGTCCATAGTATACACTGGCACAAGTGAGAGACGGGAGTTGGTTCAGAGCAGGCCATGTTGGATTGCAACATCGACCAGTTCATCTGAGGGTGGATCAGATTATCCTAGGCTGCTGCACCCCATGGTAAGAGCTGGGACTGGTGGTGGGGGGGGGGCTATATAGGTTAATGCTGAGACTTAGATTGGAAGGAGAGAGGAAAAGCATATCAGATTTGGTCAAAGTCCCTGCTGGTCCTGCAAGACCCAGAGCTAGGAGCAGGCCAGATAGGGGAAATCCAGGGAGTCCCTTGCTTGGTTGCTGCTGCCACTGGTAAGTGTGAAAGCTGAGACTAGGAGTGAACCAGTCTGGGTGCTGGTTAGCTGGGCTAGGTTGCAGTACCAGCTTGCATATCAGTCAGGACCTCAGTACTCCCTGGAAGCCATATGATCTGCAGCGGAAACATACCTGAGAGGGGAACTGTGGACACTTCCCTGCTGGCCTGTTTCTATCACTGGTTAGCATAATAACCAGGCAGGGGGCAGGTCAGGCTAGACAAGATTGTGGCACTTGTCAGCATATGCGAAGACTAGGTCTGGGTGTGGATCAGGCTCAACTAAGCCAAAATTACCATAGCTGTGCATGGGAGCTGGATGGAATGTAGCTGGGCCAGGTGAGGCTGTAGCAGAGGCTGGCGTGTACAAAAAGCAGGGCTGGAGTTAGGCCTTGTGGGGATTCCTAGGGGTTGCCCCAACTAAGCCAAAGCATCTGCTGATTGGTGGAGGGCTATTGCTGGCAGGCTGGCTAAACTGGGCTGCAGCACCCATTGATACACTTGACATCTGGAGCTGAAGCAGAACTGACTGAAATGAATCTACTTGTATGTGTGTTGGCTAGTACAGGTCACCGTTCAATCCTGACCCTGCACTGCCTGGAGCATACAAGAGTGAAGTCTGAGATGATCCCAGGAAAGCTTTTTGGGGGCATCTCTTATTAGACCATTAAACTCAGACCCTGGCCACAGGGAAAAACATAGGAGGTGTGGTCTGACATTAGAGTGTATGCATGGGAACTGGGCCTCCTCAGATCTTGACGACAGTGTGGTGGACAGCATGTCCAGATGCACATGAGGGACATTTTGGCCAACTCATCTAGGCCTTTAGGGGACGTGTACTGTCTCATCAAGAGGATGGAAAGTAGAACATATTGGACGATTCTCCTGGCTAAGCTTTGCAGGGTGTTTCTGGGTCTGTGGGTGCAGTAAGGCAGCCTTTGTTTAGCAACAGGCCTTTGAAAGGTTTTCTCATTCCTGGAGCAACCACACCAACAACTTCTGAGAAGTATCATAACCACCAAATCATACCCTCATAACATTATTCCCCATATCAGGCTCTAAAAGGCATCATCAAGTGATCATTTCCCCCCTAATCCCTTGGTGTTAATGTAGGGGTTCCCCCCCACTCCATCTTCACTTGCTGACACAGGAGAAAAAAAATATCTAAAATATATGCCCCACCCACCTTGCTGGGTACCTGATCCTTACACCCTAATTTTAGGCCCACATGTACATGCATCCCTCTGAACTACGTAAACAATATTAAAAAGAAAATAAGTAATTTTTAAAGATCTTTAGTAGCTTTTATATTATAAGTCACAGACTTACTCAGTTACTTCTCTTTGTGCTTTATTACAATTTGTACTAAGTTTAGCAATCTAGTGAACATGATGGTATATCTTACATCTTTTAAACTAAAAAAAATTAAAAATTTTTATTGCAAAGTCAGATATACAGAAAGGAGAGTCAGAGAGAAAGATCTTCCTCTTGCTGATTTACTCCCTAGCCTGACACAATGACCAGAGCTGCGTTGTTCTGAAGCCAGGAGCCTGGAGCCTCTTCCAGCTCTCCCACACAGGTGTAGGGGCACAAGGCCTTGGGTTATCCTTGACTTCTTTTTTTTTTAAAGATTTATTTTTATTATTTTTTCATTGGAAAGGCGGATATACAGAGAGGAGAGACAGAGAGGAAGATCTTCCGTCCGATGATTCACTCCCCAAGTGAGCGCAACGGGCCGATACTATGAAGATCCGAAGCCAGGAGCCTCTTCCGGGTCTCCCACGCGGGTGCAGGTTCCCAAAGCTTTGGGCCGTCCTCGACTGCTTTCCCGGGCCACAGGCAGGGAGCTGGAAGGGAAGCGGAGCGGCCAGGATTAGAACCGGCGCCCATATGGGATCCCGGGCGTGCAAGGCGAGGACCTTTAACCACTTGCGCCACCGCGCCGGGCCCTATCCTTGACTTCTTTCCCAGGCCTCAAGTAGGGAGCTGGATGGGATTAGAACCAGTGCCCATATGGGATGCTGGCACATTCAAGGCTAGGACTTTAGCCACTAGGTTACCATGCCTGGCCCTTTAAACTAAAATTTTAAGATCATAATATTACAGTCCTTTTTTGCATCTACTAGTCATCAAAGAACACAAAGAATAATGCAACTTATTGTTTCTCTCACTATCACATGATCATGATAATTTAGTTTTAATTATTTTTGCTAGCTAATGTTTCATACATATGGACACTTATTCAAGATTACATAAGAACAGTAATTTTGACTCACTGAGGAATGGAGGAGTAAGGCATTTGGCTCAGTAGCTTAGTGTGTTTTTGCTCACATTTCTTTCTTTTTAAAAAGTATTTATTCGGGCCCGGCACGGTGGTGCAAGTGGTTAGGTCCTCGCCTTGCACGCCCGGGATCCCATATGGGCGCCGGTTCTAATCCCGGCAGCCCCACTTCCCTTCCAGCTCCCTGCCTGTGGCCTGGGAAAGCAGCTGAGGACGGCCCAAAGCTTTGGGACCCTGCACCCGCATGGGAGACCCGGAAGAGGCTCCTGGCTTCGGATCGGCTTCGGATCGGCATAGTATCGGCCCGTTGCGGCTCACTTGGGGAGTGAATCATCGGACGGAAGATCTTCCTCTCTGTATCTCCTCTCTGTATATCCGCCTTTCCAATAAAAAATAATAAAAAAAAAAAAAGAAAAGTATTTATTCATTTGTTTGCATGTTCGAGTTACGCAGAGAGAGGGAGAGACAGAAAGGCCGAGATACATCTTCAATCCTCTGGTTCACTTTCCAAAGAGCCTCAGCAGCCGGGACTGAGCCATGTCAAAATCAATAGTCGGGAGTTTCATCAGGGTCTTCATGTTGGTGTCTGGGGCTCAACCACTTTGGCTATCTTGTGCTGCTTTCACAGACAACATCCATCAGCTGGAAAAGAAATGCAGATCAGGTACATAAAACAGCACCTAAATCCAATTTGCTTGCTACAACAGACCAGCATGCTCCCATGTCACACAAAAGTGTCTAGGTTTGAATCTCAATCCTGAAATTATCTTGCTCCAGAATTTGCATTCTGTTACCCACCTAGGGGACCTGGGTGGGGTCTTGGGCTTCTGGCTTTAGCCTAGCCTAGCCCCAACTCTTGTGAGCATTTGGAAAGTGAAGTAGCAGATGGGAAAATTCTTTCAAATACATATGAATATTTTTAAATAAAGTATATAGATATGGTTCCAAGGATTTATAGCAAGCAAAGAAAAATTTATTATTGAAATTTTACCAAGATTGAATAAGAACATACAGACTCAGTGGTATTAGAATCCTCACCTGCTCCTTTCCTTGCTTTCCCTTCTCACTGGAATGGCAATTGCACTGCAGACAAGTACAATTAATTATACAGGGTTTGCTTTCCTGAAAGCTGCCAGTTAATGGGCTAAATCCCATGTTGTGGCTAAACAGCATTATTTTTCTTGTTACTCTCATTTAGCTGTTGCCAGGACTGTGTTCTGTGTGAGGGCAGCTGATAGGGAGGGCCAAAACTCTGCTTGAGTAATGAGGTCTCTGTATTTGACTTGAGAGCATTTGTATTCCAGTGTTGACTACATGCATTGTCCACAGTAGGGAATTTTATGGAAACAATAGATTTGTGATTAAATTTGAAGTACTTTAAGCACTTCCCTTCCAAACTGTAAAGGAAGTGAAGCAGCTGGGTTATGAACCAGTGCCTATATGGCATCCTGGCACATGCAAGGTAGACTTTGGCCACTAGGCTGCCATGGTGGGCCCTAAAATAATATATGTCTGAATTAAATGAATACAATAACCATGATTATTGCATCACCATTAAATAACTGCAGATTTGTGTCAGTAGCAAATGGGAAAAGACTAACCTCAGGTCTCAGTCCTTATCAATTTGTATTTACTATATGAACTATCTTATTCATTCTTTCTATTCAGTAAAATTAAGTGTAATAACTTCTTTCACTGACTAGATCTTCAAAATTATATAGTATAATCATTGCATATAAATTGTGACTTGAATCCAGAGAAGTGTTATTTAAGGCCAACTAACAATAAATGAGCACGGTCTTCCCACTTTAGTTTTTAAAAGATCTATGTATTTATTTGAAAATCAAGCTATAGAACAAGAGGGAGAGACAAAGAGATTTTTCACCTGCTGGTTCACTTTCCAAATTGTTGATATGAGAGCCATTCTAAAGGCAGGACCCTGGAACTCCAGCCAGGTCTCTCATGTGGGTATCAGGGACACAAGCACTTGGACTATCTCATTGGCATCAAAAGTGGGGCAGATGGGACTCAAATCAGTGCTCTTATGTGATGCTGGCATCTTGGGCAGTGGTCTGACCTGGTGTCCAGCATGAGCAGCTCAGGCATGGGAGTAACAGTTCCTGGAAAGGACATGGAGTCACTTCTCCGCATAGCCAGCTAGTTATCTGCTCCATGGTAGCTCATTTCTTGTTTCTGAAATGTGGCTGTGAGACCAACACGTGCAGTGTCTACTTACTTTTGTGATCCAAGCTGGAGGTATCTAGGATGGGAAGCCCAAGATGGCAGTCTCCTGATTTACAGAATAAGCTCACTGAGGACAAGCAGAAAGATATCAGAATATATAGGAATTTGAATAAGCACTACAGTAAATATTAAAAAGAAATTAAAAAGCAGAGGTATGTTGTCAACTCTGCATCAGTAACTGAATTGCTTCCACTCTCAGGACCACATCAGATGCTGGTCACAGGAGCCTGGTCCGTCCTAGTACCTGGGAGCAGTTAAGACAGCAGGAACTCTGTGAAACACTTACGCTAACCTCCCTGTTTATTTTGTGGCAGACATCATGAAACAGGTGAAAAAGTTCTAGTTCTGCTCTAAGTAGTAACAGACATTTTGAAGCTTTGCAGATGGTCAGGTGTACAGATAATTGCCAGGACTCTATAGTTAAGTACCAAACAGAAGTATTTTTCAATTGCACAGTGATGCTAGAATTTATTTGTTCAATGATCCACTATTTTAACTCAGTGTGTACATTAGAATAGTTTTTCCATGATGGGCTACAAAATTATTTTCAGTGATGAGCTAAAGCATCTTTTTAAAGGTTTTGAAGTTATCAAAGCAATATAACTTTCTTGTTTAACTGCTTCAGGATTAAATAGAGTCGCTGTGATTGTTTAATGCTTGTGTAATAAGCATGGATGTGAGCTCTATGATTGCAGTATAATTATCATAACTCTACAAGAAAATAAAGCAGGGGATAATTATCCAAAGCCCCGCCCACACTTGAATTTCTCCATTCACAGCAAGATTCTGTCCCACTGTGAATTATTAAAGAATGAGGATTCCCAGTGCAGTCACACGGTTAGACACCGGCTGAGAAGCAACGCGTCTGTTTTCCAGGCAGCAGGGCGGACCACCCTTGACACCCAGGAATCGTGCTCCCGGTCCCTAACAAAGGGGCGCTCAGGCTTGTGGGAGCTGTAGTCGCCCGCGCCCATGACTTCACCGGTGCAGGGCCGTGGGAACTCGTCCAGATCGCGTCTGCGCATGTGCCGCCCCGCCCCCTCGCGCCATCTTCCTCCGGGAAATTCCAGATGCTGTGCTGTGCCCACGCTGTTGTGCAGGCTGCGGAGTCGGACTCTGCGTTCTCGAACGCTGGTGAGGATGAACAGGGTGTCAGAAGGCCTTGGGGGCCCGTGGGGAGGGATGGCTGGCGCCTGACGTGCGAGCAGAAGCGCCGGGCGCTTCTCTGGCGGGCGGAGTCCGACTTGGCAGCGCTGAAATCTGGGATGAGTCTTCGCAGGTGTTAGAACCAGCGTTCCCCGGTCTCAGGCTGTGCTGTGCGCGTCTGCTCGTGCGGGAGAAAGCGGGACTGCCTGTCTTCGTGGAAGCCGATTCCAGAAGCTCGCGCCCGTGGCTGTGTGCGGTGAGCGAGCGGCGGGGCGGGGGTGCAGTGTGCCCTAGCCCTACCTCGGTCCTGCTTGGGGCACGCAGTTTCTGTCCTTGTCAATGCATCATCGGGGTGGTCCTGAGTGAGGTGGCCGCGTGGACGGCCCTGAGGAACACCTGGACACTGCCCGAGAAGTAATTTTGCAGGATGTGCAAGTTGCTTGTGTGGGGCTCGGTCGTGTCTTCGGGTCGTGTCCCTCCTGTCTTTCCAGCAACAGCGGCTTGCGTGTCTGCAGTTGGTGAGGTCAGTGGTGCTTATCTTTCCTTTAGAATCAAGTAGTTCTTAGGTTGTTTAAACAGTGGGACTTCTTGGATAGGAATCCACTGAAAAGAATACTTCTTTGTCCTGAGCCCTCCCTGCAGGACTCGGTTGTCTCTCTCTCTCATACATACACACACACACACACACACACACACACACACACACACACACACTTTGTATGGCCTGTTAACCAGAGTAGACAAGCTTTCAGATACTACATCATGTGTGAACTGGCAAATACTGGGTGATACTGGAATCTTCGTCTGAACTGGTGAACAGGAATCTAGCGAACTACTGGAGGAGCCAGGACGGTGTGACCTGGATTGAGAAATAGCCTGTAATATCTGAGGATCTGTCTGCATTGCTTCCGTTCTCTGATTACTTCATTTTAATCTGGCTTTTAGACTCGGACCTGTCTCGGATGTCACCACATTTGCTACATTTGCTAGCCAGCGATGCGGTGATGTTCCCTCAGTTCTGACAATTTTTGGTAGTTCAGAACGACTTTGCCAGGATTTTTTTTACTGCTTTTGCAAATTGTTTTTGGTAAGAAAAGTAGATTTTTCAGGGGTACAGGATTTGTAGGGAGGGAGAGGCAGAAAGAAAGATCTTCTGTCTGCTGATTCACTCACCAAATGGCTGCAACGGCTGGGGCTGAGCCAAGTCAAAGCTAGGAGACTGGAACTCCATCCGGGCATCCTGCAGAGGTGGCAAGGGCCCAAGTACTTGAGCTGTCTTCTGCTTTTCCTGGGCGCGTTAACAGGGAGTTGGCTCAGAAGTGGAGTATCTGGGATTGCATCCAGGCCCTTCTGCGATGTCTGCTTTGCAGGGACACCCCACCAGCTCTGTCTCACCAGCCCTTTCTTTGGCTTTCTGACTGCCATTTACAGTTTGCTCAAAATTAATTAAAAATGCATGTTTACTTGTGAGGTAAACTTCAGGAAAAGGGTAAACTTCAGGAAAAGGAGTCAGTTTATGTTTGGCTAGCATTCTCACCCCGCCTCCCCCTGGCAGAACTTAGTGTGGAATTGTATAACCAACGGTTTATAATACATTTTTTTTCCCTCACTTAATGTCTGGGAAAATTATTCTCACTTGTATGATTTTCTGTTACTGAAAGTCACAACTGTTACAGAAAATTAATGAGCTAACCTTCCTGTATTTTCAGTGGGCAGATTAGAGTGAATCACGCCTTTGCGGTAAATTCACTTATTAAAATATCAGTAACAAACAATACAGTAATTACATGTAAGTAAACATTTTTAAGCACAGTCTTGTGATCTCCCAGTTGTTTTTTTGTTCGATTCAAATGACATTTGTTAGTGCCAGCAACTTTGTCAAACATTCAACTGGTTGGCGTTTCACATTTGTGAAACTTCTAGGTGCGGGTTTGAAGTTCTGTTCATTGTATTTGGCATGTAAGTCAATCAAACTCTTCCCCCCCCCCTTACCAATGTGTATCAGCATTTGGTATACAACAGATCAGCAAAAAATTTTTACTGAGTTAAACAACCATTGTATTTGTAATTCTGATTCAGTGTTTTAGAATGAGCTCTCCTGTGTAGGTGGTGCTTGAGATCACAATGAGGGCTTAGTCTTCTGGTGCCCTGTTTGAGGCTGGTTTATTGGAGATGGCTGCACTTACAAGTTTGGTGGTTTGTGCTGGCATTTGGGTAGGCTCTGTTTCTCCAACAGGCAAGCCTCAGGCTTTATCATGAAATAACAATATCTCAAATAGACAAATACTATCGAAACTGTGTCACTTTTACTAATGTCCTCCAGGTGCAGTCACAAAGCCAAACTGGAGAGGATCTCAACAAAGGTGTATGAACCAGAAAGTGTGTCATTTGAAACAATTGCTAGAAAAGTGTATTACAGTATACACTGTGTCCATTTTTCCTTTGTAATTTTTGGGCAGACAATGTTGAATTTTAATATGGATACTTTATATGAGATTTCACTTTTATGAAAGCAATAGCATGTTTTAATGGAACCAGTAAGTTTGGGTCTTTTGTGATATATCTGTATTAATACGAAAAGAGTTAATACTGCCCTACAGCACTCTATAATGTAAATTTCAGTGGCAATGTAATGTGTTTTTTGGTGTAGTATAATTTATTTCAACAGCCATCTTTAAATTGTCAAGTTATTTCTTTGTAATGTTAATTTTCACAAACTCAGTAGAATTTTTTTTAATTAATCTAATGATATCTTACTACCTCTACCAGCTAGTAAAATTCTGCGTTCTTTTGGTGAAATCTTTCCTGCCTCTTCCTTGGGTGTATGATACCATTTCCCCCCAGGAGGCTTTTCGAGTATTCTTTTGCTAGCTAATGTGTGCATTATCCTCTATTAGTTTATGTCTTGATCTTGTTTTGCACAGTAGAACATTGGAACAAACTAGGCTATTTTTTATCATAGCTTTCTCCACCTATTTTCTCTTTTAGGTTTAATTCTAGAGTCTGCTGCCTGTTTCCAAAGTCAAAGAAGATGAACATGTCTCCAGTAAGTTGTGTATTTATTTCTTCTTCAATTTGTTTTACCTTGTACTTTAGGGACATGATTAGAGTCATGTAATTAAAATGGAAAAGCAAAACATAGGTATCAGAGAATGTGTATATAAGAAATTTTTCATGGTCATAACTCTTAAAACCATCTAAGCTGAGTGCAGATTGGTTTCTGGTCTTTTCTAATACCATAACAAGGTATTTGTTGCATGAGTTTTTAAAAAGATTTTTTTAAGTATATTTAAAAGGTGAGGAGATCATAGGTCCACAAAGGGGCATGTTCAGGGGTAAGGAGGAGGGGAGGGGAACAGCGGAAGAGGGGGAAGTGTTTTTGCCTTCCATTGTGTGTCCAAAGGATGAAAGCTCACCTTGTCACATTGCCATACCATGTTGGAAAGGGGAATGAGTTCATGATACTGCCCAGGTCCCCAGTGAGGGAAAGTACACATTGGTGTGAAGTCACTGACTGATAGGCAGATGGGATTTACCAATAGCAGGGAGAGTGTGGCTACTAGCTTGTGACACTGTTACCTAGCTATCCCTTTTCATATCCACTAAAGGATTTTTTGACTCTTATTTTAAGGGTTGCTGAAGGATGTAGATTTATTGTATCCTACTCTGTAGTTACTTGCTGATTAGGGACACAGGCTTGTCCATCCTGGTTCTGGAACTTTGTCTCATCTAATCTATTCCTCTTATGAGCTGGAGCATTTCCATTCATTGCCAATGGCTATTTCCCCCACATCCTCATCTTTATTCTGAGATTCTGTTGGCTTATTTGCACAGGAGTCAGTAATGTAGGTCATCTAGTCATACAGTGTATACACTGAGGCAGGACCACATATTCATGGGTTCTGGTTCCTCAGGTCAGAGACTGATGCCAAAAGCCATTGTGGAGGCCTCCTCAGCAGCAGCTGTAGTGGCTTGAGCTCACCAACCCCTGCCTGGGCTTCCGCCAGCTCTGGTGCCCAAGAGAGCTGGCAGATACAGCAGCCTGACCTGGAGGCACCACAGGTTTCAAAATTCCTTTTTATTTTATTGCTTAAGTCTCATTTTCTGTTTTAGAGTTTTGGCTGAATTATTACACAGAAATAATATATAAAGTAGAATCAGGAAAATTATGACCTACATACTGCATTTAGTCTACTTCTGTATTTGGGTGACCCAAAAGTTTATTAGATATAGCTTACTTATTTATACATTCCTATGAAATTATTACTGGGATGATTGTTTACTTATTTGTTCACAAAGCAAGGCTTTATATAATTTTTATTTTTCATTTTTTTGACGTAATTTAACCATTTTTCTTCTTTTGAGTTTGGATTATTGGAGAGTGAAGAATGAACTGTAATCTTTTAATCCTTTTTGCATTAGGAGTGCTGATTCTTTCCATATTTTTCATATAGTTACTAAACAACATTTTTTTAAAAATTAATCTGTGAGTCCATTACACAGACTGTGGTACTATCTATGAGGGTAATCCTTCATTGTCTTGCATTGTGTGGGTGTCTCAATTTACCAGGGGCAGCAAACCACGTAATGTTTTGGTAGCTAATAATCCCAGCCTCTGTGGAGCTTCCATTTTTTTTAAAAATATATTTCTCAATTTGAAAGGCAGAGTTTATAGAGAGAAGGAGAGGGAAAGGTCTTCAATCCACTAGTTTGCTTCCCACATGGCTACAATGTCTGGAGCTGATCCGACCCAAAGCCAGGAGCCAGGAGCTTCCCTTTCTTCTCCCATGTGGCTATAGGAAACCAAGAACTTGGACCATCTTCCTCTGTCTTCCCAGGCTAAAAGCAGGGAGAAAAATCAGAAATGGAGCAGCCAGGACACAAATTGGCACCCATATAGGATGCTGGTACCACGGTACTACTGCCATAGGACTACTGTGCCATGATGCCCGCCCCAGGCTTACACTTTTAATGTGTGCACCAAATATCTTTTTCATCTGAGATCAGTGAAATGATGTTTATTGAAAAATTGTTTGTCTAGGCCTGGCACAGTGTCCTAGCAGCTGAAGTCCTAATCTTGCAAGGATGGGATCCCATATGGGCACAGGTTCTAATCCTGGAAGCCCTGTTTCTTATCCAGCTCCCTGCTTGTGGCCTGGGAAAGCAGTCAAGGACAGCCCAAAGCCTTGGGACCCTGCACCTGTGTGGGAGACCTAGAGGAAGTACCTGACTTCGGATCAGCTCAGTTGCAGTCTCTTGGGGAGTGACTCATTGGATGAAAGATTTTCCTCTTTGTCTCTCCTTTTCTCTGTATATCTAACTTTTCAACAAAAGTAAAAGCTTAAAAAAAAGAGAAAGTGAAATATTGTTGGTCTGTGTGCTTATGGGAACCAGAGGAAAAGTGTGATCTCATAGTGACACAAATCACTTTGTCTTTTCCTTGACCAACACATTGTGATCTTGCCTGAGTTTTTGAATAGGAGTGGAAGTAAATGGTCTTCTCAGAAAAGAAAGTACTGAAAGCAAGGGAACTGAGGTCACACTTGCTAGAATTCCTTTCCTCTCACATGTATCTTCATATGATACCTACACACTTTATATTCAGCATGGGGAAACTCCATGAAGACTGGAACCTGATCACGTACTGCTGTGGCTTCTGATGGACCTAAAAAGACAAGCAATTGGATTCCTCTAAACCTGTTGTATAATGATAGAGCATGCATAAGAGAATCACATGCATTCCTTTGTGAACAGCAAAAAAACTAGGGCATGAGGAGGCCACCAAATGTGTTGAATCAGGACCACCTGGCTGCCCTGAAATTCTGGAGGCAAATACTGTGGTTCTGAAAATGCTTTGAGAGTTTTCCCAATCTCCATAACCTCAGTGTCTGGTATCTGCCCATTTTCTTTTATGCCTGCACAATGGCTTTTTTCATGAGCGCAGCATTTTCCAGTAGTAGTTTCAGGCACGATGAGCAATGAGATACACCACTGTTAGTCATTTTTCAATCTGTTTTTGTAAAGTCTGTAAGGTATTTTAATTTTATATTAATATAAAATACATTTTATATTACGTCTGTAAGGTACTAGACTTAGCAGTGTTTATATTATAGTTACTGTTATTGAAAGCTATAATCATTAAGCATATATGAAGAGATCTTCAAAATATTCATTTAATATAAGGAAAAAACTGGATTTCATTATTTAATTTTTCTCATTCACTGACTTATTGAAACATATTTTCTCAGTGAATACCCACATAAAATTAAAAACTAGGAATAAAATGTGTGCTGTACTTAGCTGATATTTTTCTAGACGAAAAATATACATTGAAAATGAACCTGAAGCTTTGTGCTTCCAGATAACCAGCATGCCTTTCAGTTGAGATTTACTGCATATATCCTTGCAGGAGGAAAAGGAGAAACATGCAAAAGCAGGCAGCTGGTTCAAAGTCCAAATTCTTATTTTATAGATGAGAATGTCCAGGTTGCTACAAGATTGCCATGGTTTCCAGCCATGGTCAGACAGTGGTTCTTTGTGTTAGTTGTTCAGCAGTGTTGTGCCAATCTTCAGGCAAAAAGGCCAGACGAACAAAATGGCATTCCTTTAGAAGAAACTAACACTGTTTATTCACACAGCTTTCTGATTGTTCTTTCTCACAGAATGCTGTATCATGTGTTCGGTAACTCTGTTTTTTTTTTAAAGAAGATTCCTTTATTTTGGAAGTCTGAATTATTGAAAGAGAGGTCAGGGGCCGAGGGCTTCCCCCAGATCTTGCAGATGGGTGCTATGGCCCTTATAGTTGTGCTGTCTTATGTTGCTTTTCTAGATCAGTAACAAGGAGCTGGATTGAAAGCAGGTGGGACACAAGCTGGCACCCATATGGGATGCTGATGTAGTATGCAGTGACTTCACCCACTGTGCCACAGAATCAGCTCCAGTTCAGTAATTCTAGTAACTCTTGCAAAATAATTGTTTAATTTTGTAAGTCAAGCAATAATAATCTTGGTATTAGGTTTTCAGTAGTTGTGGTTATGGGCAAAAAGTAGACATGTAAAGTAATAAGAAGCTTTAGTCATTAATTAAAACCATGTTCGTGATAGGGCACATTTGCTTTGAAAAATTGTATTGGGATTGGCTTTGTGGTGCTGTGGGTGAAGTTGTTTCGTCATGAGGGCATCTCATGAGTGCTGGTTCAGGCCCTAGTTGTTCTGCCTCTTATCTTTTTTTTTTATGTTTTTATTATATTTTGACAATCTTTACATAGTTAATTAGGGTAAAAAAGGTTCAAGGGCTACAGGGAAGTGGGTAAGACCATCATTTCCATACCACTTCCTTCATGTATCTGAGGTAAAGGGGGATATAGAGCGGGAAGCCTCACCCAGTTTCCCACCCGCCCTAAGTCCCCGATGTGAGGCATGCTCTGAGATACTTGATCAAGTGGTTTCAATAGTTCACCATTCATGGATCACTACCAGTCTCGGCACTCCAAGCACGATGTGGTCGACCCTTCTAGGGTCTCCATTTGCCCAGTATTTTGCTGCCAACAGATAGCTGAGGTTGTTGATTGACTTGTTCTGTCTTTTCTTGGTTAGGACTCTGAGTCTGGTGTCTCGACTGGGGAGATCCTCAAAGAAATTTTGAGGTATTCCCAGTCCAGATTCCTGCGTGTTCTAGCAAGCATAGGACCCGGCACAGTCCATCGCCCTGATCAGCTGGTGGTTGCAGTTGCTGGGTCGGTTCTGTCTCCATTCATGTCCTCTGCTAGAACCAATGGGTGTTACAGTCCGGCCTGGTTCTGCCCAGGACACACTCGGCCCTCACACAAACCAGTAGGAGCTGCAGCCCAGTCAGGGCGGCCCACAGTAACCCCAACCGGGCCCACCCCCTACCCTGGCTTGCCAGTATGTATGGCAGACTAGTCCGGTCTGTCCCACATTCTCTTCTGCTCACATACTTGTCAATGGGTATTGTGACTTACTTCCATCCAACCATCTCATCCAACCAGCCCTCATGGATGTTGTTGGGTGTCTACCCCAGCCCCCGTCCTAGTTCCCGTGCCCTCCCGTGGGGGTGGTAACCCAAGAGGGAAGACCCCACTATTTCCCTCCCAGGTCGCTCCCACTCCCAGGTTGTGCCCTCTCCAGGTGCCCCTGTGATTCGACTCGACTTGACTAGCCCCCTGTACCAGCCTCCGCCAGCTGATGCTATGACCAAACCCCAACAACCCCAACAACCCTCACCCACTCTGTTTGTAGATTGCACCAATGGGAATAGTCAGCCCAGCCAAGTTTTCACCCTATCTGGTCCACATGAGGTGTGCAGGTGCTGTGGCCCTGCCTGGTCTGGTTTACCCAGCTCACGCTCTCCAGTGGAAGTAGCTGTTCAGCTAGGGAACCATCCCTTATTCCCTTGCCAGCTCTGCCTCCTCCCTTCCTGATTCTCACCTGTGCTGGTTGGGTGCTGCGGCTGCATCCGGTTCAGGCTACCTCACCTTGGCATTCCAAGTTGTGTATTGCTTCTGTCGCGACCGGACCTGGTTCGACCCACACTCTGTTCTGGCGTTCGGATTTACCAGTGGATGACATAAACAGATTCATCCTGGTCTGCCCGAACCATGCCAAATGCATGCCAGTGGGACTCTTTCTATGACCTCTTGGCTGTTGCCTTGCATGTTTCTTGTGCTGACCTGCAGGGTCTATGTCCTGCCAGAGGAGTTGCCCGGGCTCCTCCATCAGAACCCCTCCAAGTGCCAGGTTTCATGCATACCAGTGGGTCCATGTGCCACTTCGCCTCCTGTCCTAGCATGAACAGTGGCCTTTCTTAACTGGCCTTCATCCCATTCTGGTTCTTGCTGTAGGATGTTGCAGCCCAGCCACGGCTTGTCCACACCCCCATATAGCTCGCATATGGCTCAGTTGGGGTTGAGACCTAGCCTAGTCTGTCCCACATCTACCCTGGTCCTCCAGAGCACCAGATGGTGTTGCAGTCTGGCCCGGCCCAGTATGTCTTATTCCAGTCCACACTTGTGCCAAGGGAGACTATAACTGTATCCTGACCCGACCGCAGCCCCATCCACCTATCACGACCCCTGCCTTAGACACCGTGGCTCAACTCTGTGGTTAATGTAGACCAGTTGGTGCCAAAACCTAGCTGGGCATGTCCTGAGCACCCTGTTTGCCAATCATGCTTGTGGGCTAAGGTTTTCTCAGTCCAAACCTTCAGGTCTCAGTCCCACGCTTGCCCTAAAGTTTCATGTCCCTGTTCCTGGGAATCACCAGCAATTCGTGTCTCACCTACACTAAAGTTGGCCTTATTTATGGATGTCCCTAAGCAGCTATTTCATATCATAAAAACCCCAGAGCTTGCTGCTGGGAAACCAGCAGGCAGAGGCTGGCACCATTTGATACACTGGCCGCCCAAAGCCGAGGACTCAGCCCATGAGGAGCTTTAGTTGCTTCCGGGCCAGGAGAATGCCGAAGCATCTGTCCTCGCCTTGCTGCGGAGACTATGGCCGAGTCCCCTATGGCCGAGTCCCCGGTGGGGTTCCGTCTGGCAGGAGCGCCCCCGACAAGTGCCACCTTGAGGGGGCGTTAAGCCTGCTCCTTGCCCTGAGACTGGGACCCACCTGATCTAGGGGACTTTGCGGCGGGGACTATGGCCGAGCTCTACCTCTTATCTTAAACCGATAACAGACTACACTTGATTTAGCCAAAAGGCTAAGAAGTGATCCATCCCCAATCTTGCTACCTGAGAAGAGCAGTGCAGAATAGCCCAATCCTTAAGTCCTGCGTCCGTGTGTGAGATCTGGATGAAGTTTCAGGCTTCTACTTTGGCTTGGCCCAGTCCTGGCCATTGTGGCGATTTGGAAAGTGGATGGAAGGTAACTGTTTTTCATTCTCTACCCCGCCTTTCTTTCTTTCCCTCTCTTCCCTCCTTTCTTTTTTCATTTTTTTTTCTTTTCCTCCATCGTTTCCTGTAATTTTGCCTTTCAAATAAATACATCTTAATTTTATCAGTATCATGTAGTAAGTTTAATTCAGTTGTTAGAGTGGTTATAATTTAGACTGTAAGAACCTTTTTGAAAATACATTTATTTTATTTTTGATGATGTTTACATAGCTGAGAAGGATATATGCCCATGTGAGCCACTGGTCAGGGTTGGGTCAAGATATGGGCGAAAGTGGATGAAACATTGGCTTCCAATTTTTTACCTGCATCTGGGGGAAAGTTGAGAGAGGGGACAAGGCTGTTCCAAGCAGCCTAACCAGATCAGAACCAGAGGATTTGGGGTAACCACTGGATGTCATTCTAGGGTACTCAATGTGGAGCAAGTTCTGAGTGTACTGCTTAATTGGCTTCAGTAATTCTGAGATGCTGTGCTTTTGTTGCTCCAAGATTAAAGAAATTCTTTCAATGTCCATTGGCTGACATAGTCCATCTCAAAGCCTCCACTCACCCACATACATGCTGTCAAGGCTTGGCTGAGAGAGTTGTCCAGTTTGTTCTGCCGTCTATCCTCTGTTATGGTACTAGATGTCTTCTTTAGGCCCCGTGAGCTATTAGGTCCCCATGTACATCTGGGCATGCTGTTCACTCCCCAGGCTTCAGCAATTGAGGAGGCCCAGTTCTGACACATGCTTTCCATGGATAGACCACAGATCCTGTGATTTTCCCTGAGGTAAGAATTTTGAGTTCAGGGGTCCACTTGGGAGGGTCTCCAAAAAACCCTGCCTGAGGTGACCCCAGATGTGACTCCTGTGTGTGCCATTGAGTAGGTTGTCCAGCTCATTATGACACCCACATCAGTCTACACACACAGTGGTAGATTCCATTGCCTAGTCAGTTCTGTTCCCAGCCTTATTACATATACAAACCAACAGATACTGTGGTCCATCTCAACCCTGCCCACCACACACTCAACCCTCATACAAGCAGGACCTGCACCCTGGTCTGAACAATCCCTAGTAACCTCCACCAGACCTGCCTCCAGTTCTAGTTCCTACTCACGGCAGTATGTGCAACGGACAGGCCCAGTCTGTCTTCTTCCCATTTGGCTCCAATACACAGAAACAGGTGTTGGAGCCAATCTTAGCCCAACTGACCCCACTGTCCAGACCATGCTTATGCCACTGGGTGCTACCTCCTATCCAGTCAGGCCTGCTCCCAGTCCTGTCATGCTCACAGCTGCAGCCCATCAGAGAGGTGGCCACGATTTGCCTACTAGGCTCACTTCCAACTCCAGATTTTGTACTTTCCAGGTTTTACTTGCCAACTGGTGCTGTGGCAAAGCCCAACCAGCTTGAACTTACTCTGGCTCACGCGTGTTCCGCCAGCAGATATGGTCACTTAGCCCAGTCTCTCTCTCCCCTCTAACCCAGTTTGCATGCAGGTTAACAGGTGTTGTAGCCCTGCCCAGCCTGTCTGCTCCAAGTCCCAGCAGGTATGCTGGTGAGTGGAAAGGCAGATCAAATTTACACAGAAAAGGCGAGACAGAGAGACCTTCAATCTGCTGCTTCACTCCCAAACTGGCCACAAGGCCAGAGCTCAGCGGATGTCAAACCAGGAGCCAGTAACTTCTGGGTCTCCCACATCGGTGCAGAGTCTAAAGGCTTTAGACCATCCTCTACTGCTTTCCCAGTGAGTTGGATGGAAAGTGAAACAGCCAAAATATGAACTAGCACGCATATGGGATGCCAGCACTTGTGAGGTGAGAATTTAGCTGCTGAGCCATTGTGTTGTCCTTCCCCCACCTTCTAAGATTTATTTGTTTATTTTTTGTTTTGTTTTGTTTTTCACTAGAAAGACAGATATACAGAGAAAAGGAAAGACAGAAAGGTCTTTCAGCCACAGCCCCTGAATGGCCACAACTGTCAGAGTTGAGTTCATCTGAAGCCAGGAGCCTCCCCAGGTCTCCCATGTGGGTATATCATCCAGTACCTTTGCCCATTCTCTGCTGCTTTCCGGGCCATAGGCAGGGAGCTTGATGGGAAGTGGAGATGCTGGAGTATGAACCAGCCCCTACAGGGGAGCCAGCAATTGTGAGGATCGTTGTTGCCTGACCCAATTTTATTATTTTTTTGAGGCTGAATGATACTCTATCGTGTATACCACTAATTGATGGTGATATGAAGACAGGGAGAGTGGAGAGACAGGGAGAGTTTTTTACTCCAACTTGCATGGATTAAATGTACCAAGGCAGATGCTGTGGTGTAGCAGGTATGGGTACTAATTTGAGTCCAGGTTGCTCTTGCTCCACTTCTGATCTAGCGCCTTATTAATGTACTGGGAAAGCAATTGATATAATCCAAGTGCTTGGGCCCCTACACCCACATGGTAGACCTGGAAAAAACTCCTGGCTCCTGGCTTCAGATTTCCTCAGCTCCAGCCTGTGTGGCCAATATGGGGAATGCAGCAGCAAGTGGAAAGTCTCTATGTTTACCCCACTCTCCCTGCAGCTCTGCCTTTCAAATTAATAAATAAATCTCTAAATTTTTTTGGTATCAAAATCATTTGTGATATGAAGTAGTGGGGGAAGATCTGTTTCTCCTTCAGTCTCCCTGTTACCATATCTTTCACATTGTATCATTTTAGAAATGATTTTATTTATTTAAAAGTCAGATTTACAGATTGTGAGAGATGTAGCTGTAGGGGCCCAAGCACTTGGATCATCCCCTGCTGCTTTCACAGGCACAGGGAGCTGGATCAAAAGTGGAGCAGCCGGAACTGGAACCTGCACCCATGTTGGGATGCTGGTGTTGCAGATAGCGGCTCAGCTGTCCATACACTGTAGTGTCATTTCCTAAGTATTTATTTTTAAAAATATCTGTCTACATCTTTGTTACCCTGATCTATGTTGAACATATATCTCTGTATCTCTAAAATAACTATGTTATTTCAACTGTTTATGTTTTACAAATGGTGAGCTCCTTTTGGGGTCAAGTATTTTTCATCCTGTTCTTTGTAGGAAAAATATGTGTTATTAAGAGAAACTGTGGTCTTGGAATTATGAGGTTTATTGGCAGGCAAAATATTTACATTATGGCTTTTCCTCATACTGTCATATAGGGTGCCAAGTAAGTTGCATCTTATATAAGATGTGTGTAAGATACACACAAAAGAATGCACTTCCATAATTATTTTATGATTCAGCCTGAGATGCTCAACAGAAATTTCATATTGCAGGTGTTTGTGTCATTTGAGGATGTGGCTGTGTTCTTCACCTGGGAGGAGTGGCAGGAGCTGAACAGTGTTCAGAGGACTCTGTACAGGGAAGTGATGCTGGAGACCTACAGCAACCTGATGTGTTTGGGTGAGTGGAAGACCTCAGTGCCATCCAAGTAGAATGCCTTCCTTCCAGTTGAAAAATAAATGAACCCTTGATATTACATAGGTGTTATGATGACAGTGCACAGAGAATGTGAACCTCAACATTCCATAGTGGGGGAATCATACCAGCCCTTTGATTGCACAGCTTCTGAAGATGAACCCCTGCCATTCTGCTGAGGATCTGACTGAACAGTTTTACATATTGCTCTGTGTTGTTTCCCATTCATAGGTTGCTGCATTTCCAAGCCAGAAATCATTTTCAAGTTGGAGCAAGGATTAGAGCCATGGGTTGTAGAAGAACCTATAAGCCAGAGCCTACAAGGTCAGTCTGTACATATGGGGCTGGGAGTTTGGGACAAGAGCTCACCAGATGTTGTTTGTGCCGGGGTGTTATCAGCAGATTTTCCCACGTCTCAGTCCTGCTGACAGCTGAGATTATGTGCATCAGACACTGGCATTCTATAGTCTCTGCTTAAGGTTCTTAGAAATGTATTTTTCTTCTGTGTTGTTATTGGATATTTTCAATGCCTTCTCACCTTTCCTTTATGTTGGTTAGAGTTGGCCTCTAAATTCTCAGTTTTTTCCTCTATCTTATACTCTTATTATCCTTCAAGCCTTTATTCACGTTTATTCTTTAAATGCTTGTCAGTTGGGCAGATTATACGTATTTAGCTTTTTGCAGTTGTAAGGGAGTATAGTGAAAGGAAACAGGTATGTCTTCATTTAAAGAGCTTGCATTCTCTGGAGAGAGGAAAAGAAATAACAAATGGATTCGGTGGTTAGGTTAGACATACAGAAAGTTTTATCAAAATGAGAGAATGAAAAAGTGCCATGTGTTCTTGTATTTGGGGTCCTAAAAGAATGTAATGTTAGAGACATGAATTGCTTACCTCAATATTGAGATGAAAAGCTTTCTAATTCTGAAGTACTATATGTTGGGGCATATAAAATCCAAAAAAAGACAGTATCCTGTCTTTTATTTTTTAAAAAAAAATATTTATTTCAAAGACAGAGAAACAGCAAATCAAACAGAGGTGCTGGTTCACTCTCTAAATGCCGGCAACGCCTACGTCTCCACGTACTCTGAGCTGAGCGGAAGGACTAGAGTTAATAAACAAAAATCACACACACACACACTGGGTCATTTGTGTAAGAATGCCGTTTATTGGAAACCCAGGCTGTCTTAATATACCCTGCCTAGTTCCTCTTGGGGAGTTTTTCCCAGCTCTTTGGCCATTGAACGTCTCACGTGTATCAGGGAGTTTGCAGTTAGGTCAACATGAACCCATCAGTCATGTAGGGGTGTTGTGCCCTGTTGATCGGCCCGCAGTTTCTCAAGCTTTCTCAAGCGCAGTCAGTATGAGAAAAAGCAAGATTAGTGCAGCAGGCATACCTGGTGAGGTTAACCCTTGGAGGGATGGGCCCTGCATCCAAATGATGGCAACATTTATAGCTAAGCCAGGTTGATACCAGAACCTCAGAACTCTTTCGGTCTAACATATGGTCAGCAGGAATATAAACTCCTTTTTTTAAAAAAAATTATTTATTTTGATTGGAAAGTCAAATATATAGAGAGAGGAGGAGAGACAGAGAGGAAGTTCTCGTGTCCAAAGATTTACTCCCCAAGTGGCCACAATGGCTGGAGCTATGCCAGTCTGAAATCAGGAGCCAGGAACTTCCTCTAGATCTCCCATGCAGGTGCAGGCTTTGGGCTGTCCTTGACTGCTTTCCCAGGCCATAGGCAGGAAGCTGGATGGGAAAGTGGAGCTGTTGGGATTAGAACCAGCGCCCATATGGGTCCTGGCATGTTCAAGGCGAGGACTTTAGCTGCTAGACCGTCGTACCAGGCCTGGGTTATAAACTCTTGAGCCATTATTGTATGGCTTCCAGAGTATGCATTAGCAAGAAGCCAGATTGGAGACAAAGGATCCAGGACTGAAACCAGACATTCTGTAATTGGATCTGAATATCACACACGGTTGCTAAACCTCTGTGGAAATTGTTTGCTTCCTAATTTGGGATTTTATAGAGGTTGAAAAGGACATGAGAAAAGGGATTGGCATTCCAGTACAGTGTTTTGTGCCATGTCCCATATCTATTTAAGTCCTCACTGCCGTGCTTCTGACCCAGTAATCAGCAAATGGGTCTGAGAAAGCAGCAGATGGCCCAGGTGCTATCACCCATGTGGGACACTGGGTGGAATTTCTGGCTCCTGGCTTTGACCTGTCTCAGCCTTTTTATGTTATTTGTTTATTTATTAAAGATTTATTTATTTTTATTTGAGAGGCAGATTTAAAGAGAGAGAAGGGGAGACAGGGAGAGAAATCTTACGTCTGCTGTTTCACTCAGCAGATGGCTGTAATGGCCAGAGCAAAGCCAATCTGAAGCTAGAAGCCAGAAGCTTCTTCCAGCTTTCCCATGTGGGTGCAGGGGCCCAAGGACTTAAGCCACCCTCACTGCTTTTCCAGGCTATAAGGAGAGAGCAGGATTAGAAGTGGAGCAGCTCAGGCTTGGACTTGTGTCCCTATGGGATTCTGCCACTGCTAAACCAACTCCAACCCCTCCAGCTATCTTTTGGGGAGTTAACCTGCAGATGGATGATCCCCATCTGTCTCTCTGCCTTTCAAATAAATAAACCTTTATTAAGTAACATGAGAATAGAGATTCAGAAATGAACCTTACATACCAGAGCATTAGAAATTTTGGTGCCAAATAGGACCCAACATAAGAGCTTACAAAATGTCAGTCCTAGCCTTGGGAGGTAGACCAGGGTATTCTGAGTTCAAGGAACAAGTGAGCCAACAGATTAGTGTTGAAGGACTGGAGTTTGGGAATAAAATTTGAAGTTGTCTGTGCAATAGGTAACAATAGAAATACAAACATAGAAAATGAACATTCAAAGCAGGGGATTTTCAGGTAGGAGTATGCATAAGGAAATGAGTGGAGAATGTCAAGACTATTACCTCGAATGGGGTCAGACAGTTTTCCAAGATAGTGGTCTCAACGTGGGTTGCAGGACTGACTCCTGTAGTCCAGCAGAGAGGATGTATTCTGAGTGTTAGGCTGTTACTTTTTTGTTTCTCTTATGATGCTGAGAAACAGATGTCAGCTTTCTTTAGGAATGTGGTATGTATAGCCTTAATGTAGTGTGAAGAAGAGACATTGCATTTGAAAAAATCCCACAAATGGCTACAGTCATTCCTTGGGGAATAGTGGGTGTAGAAAAACACAGGTGCATAGCATGTTCTTAAACCATGTTTCTAGTTATGTTACAGACACATGCCTTCATCTACGCATCAATAATTGTAGAAGCCTTGTAGCCTTCCAAGCTGAAAGAGAAACAAAAAAGAAGTACAAAACATAATTAGATGAAAAAATAGAAAAAAGGACAATGGGAAAGTGACTGATAAAAAGTTGTTTGCTTGATATTAGTGCTAGGCAGTAGATCAATATTTTGGCTAAATATTTCCCTGTTAAAAGGGAAATAAAGCAATTGGCAAAAATCCTATTTCACATTGGAAAATCTGCTAACATGATTTGCTATGTTGATTCACCGGGGAGAAAAAGTATGTATTGTCACAAATGAATATCATTTATTGCTATTCAAAAATGTTTTCATTGTGATAGGAAAACACTGTTTTGTCTTTGTGAACATTCCAAGAGAAACATTTAGATACAGTTTATGAATGTGATGTGATTTTTTTTTTCTCATTTCAGTTATCCGGAAAATGGATGACCTGATTGAGACTCGTCGGGAAACTCAAGATGTGATTTACTGGGAAGTTGTGATGACAAATCGCAGCATATCTACCAAGGAGAATGCAGATTTAAGAGATATATTTAATGTAAAACCCAATCATATGTCAAAACTGATCATGAAGGATGGAAATTATGCAGAAATGGGTCCTGAGGAGTACAGTGCCTATCAGAATACTCTTTTTGGTGAGCCTGATGATATGTGGGCTGGAGAGAAACATGACGAGCCTCGGAAGCCTTTTCAACTCTATGAGTATCATGATCAGCATCTCAATGTTCACTCTTTGCCACAGACTTTTAAGCAGGATGGACAGAAGAATGCTTTTGATAGTGAGACAATGTTCCTTACACACAAGTCAGACCTATCAGTCCATCAAATGACACACACAGGAGAAAATCCTTATGCATATACTGATTGCGAAAAATCTTTCACTTGTAAACCAAACTTTCCCATTCGTCACAGCATTCATCCAGGAGGTAAGTCCTATTGGTGTAATGAATGTGGAAAAAGCTTTTGCCGGAAATCAAACCTCCATCGACATCAGAGAACTCACACAGGGGAAAAAACCAATGAATGCAATATTTGTGAAAAAAGCTTTTACCAGAAGTCAGACCTTATCATACATCAGAGAATTCACACAGGGGAAAAGCCCTATGAGTGCAGTGACTGTGGAAAAACTTTCTGCCGTAAGTCCAGCCTCAGGACACATCAGAGACTGCACACAGGTGAGAAATTATATGAATGTGAAGAATGTGGGAAGACTTTCTTCTACAAGTCATCTCTGTCACAACATCAGAGAACTCTGTATGAATGTAAGAAGTGTGGGAAATCATTCTACCACTGGTCTCTGTACTGTAAGCATCAGCAGACTCACACAGGGGGCAAACCCTATAAGTGTAATGAATGTGGGAAAACTTTCTGCAGGAAAGCAAACCTCATGATGCATCAACAGACGCACACTGGAGAGAAACCCTATGAATGCAACGAGTGTGGGAAGACATTCTTCCGGAAAACAAGCCTCAGCAGACATCAGCAAACTCATACGGGGGAGAAGCCCTTTGAATGTAGTGACTGTGGAAAATCCTTTTATCTGAAATCAAACCTACTTATACATCGCAGAAATCACACAGAAGGAAAAGCTTATCCATGTAATGAATGTGGAAAAGCTTTTTATCAAAAGTCGTATCTGATTATACATCAGAGAAGTCACACGGGAGAAAAACCTTATGGGTGTAATGAATGTGGGAAAGCCTTTTCCCGGAAGTCAGATCTTGTTAGGCATGAGAAAATTCAAACTGGTGGGAAATCTTATGAGTGTAATCAATGTTCTAAAACTTTTTGCCAGAAGTCAAATCTCAGGATACATCAAAGAATTCACACAGGTGAGAAAATATATGAATGTAAAGAATGTGGAAAAGCCTTTTGCAGGAAGTCGCATCTCAACAAGCATCAGAATATTCACAAGAATGGAGCAGGCATTGTGACGCAGGAGGTTAAGATGCCAGGTGGGGTTCCTACTTCCCATATCAGTGAACTAGTTAAAGTCTCAGATAGTCCACTTCTAATTCCGGTTGCTACTAATGCACTTGAGAAGACGACAGATGATGGCCCAATTAGTTGGGTTGCTGCTCCCCATGTGGAAGAGCCAGATGGAGTTCCAGGTTCTTGGATGCAACCTGATCCAGCCCTGGCTGTTGCAGACATCTGGGGAGTAAACCAGCCAATGGAAGATCTCTCTCTTTCTCTGTCTCTCCCTGTCTCTGTCACCCTGCCTTTCAAATAAACCTTTTTGAAAAATCAAAATGTAGAAGACAAACTAGGAATGCGTTGAACATTGCCAAGTCTTTTCTCAGAAGTCAAGCCTCAGCAGATGTCAGCTATGCACAGAGGCATGCTGAGTGATATGAATGTGGACAGATTTATTTTTTAATTAGAAGAGATGGAAGAGGAATCAAAAGAGTGGCCTTATATCATAGAAACTGGTTATATGTTCCTCAGTGTCTCCTCTCTTGGACATAAATCCTGCATTTTCAGCCTCTCCTTATTGTAATTGAAACTATGTAAATGATCTCTGCTGACACAGATTAATTCGGGGTATAATGATAATAACCATTCTGTAACATGCACTTGAAATGCCATTTTCATTCTTTGCAAAGTTATTTTTTGGAGATGCTGACTTATGGCCGCATGTCATTTCTCCTGTTTCATTTGTGTACATCAGCTGTGTGAGCACAAATGTGGCACATGGCTCCAAACCTGCATGATGAATGTTTTGTTTAGGGAGTGAGTCTCTAGTGCCTTTGTGGTCCAAGTAATCACAGACTTAATTGTAGATGAGCCTGGAGCTGCTTGCACTATAGGAGTCTAAAAGGCAGAGAGAAGCTGTGAGCTAAGTGTTATGACATGGAGTGCAAACAGTCTTTATGTAATTGATTTTTGTGTCAGCATTTTTTTTCCTTTGTTTCTTACACTCTGTAAGAATTTCTCACTCTTCGTTAGCTGAGTACTGACCTGACTGCATTTGTCTAACCTATATGACATTGTTTTTTTTTTTATTTCACTGAACTATTGGCAGATATTTGCATATAAACACAATAATGTTACATGTTATAATGGCTCTGTGTCTCTTAATATATTTTTCCTTTAATTTTCTCACTTTGTTCCTTAAAATCTGTGAACCTTTACACCATGCCCACAAAGCTCTTTGTGAATTCAGTTTGGGCTTGTGTTCAACTTAGATCTCCAAAGATATACTCAGAAAGAGTGTTCATGCAAATGATGTAATCATTGCTCTATACTTTGGCTAAGATGCATACTGTGGCTGGCTGCAACCAGCTGGCCCTGTCCTATTCCATCCTGAAAACATTTCTACAAATCACCCTGTCACCTCTACTGCTACCAACTTGATGAAACCCCATTGGTCATGGTCATGTTCCTTGGGCTTCTTTCACATACCAATTGCAAATACCCTACCTGGAATGTTAAGAAAATTACAGAATTAAGGAGACATAAATGATTATGGGTGTCTCATAGAAAAATTAACAGCCAAAATAATTATGCTTACTCCAGATAGTTAAGGCAAAAAGTAGAATCTATGATCATAAAATGCTGAATTATTAAGGTTAGGTATCAATTTTGAATGTCAATGCTATCACAAATGTAACTTGGCATATCTAAAGATTTAACCAAGAGAAATATATTGTGTTAGCAGGAGACTCATCTCTCTGTTGGGTTTGAGAGGCACATAGTGTAGAAAGCATGAAGAAAAGAGGCAGAAGTAATACACAGGAAAACTTTCATTATTAGCATTGCATTAGAAGTAGAATGCATCAAATAGTTAATTTCATTCATATTTTTCATTAAAGTAGAAAAACATCATCCAAGAGTTTAGTTTGCACTCTGCAGTGCAAAAGGTAATTTTAGAACTTTAATAACACATAAGATTTCCAGTGCTCCGAGTGTGAGTCTCAAAAGCAAAATTGAAAGACTCATCCACAGTGTGACTCCCTCAGAACCACCTCCAGCAAGAAGCCCGCCAAGTCTTTGATAAATCCTTAACCGCTCCCAGCAACTCCTGCAAGCAGAAGATCCAAGTCCCATCGGAGACTTGAAAAAGGATTTAAGTCTGTTTACAAATCTTGATCCTTTGTTTTAGCCTAATGCAGAAAAATTTCAGTCACATGGGCAGCTCTGTGTGTGCGCCAGTGTGGTTATATGGGGGCTCACTTGTTACTTAAGTTACTTGCAGCTGCTCATTACTGAGCTGGCGTCCCTGGTTCCTTGCAACCTCGCCTTGTCCAGAACACATGCAGCTTCTAGCCAAAACTGGTTTTCTTGAGTCTGGGCAATTGTAGTTGAATGTGCTGATGTTGAATTTGCATGCTTGACAGTGAATACCATCCTTTGCCTCTGCTCAATTGTCCTTAGTCTGAACAGGTTCAGTGTATACATAGAAGAGTATAGTGTACATTGTACACAGTTTCTGACCAAAACACATCAAGGCTAGGAGGAAGCAGTTAGATTACCATGTGACCAATGAAGGCCGATATGATAAAGATTGGTGTGACTTCAGTTGATTCTTCAGTGTTGGCCTGCTGTGTCACTGTCCTGGGGTTATGCTTGAGTTCAGTAAGAGGGAAGGAGTGACCAGAATCTGATGAAGTTCAGGAGACATGCCAAAGGAAATGAAATGAGTTTTGAAGGGTAGATGTTGCCTTTGTTACTCACCTCCAAATCTCATACCAGTAGGAAGGAAGCACAACACTTTCATTTCTTTTCTCCATTTTATTCCAGTTTGTCTCAGAATATTTCTAGTAGACAAGGCTAGAAAGGTTCCAGTGAAATTCCTTGGGGGTGAAAAGCTCAAATATCCCAGAACACAGAAGCAGGCAATCAGAGTTGCATATGCTGATAAAACTTCATGTTCAGAATGCACATCTGTCAGAAGAGGAGATCTTCCTAGCCAGATTTTATAGGAAGTTGGATGAGGAAGCAGATGGGATTAATAATGTTAGGTATAACTAATACCAGCAGTTACTACATTCTGGTTATGGAAGTGACCCAATTTTACAAAGAAGTGGAGTTGATCAAATAATTTGGACCAAATCAAATAAATAGCTGGAAAGTATCACAGCCCATAATTAATACAACCAGACAAGAAATTGCAGAGAATATAAAATTAAGTATTCTGGTTTCCTTTGGTTTGAATATACAATTGGTTCTAAACTTTAGGGCAGTTGAGTACTTGCTGGCCCTCTGTAAACCTGTTGCATTTGCACCAATGGTAAATATTAAGGAAGCATTTGAGCTCAGTTTTATGTGGATCCAGAATTATAATTTGTTTTTCTTGGTCAACCATAAGGTAGCAAAAATGATAGTCCAATTTTGGGACTCTGCTGTGGACTACACTTAAATAGCATGTTCTTTTCAACAGCAGAGAATTTAGATCTAGACTTGGTATATGGCATATCAGATAGTAGAGATATTTAGGCAATGGAAATTGTTTCTTCCTATGTGCACATGAGGAATACAACATATTTAAAACAGTAAAAATGCATGTTTTCTTTTTTTTAGCATTTTATTATTATTATTATCATTTTATGATGCAGTTCCATAGGCTCCTGGTATTTCCCTTATCCCAGCCTCAATTCCCCCTTTTCCCCCACCTAGTTTCTCTATATCATTACTATAGTATAGTTCTTCATACACAGTCATATGTCCATCATTGCGGGCATGGACAATGGCAGAGAGTCCATCATCCTATTGTCAAGATATAGTAAACAATTTCATTGTAAGTCCATCTTTGGATGTAGAAATGCATACTGCATTGTATCGTCACAACTGGATGTTAGTCTCCGTTTTACAGCTACTGTACATCCCCTCAAATGAAAAGTCATAATGCAAAATCAACAATAGAAAAGTAGAAATTTACAATGCCATGAAGTTAAATAAAATTTTACAGCTACTCCATTACAGCTACTATAAATCCCCTTAAATGAAGAGCCACAAAACAAAATCAACATTGGGAAGAAAAAAGAAATTAACAACACCAAGAAGTTAAATAACATGCTACTGAATGACTGACGTGTCAACTCAATAATTTTGTATCATTAGGAGGTAGAAATTTTTTTTTTCCATTTTGTTATTTCAGTACAACTAATGCATAAGATTCTGAGTGGCCTTCTTGAGGATGTGTTGAAGATAGAAGCTGCTTTTCCTCATTCTGCTTTGAAGTTTAAGAAGGAACTAAAGTATAAAAAAGAGCGTTAGTAATTCCTACCTTTTTAGCTTTCTCTAAGTTCATTCTAAACTGGGAGTTTATAAACACCTGAGAAGGTTCTTAATTTTGATAATGTATTCTTAAACAATGTCTCTCTTGTGTATGTGCTGGCTCTTAACTTTGACAGTGTGCCATTGAGTAATGTCTCTTGTGTATTTCCTGGATTTCTTATTAGTATTTATCAATGATAGTCTGGAACTGCAGTCACAATACAGACAGTGTTTGCTAGCAGACATTGAAATATTCTTAAAAAAAATTTGATGGTGACACATCATTATGAGGTCTTAATAGAATTTACATTTTTGAAGACTTACTTATTTTTTCTATTAGAAAGTCAGATAGACAGAAATATCTTCCATCTGCTGTGTCACTCTCCAAGTAACTGCAGTGGTCAGAACTGAGCTGATCTGAAGCCAGGAGCTTCTTCCAGGTCTCCCGTGTGGGCATAGGGTCCAAAAGCTTTGGGCCGTCCTCCACTGCTCTCCAAGGCCACAAGCAGGAAGCTAGATGGGAAGCAGGGCTGCTGAGAAGATCTCAGCATGTGCAAGGCAAAGACTTTAGCCACAAGGTCACTGTGCTGGACTCTTAAAATTTCTTGTTTTTTTATTTGTGGCACCACTATCACAACTTATAGGGAAATAAACCTGTAATATCATAGGAGAAAAGAAGAAGTCAAAGCTACAACACACAAGACCTGAAGAATATACATCTAATGAACAACTACATTGCACTTTTAGTTGCACTTTTGCAAATGTTGGCTATGACAGCCCTCAACAAGAGGGATTTCTGTTCAAGCTGCAGTAACTTTTCTCACTGTGGATCATTGTTCCCTCTGTGGCAGAGCTCCTGCAATGCATTTCGGATGACTGTCTCAAAGTAACCATGGTTTTACTGACAACTCTTTGTTCACTCTCCTGCTAAGAATTGCAGCATTATGTTTTTCTGTTTTAAGAACCTTCTGTTGGGCCCTGCATCAGCCTAGTGGCTAAAGTCCTCACCTTGCACATGCCTGGATCCTATGTGGCTGCCAGTTCATGTCCTGGCAGCCCCACTTCCCATCTAGCTCCCTGTCTGTGGTGTAGGAAAGCAATAGAGGACAGCCTAAAGCCTTGAGACCCTGCACCCACATGGGAGAACTGGAAGAAGTTGATGGCTCCTGGCTTTGGATCAGTTCATCCCTGGCCATTGAGGCCACTTGGGGAGTGAAAGCGGCGGATAGATCTTTCTTTGTCTCTGCTTCTCTCTATAAATCTGATTCCCCAATCAGAATAAATAATAAATCCTAGAAAAAACAAAACAACCTTCTGCTAACATATCTACCACTTTCATCCCCCAGCTTCATAGATACTGCCATAGGGATTCCCTAAGCTCCTGCCAAAATGGCTCACTCTCATGGATCCAAAATTTGATTGCTCTTTCATCCATTATAATTCACAAAATCATTGCGGTTTCTATCATTGTAGTTGCCACCTGTAACATTTCTTCTTTCATTGTAACCATCATACCCTCTTCTTCCACCACACTGAGTTCTGTCCAGTAATATCACAGCTTTCTGTGCTACTGTAATGAGGAAGCTACCATCACCTCCTTCATAACTTCCTCTGCTGCCACCATATCCACTACCTGAAGTGGCACTACCTTCCTCATCAAACTTTGCACTGCGGCCAAAATTGCCTCCATCGCCTGCAAAATTTCCTCTGTAATCTATGAAAGTTGACAGATTAACCTCCATTGTCTTTTTGTGAACCAGTCTCAGACTGAATCTTTTTAGAAATTTTTGTTTTTCTTTTTTTAAATTTCACAGCTATGCCCAATAGTAGCTTTGTGTTTCTGACAACTTACCAAACGTGACATCATCATCAAAAGTCACAAAGCAACCTAGTTTTCTACTCTGCCTGTTGTAGTTTTAATTGTTTCAGTCTTGCCATGCTAATTAGTGTCTCATGCTTTTTGGTATCATCTTTATCACTACCAGCACACATATTTATCAATGTTAGATGGCATTGGTCTTTTCCAGTCTGCTCTAACAACATCTCTTTGTGGTTTCACGACATGCCCATCAGTCATGTTTGGTTGAGCACACATTGCTGTGTCCACCCTTTCAACACAGCAATAATTCGCAAACCACTAAGGCAAAACTTGTGCAAGATTATATTTTGGCATCTCTCACTCCCACACAATTGGAATGAGTGTGTCCATTTCTCAAAATGGTCTCTCAAACCTTTGTATACTATATCAAGGCTCACAGCACTGGAAAAGTTTCCTCGATGGCTCCTTTGGAACATGAGTCTCCATTTTGACACTTGACTGGCTTGCTCTCTTCCCATTCAGGTTCAATACAGGACCAAGATAGATCTGGAATTCAAAAATGTTAGTGAAGCAGTATCTACTTGGCTCCCCAAAGCAGAATAACTAATTTACAAAATTGGTGTTTTAGTGAAAGATAAGACAATCTCAGATTTTAACATTAATGATGTGATAACTTAATGATATATAATAGATTTGTTTTTAGATTTTTTTTAAAAGGTTATTTTTATTGCAAAGCTAGATTTACAGAGAGAAGGAGAAACAGAAATATCTTCATCCGCTGATTCCCTGCCCAAATGGCTACATGGCCAAAATTGAGCTGATCTTCATGAAGCCAGGAGCCAGGAACTTCTTCTAGGTCTCCCACATGGGTACAGGGTCCCAAAGCTTTAGGTTGTCCTTGACTGCTTTCCCAGGCCACACGCAGGGAGCTGGGTGGGAAGTGGAGTAGCTGGGACATGAACAAGCGCCCTTGTGGGATCCAGGCATGTGCAAGGTGAGGACTTCAGCCACTAGGCTCCTGTGCCAGGCTCAAATATAATATTTTGTAGATCATGATATTATTTAGATAGTTTGTGTTTATCAATATATTAAAAATTCTGATAGGATTTAATTATTGCAAAAAAAAAAGAGAGTAAATAGTATTTTCAGAAGCAATGCCTTAACTGAATGCCATCTGGTCCTGCAGAATCTCATAGCGTATACATATACTTACAGGCAAAGATTTTTCTGTAAATTTTGATGTTTAAAAAATGATGCTAAAGAGATTAAATAATTTATCTTTTCTTCTATATCCATTAATGAAATCCAGAGAACTGATTTGTGGTATGCATTGTTATCATAAATAGAACTTGTTTGTTAAATATTATTTAGAATATTGGGTGTAAGTTGCCTGAAGAAGACTTGTTATCCGGAATTTGTCATCTACTCTCACAGAAAAATGTTTTGCTCTTTCTTTCTTCATCTTCCCACTTCTTGCTTTGCTTTTCTTCTTTTTTTCTTTTTTCTTTTTTCTTTTTTCATACAGGATGAATCTGGTAGAGACAAAAGTATTGGCGCAGAGGGATTTGTGAGATCTCATGTACATCTGTATTTGTTTTATAAAACATAAATACAAGCTCCCCTCCCAAAAAACCCTTACAAATTAAATAAATTCATTGTATGCGTGTATATTCAACATTTAACTTAATATAACCAAGCAACTTTCCCTTCTGCTAAAAAGGAACATGTTAGAAGACATTTTTCCAGTGTAAGAGCTAATTCCGTTTGCTAGTTTTGCAGTGGTACCATATAACTATTGCTCTTAATGCAAACAAAAAATTAAATTAAATTTAAAAAATATTATAACCTAACTTGGATACTGTCCAAACAGAATATTAAATTAAAAAAAACAAACATTTATTTTCAAAAAAAGTCACCCATCTAATCTAATCTGTTTACAAACTCACAACTCAGTTATGTTTCTTTTAAAAAGATCTTTTAAATGTTTATATTCTCCTGAATGATTGAAACATTCTAGGACAACAGATAATGGATAGGAAACCTATTTGGCTGCTCTACAAATCCTATTATTGATTGAAAATCCTGACAAATATTCTGGATCTCCTGGTCTGATGGCACAGTACATGGAAGGCTTCGTAATCTAGTTTTCTTCCCCATTGGCTCACTGTAGGACTGGATTTCTGGCAACTGCCCATTAAAATTCAAGACCTGGGCCATCCTGAACATACTCTGTACTCGTCATCTCTTGTGACTCATATTGCTTTACCAAACCTTCTTTCGGGTGCTATGTAGGCAATGGAGAACATTTGAAAATAACATAGTCTTGTCTTAAATTTTTGAAAAGGTCATCAAATCGGTATCTTGCATTGGTCACTGTCTACATTAAATCATATTCCATCTCTAACAGCATGTTTACCTTGTCAGTTGTGATCATTCAGATAAAATTTGGCAAATAGAGTTTTTTTGTCATTTAGCATGTTGGTAAAAACTCTGTACTTGATACTTTCTGCTAAAATATGCATATTAAACAATCCCTACTCAGTAACTCCAAAATACCTTATCTATTTTTTACCAGGAAGTTAAAGGCTTTCCTGGGGCTCTGGGTTTTCCAGGCCTGAAGGGTCACTGAATTTAATTCATCATATAACTCAGATTCTGTGATTTACTGAATAAGATATGGGGAACATTACGTTCAAATTCTTTACTTCTGCACTTGTTAGATGTCTTTAACTTTCGTTGACTGCAGTATTTGTAAGCATGGGAGTTTTAGATTTTTTATACCATTTATTGGAATTTCATTTCATTCTTCCAAACAATTTATTTCTAGTTAGTATTATGTACAAGATACTGTGTTAAAAAAGAAGGTGAGCATTCAGTGTGAAAAATCTGACCTGTAGCTTCCTAGGGGACACAGTTAAGAAAGTAATTACTGGGTCTGATGCGATAGATCACTGGCTAATTTTTTGCCTTCAACGTACCAGGATCCCATATTGGCATAGCATGACCTGCACTCCAGCCTAGTTTCTTCACTCACCAGTGGGCTAAGGCTTACTCGGCCCTGTCTGATCCCCCTTCCAAAACTAACCCACACACTTGCCAACGGAGCAGACTGCCTTGACCGGTTTGTCCTACCCCTAGGACTGGACTCGTGTTTGCCGTTGGGAGATATGGCCCAGTAGGGGAGTTTCCCAGGTTCCCCAACTCAGCTCACTCCCAGAACGTGATCTCACATGCTTCAGCAGGTGCTAGGTCCTTGCCCAGCATAGCATGCCCTTCCACCTTGGCCTTTGCATGAGCTAGTGGATGTTGCAGGACAGCCCGCCCTACACCCTGTTTTAGGATGTACATGTAGATGCTGCAGCTTGGACCTGCCCAGCCTATTCTCAGTCCCAGTACTGTGAGTGTTGGCAGGTCCCATACTCTCACCTAGTTCAGCCAGTCACCACCCCAACTTTTCAGCTAACCAGTGGGACTTGCATTTCCATACGGTTGGGCCTACTTATCCCCCACTGAATCTGCCCCCCCCCCCCCCAGAGCTGGTTCTCTTGTGTGCTGGTGAGTGCCATGGCCCTGTTCTAATGTGACCCATCCCCTGTTCTAATCAGGTACTGGGATCTAGCTATGCTAGATAGGCCCCAGCAATAGCTTTCATGAGGTCTGCCATTTGGCATTTAGTGATGTTCTGCACTAACAAGCTCTTCTCAGGACTCCCATGTGGGCTGGTCTATCTGTCTAACCCATACAGACTCTCCAGTCTCCCCTCCAAACCACCAGGTCTCAATCCCCTCACTTGCCCGCAAGTACAGTGGCCCTGTTGTCAGATGTCTCTCAGAATTCATTCCTCACTTACAGGTACCGTGTCCTTATCCATGGATGTCCCTAGGCAATAATTCAGCACCCCCAAGTCCCCAGAGCTCATCAGTGGGCAGCCAATGCAAAGCCTGATGCCCGATGGGTACACTGGCCTCACACCAAGTAAACATGGTGCTAGCTGCTTTTTAAGCAGTTGGGGGTGGGCTTTTCATCAGTCAAGATTGGCCGATGAAACAGAGGTTCCATTTCGCATGCCTGGCCCCAGTACTGGACTAGGTGTGGGTGTTTTTTTTCTGTTTTTTTGTTTTGTTTGTTTTTGCTTTTGTTTTTGTTTTTAAGGTTTATTTATTTTTATTGCAAGGTCAGATATAAAGATAGAGGAGGAGAGGCAGAGAGGAAGATCTTGCCTCTGATGATTCACTCACCAAATGACCACAATGGCTGAAGCTGTGCTGATCCGAAGCCAGGAGCAAGGAGCTCTTCTGGATCAAGCCGATGCAGGGTTCCAAGGCTTCGGCCTGTCCTTGACTGCTTTCCCAGGCCACAAGCAGGGAGCTAGCTGGATGGGAAGTGAGGCTGCCGTATTAGAACCATGCCCATATATAATTCTGGGGCGTTCAAGGTGAGGACTTGAGCTGCTAGGCCACTATGCTGGGCCCTGGATTAGTTCTTATGCACATTTTCAATGACGTGTGTAGTGATAGTTACGGAATTCTGAAACATTCCAAATCCATGAATACACAAGTCCTTTATATAAAATGGCATATTATTTGCATCCAATTTGCATATCCTCTTATATCCTTTAAACCTTCTCTATAGTATGTGTAATGTATAATGTGATGTAAATATCTGCCACACTGTACTTTTTAAGACAATAATGGCAAGCTAAACATTTGTGTTTGGTACAGATGCATCTATGTTTATATGGTATAAGTGAAACCACTTAAGCCTATCTGTCAGTCTCAATGCAATCATAGTGTTTTGAATGTTTTCCCTCTATACTTATTGGATCCATGAGGGAGACATTATGAATGGAAAGGACTGACTCTACTTTTTATACCAACCCTGTTCGGACTTAATTCATACTTTCTAACTAAGTAAATTCTATAAATATGTGTTTGTTCTATAATGTTATATTGGAAACTACGTGTTAAATGTCTACAAACCCACAAATACTTTAATGCAAGTAATGCAAGCTGCAAATGTTATTTTTTTTAATAATTTATTTGTTTGCAAATGTCATTTCAAGGTTGAAAAACCATTGCTTTCTTTGCCCTCAAAATGTTTTAGAATTTGATAACAATTTGAGCACTAACTTACTTGAGATCAGTTTTCCTAAGGTACTTTCAGTGTGTTTGTTTTGAATTTTTCATCATTTTAAAATCCAAAGAAGCAAGATATGGATATCAACTTTTCATTTTCTTCTCAGGACAGAAAGGTATTGAGAGCCTTACAGGTGAAGTAGGATAAATGCTTATAAGATAATTGTGTGATACCTCAGTGTAACCTCCCCGTATCATTTTGGAGGCAGGAGGAATATAAATAAAAACTTCGGTAAACGAAATTTATCCTGTTATTTATTGCATTTTAATTCTGCTTTTTCCCTAATTTTTTTGAGAAGGAGATAAAACATCATTGAAGTATAGAATCACTATAGTAAGAAGATTCATGAGACATATGTGGAAAAATATTGGGTTATAGAATTCTTATTTCTAAGTTTTTCTTGGAATTTAATCAGGGCACATAATTCGGTCTACTTTACAGAGTTATATTTGAAACGTTACTTTTTGTGGCTGATTTTTATGGTTAGTTGTGGTAATTTTCATAATTTTACTTAAATACTCTAGATTTTTTTTATTAAGATTTATTTTTATTGAAAAGACATATCAGATTTTAAAAAGAGGAGAGATAGAGAGAAAGCTCTTCTATGTATTGGTTCATCTCCCAGATGGCCTCAATGGTCAGAGCTGAGTTGATCTGAAACCAGGAGCAAGGAGCCTGGAGCTTCTTCTGGGTCTCCCACAGTGATGCCTTGGGCCATCCTCTACTGCTTTCCCAGGTCGTAAGCAGGAAACTGGACAGGAAGTGGAGAGCTGGAACATGTACCGGAGTCCAAATGGGATACTGTTGTGTACAAGGCAACATTTTATTCGCTAGGTCAGGCCCCTTTCACTCATTTAACATTTTTAGCATAACTGCATTATAGTTATTGCTTGATTTTAATATAAAAGCTATGCAATTAATATATATTAAAATTAACATAGTAAAAATATAGCAACATGAAATATAGACCATAAGCAAACATGGACTTTGGTATACTAATAAAAATAAAATGATGGGAAACAATTATCAAGCAACTATTATATATAAAGCATTCTGATCGTCTGTTTCATCTTCACAAATTAAATATTAAGTAGTATGAGTGTATGCATTAAGAGATCTCAGGCACCTGATCCTGTCTTTGGTTTAATTTTACAATTTAAAAAGCCCCCTTTTGGCTGCTTATGTACTTTAGGGAGATTATATTCTAATAAATCCCTTCAGCTCTCTGGAGATCAGATGGAACTGACTGGTATTTCAAACTTATTGTTCATTACTATGCATCTGCTTTCCTTATGGCAATTAACAGTGCCACTTGATCCTTGAGAATCTACTTCTTCTGTAACTATTAGGGATCCTAGGTTTACAGCCTCCTCTATTGTTAACCATAGGCCACACAGGCCAACCCCATCAGAGTTTTCAGGAACACTTAATTCAGGCCCTTTTTTTTTTTTTTAAGTCATGAAACTTTTCCACTAGACCATTCCAATTACACTTGTAAACAAAATATAGAGAATATTGCACATATAATCAACTGCTGGTTTATTCACCATTGTACAATATATCCAGTTACATTTAGTTTTTTGTGCTTTTTTCCTATCATTTGCCCCAAGGCCATTCTGGCCATTCTATGTAATATATCGTGTGTTTTTTTTCATGTTTCCAGAAATTAGTGATCATGTTCACAACATTTCTCAGGGTCTTTACTAGGGTGTGAAATTGTGTATCATGGCAATGCTTCTACATCATTAGCATGTTCCAACTTTACATGCCAATCCATTATTGATTGAATAGCCTTGGATCTGGACCCAGACTTCTCTTCTGGATCCTTTCTCTACTTGGTACCTAGGCCCTAGAGACCCTTTGATGTATGGTTTCTTTCCCCTTTCATCAGAATTTGTATTTCCTCACACCAGATTTTTTATTTTTAAGATTTATTTGTTTATTTGAAAAGTAAAGCTACAGAGATAGAGATATTCTGATTCACTTCCCAAATACCCACAATAGCCAGTGTGTGCCAAACTTGATGCCAGGAGCCCCCAAACCCCCTCTTGACCTTTCACGTGGGTATAAGGGTCCAAGCACTTGGCCCATCCTCAGCTACCTTCCCAGGTACATTAGCAGGGAGCTATATTGGGAGCAGAGCAGCTAGAATTAGAATAGGTGGCCCTATGGGATGCCAAAACCATAAGCAGCAGCTTAACTAACTGCTCAGTTTAACTGTTCAGCTCAGTTTAGTTTGTTTATTTTATTTCTTTATTAAATATTTACTTCTTTTTATTGGAAAGGTAGATTTATAGAGAGAAGGAAAGACAGAACAATTTTCCATACACTGGTTCACTCCCCAAGTAGACACAATGGCCAGAGCTGACTGAATCAAAAACTAGGAATCAGGAGCTTCTTCTGGGTCTCTCATGTGAGTGCAGAGTCTCAAGGTTTTAGATCATCCTCTACTGCTTTCCTAGGATACAAACAGAGAGTTGGATGGGAAATGGAGCCAAGACACGAAGCTTTACCCATGTGAGACCCTGTGCATGGACAGCAAAGATCTAGCACTGAGCCAAAGGGTCGGATCCAGTTAGTTTTGATTTGATCGTAATTGTTGGTCTAGTAGCCAGAAAGAGAGCCTTAGTCATCTCATAAAGTAGAGGATTCTATATCCTCTTTAAATAGAAAATTTGTATAAGTCGCTTACTCAAATGGGAGAATGGACTATTTCCAGAGGTCCAGGGCTTCAGGAGGTCTGAGATTTTCATATTCCTAAGTGTCTCAACCCAGATATCTCAGTGATGATTTTCAGAGACCTACTCTTTCCAGACCTGGACCTGAATGTGACATAGCACAAACTAACAGCCCCAGAAGTCATAACACCACTGACCCTGGTCCTGATATTTCTATGTACCACTATCAAACTGTGCATAATTATTCCCCTCTTTACCTGCCACTCCTTAACTGAGCTCTCAGTAGGGAAGTAAGGAAAGAACACTCCCAGTTAGCAGAAAGGGATCTAATCCCTTCTGTGGCCAGCAGTTAAAATTAGTTAGCAATCACCTGGTACACAGCAGTCCACACTACACCAGATTGTTGTTCTGGTACAGGCTTATTGTAACAGGTTTTGTAGTTCTGTTTATTGCCTATGGAAAGTTCCTTAGTTTCCTCAAGTGTTTCTCTAACAAACTGTATCCTGTATTTGCTTTCCCACCCTCACCAGAGAATGCCTGAATCATTGTTTTTGGCCCAAATCTTGCTTTTCCTCTAAGATTCTGCCATCATATGTGACTTGCTATATGAAGAATAAAGTCTCATGTTTGTATGTCAATTAATGTTACCCCAAAACCTTGGTGGGTTCTTTCTTCATAATCAACTGATTCTCAGCTTAGTATGGAAATAAAAAGCTGGAAATGGGTTGCAGACAGAGAAGTTTTATTTGTGAAGTGACCAGGTGAACATAGAAGGAAGAGAGAAGAGGAGAGCCAGGAGATTGGGTGCCTCCTGAAAGAAGGGTCTTGGGCTTGTAAACGTTCCCTGATCCCTGCTTGTCTGGGTGAGAACCTGAGGGAAAGATGTTCCCTATTGTTGGTCTCTCATTCAGTTGGGAAATGGCTAGGCAATTGTTGTGCCACCAACTTGAAGATGAGGCCAAGATTTTAGAGGACATGGATGGTCTCACTGAAGTGTGTCATGGACTTAAAACATCTTATCAATATAGGTTGACTTTTAAAGGTTTATCATTTTTTCTGTATTGCAGATTCGATCCACATATAGATGTGATATGGAATGCAGAAATCAATTAAGTCTGCATTTCAGAAAAACAAAGTATATTTTTCAATATAAGTATGTCCCACTTATTCAATGAGGATAAATTATACATGCATGAAATTTCCAATTTAAAACTCATCTTGTCAGTCTATTTACTATGTCCAGTTAAAACAAAGTACTTATTAGACTACCTTGAACACATTGTTCTACTTGCTGCTTCATTGTTTTGATAGTCTTTAATTTCTACCAGGGAAATTTTTATGAGAGATGCAGCTTTGACTCTGTGTTGCCCACAGTTATCAAGTTCATCAGTGATTTGTAGGCCACATTTTTTTTTACATTTTTTTCTTGAATATATGCTTTCCTGAAGGCCAGGTGAAATGCATTTCCCTTTTTAAAAATGCAGTCAATTTTGTTCTCTGTAAACCATAAAACAACCTTCCTACAAAAATCAGGCATCACCATCTCACCAGGAGGCCTCTGCCTGTTTGGGTCAGGCCAGAACCTCCTAGGGATTTCTTTAAAATTTTAACACCTAAATGAAAAGACTGAGAGAGTTTTGGAGCTGGCAGGGCCTCCACCCCAAGTCTGGGGAGCCTCTCTGGAGAGTGCACTGTGCAATATAACATCTCAGGAGCTGTGACATTGGCTAGCTCTGCTTAGTAGATCAAGGGCCATCTACATCTTGCAGACCAGGCTTGAGGAACAGCTCCAAGAAATTCAGGTTCTCTGCAGAGCTGAGTGACAGGGTTGGTACTGATCTAGGGATTTAGGCCTTGAAAGAAGGTTTATCAAAAGAGGGGTATGGGCAAAGGAGCATCAGTCAGCCATGTCAGGTTCCCCTGCTCGATCTGGCCTCCTGGGACTTGTGGAGACCATCTAAATGTAGAAAGGCTCCTGCTCAAGGACCTCCATCCTTACCACCTCCTACAGTGCCTGCTTCTTGGTCTCTAGGGCTGAATGTTGGCCATCCGAGATCTGAAATGGACAATCTAAGAATCTACGTGCACAGTCACTCCTGATAGTACATGTCAGCATTTCATATTGGGTCACCCTTTCCCAGCACTGATGTAGGACTTGGACTGGACTCTCAGATGGTGTTTGGCCAGGCCCAGGGCAGAGTTTCTCCTGTGGCTCCTCCTTGTCTAGGGATTGTCATTCCTTGACACACCCCACAGTTACCTATGTGGCTGCAGCATCTGTCCACAACCTCTGGCTTTTCTTCTGCTACTTCTTATGTGCTTCCCCTTTCGTATCCTCTGCAGGTTATCAGTCCCCTCCATGAACACTCACGGGAACCTAGGCTTGAAACACTCACATCTCTAGTTCAAAGAATTTCTGCAGCTAGCAGAAATATAGGTGCTTCAGAGAGGAGAAGGACCCACGTGTGGAGTGCTGGGCTGCTGGGCTGGGCTATGATTGGACAGATGCAGAGTACAGCAGGAAAACCCTGTAGGCCTGCTTCACATTGTTAACTGCTTATCGTGGGATGCATGATGCTGGCAGCTTGGAAAGCAGAGGCTTTAGTCATCTCTGACCCAATTAGTCCAGATCATCCTGTGGCCTCTGTGACTTCTGAGTCCCACTGTGGTGTCTGGGCTCTCCTGGCTCGAAGCCAATAGATGAGATGCTTTCTAAGTCTATTTTGGCATCTGATGCCTGCTGCAAAGAGTTGGCAATAACACCCGAGTCTATCTCTTTGCTCAGTTGGTGTTAAAGTTGTGGCAGATAAATAAATCACAGTGAGGGTGTTGTTCAGGCTGCTTACAAAGTGTTAGGCTTAACAGCATCTCTTGTACACTCTTCCTCTCATTGGCTGTTTGTATTAAAGTAATCTTGGATATGAAGCTCCATAGAGCTACATGGAGTCACATGATCTAAGGCATCCCCAAGAATGTGGACACGAGCTTCTATTTGGAGTACTTCTGGATACATAGTTCTTCATGCCCGGGGGTGATATTTCCTTCTGTACTAACAAGAGCAGCTCTAGCCAGGGCCAGAATAGGGTGCTAAATTCCTCTTGCTGTGTGGCTTTTTACACATTCTGGCTGTTCATTGAACAGATGTGGTCCATGATCTGTGGACTCTTGTGAATAGCCAGGATCCCAGGAGCCCCTAGGATATAAGGACACAGACTCCTGAACACCAAACAGATAGTTGTAATGGCCAGAGCCCTCTGTAATGTTGAGTTCTAGAGAGCCAGTTTCCAGCACACAGATGTCCATCTCTGAGTTATGCTCACCAAGGGAGAACAGCCAGGAGTTTGGGATTGACCTTGGAAGTTCTGCTCCCTATGGGTAGCAATCTGGTCAGCAGTGGCAGCACCTGGGAGCTGGGAGGTCTGTGACTCTAACAGCAAGCAATGGTGGGGAAGATGGCAGTCAGTGCTAAGATGGCATAATAGTACCTTGCCTTAGTCATGGCCAGGCTGTTGATGGAAGGGACATGGAAGCCTTCACTGGGTAGTAGTTGTGTCATCTACTGAGGTCCTCCTCATTCTTCTCTGCATCATGCCAGTTGAGCTGCTCCTTTGCCCAATCACTGCATCTTCAAATTCAGCCATGAAGGTTGTGCTGAAAGCTGGGCCATAATCTCCATTCAGTTTGGAAGTGCCAATTAGTCTTCCCCTCATTTGAGGTGATGGTGGTTGAAGTCTGGCCTATAAAGAGACTTTAGAATTTCTGGATGCATCTCTTCATTACCTTCGTCTCACTAAGAGCAACTTGATGCTATGAACCATCTTCTTGTAGCAGCATCCTATGTAGGCATTCTTATTGTTTGCAGCAGTATCCTGGAAGTGGATGACATTCCAGATCTCTGAAGTTATTCTGCTGCCCAGGCCTGGGGACTGCTGGAGCATCAAGTGACAGGTGAGTACCTTCTTGCCAGTCTGGGCTTTGTCCTCAGACTGGAGGTGCAGAATAAGTTTTGCCTGGTTCTCAGCTTCCCATGGTACTTTAGGGTTGAGGTAAGCAAGTACTGATGGTCAACTCTGCAGCTAGTTCTCATGCATATTGAACAGGTGCATTTTCCCTATGTGGGTCAGCTGCAGCAGCACAATGGACAAGCACTTGTTAAGAGTCATGTAGTCCCTACTCTCAAATGCTAAAGTCTCCAAATGACTCTGATCATCAAGTTGGCCAGCTTTCCAAAAGAGCAGCACAGGACTACCCAAATTTTCTCCATGAGAATCAACTCAGGTGGGTGTTCATAGTGGCCCTGGCAAGTTGGCTGGGCTGGTTCTGGTACACTTTCTAGATAGGCAGCTGCTTTGCTGAGCCATGCTGTCAGACAGATGGTGCAGCAACTTCTGGGAGGGTGGCAGCTACATCAGCAGCACCATCTTGCCCAGTACCATGGATTGCTCCTCCAGTCAGGCCACTGCTCTGGACAGGGTCTACAGGGAAACATAGTGCATAGCCAGGTAAACAAGGCTGCACAGCTGTGTGAAGCCATCAGGAAACCTGGACAGGGAATTGCTGCTAAAGTCTGCAATTTTCAGTCTGTACATCAGGAATTTCAGGGATGTCATTCTAAAACCTGTTCAGTTGTGCCAGCCCTTTGAAGTTGGTGATTTTACGCAGCAACCCCAAATCTCTTTGTTGCTTAGCCTCAGCTTGCTCAGATTCAGCAGCTGAAAGATGGGCTTGCTTTTGGCTGGTGTGTAGGTTTGGGTGGAACCACATCTCCTCCAGGCTGTAGACATAGTGGTAGATTTTTGGCACCAGTCTGTAACCAGGAGGACTAGCAGGACTACTTGCCCAGAGGCTCTCCAAGTGAGCTGCAGTGCCAGAGCTGGGATTCATTTTGGTGTGCTGTGCTACTTTAGCATAGCTCTTAACAGGCTTAGGGAGAGGGAAGGTGGGACCTGGCCAGCCTGGGCTTCAGGCCAAGCTTGCAGGGGTGAAACAGATCCTGGCAGGTGCCTGAGAGTTCAGACCACTGAGCCTCTGCTGGGGCAGCAGGCACTCACCTTTCAAGTTCCAGGGAGGGGGTGAGCAGCAGCTGTGCCTCCCTCCTGCCTGCTTGCTCAGCTTGCCTGTTCCCTCCTGCTAGGCCACCTGCAGCCTAACCATTATCCAAGAATAGCATTTTCACAAACAGATCATGTATTACACTATCTGCTGTTTTGTTCATATAGCAAGGAAGCAGTTTCTTTTTTTACAATGATGGTATGAAATTTTATGCTGATATTTTTACAGTATCAACTTAGAGAGTGATTGAGTCCTGCAGCATATTTTAGCTGACACTTGGTTATTTTTAGAGACATCAAGGTTTTATTGTATGGTTCATTGATAGAGCTGAAATGCCCAATTCTACATTGAAAAAGTCCTGTAAGCGCAGTGGATCTGGTCAGTCTCCTCCTTTGTTCTATCTGAGTTGTTTAAGGAGTCTCAAAATAATACTGTTGTGTACACGGAAGCTGGCTTGAAGGCAGAATATGTTAAAAACAAACTCTGCAAGCTAAACTAACAGCTTTAATTTTTGTAAGTTGATAGTGCCTAGCGTGGGGCTGGTCTTGGTTTTTTATGAGTCTAGATTATGTTAAATGTTATTTCTATAGTAAGTAGAAAAAAAGTGTTACAAAAACACTTAACAATAGTGTTTTAAAAATATCAATTTTGTGAAGTTCAGAGGAGATATCACCCTGATGGAAGTCTAGGATTTCTATAACCAGACATTTTGTCCCCAAATGAATATTTACTATAGAAATCTTTCACTTCCTTAATAAATCTTCATTTAAATATCTGGTATTTTGGGACTACTCTGAATGGGATTTCTTTCTTGATTTCTCTTTTGGAAAGTTCATGGGACTGCCGCTGTGGATATAAAATAAAGCAGCAGCTTGTGGTGCCAACATCCTGTATAGGTTTTAGTCAAGACTGGGTTGCTTTGCTTCTAATTTTGCTCCCTGAAATGTATCTGGGGAAGCAGTGGAGGAGGCCTAACTCTTTGGAACCTGCACTCACATGGCAGACCCAGAAGAAGCTCCTGATTCCATCGGCCCAGCACTAGCCATGGTGGCCATCTGGGTAGTGAATCAGTAAATATAAGATCAACTGTTGTTTTTTTCCTCTTGCTCTCTGTAACTTTGCCTTTCAAATAAATAAATAAATAAATAAATCCTTTCTTTTTAAAAAAGAAACATTACTTATGTATAAAAAGCCTCTTTTTGTGTGATAATTTTATAATCAGCAAGTTTACTCAATTAATTTATCAGTTTTAAGTTTTTTAATGTAATGTTTAGGTTTTTTACAAATACCCCTTCACACTGTCTGTGAACATGGATATTTTGACCTCTTTCTTTTCAATTTGATGTCCTTTATTTGTTTCTCCTATCCAGTGGTTCTTGCTATTACTTACAAAACTATATTAAGAGTGGTGGATGTGAATAACCTGGTCTTACAGATCTGAGAATTCAGTTTTTCTCCAGTCAGTATGATGTTGCCTGTTAGTGTCTTATATAGCTTTTTTTAAAAATTTGAGATGTATTCCTTATACATTTGATATGTGGAGAGCTTTATCATGAAAGGTGTTGACCTTGTCAAATTGTTCTTTTGTATCAATTGAGATATAGTTTTTTTTATTCTGATATGATTTATGGCATCCATTGATTTGTGGATGTTGAATCCTTGCATCTATGGGATGAATCCCACAGAATTATGGTATTTGAACCTTATGATGTAGTATTAAATCCAGTGTTTGAGTAGCTAGTTGAGAATTACAACTATCATCTTCAAGAATATTGATCTGATCGCTTCTCAGCCTTTTGGCTAAAATCAAGTGAAGAATATTGATCTGTAGTTTGTTTTCGTGTGTGTGTGTGTTGTGTCATTTGGTTTTGGAATCATGGTGATTCTGGGCTAGTAAAAAGTGATTGGTAGACTTGTATATTGTTAAATATTTTGTAATGTTTGAAAAATATTTGAGTTTCTTTGAACATGTTTGGTAGAATTTAGTAACAAAGTCAACAGCTTCTGGACTTTTCTTTAAGGGGAGAATTATAATTATTAATTCAATCTCATTGCTTATTAAGCATCTATTCAAATTTTTGTATTTTCATGATTTACATCTATAGGCTATATGTATAGAAGAATTTATCCATTTCTTTTATCTATATTCCTGTGTTAGGAGTTATAATTTCTTCTTTTAGAATCATAATTTTGTCTAATGAACTTTTTTCATTTTTACTTGTCATCTAGCTAATTCCAAGATTAATCTACAAAAGTTGGCACTGTTAGTTCTAACATTAACAATCAAATTTAAATAATAGCTGAAAATTCTAATTATTCACATATGTATGATAAAAAGGTTAATTTTCTTTTTTTTTAAAGATTTATTTTTATTATTTTTTATTGGAAAGGCAGATATACAGAGAGGAGAGACAGAGAGGAAGGTCTTCCGTCCGATGATCCACTCCCCAAGTGAGCGCAACAGCCGATGCTATGCCGATCCGAAGCCAGGAGCTTCTTCCGGGTCTCCCACGCGGGTGCAGGGTCCTAAAGCTTTGGGCCGTCCTTCACTGCTTTCCCGGGCCACAGGCAGGGAGCTGGATGGGAAGTGGGGCTGCCGGGATTAGAACCAGCGCCCATATGGGATTTCGGGCGTGCAAGGCGAGGACCTTAACCACTGCACCACCGCACCGGGCCCAAAAAAGGTTTATTTTCAAAAATAATTTTGTTTGAAAGGCAGATTTCCAGAGAGAAGGAGGGAGGGAAGGAGACAGAGATCTTCCAAACACTCCCCATTTGGGCCAAATGGCTGCAGTTGCAACATCCTCTGCTGATTTTCCAAGCCATAAGCAGACAGCTGGATCTGAAGTGGAGCAGCCGGACAGGAAACAGCACCCATATGGGATGCCAGCACTGCAAGAGGAGCCACAGTACCAGTCTCAACCAAATGACTTTAAAAATCAATTTGCTGGGCCAGTCGACGTGGCCTAACTGCTAAAGTCCTCACCTTGAACACACCAAGGTCCCATATGGGCGCCGGTTCTAATCCCAGCAGCTCCACTTCCCATCCAGCTCCCTGCTTGTGGCCTGGGAAAGCAGTCAAGGACGGCCCAAAGCCTTGGGACGCTGCACCCATGTTGAGATCTGGAAGAAGTTCCTGGTTCCTGGCTTCGGATCGGCACAGCATCGGCCGTTGTGCTCACTTAGGGAGTGAATCATCGAACGGAAGATCTTCTCTCTCTGTCTCTCCTCCTCTCTGTATATCTGACTTTGTAATGAAAATAAAATAAATATATTTTTTAAAAAATCAATCTGCTAATGACTTGTGCGAAATATAAACTTTCACAAAGTTATAGTGAATTTAGTAAAAATCCTCATCCATTCATGTACACTAGAGAGAGGGAAAGTATAATGTTGTGCCCAGTTGGGCTGCAGTCCTGGAGTCCCTTCTGATGATGAATCCTGCCGACCCACAACTTGGCCCATGAGATGGAATCCACAGGGCCAGAGGAAAGAGAGTCATAACTGAAACCTGAATGATGATCCCAGGGAAGCATGAATCTACTTAGAAGGCATATGGAAAATGAGCCATCTAAAAATATATCTTAAAAAAATAGAAAGAAAGAAAGAAAATGAGGCATCTAGGCATCCAGCCTTGGCAAATCTGTTGAATTCCACCACTCAGTATCCTTATCCCCAGTGCCTTGACAGCTTGAGCCTCTGCCTCTGGAACACACAGGGTGCCTCAAAAAGAGCAAGGAGTAGCCTTTCCTGTGCGGCTGGGTGTTCCAGAGTACAACCTCTTAGCTGGTGACATAGCTGGGAAGCACAACCCCATAATACCATACAACTGGTATAATGAGGGGATGGAACACGCAGAGATCTCCCACAACCATCACGCTGCCAAACAGTTTGGAGGGTTGGAACAAAATCTTGCAGGGCTTGTTCCAATCATCGATGCCATGTGGCAAGCCTTCTGAGGCCCCAAGAAAGGGAGGCTTGCCCTGGTGGACCAGCACAGGGCTGAGTATGTCAGATTTACAGAGGCCAAATGGGACTCCATCATAAGGAAGGTGAGGCACCAAAAAGCTGTGGAAGTCAACCAGATCAGCATTCCAGAGAAGGAGTTCCAGCTAAGCTGGGCTAATGTGAAAGGAAGGTGAGGAGGTAAAACCTGCCTCAGAATAAGATGGTGCCCATGTGACAACACCTGTCATCAGAGTGTGCTGGCCTTGCATGGAATACTTGTATGAAATGGCTCACGTGGGTGACACAGATGGGAAGTGTACTTAGCAACCACGGTGAGAAGCTTGTGTTGGTTAGGACGCCAGGGTAAGAAAAACTGAAAATGCTCGACATGTTGATTGACAGGAGGAAACAGCCTCCCTATATCATCAAAGAACACATATACCCCAGCTGGAAAGCTCCCCCTCAGGAGGAAAACTTGTAGCCATCACCCTATGAAGATTTTATGCAGGGCTGACTGAAAGTGATGTGGGGATGGAGGACGCTGAATGACCCTGAAAGACTCCTATGACCAAAGCTGACTGAGTGAGGAGCTCCATGAGGAACATGAATACTGCTGTGGTCATCATCTTCTGCAGCAGCTGCAGGTTTTGTACATAGTGATATGCAAACTGCTGAATGACAGCCTACAGGCTGATTCTCCCACTGGCTGCTGGACAGGAACCTGGTGCTCAGTGACACCAGCAACACCAAAAACTTCTCCATGGTCACTTCCCTGAGTGAGTCATGCTGGCCTGGAATAACTATTGTCCTAGTGTTCGAGAAGTGTCACATCTCCAGCAACCCAGAAGAGGAAAATACCACTAAATGGGAATGGAGAGTGAGTAGCCTGGTGGATGAGAAACATCCAAAGTGCATGCCTTGGGAAACATGACTGTAGGCAAGTGAAGGAAAGGCTCAGTAAATGGAGCTGTGAAACACTGAGGAGGATGCTCTTTAAAGTGTGGGTGAACAAAAGATGACTGGAAAAGGCAACAGAGCTCTGTATGGCCCAAGTCTGATCTCAGCAGTCTGTGCTTTCCATCCCTAAACACAGCACAACCCCGTCCACATCCTGAGGTATCAGAAAGGTCTGGGATCCTTAATTTCATCAGAGAATTGCTTTAAAATTTTGAGGCCAGTATTGTGGGGTTGTCAGTTAAGCCACTGTCTGTAAAACTGGCATTTCATATGCTCATCCTTGTCTGCCTGGCTGTTCCACTTTGGATCTAGCTGTTTGCCAATGGCCTGAGAAAAGAAGCCTGGCATGGCCCAGGTGTTTTGGCCCCTACCACACATGTGGGAGATTTTGATGTAATTTCTGGCTTCTTTGTGGCCATCTGGAGATTCAACCAGTGCAAGCAAGAACTTTATCTCTCTGTTGTTTGTTGCTCTTTCAAAATAAACATTAATTTTTTAAAGAATGAAACTGCATTTGCCCATTTCCTGTTTTGGCGATGAATCATGGGAACAGACCAGTAAATGCAAGTGAGCATGGTGTTTCCAGGGAGAGACCCTTGCTCTGTAGCAAAAGGAGACTCATCTCATGCATACAACTCTAGAGGTGCAATTTCACTGGAGAAAACCTCAAGTGCATCCTTCATTCTGCCTTTGGCAATGCTTCCAAAAGCAGAATCTGTCCCTACACAGATCAAGACTACAGAGAGGTCTCAGCAGAAATGTGTCCCAGATGTAACCCTACCACACACCTATTTCCTCTGGAAAGATGAGATACTAGCAACAAACAGCAAAATGAAGACATTCTGACTTGCTGCTGATACATGGCTTTTCTGTGTACAAACTAGGTTAGTGTCTATTATTATTTTACTATCTTGATATCATTCCAAGCTTACATGTGCAAAAAAATAGCATGTATGAATTATGACATTCTGTATATTCTGAGCTCTGCTCCTATATTATTTTGTAAAATAAGAGTATTGAACAATTTTTGATACAAAAGTGAGTAATGAAGAATTTTCCTGCTAGTATGTAAAAATAAAATAAAAATAAAACATCTGCTCTAAATATTCAAAACATTTCATTTTTTCTTAAAAACTGCTATATTTAAATGTAACATACAGGATAACTTAACATTTTCGTAACTTTTATTATAATTAGTAAAAGTAAGTGAGAGAACTTGGGTGGAGAGATGTTAGAAATCATGTGCAACTCCATGACTGTTCAGAGTTCAGCAAAGGTGCTCCAAGGGATAATGGCATTCAGATCTCCCCAGATATCAGAGTCTCCCCAGGAATCAGGCAGCATTGGTCTCCCAGGCCCCTACAGAGTGTAATATTTGCTTCTCATTTTGAATAGCTCTGATTTCACCAAACTGGTTGAATTTTAGGGTAGTTTCAACTTAGTCTCTTGCATGACCCTGAATAACCTGGAGAATGAGGGAATACTGGTATTTTTGGGTAGAGTTTAGCTATACATTTTCTGTTAGAGAAACACATACATATATACATATATGTATTATTGTTTATTCATTTTTATTTGAAAGGAAGATTTATAGACAGAAGTAGAGACTGGAAGTAAATCTCCCCAAATGGTTGCAATGGCTGGAGGTGAGCTGACCTGAAGCCAGGAGTTTCCCCCAGATCTCTAGTGTGGGGTGCAGGGTCCCAAGAACTTGGGCTATCCTCCACTGCTTTCCTAGGCTATAAGCAAAGAACTGTATTGGAAGTGAAGCAGCCTGGACAGAAACCTGCATCAATATGGAACATTTGGTGCCACATTATAGAGGATTAGCCTGTTGAGCCATGGCACCAGCACTGAAATATAAATATATTAAATTACTCAAACTCTCCAGCCTTACCTCATAATAGTCATCTCTCTGGTCCAAGCTCACAGAAAGATCTCCAGGGAGCTCCTGGCAAGTATGACGAGAATTGTCCATTTGGTGCTATTGACCCCTCAATAAGTGATCCTTTAATAAGAATAAATAGGTAGCTAAGTATATGTTCTTTGTTAGTTTCTCCAATAATTGATTTGAGTAAGTTTCAGAAGAAGTGTTTCAAAATGTATCAAATCAGGGCCAGGCATGATAGCATAACGGTTCAAGTCCTCATCTGGAATGCACCAAGATCCCATATGGGCCCCTGTTCTAATTCTGGTGGTTCCACTTCCCATCCAGCTCTCTGCTTGTGGCCCGGGAAAGAGGGCGAGAACAGCCCAAAGCCATGGGACCCTGTACCCACCTGGAAGGCTTGGAGGTAGTTCCTGGCTCCTGGCTTCAGATTGGCGCAGCACCAGCTGTTGCGCTCACTTGGGGAGTGAACCATCGGATGGAAGATCTTCCTCTCTGTCTCTCCTCCTTTTTATATCTGCCTTTCCAAATAAAAAATAAATATTTTAAAAAGAGAATGTATCAAATCAAAGTATTTTCATGAATCAGAAATTGCTGTGGTAAAACATCTTCTTTTATGATTGCTATTTTCCTTTTAAATTTGTTCAACAGAGGGAAGATGAAGGTTACCTCATTGTCTTTATGTGTCACATCAAGATAATACATCCATGAAGTAAAATATTGTTTTGCGCTGTGTCCATGAGCCAGCCCTACTCAGTTCACCTCTTGTCCTAGCAGGAATATTGGCTTTTCCTGACTGGCCTTTAACCCAATCTGGTTCTTACTGTTGGATGTTTCAATCTAGCCATGGCTTGTCCATACCCACATACAGCTCACACATGGTAAAGTAAGGGCTAAGATCTAGCCTAGTCTGTCACACATCTACTCCGGTCCACCAGAGCACCAGATGGTGCTGGAGTCTAGGCCGGTTTGGTGCTTCCAGTCCCAGTCCACACTTGTGTCAGGGGAGACTACAACCGTATTCTGATTAGAACGCAGCCCCCATTCCAGCCCATGTGCTCCTTGGTGGGAAACTCAACCCAGCTAGGGTATCCCCTTAGCTCCCCAACCAGGCCTATTTCCAGCCTTAGATCATGCGCAGGCCAGTGGTTGCCCTGACTCAACTTGGCAGAGCCCCTCACTTGTCCTGGCGCCTTAGATGCTGTGGCTTACAGTCCCTGGCTTACACAGATCAGTAGGTGCAAGGGCCTACTTGGCATGACCTGTGCTCCAACCTAATTTCTGTTGTTTCTTGTGAGTTAAGGTTAGTTCAACCCTGCCCATTCTACCCCTTCCAGTGGCAGCCCGGCCCACCCCACATCCTGTTTTAGGATGAACATTCGGGTGCTGCTGCTTTGACCTGCCCAAACTGTTGTGGCTTCCTTTACCCATGAGTGATGGCAGGTACCATGGTCATATCTAGCTTAGTCCATCGCAACCCCAGCTTGTGAGCTAACCAGAGGGACTTGTATTACCACAGGGTTGGACCCACACAACCCCACAGAGTCTACCCCCAGACCAAGTTCTCTCACGTGCTGGATAGTGTCTTGACCCTGCCAAATGTGACCACTCTACCACCCAGGTGGACAATGGTACCTAACCCTGCCAAACAAGACCCCATCCATAGTTTTGGTGTGGACTGGTGTGTGGCCATCAGTGATTTTCCATGCTACCAGCCCATCTCTGGATTCCTAATTGGCTGGTGAATCAGTCTAACTTCCCTCCAAACTATCTGGTCTCAGTCCCCACGCATGCCTGAAACTTCATGACCGTGTCACTGCGAATCATCCAAAATTCACCTCTCAGCTAAATTAAAACTGGCCTTATTCATGGGTGTCCCCAGGCAGCAACTACATATCCTAAAAACCCCAGAATTCAGTGTCAGGTGGCCCAAGGCTGAGGACTTGTTCATTGCCTTTTGGCAGTGTCTTTGGCTTGAATCTCCAGCATTGGGTCCGACCTGACAGGGGCACCCCCCACAGCCACAGCAGCCACACTGCAGGGAGTGGCAGTTGCTCCTAACTCCAATACCTGAACCTCTCCCTCTGCATTGGTATTGACTGAAGCAAAGAAAGGGAAAGAAATTAGTAGTCTAGTAATCCTTTTGTCTCATTAATCCTCACTAATCCTTTTGTCTCATCCTTTTACTCATTTGTCATACGAACAATGTATAACCAACTGTGGTCTAAAGGTACAGACTCTAAAGCAGAAATGTGTAGGCAGTCTTCTTTGTCTTCTGGGCTAAAAGCTGTAAAAGCCAAACAATAATGAAGGTGTAGAGTTAACAAAACATCTATTCAGAGCATTCATTAGCTTCAGCTGAGACATAGCCTAGGTGAGAAGTGGTTACTTATGTACAACAATGTGAGGTAAATTTTCTGACAAATAAACTTTAGCAGAACAATCCTAAAGGATACACCAGAGGAACAAGCCAGCTATTGGATTAAGATGAAAATCAACTTGTTTCAGTTACTTCAAGTCCAAAAGCTACAATTTACTTCTTTCCCTAAGCTGAGCACTTCATATCAAGTCATTGGCTATGTCATGAGGTAAAGGAGTCTTCTGTGAAATATTTGTATTTCTGATAACTGTGGTGTCAGGGGTATGGAGCCTGAGCCGCATCACAGAACCCTGAGAAGTGCTGATGTGTAGATTGTATTGTTTCAGTAGACTTAAAAATGTCCCACACAGAGGGACATAATTCTTCAAGAAACTGTTTTAAAAAAGCAAATCGTCTGAAAGTAGCAAACAGAGCATTTGCTGTTAGAGAATTTGGCATGTTTTTTTTTTTTTTCATTATCACAGTCTTGTGAATCATCTTCTGCTCCATCAACTTATGGTAAATCTACATTCTCATCACCATCAGAGAAAGGATTAAGACAAGTCTTATCTCAGCCACCTTCTCTATCTTCGCAATCACTGAGGTTCACACTAAGCAAATCGAGCTTTGGTTCTGACCAGGCCCATATCTCTTTTTGTAAACTACAGAAAACTCATCTGTTCATTTCTCTGTGCTTGGAATTATTTGGATCAATACAATGGAAAGAAAGAAAGAAAGAAAGAAAGAAAGAAAGAAAGAAAGAAAGAAAGAAAGAAAGAAAGAAAGAAAGATCTTTTCAAACGTTTAAATGATCACTTCCCTCAGGACAATTAATTTTCAATTTGTCACAAATTTTCATTAATATTGTCAAGGGTGATATGGTTTCCCCTGTCACACTGATAAGCTTCATCAGCTTTCCAATGCCCTAATGATGAACAGCTAGATATCATTAAGACTGTCCATATTCTAGACCCTAACTTGCCCCTTCAGTCACATCCTAGCCCCATCAAGCCATACAACATATTTACCAACACTTTAGGTATTTTAAATTATTTTCTTTAGTGTGTAACCACAATTTTTATTGCCTTAAGTAAATTGGCACCTTCTAAAGCAAAAGGGCTTTTAATTGGGACTAGTTTTAGAGGGTTGCAAATATTATATCATAATTTCAGAGTATAAGACTAGAGGCCTACCTAATATAGTTACTGTCTGTATCAAAGATAGAATTTTCAAGATGACAAAAGTTCTTTTAATGAAGAAAAAACTGAGCAGATTTTATGACATAGTTAACTAAGCTACCTCTCTAATATTATTTTTCACAGATGTTTTACAGAACCCTCTAATATTGCTTCATCTATGCATATGCTCAATGCTTTACCTAGTAGCTAAGTTACCAGATTAGATGTGCATATCCCTCCCAATAAAATGAAATAGAATTTTTAAAATTTGATGAAATATCATGATCACAATATAAAATCAGTTTTTGTAACCTTGAGTAAATTTGTAAAGCAGATCCAATTATGTCTGTTTATTTGATCTATTAGTAATTTTTCAAAATAGTGAAACAAAAAATATACTTGGAACAAACATTTTGGCCAAGTGAATAAAGCCAATGCCTGCAATGTTAGCATCGCACATGGATATTGGTAGTGTCTTGATTGTTCCACTTGTGATCTTGCTAATGGCCTTGAAAAAGCAGCAAAAGATGGCTTAAATTTCTGGGTTCCTGTTAGTACATGGTAGACTTAGGCAGCAGACTGGACCAGTGTTGGCCTTATGGCCATCCCTGAAGTTAATCAGTAGATGGAAGATCTCCGTCTCGTTCTCTGCTTCTGCCTATAATTCTGACTTTCTGTTTGGAAATGCTCAGTATCTGTATCATCCACTCTATGTTTTAATTGGAACTGTAGAAATAGGGCCTGGCCTGGTAGCCTAGTGGCTAAAGTCCTTACCTTGTGTGTGCTGCACAAGTTCTAGTCCTGGCAGCCCTGCTTCCTTTTCAGCTCCTTGCTTTTGGCCTGGGAAAGCAGTCAAGTATGGCCCAAAGTCCTGGGACCCTGCACCCTTGTGGAAGGTCCAGGAGAAGCTCCTAACTCCTGACTTCTGGCTCCTAGTTTCAGATTGGCTCAGCTCCAGTTGTTGTAGCCACTTGCGGAGTGAATCAGCAGATGGAAGATCTTCCTCTTTGTCTCTCCCCTTTGTATATCTGACTTTCCAATAAAAATTATTTATTTATTTATTATTATTTGTATCTTAAAATAAATTGTAGAAATGAATTTTTTATTGTTTCTCAGCTCAACAACAAATCTATTTTAGTTACATACTTAGTCAATCTTTCATTGGCTTTCTGAATTCTTTGAAAGGAAATTTAGAAATTGAAAAATAAAGGCAAGATGTTTGCAAAAATACGCAGACAACAGAAGAAACACCCTGTAAAGAGATTTAAATTTAATCATAGTATCATTTTGTTTTATAGCCATTAGCTCCATTAGCTTCATGCAGCCAATGTCTTACAGTTGATGAAATTAATAAATGACCACAGTGTCAGTTACAAAAATGACTACAAATTTCCTAGCAAGGTAAAACTAACCAAGTAGAAATGACAGAGGAGATAGTATGCTGTTATATCAGAGATATATAATGATCATTAAAAAGGATGTTATAAATGTTCATTGGAAAATGGAATTAATCATCAACTTTTTGGAATGAAAGTTACTGAATAGCATGAATAGTTTTTATACTGTGAAATTACCACAAACTGATTGAAGATCCCTCCATTAACATGGATTTGATCGTTTTTGCTTTGAGATCACAGTTCCTGGGCTTTCCCTTGATCCCCTTGTATCCACATGGCCAAGAAAACATTGGCATCAATCCCTGGAACCTGTGGGTGTGGGCCAAAGTTTATTGTCATTTCCCTGGAGAGGCTGCACATGGACATGGGGAATGCGCTTTGCTGTAGGGTTGAATGGGAATTTGCAGTGGCTTCCATCTGCACAGACTGTAATGACATCCTTTGGTTTCATTCCAAAGGCACAAATGTGTGGAGAGCCGTAAGGGGCCTGAAACTTGGAAAAGCTCCAATTGGAATTGAAGTAGTTGGAAAGGAAACTGGCTGATGCCAAGCTAGACTGTTTACTCCTTTTTGGATCTTTGGTGGCTAAGATGTGTAGCTTGCCATAGTCATTGGATTTTCTTGCAAGATCCAGTTGAAACTCCTTTTCCCTGCATCTGAGATTATTGCAGCTTAGTACACCCTAGCATGCAGGAAAGATCACTGGCGCTTTTGGTGCTGACCAGACCACAAGCTGAACTTGACGTATGAAGGCCAGAAGGGAGTTACTACACAGACACAAGGCACAGAGATCTTTGCGGTTATGGCAGATTTCAAAGACATGCAACTGATGAAGATTGTACATGGATATGAACACCTTAACCTTGAAGTCCAAAATCACCACAATTCTATCCTGCTATAATTTCATTGCTTTGATTTCTGTACAAAATTCTATTCTGATAATAGTCTTCTGCTTCATGTTGTCACAAATCATCCTTTCGTTGGGAGTATTTTTTCAGCTTTTTTTCCCCCCACCACCAGTGAGCACTAAACAGCAAAACAAACAAAAACTCTCAAAATATTTCAGCAATGCTAGCTCCTCTTTCTAGACATTTTGCTTCTTCAGTGAGCCGTTCTTATTTTTCCTTTAGTGGATTGGTGTTATAAACTTGGAATCCATTTTCAACTCCACATGCAAAGCAGAACTGGTCCTGGTTGAAGCCAGCCCACAGCAGCTTATTACTGTGGCGATTACACAAAAGGAGTTTTATTGCATCCCTATGTTGTCTCCTACCTCTTAGCATCTCATACCACTGGAAAAGCAGGGAATCTGCTGCTCTCTGGCCAAAGCCAAAGAGAAACATTGTTAAAATCAGAAACACACTGAGACTTAAGGCTGGCATACACTTGAAAGTCTGCGTTTAAGTAATTTCAGATGCTAAGTTCATTATGCATATTGTGTTATTCTCCTCCTTTGTTTATAGGTGTAATTTTTGAATATCTGCTTTTCTAGCAAGGTTCATATTCCGTTATATCTCTCACAGCATCAAGTGAGGCCACTCAGGGAGTGAACCAACAGATGGAAGATCTTTCTCTCTGACTCTGATTCTCTTTGTAAATCTGCCTTTCCAATAAAAATAAATAAATCTTTAAAAAATAAAAATGTGCAGTATTAAGAAATACGAAGTTATATTCACTTTACCTTAGTTACAAAAGCGAGAGGTGGAAAGACAAAAAGTAAGGAGAAAGCAGTGACTGTAATTTTCCATACATAAAAATCTAATTGACTCCAATTTCCCTGGAAATGATAGATAGGAATCGATGAATTAGCATAATTGATTTTCTCATTTTTCTGCTGTTATTTTTGGTAATTTCAGTTCTATCCTTGGCAATGTGTGACTCAACAGCTTATTTTACCATCCTAGTCTTCACCAATAGGGTAATAATGACAGCATATCTCATAGAATGCTTGTAAGAATTAAATGACATAATTATACAAATTACTGTGCCTGTCCAAAAATAATGTCTCATTTACTGAGGGTTTTAAATTATTGTAATCCTCCTTGACATTTCTTTTGCAGTTAATGGAACAGAATATTTATGATTATTATTGTCTCAGCTTCAGGTTAAATAAATACTTCAATTATATAAATATTCAAATTTAAGTTAAAAACACATATCTGTATGTATTCATGTTTTACTATGTGTATCTATTTATATTTTACCATGAAAGCAAAGTAAAAGGAAATGGGTTGTTTCTAATAAGTCATATATCAAGACCTCAAAGAATTTGAGTTAGATTTTTTTTTAATTCACAATTATTTCATGTGGAATTTATTCCTGAAGCATAAGTTTTTGTTTCTTAATTTGCCTCTAGGATATTTTTTTCTCCTGCTCCCCACATTCTTCTGGTTTAGAGACAGTTTGTTTCTTTTCAGCCAGAATCATCTCAATAAGGCATGGAATATTTGCACATAGGACAATATGGCCATGATTCTTGCAGAAACAGCAGCGCATCTTAAGTGATCTGGTTGCATGGACATGTCCAGTAATAATAGAAGCTACATATAAGCCCTCAAGTTTAGCTTTATATGTTTTCAAGCATGTGCAACAGAAATTTGGCAATCTTTTTGGGTCACCTATGCTGTGTCCAACCCCAGTGTTTGTCACATTTACCAAATGTTGACAAAATGGCACACACTGACATTTTTCACTTATTTGACTTATTTCAGACCTGTATAACCTTACTGTCTTGATTTTGTTAAGTTATCTTCTAGAGAGAAATTTATTTATTTAAAAAAAGATACAGAGAGAGAGGGGAAGAGAAAGTGATCTAATTTACTCCTTGAGTGGTTGCAATGGCCAAAGTTAGGTCAGGCTGAAGCAGGATCTAGAGGCTTTATAAAAAGATAGATTCCCCATTATCCAACTAATCAGAAAAAGAAGGGAGATGATATGAATCAATAGAATCACAGATAAAAAAGGAAACATAAAAACAGGTATCATGAATACACATAGTACAGTCAGGAACTATTACAAGCAACAATACACCAACAAATCGAAAGACCTAGAAGTTTTATCCAGATCTCCCATGTGGGTACAGGGGTTCAAGCACTTAGGTCATATTACCCTGCTTTCCTAGACTATTAGTAAAGAGCCGGATCAGTAGCAAAGCATCTGGGACTCAGACTAGAACTTTTAGATTACCCCAATATTGCCGGCAGAGGCTTTAATTGCTACACCACAATGCTTATCCCTCTCAAGTGCTCTTAAAATGACCATAAGGATTTGAACCTCTTTACTTGCATAATCCTGTGAGGCTTTCTGAGCAAATAACAAACCATGCTGGACCTGGGGAGTTGGGAGGTGGCACCCACTACAGACTGTCCATGCCTTCACCTACTGAGCAGCTGTCCTACCACCCATCGTGTCCTTGAGTTTAATTTTTAAAGGAATGGGGATGATTTATCCTTTGTAATGAAAAGATACAAGCGAAAGAACCATTCCTGTTTCTTTGCTTTTCTGACATGAAATAAACTTTGAGAGGAGGCACCAGCACCTGTAGCAGCTGTTAGACCGGAATCTCTGGGACCCATCGCAGTGGCCTAGTGGTTAAAGTCCTCATCTTGAACGCACCAAGATCCCATATGGGTACTGGTTCTAATTCCGGTGGCTCCACTTCCCATCCAGCTTTCTGCTTGTGGCCTGGAAAAGCAGTCGAGGACGGCCCAAAGCCTTGGGACCTTGCACCTGCATGGGAGACCTGGAGGAAGTTCCTGGCTCCTGGCTTCAGATTGGCACAGCAACAGCCGTTGCGCTCACTTGGGAAGTGAATCATCGGATGGAAGATTTTTCTGTCTCTCCTCCTCTTGCATATCTGATTTTATAATGAAAATAAATTAAATCTTTTAAAAAAAGAAAGACTGGAATCTCTGAATCACATACCAGAGTGGCTAGGTTTGAGTTCTAGTTTTAATGCTCATTGAAGTTTCTGTTGTTACACTCCATAAGACATATCAGGTGGGAGTTTAGTTGGATATTTGCACTAACATGGAAAACCAGGATTAAATTCTTAGTTTCTGACTTTGGCCTAACATAGAGTTGATTCTTTCAACTTACGATGTGAACTAGAAATAAAAGATGTTTTGATTTTGAAATATGCAATCTTTATCAGAGATGTTTTGTCCTTACAATAAATTAAAATAAAACCTAATTTTAAAAAGGAAATCAATAAAAATGGTGCACGAACAGTTGTAAATAGTTTCACCAGGTATAAAATTGAGTGGGGAAGAAGCTGGGTATAAAATTATGGAAGGAATGTTCGAGTAGTGAGCAGTTTTGTACAAATAACCTGCCAAGTATTTGTACTTCATTTATAAATTGATTTTAATAAAATAATGACATAAAAATCTATAAAAATAACCAATATACTGTGAGGCTTAAGACATGAAAATTGGAAGAGGAGTCTGGGGAAGGGCATTTCCGTGAAACAGTGGGAAAGAGGAGCAGTTAAAACCCTGACTGAGGAGTGAGTGGGGGCACAGGAAGACAATAACAACACAACTTCTCAAAGACTGCAGAGACAGAGAAAGCGCTGGTAAACAATGGAACAATTTGATAAACAACATTTTACATGTGGACTTTACAAGAAATAGAAAATATTTGCAATCATGAAATACTTCAATAACATGTTGGAAACATCTTAGACACTCAGGATGGGAAGAAACAGATTAGCACCCTCTGAATCTAGAGGAGCAGGTAGGAAAATCCAAGTGGGAAAACCTGGGTCAAGATAGAGACAAGTAAAGACCCAGGAACAATCTCTGTAGGAGGAAGCGCAGAATGCATTTCCTTAAGTTAAAACATGTGCTAATCCTTTTTAGCAATGTGATGAAAGCATCAATGACTGCTGACATTAAAGTTCTTCCTAGTCTGCCCTGCCCTAGCTTTTAATTCACTCACTGTCTTATAACATAATAAAGTTCCTAAACTTGATTCAGAGAATCTAAACCTTGACTCCTGCCTGCTTTCCCAGGGCCTTCTGAATTGTCTCACAGTGACTCCTCCTCATAAAACCTACAGCATTATAAATTAACATATTTTAATCACAAGGTACAAATAATTGTAATGGTTTATTCTTTAATGGTAGCCTACGCTTTGCTGTATCTTGACAAGTATATTTGCTTTACAGAACTATCAGACATGAAAACAGCTGATAATCCAAAAAAGTGTCACAATACTATGTCCACTAATTCCATGACGTTGTATATTGTTGCGGATGTTATGTTGGGGCTTTTGATTGATCAGAATGACACTCTGCCGGCTGTACCTTCAAACCAGAGATGATCTCCACAAGAAACTGTTGAACTTATCTGGACGATAAGATGCTGGACTCTATGCTTGGTATATGCTTGCAATGAAAGAACCTCAATTGGGCCCGGCGCGGTGGTGCAGTGCTTAAGGTCCTCGCCTTGCATGCCCGGGGCCCATATGGGCCCCGGTTCTAAAAGCAGTTGAGGACGGCCCAAAACTTTGGGACCCTGCACCCGCGTGGGAGACCCGGAAGAGGCTCCTGGCTTCGGATCAGCATAGCATCAGCCGTTGCGCTCACTTGGGGAGTGAATCATCGGGTGGAAGATCTTCCTCTCTGTCTCTCCTCCTCTCTGTATATCTGACTTTCCAATAAATAAATAAATGTTTAAAAAAAAAATTCTGCTCAAGTGGTTTTACTAGTTCAGAAATGCTGTTGATCTTGCAGTTGCAAGGATAAGGCTGTCTTTACTAGGACCATTGGTTGACACAGCACAACTCTGAGTCTTCGTTTGCTCAGGTATTTGCTGCCATGCTTCACTGGGGTAGTTGATCAATTTGTTCTGCCCTCTTTCCTCTGCTATGGTACCAGGTGTCTTCTGTAGGCTCCATTGATCTGACATATCCTCCATGTGCCTCTAGGTATGCCGTCCCCTGCTCTGACAAAGTATGGCACAGCATCTTTTTTTTTTTTTTATTGTTGCTTACATTGTATTATGTAGTAGTTTTATAGGCGCTGGGGATTCCCCCCACCCCTCCCATACCCCTCCCCCCATGGTGGATTCCTCCACCTTGTTGCATAACCATAGTTCAAGTTCAGTTGAGATTCATTGCTTGCAAACACATGCCTAGCATAAAGTTCGGCGTCTTATTGTCCAGATAAGTTCAGTGGCCTCTTGGGGAGACCTTCTCTGGTCTGAAGATAGGTCTAACAGAGTAAAGATCCGGTCAGTTAAAAGCCCCAACAAGGCCTCAGTATCAATATACAACATTATGGAAGTAATTGACATAGTATTGGGTAAACAATATGTTAAAAGTAATGCAAGTTCCATTCTTCGAAACATCTGGGTTGAGACAGTATCAATGACAGGATCAAAAAATAACAAACAACCAAACAAAAAATTACAGGTTAAATCAAGGCAAACATGTGGTATCTAATCTTTTGGGATTCGCTCATTTCCCTTAGCATTATAGTTTCCAGTTGGGCCCATTTAGCCACAAAGAACTGCATTTTGTTTTTTTTTTTTTTAATAGCTGAGTAGTATTCCATGGAGTAGATGAACCAAAGCTTTCTTATCCAATCTTCTGCTGATGGGCATTTCGGTTGCTTCCATGTTTTTGCAATTACTGATTGTGCTGCAATGAACATAGGGATGCATGTTGGTTTGTCGTAAATCAGGTGTTTTGGATATATTCCTAGGAGTGCTATTGCTGGGTCATATGGTATGCAGATTTTGAGTTGTTTGAGTGTTCTCCAGACTGATTTCCATAAAGGCTGTACCAATTTGCAGCTCCACCAGCAGTGGAGTAGGGTTCCCTTTTCCCCGCATCCTCGCCAGCAAGCGCCGTTGGTGTTCTTGTTTATGTGGGCCAATCTTACTGGTGTTAGGTGGTACCTCATCGATGTTTTAATTTGGATTTCCCTTATTGCTAGGGAGCTGGAACATTTTTTCATATGTTTGTTTGCCATTTGGACTTGTTCCTTTGTGAAATGTTTGCCCATTTCCCGTGCCCATTTCTTGAGTGGCTTGTTTGTTTTGGTTTTTTGGTTGTTTTGAAGTTCTTTGTATATCCTGGAAATTAGCCCCCTATCATCTATATCGTGTGCAAAGATCTTCTCCCACACTGTGGGTTGCTTTTTTACTTTGTTGATTGTTTCCCTTGCTGTACAGAAGCTTCTTAGTTTGATGAGGTCCCATTTGTTTATTCTGTTCTCAACTGCTATTGCTTTTGGTGTCCTTCTTAGAAAGTCGGAACCTACTCCTAGGTCTTGCAGGGTATTTCCTACATTTTCTTGCAAGAGTTTGAAGGTTTCTGGATGTAGGTTTAGGTCTTTTATCCATGTAGATTGGATCTTAGTGTATGGTGATAGATGTGGGTCTATCTTTTTGTTTCTACAGGCTATCAGCCAGTTGTCCCAACAACATTTACTAAAGAGGCCTTCCCACTTGCTTGAGTTGTCATTGGTCTTTTTGTCAAAGATTAATTGGCTGTATTTGTGTGGGTTCCCTTTTGGTGCTTCTATTCTATTCCATTGAGCTTCCTTTCTGTCTTTGTACCAGTACCAGGCTGTTTTGATAACCACTGCTCTATAGTATGTCCAGAGGTCCGGGATTGTGATTCCCCCTGCTAGCTTCTTATTTTTCAGGATGGTTCTAGCTATTCGTGGTTTTTTGTGTTTCCAGATGAACTTTTGAATCATTGTATCCAGTTCCGTGAAGAATGTTTTGGGCAATTTGATTGGAATTGCGTTGAAAATGTATATTGCTTGTGGTAGTATAGACATTTTAATGATATTGATTTTGCCTATCCAGGAGCACGGGATGTTATTCCATCTTTTGAGGTTTTGTTCAATTTCCTTTTTAAATAGTTTGTAGTTTTCTTCGAATAGGTCTCCTACGCTTTTGGTTAGATTTATTCCCAAATACTTCATACTTCTCTCTGCTATTTTGAATGGTATCCTGTTGGTTAGATCTTCTTCCATCTTGGTGTTATTTGCGTACACTATGGCTGTTGATTTTCGTTCGTTAATTTTGTACCCCGCCACTCTGCCAAACTCTCGTATAAGTTCTAGCAGTTTCTGTATTGAGTCTCCTGGTTTTTCTATGTATAGGATTATGTCATCTGCATATAGTGAAAGCTTGACTTCTTCGTTTCCTATACGTATGCCTTTGATTTCTTTTTCTTGTCTTATGGCCTCTGCAAGTACCTCTAGGACTATGTTGAATAGCAGTGGTGATAGCGGGCACCCTTGTCTTGTTCCAGATCTCAGTGGGAAGGGTTCTAGCTTTTCTCCATTCAGTATGATACTGGCATTGGGTTTTTCATAAATTGCTTTGATTATGTTGTGGCACAGCATCTTAAAACACCTCCCAGTTGAATTGCAGCTGCTCTATTACAGCGGAGAAGATAGCCCAACTCTTGGGCCCTTTCCACAGTGTGGGCTATCCAGATGATCCCCTAGCTCCTGACTTTGATCTGACCTGTAACAGTGTACTCAATTGCAAGTTTAAAGGAAATATACAGCAAAATATACTTAGAATTTGGAACTATGTATATTCATAACAATAGCAAGAACTCCAAGAGAAGTTTCAGTATCAAACTTGTCACAAGAGGTAAGTCTCCTGGATATGATCTTCAGGAGTTATCAAAAACTAAATTGACCTCTCCCAATAACTCTTTGGAGTGTATCATCCCAGTCAATACCAGTTTAAAGCTGTTTTTTATAATAAAAGCATTTATTTATTTTTGTTGGAAAGGTAGATTTACAGATAGGAAAGATAGGAAAATCTTCCACCTACTGATTTACTCCCCAACTGGCTGTAGTGGCCAGAGCTGAGCTGATCTAAAACCAGGAACCAGGAGCTTCCTCTGGGTCTCGATGCAGATGCAGGATCCCAAGGCTTTGGGCTGTCCCTTATTGCTTTCCCAGGCCACAAACAGGGAGCTGGATGAAAAGTGGAGTAGCTAGTACAGGAACTGGCATGCATATGGGATCCTGGTGTGTGCAACGCCAGGATTTAGCCACTAGGCCATTGCGCCAGGCCTAAAAATGTTAAAGCGTGTCTTGGGCCTTGCTTGGTGGCCTAGTGGCTAAATTCCTTACCTTGCATTGCATGTGCGGAGATCTCATGTGGGTGCCAGTTTATGTCTGTTCTTGTCCACTCCACTCTTGTTTGCACTGTCCAGAGTGCAAACACACTCCCCAAGACATTGTCCCTCATCCATTTCCAGCTGTTGTGGCCAGTTGGGGAATGAATCAGCCGACAGCTCTTTCTCTGTCTCTTCTTCTCTCTATATATATTTGCGTTTTCAATAAAAATAAATCTTTTTAGAAAACAAAATAAAGCATGTCTTTCAACTGTGATATGTATAAGCTAGAAAAATCGTAAGTAATATTATAATGACAAACAAATATGTTAATGATATTGAGTCAAAGAAGTGGTTAATTTTGATTAAATTTAATTTAAAAAATTTAAACATTTTTAGATACACAATACTGAACATGCTTTGATTAAGGAGATATAAGTCTTAAATCTAACAACAAAACAATAAAATTAAATACAAGAAAATACAGAGAAGCAATTGACAAATGAAAATTTTAGTAAATATCAGGAAAATGTAAGAATCTTAAGTGAATCTAAAATGAATTTTTTAAAAAGCCCAGCCAATCCAATTTTTAGGAAGGAAGAGACGTTGGTAATACTTAATATTAGAAATTGTAAGGTACATGTTTACATGGGAAGAAGGAACAAAACTGCTTATAAAAAACTGCTTAACCAATCCTCTACAAAGATGCTTAAAAATTCAATATGATTACTTACTACAAAGTAAAGTTTACCAAAATTGACTTCAGTGAAAAATGCCTAAAGCAACTAAATAGAGAAGAAATAGCTCTTATTATTACAGATCCTTTCGACGTTAAAACCCTTAGGACTTTTATAAGATATCCATAAAACCAGGATCATTTTGATTAGATGAGTGAGTGTAACTTTGATTTGAATATTCGACAAAGGTTTCACCAAAACAGAAATCTTAAACGCAGATTTACGATTGTTGATTAATTTGAATTACTGTAAACTATTGAATAACAATTTTCAATAGCAAAAGGTTAGAATTATATCTGATAAGCAATACTATGAAATTCGTTAACATATTCGACTATATTATAAAATTAATCACAGGGTTATTTGCACGGGGCATCCTGGAGCGTGGGTCCTCACACAGTTTTTCAGTGCCCCACGGTTTGGTCAGCTACAGCTGAAGCAGGTTCTTGCTGCTGGCTGTGATTGTTTTCAAGGTCGTTATCTAAGATCACTCGTCAGGGTGGCCCTGGGAAACTGACAGACACCTCACACACCTCACTGCTGATGTCTGTCACTCAGGGAGTCATTCTGGGACTTTCTGGAAGAATTCGACTCCCTGCGCTGTGGCCCGCCCAGGGTTCCTCGCGGGGCACCCTTAGGAGGCTGCAGTGAAACTACAGTGGGGCCCGGAGGAGCTCTGCCCCTGCGGCCACAGCGTGTCCAGGGCAGGTCCAGGTGGCTGGCCACCTTCTCCCTGCCCAGCTTGCTTGGCTCCTGCGAGTTCAGTCAGAGCAGGTTGCGCTGTGCCACAGTCAGGATAGGGAAGGAAAGTGGGAAAGCTGGGCCGGGAGGGGGAGAAAGTCGAGTGCTCAAGTTCAGGAGACATACTGGGGAGGTCTGTGGGTGCCCTGCAGCTGGAGCCCGCATGCCACTGGGTCACAATGAGTTGGCTCTGAAGCCTGGGCGCTGCGAGGAGCCAGTGTGGTGAAACATGTGTGACTTATTTTTATCAGGTTCTTACACTGTATGTGACAGTCATTGTGTTGGGAATCACATTGAGAGCTTTGTGACTGGTAGCCACATAGTATCTGATGTTACTGCATGACTTTTCATCTTTGCTTCTTGATTCAGAATCTGAAATTATTGTGAACATCGTCATGGACATAAATTATTTTATACATGTTTCTTTAAGATAAGGGATTGGCACTGTGGCTAGAGTGCCCGGCTGAGTCCCAGCTGCTCCATTTTAGATCAGCTAATGTGCTTGGGAAGCAGCTAAAGTACTGGGTCCTGGCCATCCATGTGGAAGATTGAGCTGTTCAACCCTGAATGTTGCGGGCATTTGTAAATTATTATTGTTCCTTTCTAATAAACCTTAAAAGAAAAAACATTGAAATGTGATTGAGTATTTTAAAATTTTAAAATATGTTCAAAGGTCATTTGAATAAATTACAGAACATTGCTGAATGCATTTGTGAAAACTATAATTTAGCATCTAAGGCTATTTAAAATGTTAAGATAAACTACTCTTGAACTCTGCTTCCCTGTACAGATAAAACTATGCTGGCTAATGTATGTCTTTATATAAAATCGTTCACTCAGTTTAATTTTATGATTCAACATCACAAAATGTCTTTCAGTTTCAAAACTCAAGTATGTTTTGACAGATCATAGTGCATTTATTTAGCTGCCAAATGAAGATGACTGTGGAAGTACTCCTGTCCTACTGGTGATACTTGAGGCATCCAGCTGTCACTGATGGCCACAATAACTTGATCTACTGTCATCTAGGAAGTCAGCCTAAAGGGTTACAACTGCCTGGTTCAGTGTTGTCTCAAGCCATGGCCTTAAGGCCAGTATATTCCCAACTGCAGGGGAGCAGGTCATCAGGAGGATGTAAGTGAGGCACATCTGTGCAAACCCTTTACCCAGGCGATCATCCTCAGAGTAGGTTCCAGGCCCTGTAGAGTGGCATCTCAGTAGGAAGCACTCCCTGGAAAACTCAAGGCTCGTTGACTTTAGGAAATGAACTGGGATGATTTCCTCACTCATCTCTCAGAGCAGCAAGGACTATGGTAGGAAGACACCATTTTGAGAGGGTTTTCGCTGTCACAACCTACACTTTGTTGGAAACAGAAGGGTCTCAAATATATTCTTGCAGTCTAACCAGGAAACTGAGCCCCTGGGGCCCACCCAGACCTAAAGGCTAGTGGTCACTCCTGAGCCCAAGCCTACACAGCATGCTGCATGGCATGGATAGCTGGGATTAACAAACCCTAGGATTATGAAAATAAGGGGCCTGTTCCATTCAGGTTGGGAATCTTATTGTTCCCCATTACCCTCCTTCCAGTCACTTGAATGATTGTGTACTAGTGCTGGAGTCCCATGTACCCACCAAATCTGGAGTGAATTTATGAAACACTCATTCTAAACCACAAAACACCTGCTGTAAATCAGGTAGGCTAACAGCATCTCAGGATTATGAAATTCTGGTGGCTGACAGAAATCCTCTAGGTACTGATCCAGTCAGGAGCCCAGGAAGGGAGAGGTAGCTTAGGAGGAGAGAGGTGGGTAGCAGAGTAAAAGACTTGATCCTTCCATCTTAACCCCTTCTCACGGCATCTTTGCAGGGCTGTTATCAATGAACTCCTTTCCATGTGTGTCCAGAGGAGAGATTTACCTCCATGGTAATCCAAAATATGACAGTTCTTTTCTTCTTTTTGAAATTATTTGTTTATTTGGAAGAAGCCACAATAACAGAGAAAGAAGGAATAAGACAGTCTTCCATTCTTGGTTCATTCTTCATATGACCATAACAGCCAGCACAAGGCCAGGCGAGAGCCAGGAGCCAGGAGTCTCATCTAGGTCTCCCACGTGGAGAGCAAGGTCCCAAACATATGGACAGTCTTCTACTGCTCTCCCCGAGCATTAGCAGGGAGCTTGGTTGGAAATAGTGTGACTGGGACACACATCAGTACCCACTGGAGATGTTGGCATCACAGAGAGTGGTTTAACTTAAGAATGCTACAACGTCAGTCCTAACATGTCTTGTTAATGAAATCCTCCACGGTACAACATGGGTCCCTATGGCAGATTCCAAGAATTATATCTTCAGGTATACCTAGATTCCTGCAGAAGGAATCTTAAATCATGTTTACAGAAGGCCAGAGAGGAAGGAGGCAAAAGCTTTCTAAAGAGCTTCCTAATAAATAATAAATGAAAACAATCACATTCTTAGCCAGGAGACCTTTCCATGGAGACTGACACAAGGTAAGCATTTTCTTTTCTTTTTAAAAATTTATTTTTATGTGAAAGGCAGATTTATAGAAAGGAAGTAGAGACAGAAAGAGTGAGAGACAAGAAACAGTGAGAAGGGGAAATATCGAGAGAGAGAGGGAGAGAGAGAGAGAAATCTTGCATCTTTTGATTCACTCCCCAAATGGCCACAATGGCTGGAGTTGTGTTTTTCCAAAGCCAGGAGTGTCTTTCTGGGTCTCCTATGTGGGTGCAGGGGCCTAAGGACTGGAGCCATTTTCTGATGCTTTTTCAGGTTGAGACCATTCAAGCCCCATAAAATCCTGCGTCAGGTCTAGGGGCAAGTATTATGAGATTATTCTCTCCAGGTCATTATCTCACTGCCCCACGTTTGCACATATTGTATTGGCAAATATAATAGTGTTTAAGCCCTGAGAAGTATGACACTTCAGTGAGAGAGAAAACTTACAAGAACATCATATTTTCAAGTGGCATCACAGAAATTGCCCAGTCATTTTTCAAATGGAGAATGTCTTCTCTGGAAGTTCCTGCCCAGACACAGGAGAGACATGGAATGCTTAAAAACCCAGGACATTTCCTAAAACCCTCATGTTTCTCCCAGTCTCAATTTGTTAGAAGCATCTTATGTCCTGGCTCTCTGCAGGAAGGGGCTTGTTTTTTTTTCCATGTTCACTTTCACTTCACAAATAACACTTCTTTCTGCAACTGATTCTTGGCATTTTATTTCTATACTAAGCTGGGACAGAACACACCAATCAAAAGCAGGAGGGAGCTGGGTCTGAAGTAGAGCTGTGGGGGCATGAACTAACACCCGTATGGGATGTTTGCACCAGACAGAGAATTAGTTATACCACTGTGATGGCTGCCAGGGTGAGCTTTTTTCATGCAGATGCTATATAGCTCCTACAGTAACCATAGATGTTGTGTGCTCACAGCACTCCACTTGTTCATAGTAGCAACTAACTACCAGAGGCATGCAGCAACTTTCCAACCATATGTGCAAGGCAATGGTTCAACTGCACCATTCTGTGGAAAAGGGATCAGATCACCTTCTAAAAACAGATCCAGGTACCTCTCAGCTGGTATCAAAGTCTCAGAGCTCAGGAAAGTGGGGACACAAAGGGGGTCTCTGCAATAAGACAGGCCCCAGTTACTGACACCCAATTCACAGCATATCTACCCCAAATCTCTAACTTTGTAGGCTCCACTAGGTTCAAGTCAGATTCATTTTCATTCTGTTTCTGCACGAACAAGGAAAATCAAGCCATTAGGAGCACTGTGGATCACTAAGAACATACACTCCTTGGGGCAATGTAGATCATTAGGAATACAGAGTCATCAGCAGTGTTGTGAACCACTAAGAACTGACTGTCTGAGGGCACCATGAACCATTAAGAACATATTATCATCAGGAGCAGTGTGAACCACTAAGAAGTTCAGAAATTGGAGTTTTGGTTAATGAAAAATGCTTAATGTGTAGAGTCTGAAGCAGAAACATGAGGTTTTCCCATTTAAAAAAATGCTCAGTGTTCAAAGTAGATCTCAAAAGGAGATATTAAACAATACTAACATCTTAAGATCAGTTTGTCAGATGAGTAATAATGGTACCACCCTGTGTTATGATGATTGCTGCTGTCCCTCTAAGAATCATTCTGTTCTACAGGGGAAAAATAGAATCTATGAAGGAGAGGGAAAGATCTGTATTAGAACACCTGGAATATTTTTTGCAGTGCTTCTTAGTAAAATGGAGCTTTCAAAGCAGAGAAAGAGTAAGTCACTGTGGTCACTATTTCCTGGAACATTATGAAACCCAGTGTTGCCTTGTCTCCATTCCCAATGCTGGCTCTGTGATATGTTCCTATAGATGGCAAGATTCAGAGAACTGGGTATAAAATTGATGTTCTGATCCTTTTTTCAGTAAATAAAGTTTTACTATGCATGATAGTATGTGAAAAGATGTAGACAGACCACCAGGCTATTTGATATGTGGTTTTTACATGATAAAACAGTTGACAGGAATCATCACTGTCTTTCCTGGCCACTGTTTGGGTTGTTCCTGCCCCAGTGACCTTCTACTCCAACACTGTACTTGAACCCTTGTGTCACTGCCAGCTGCTCTGATGGAAAGCTCATTACAGCCTAGGTGACTTGTATTACCAAAATGGCTTGTATTAACATCTCTACAGATAGGAAGTGCCTCAGAAGTTCTTTTCTACCCTGCCAAGAATGACATTGGATGTGAACCCATCAGGACCGTGAGTTTACAAGTACCTATCAGTCTTTTCATTTTCGCAGTGGGCCTCTCCTCATATCCTCAAGCACCTCATAATCAGAAAAAGGCAGTGGGCTGCCCAGGTAGGTCCACAGTGGTGGAATGTCCTTAACAGACCTGTCATGGGCCAACCTTTTGTTGCCCTCTGGAAAATGACCAAGGGGATTGGGATTAAAACCTAAACCAAGAATTAAGTATTGCAGAAAGATCTCACCACATGGTCTCCTGTGACCATCTCTTTTGGAAGAGGTTCAGCACGAACATCTTATTTTCTGTTCTTGGCTAAATGAGCTGGTTAAGGTATCTCTTGAGTGTACATTCAATGGTCACCAGAGTTACAACTTCTTTTAGAATCTATCACTAAGGAAATTAAGTCACTTCTTCTTCTTGGCCAGCCTCTGTTCTACAACATTAAGCCCTCAAATTGCCCTCTGATAAATTACTGTATAACTTTACAACCTATGAAATCTGTATGTATTATACCCACAGGTCTCCTGGAATTCCTGGATGCACAAAACTGCCAGCTGTGAGGTAAAAGTCTGTTTTGAGACTCACATACACAAGGAATCTTTAGAAAAGTTCACATAAATTGTATGTTATGATTGTGTGCTTTAGACACTGGTTGAAATGCTTTCATTTCACTTTAGAGTACCTGGATTCAAGGTTCAACACCTCTCTCAAATCTAGTTATCTTACTATTGCATACCCTTGTACACATCAGGAGATGGTACAAGTACTTGGGTTACTGTATCCTGTATGGGAGACCATGACCGGATTGCAGCTTGGCCTGGCCTCAGTCATTAAGGATATTTTAAAAAGTGAGCCAGCCAATGGATATCCTCACTCTTGTTTTTTCTCATATTTCTATTTAAGACAAACAGGTGTTATATTTACTTGGCTAGACTATTCAGGAGGCTGATTCTGTTATAATTATTTCCCTTTTTTTAAGATTTGTTTTATTTTTATTGGAAAGGCAGATGTACAGAGAGGAGGAGAGACAGAGAAGAGCTTTCACCTGTTGATTCACTCCCAAAGTGGCCACAACAGCCGGAGCTGTGCCAATCTGAAGCCAAGCCAGGAACCTCTTCTGCATCTCCCACGCAGGTGCAGGGCCCCAGGACTTTGGGCCATTCTTGACTGTTTTCCCAGGCCACAGGCAGGGAGCTGGATGGGAAACAGAAATAAGAGGATTAGAAATGATGCCCATATAGGATCCCCACGCATGTAAGGTGAGGACTTTAGCCACTAGGCTACTGCACCAGACCTTACAATTATTTTCTTAACTCAATTACAATGACAATATAGGTGTGAATTATTCTTAAATTTAGAGATTAAAGCCAGCTTTTAAATAATGTATAAGTAAGTCTTCGCCAGGAAAACCCTACAACTGAAAGAACGTGGAGAAAGAATTTCGTACTGTGATTTAACATATTTTTAATTTCTTGCATTTATTCCTTTCCATTTTATTTGAAAATCATAGATACAGAAGGAGAGAGATCATTCATTGGCTGTTTCTTTTCCCAAATGATGGCAACAATTGGGTTAAACCAGCATCAAATCTGGAGCCTTCACTCAACCTGAGAATTCACGCAGGACTATGTGATTCAACTATCTTCTGGCATCTTAACCAGTGTGACAACCACATGCCCCAAATTCACTCTTAAGTTTACTACCCATTTTTTTTAAATTCTTAGTTTTTAACTATACACTTTTGTAGGCATAGGGCTTTACCCCTTCCCCTACCTTTCCTGCCTCCTCCTTCTACCCTCTCCATCGTTTCCTGTATTTTACAATAATATAATCCTTCAGATGTAGTCTACGTGTGTCATTACATTGTAGGTATAAGTAATGGTAGAGTCTAGTATCTTGCTGTCAAGTACATCTAATTGTTTAAGGGGGGTCTTTTTTATTTGGCAGTAGAGATACATATTGTAGTTCTTAATTACCTGATATTTCAGTATCCATTAAGCCATTCACTTATGAGTTTATAAGTGTACAATTGTTTATCTATATAAATTTTCATTTTGTATTTTGGACAAACACTGTCCTACATCAGAGAGAACATATGACATTTGTCCTTTTGAGATTGACTTATTTCACTGAGCATAATGATCTCTAGTTGTGACCACTTTGTTGCAAATAGTGTAATTTCATTCTTTTTAATGGTTGAGTAATACTTCATGGAATAGATACCTCATTTTCTTTTCTAATCCTCTCTTGATGCATATCTAGGTTGTTTCCATATTTTTGCTATTGTGGATGGTGCTGGCATGGAATAAGGGATACAGGCTGCTTTCACATATGTGGTGTCACTTCTTTTGTATATATTCCCAGGAATGGAATCTCTGAGTCATGTGGTAAAATAATTTTTAGTTTTCTGAGCACATTCCATATTGACTTACATAGTGGCTGCTCAAGTCTACAATCCTAGCAGAAGTGGAGTCTCTTTTTCCCCACATCCTTGACAGGAGGTGTTATCAGAAGATTTCTGTATGTAGGAAGTTCTTGCTGGAGTTAAGACAAACCGCAATGTAGTTTTTAATTTATATTTCCCTTATTGCTAGGAAGCCTGAAAATCTTTTTAATATCTGTTAGTATTTGAATTTGTTTCTTTGAAAAATGCTCATTTTCTTTGTCCATTTCTTAACTGGTTTATTGGTTTTGTCAATGTGTTTCTGGGCTCCTTGTACATCCTGGATATTAGTCACCTATCTGTTTCGTAGTATGCAAAGATGTTGATTGTCTCTTATCTTCCTAGACCATTCCCTTTGTTGTACAGAAACTTCTTATCTTGATGTAGTTCTGTTTATTTTGGTCTTAACTTCCTATGCTTTTGGTGGCTTTTCTAGAAAGTCTAGCTAAACTTGTGTCTTGTAGAGTGCTTCCTATGGTTTCTTTTAATAGTTTGGCGGTTTCTTGATGTAGATTAGGGTCCTCTATCCATTTAGATTTGATTCTTGTATATTGTGAAAGATGGGATCTTGTTTTTTATTTCTGTAGGTGGCTGTCCAATTGTCCCAACAAAATTTGTTGAAGAGACAAACCTTGCTGGGTTATTTTCCATTCACAATCCTGCTTCCCCCCACCATGCCTTCGGGAGCTCTCCTCACCCTTGTGTTTGATCTTTGGATGGTGACATTAAATTCTTGGATAGTTTTCTAAGCTTCACTCATTTCTTCCATATTTCTGATTATCTGTGTACCCTCAAATGAAGTTCTTCTAGTTTTGAAATTCTTTCTTCTGCCTCATTCATTCTGTTGATGAGGCTTTCCATTGTGTGTGTGTGTGTATGTTTTCTTAATTTGCTCAAATGTATTCTTCAGTTCAAGTATTTCAACTTGATTGTTTTACAACTTATATCTCATTTGTCTTATATTCCTTAAATGTTTGCCTTTCTTTCCCACTGTCTTTGAAAAGTTTTATCATAATCTTTTTTTTTTTTAAAGATTTATTTTTATTATTTTTTATTGGAAAGGCGGATATACAGAGAGGAGAGACAGAGAGGAAGGTCTTCCGTCCGATGATTCACTCCCCAAGTGAGCGCAACGGGCCGATACTATGCCGATCCGAAGCCAGGAGCCTCTTCTGGGTCTCCCACGCGGGTGCAGGGTCCCAAAGCTTTGGGCCGTCCTCGACTGCTTTCCCAGGCCACAGGCAGGGAGCTGGAAGGGAAGCGGGGCTGCCGGGATTAGAACCGGTGCCCATATGGGATCCCGGGCGTGCAAGGCGAGGACTTAACCACTTGCGCCACCGCGCCGGGCCCTATCATAATCTTTTTGAATTCCTTGTTCGGGAGATCCTCAAAGTCTTCATCTGATACCTTTAAGTTTGAAACTGTTTTGTTAATTTTTGAGGGAAACACTGTTTTCCTTGTTTGTATTGGTTATCTTTCAGATTTATGGGTATTCTTTTTAGGTTAGATTCTGTCTTTATAATGTGTCAGCTGCCCCAAGGTTTATGGGTAGATTTTGCTGTTCCTTTCCCATTGCAAGTTTCCTGTTTATTCTCCCATGCTTCGAGCCCTCTTTAGTCTGTCCGCATTCAGTACTGCACTGGTTGCCTCTCTTACCTCTGGGTACTCATAGGTCATACCCAGGCTTTCATCTGCCATGTCTCTGTCTCACTTGTGTTTTCAGTGGTACCCGGGGCCAAGGGGGATTCTGTTGTTACTTTAAACAGCAATGTTTCCATTCAGTCTTTTCTTACTCTTCTCTAGTTAGTAATTGAGTAACTATTGTTCTTGGAGACAAACCAGTCATGCCTGATTTACCTGAACTATTTTTCAGATGAGTAGGAAGACTTCTTGGAAATAGAAGCAAGGAAATGTCCCTCTTTTCCTTTGTAGAGGGAGAATGAGTGATTCCTTGAACTTCAAAGTAGACTTCCTTTTGTTGCTACCTGGTGTCAGAGTCCTCTGCCACGTTTCTGTGACATTTACCAAGGCACTGGACATACTGTAGGGCCATTGCTGTCCTGGTGCTGTGGGTCTGGGGCAGCAGCTGTCTTGGAGCCACAGAGTTGCATGCCCAATTAAGTGCACCCCACTCTGTGTTGCCCCATCCATGACCCACAATGTTCAGATCAATGGCTTTAATCCTTCTTGCCTCCCCAGGGCTGCACCAAATGTCAATTCACTTTTGCTACAGTCTCTGATTCACTCCCACAGTGCCCATGCTTGTTCCTACTGCTGGTGTGCACACTGTTGCCTGCTCAGACTACTCCTCTTTACACAAGCAGTCTTCACTACCCTCTCCTGCCTTGCTTGTGCTCCAGGTATTGCATTCCATGCAGCAGGGTCCTAATGTCTGCCTAATGTCTGTCTACAAATGTGTTTTACTTTTAGTTCTGGCTTACTCTTCAGGATCCATGTAGATCCTGACCCACTCTCTGCCTTCCTAGCTTCCGGCATCTCCCTCTCATGTGGTCCTGGCATTTCTCCAGGGGGTTAGTGTTGCAAATCTTCTACATTTGAGTGGACTCCACTTTTGGTTTCTGGGTTCCTTTCTTGGCTTATTTACTCCCCATGGCATGGCCTAACAGATCTGGGGATGATCAACTGTTCACGGAATTCCACTTGTTTTTGCCTCCCTTCACAAGTGTTGGACTCAGCACTTTGTCCTATGGCTTTTGCCACATGTTATCTCTTTGGAAGACTCCCATGGGAGTCAGCTTGCACTGTTTCCTTTTGTGTCAGCCCCAAAGCCACAAGGCTGTTGTCCATGGCTTGGATTACCTTCCCATAGTTTACTTGTACTCACCTTCCTGTTGGGCTGTAATCTGCAGACTCAGGTATTTGCAAAAGTTTTCTCTTATCCACACAGTTCATAGATGACAGAGTTCACATCACTTCTTTCACAGGCCTGCTGTAATCTTTCTCTCCAGCTCTCCTCCCTGTAAATCTATCTTTCCAGCAAAGAACTTGCATTATTTTTAACATATTGTTTACCCAATACTATGTCAATTAATTCCATAATGTTGTATATTGATACTGAGGCCTTGTTGGGGCTTTTAACTGACCGGATCTTTACTCTGTTAGACCTATCTTCAGACCATAAAAGGTCTCCCCAAGAGGCCACTGAACTTATCTGAACAATAAGACGCTGAACTTCGTGCTAGGCATGTGTTTGCAAGCAATGAATCTCAACTGAACTTGAACTATGGTTATGCAACAAGGTGGAGGAATCCACCATGGGGGGAGGGGTATGGGAGGGGTGGGGGGAATCCCCAGCGCCTATAAAACTGTACTACATAATACAATGTAAGCAACAATTAAAAAAAAAAAAAAGAAAAGGCTTAACTGGAAAAAAAAAAGAATTTAATTATGTGATTGAATATAGTTAGATAGCGTTATAGGAGTTATTTCACAATTTTCACGAATAAAATCTTCACCATGTTGAATAATAAAAAAAAAAAAAACAAAAAAACCAATTGAAGGACCTGAGTTGACATTCTGCTGAAAGAGAGAGGCAGATCACCAATAAGTAAACAAAAAGATACCCACGCCTAATTATTCATTTAGAAAATATAAATCCAAACTTGTATGGGATATGCCGGCACACACACTGGAATGAATATGATGAAAGCCTTGCTATAACATGTGCCGACAAGGATGTGGAGCAAGTGAACCCTCCTGCACCGCTAGTTGGAGGGCAGTGCAGCTACTTTGGAAAACAGCCTGGTAGCCCTAACAAAGGCAATGATAATTACTATGCAATCCAGAATCCCCACTATTAGCAATACAGCCAAGAAAACTGAAAATGTAAATTCAGATCAAGATCTCTACATAAATATGCAGAGCAGAATTATTTATAGAAGCCAAAAAATAGAAATACCCCAAAAGTCAAGTGATTGATACTGTTTATCTACACAATAGAGTATTAAACAAACAAAAAGAATGAAGTACCAATTCATGCTATAAAATGACTGAAAGCTAAGAATATTAGGCTTAGCATAAATCGGTCCATAAACTATGGGCACATTCACAGAACAAAGGATTTTGGATTATTAGAAGCTGAATGAAGAGAAAATAGTTGTGATTTTAATGAGAACAGAACTTCTTTTTAGATAAATAAAAATATTCTGAAATTGGATATGGTTGATTGATGGTTGCTCAGATCTGCAAGTGTACCAAAAATCAACTAAAATATTTTGAAATGATAAATTTTACATAAAATAAATATCTTAATAAAACTCTTTAATAAAAAATTTAAAAAAAATAAATAAATAAAAAAATAAAAAAGAAGAAGAAAGGAAATATTCACTGATTACCTAACTGCAGGCCTAGGTTGCTTTGTACCTTGGCAAGTGTTACACTATTGGGAGAAAAGCTGCCAGTAGCTAATGGGTATTGTGGGCCTGGTTAATACCAAATTTGCATTAACTATTCTTTCTGTGTAGCTGCCTTTCCAATTTAAAAATGTCTTTAAAAAAAAGCACAACTACACCAGTATGCCAGCACAGTTCCTTGTTCTATTTTCTTTTTCTTTTTTTTTTTTTAATATAACTGAGAAATGTGCAGAATTCCAGGGTGAGACATGCTACCCTGGTTCCCAGTTTGGGTAGAGAGACTGGGGAAGGAGTCTGAAAATGTATGGGAGTGAGAGCAGCTGAGTGTATGTTTCAAAAAAAAAATATTTTTCGGAGTATTCCACAGACTGGGCTACTATACTTGCAGGTAGGCAAGGGAGCTGAGATGGAGTGGTTTAGAAAGGGGAAAAAAGAAGGTATATCTGGGCCAGACCAAGGCACATACCCATGTGGGAGACATGAGCTGAGCTAAATGACATCACTTGCCACCCACTGGCACTTGCAAAAGCTGGGGCTGGAGGAATGCTTCACTGGGCTAGGCCACAGTACTTGCCCATGAGTGTCAAAGCAAGTGATTGGCTATGTTAGGCTGGACTGCAGCCTCCAATTGGATCTCGGAGTAGATTCTGCAGGAGAAATAGTAGGCTCACCTCTTTGAAAATGAAGTACCTGTCAGTTTACTCGGAGAGCTGGGAAGCATGACAGGACAAGTTGGGCTGAACTCACCTGACAAGAACCCATCTGACATTAATGGAGTATAGGTCTGGAGAAAGTTGAATAGAGCCGGATTCCAGCATCTGCTGATGCTTGTGAGAGCCAAAATGGTTGTGGAACAGATCAGGTTAGGCTATGGGACTTGCCAGGTCACAAGAGCTGGGACTGAGGGTGGGCCAATCTGGGGTAGATTATAGCACCCATCAGTAAGAAACAGAATTGGCGCAGGTTAGTTGGTTAAGCTACTATATATGTTGATGAGTACCAGGATTGAGGGCCAGCCATGTCAGTCTGGGCAACAACACCCGATAATATGTGGTGGGATCCAAGGTTTGGAGCAGGCCTGTTAGGGGAACTTGGGAAGCTTTCCTGAGAAGCACCACTCCCACTAGTGAACATGAGAGCAAGAGCTAGAAGCAGGTTAGACCAGACTGGGCTGCAGCTCTTGTTGGCACACATGTGAGCTGGGTCTGGGGGTGGGTTAAGCAGTGTCAGTCCACAAAACAGCACACATTGGAACAAGTGAGGCTGGGACAGGGTAAATAGCAGGCTGGATTGGACCACAATATCTACCATTTTGCATGAGGGCTAAGGGTAGGTCAGGCTGGGCTGGCTGCTGCCCCACAAATGAGAGCGAGGGAATGGGCTGGGCTAAGCCAAGCTATAGCCCCTGCTGGCCAATGCCAAGACTTGAAGTGGCCCATCTCATACTGAGCCAGAGCACCTAATGATATATGCAGGACCTGTGGCTGGAAGTGGGCCTGATAATTTAGCTTTAGGAACTAAGCTGCTGCTTCCACTGGTGAATGTGAGAGCTGGAACTCGGGGTAGCTGGTCTTCAGGTGAGCCAGAATGGGCTAGGCAGCTACAACTGCTGATGTGCGTGAGAGCCAGAATGGGTGAGGGCCAGCTAAACTAGGCTGCAGCATCAGCTGGCAAGTGCCATGATTAAATGTGAGTCATATCAGGTCAGGCCACAGTATCCCCTAGCAGGCTCAGGGTCTGGGGTTGTGAGCATACCTGGCAGGGGAACTGTGGGCATTACCTTGCTAGGCTATAACTATTGTTGTTGAGAAAAAATAGGGAAAGGTCAGGCTGCACAAGACATAGGCACCTGTCAGCATTCATGAGGGCTGGGAGTAGATTGGGCTAGGCACCCATGGGCACACCCAAGAGCCAGGTGGGATGTGGAATAGTCTTGGCTAGGTCACACCAGAGACTGGCATGTGCAATAATTTTGCTGGGGGTGGGCCTTGGGGTTATTCCGCGTCACTCCAATTAGGCCTTGGCACCTGCTAGTCTACATAAGGACTGAGTGTGTGGTGGGCTGACTGGACGTTGTCATAAAACCCATTGGTTCATGTGAGATATGGGGCTGACCACCCTGCACCCACAGTATGTTTATTGTCTGGTTCAGGTGACAGATTGCAGCTGACTCTGTACTAACTTCTGCACACCAGAGTTAAGTCTGAGGACATTCTAGGCAAGCTTTATTGTGGGACTCCCTGACTGGACCTCTGGACTCATACACTGGCCATAGGAAATATCATAGGATGTGTTGTCCAATGTTGGAGTGCATGTATTGGAACTGGGCCTTCTTAGTTGCTAATCACTGTGCAGTTGTCAGCATGTCCAGATGAACACAGGGCATACAGCAACCAGCTCATCAGGCCAGCAGGGGACATCAACTGCCTCATCATAGGATGGAAAGCAGAATATGTTAGACAATTCTCCTGGACAAGCTTTGCAACATGTTCCCGAGTCTTTGGATGTGTAAAATCTGGTCACAAAATGGAGTCACTTTGGTTTAGGCTGCATAAGTTTGCTAACCTGCTCTATATGCTTCTGTACAAAATGCTTTGCTAGTTTCCTGCTTTTTGGGCCACATCACCAGGCTAACATAATCTGTTAGCAACCCTCAGTTCCAGAAATCACTACTGTATAAATGATTTACCCATTGTCCCCATTACAGCCTCCTGTGGCTGTCCAACTCACCTGGTTCCCATGGCTGTATAACTCACTCTTTCCATTAAAACCCATCTAACTCTCACCTCAGAGTCACTCTCTGAAGAAAAGGAGAGTTGACGCCAGCTGGTTGGTTTACTTGCCTCCTCAATAAACTTTGCTGCTTAGCAGAGTTTGCTGGACTGCACTTATTAGGGAGAGATTCAAGTTGGATGCAACAGGTGCACCAACATGGACTTTGTTAATCAGTAGACCTGGAGCAATGCAACTATCAAAAATACTCAAGTAACACTCTGTCTTCTCCACATCAGGAACTCCAAGGCATAATTAAAGGGCAGCCCCCATCCCTATATGCTGATGTGGTTTGGCAGGCAGGAGTGGTCCTTTCCCCCTCTTCCTTGTGGACACATTAGGAAAAAAAAAAAAAACACAAAAAGACTGAAACAAACGTATATCCCACCATCCTCATACCTGAGCTTCCCCATTCTAATCAGAGGCCCACAGAGGCATGCATCCCTCTTAGCTATGTAAACAATATGAACATGAAAATGTAAAAAAGAAAATGTCTTTAATTTAAATAAACCAGTTGGAATACTATTTAACAATAGAAAAAAAAAGAAGCTGTGCATTGATTTCTCATAAATTTTCATTTCATTATACAATAGTAACAACCTCCAAATTTACAACAGACGTTTTTGTTGTTTGTAAAATTTCTATAGGGATGTGAAAGGAGAATAAAAGCAGAAGTAAAGTTTACTCTAGATTAGGCCTTCCAGATAGCTGCACCGGATCTTTTGGTTTGTTTTCTCTGTTGTATATTCTCTTTCCATGCTTACAGCTCCTAAATGAGGAAATAGGACAGGTGGGATATGGCTGCAACAGCTGCTTTAGGATTTTGACAATGTTCCAATTTCCCACATTCATTTGTCCAAGCTAGTTGCTACAGTGATTCCACATTCATAAGGAATTCGTTTCCATTTCAAAAAGAGGAGTAGATTCTTCTAGAAATGCCTCTTATGTTTGTTTAATTTCCTTGGTGAGTTAATTTTTAAAAATTTAAGTTCAGAATAATATTAAACTCACAAAACAAAAATTGTGACAATAAAGAGTGTATCCCACACAGGTTCCTCAGTTGCTATCATCTTACATTACTATGACATATTTGTCATAATCCAAAAATTTCACCCAACTTCCTTTATTTACATTTTCTATTTGTACATTTGTCATGATTAGTAAATCACACCAAACATCCCGTCTTATTTAAGTCCAAACTTGCTCCATTCTTCTCTTTCCTTGCAACCTTACTCGTGGATATTTTGTGTTCAGATTGAGGATTTTACTTATTTATTAGTTCGTTTGTTTAGTTTCATTTCCACATGTAAGGGAAAACATGTATTATTTGTCTTTCTGAGTCTGGTTTATTTCACTTTACGTTTATTTCACTTTACGCAAGTTCCATCTATGTTGCTCTAAATGACTGGATTAATCCCTGTTCTTGGCTGAATAATATTTCATGGTATATAAATACACTAACTTTTCTTTTTCTATTTGATGATAAATTCCTTGATTGATTCCATATCTTGGCTGTTATGAGCAGTTTTGTTATGAAACATTTTAAAGCAGATGTTTCTGATATAATGATTTCACATGCTTGGTGTATGTAACTAGAAATTTCTGGTTCATGTGAAAGTGCTATTTATAAATTTTTTTTAAAAAATTCCATTCTATGTTTCATAGTAGTTCCGTTAATTTACGTTATGGCGAGTAGTATATAAGAGTTCTCACTTTTTGAAGATCTTGGGTACAATTCCTAATGTCATTTTGATGATAGCTATTCTAGTACAGCTGGCTCTAATTTGCATTTTCCTACTTGTTTGTAATGTTGAGCATTTTTTCATATGCTAGTTGGCCATTTCATTTCTTATTTCAATAACTGATCATTTCTCCATTTAACTGTACTTTTGGGGTTGTTGAGTTTTTGGGTTCCTCATGTATTCTGAATATAATTTTTTAATTGGACAAACATCTTGCAATTATTTCTTTTTCCCATTTAGTCAGATGTGTCTTCATTGTAATTTCTTCTGCTACAAACTGTTGTCAGCTGTCTTTTGTTGTGTGCACTTTTGGGATCTCATCAAATAAGTAATTATCCATATTAATGGCTTTATGCTGTGGTTTCCTCTAGAAATTCCAGCTTCAGATGTAGTTAATCCAGCATTACTGAATTTGTTCTTTTCGCTCCCCAGAGTTTTGTAGTGAAGGTGTTAGATGTCATCTGCAAACATGCGTATTTTAATTTCCTCTCCAACTTTGATGCACTTTATTCCTTTCTATTTCCTGTTTGCCCTTTAGAATGCTTGAGTAGCTATAAGGTGGATATCCCTTTCTTGTTTCAGCTCTGAGGGGAAATGCTTTAATCTTTTCCTCATTCACTATGATATTGGCTGTTCAGTTGGCTGTTACTTATAACCTTTATAATTTTGAGGAATATTCTTTCTGTATCTGACTTATTGAGAGTTTTTACCAAAAAGAGTTTGTCTTATTTTTCTAAGGCTTTTAGATGTGCCTTCTGATTGTTTATTTGAAATCTATATCTGAACTCTATTGTTGTAAATACCTTATTTTTATTGCTTTTGAAGTATATCATGTCAAAAAGAGAAGATTGATTTGAAAGCAAAGTCAGGATTGAGCAAGGCTGAATCCAGGAGCCTGGAATTCTGTGGGTGACAGAGGCCTGAATGTTTCAGCCATCCTGTATCGGCTTTCCAATGCGTCAGCAGGGAGGAAGCTGATTGTTAAGTGCATCAGCTAAAATATGAATTGGTGCTGATTTGGGATGCTGTCATCATAGGTAGTAACTTAACCTTCTGCATCATAATGCTGGTCCCTATTGTATTTTAAAAATATGCTTATTATTATCAGTATGGACACCAAGGACTACATCCCAACTGCTAAGGAGACCATAGGGAATAGGAGTGCCTTCAGAGGCCGAGAACTCTGAGGTCACCCACCCCCATCTGCAGCCTCCACAGAGGATGGAAGAAGTCCAAACTCGGCCGTGCAGAAACCAGCGTCATTGGAACGGAGGCCAGGAGCCCTGAGCCGTCTGCAGAAACCAGCGTCATCAGAACGACAACCAGGAGCCCTGGACGGTCTGCAGAAACAGAAGAATAATAAATCTCCTTCGGGACTAGGGAGGCGAGCTTTCTCTGGTCCTCGCCTAGCTCCGGCTCTGGGTCCCCACCCTCTCTTGTGATGACCATTAAGGATCGCTCCAGAAACTCCTCAAAACAAACGAACAAATGTACAAACAAACAAAAAACCTAGAATGGACAGACAACAACAAGGAAAGCTCAGAATCAGACATGAAAGGGTCAGCATCATTTGCTTATACCTAACTAGGTGGGACACAAAGATTAGTTACGCCTCACTGGAGTATTGGGGATTTCTCTGCACACTCCTCCAAAAACAAACAAACAAAAATGTTCTGTACCTAAACTGATGACACATGTCTTGCTAGAGTTATAAGCCAGTTCAGACCATCCGAAAAACAACTAGTACAGCAAAATCATGCTTCAACACTATAAACAGCAAAATATTAAAATAAAAATAGACGAGGCAGCTAAATAGTAATCTATAGCCATTTTGAGGTGTATGGAACTCGGTTGAATATAAACCAAAAATTGAAATGTCTGTGAAGAAGTCACCCGCATTTTCCTATTAACATGTTGTTAATCAATATCACGTCAATTAATGTCATAATGTTGTAAATTGTTGTTGATGTTATGTCGGGGCTTTTAATTGATTGGGATGATTCTTTGCCAGCTTTACCTTCAGACCAGAGATGATCTCACCAAGAAATCGTTGAACCACTAGGATAATAAGATGCTGGACTTTATGCTTGGTAAATACTGCCAATGAAAGAACCTCAACTGAATTTGAACTGTGGTAATGCAGCAAGGTAGAGAAATCCACCATGGGGAGAGGGTTCAGGGAGGGGTGGGAGGATTCCCAGTGCCTATAACACTGTGTCACATAATGCAATGCAATTAATAAAAAAATATATAGATATAGTTATTATTTACCATGATAGAGTAACTTGATCGTATCTGGGTACAGATTTAAGTCCTTGGTGCACTTAAAGTTGAATTTATATAGGGTAAAAAAACTGGTGTCTTTTTAATATGTTGTTTTTTTTTTTCCATTTACTTCAAGATATTTTCTCATTTCCTCTTTAGTTTCAGTAAGAATCATTGGCCATTCAGTAACATATTGCTCAATTTCTAAGTATTTGTAAATTTTCTACCGTTCTTGTTGAACTCTAGTTTTGTTATTTTGTGACATAAAAAGATATATTGTATGATTTCAGGGTTTTTTTTAAAAGATTTACTTATTTTCTGTTTATTGGAAAATTGGTATACAGAGGATGAGAGACAGAGAAGAAGAGTCATTCCCCAAGCCACCACAATGGATGGAGCTAAGCCGATCTGAAGCCAGAAGCCTGGATGTTCCTTAAGATCTCCTAAGTGGGTGCATGGTCCCAAGGCCTTGGCCATCATTAAGTGCTTTCCCAGGCCACAGGCAGGGAGCTGGATGGGAAGTAGGGCTGCCAGGACATGAACTGGTGCCCATATGTGATCCTGGGATGTACAAGGTGAGGACATAAGCCACTAGGTTATTGCACCAGACCCATCATTTAAGTTTATAAAAGTTTAATGAGATTTGATTTGTGATCAGTTATAAGGTTTTTCTAGAAATGTTCCATGTACTCACTAGAAGAATATGTATTTTGTAGTTGTTCTGTAGTTGAGGTTCATTTGCTCTACAGTATGGTTCAATTTTGATTTTTTGGTTTTTATGATCTGTGAATTGATGACAGGAACATTTTGATTATTATTTTGAATTCTGTTGCTCCCATTAGGCCTAATAATATTTACTTTATATATGTGGATGATGTTTTGTTGATGCATATGTGTTTATGACTGCTACATATTCTGGTTGGCTCAATCATTTTATCAACATTTACTGTGGCTGGATCTGTGGCCTAACAGATTGTTGCTACACGCAGTGCTGGCATCATCTATGGGCACCTGGCTGCTAAACGTCTAATACAGCTCCCTGAAAATGTGCCACTGAAAGTAACAGAGGATAACCCAAATACCTAGGCCCCTGCACCCGTGTATGAGACCTAGAAAAACTTTTGGCTTCAAGGTGGCCCTATTCTGGCCATTGTGGTCACTTGGGAGTGAACTAGTAGGTGGAAAACTCTTTTCCCTCCCTCTCTCTCTTTATTTCAAATTAAATAAATACATCAAACTTAAAATAAAACAGAATAAAGCATTTATTATATTTATTATCTTTTTACTTTTTAAATTTAAAGTTACTTTTTTGTGATACGAGCATAAATTCTCCAGACCATTGTAAAATTTCCTTTTGTACAGTATTTCTTTCCCAACTTTACTTTTAGTCTATGTGGATCTTCATCTGTGAAGTGAGTTACTTGTAAGCAACACATTAGGTCACTTATTTTTTTTTATCCATTTGGCTACCTAATATCTTTTGATGAGGAAATTTAATACATTAGCATTCAAAGTCAATATTGATCCCTAAGAATTAACTTTTCGTTTTTCTCATTGATTACTTATTTTATTAATGTTTCTTTTTAGATTTATTTGATTATGTTACAGAAAGAAGAAGAGAGAAAGAGAGAGAGAGAGCTGCCAAGATAGCCACAGTTTTCTGGTCTGGGCCAGATTGAGACTAGATTTTAGCAGCCTCATCCGGGTCTACCAAATGGATGGGGTAGGTCCACGTAATTGAAGTATCCAAGGTGCTTTTCCTAGGTCATTAACAGGGAGCTAGACCATACGTAAAGCAGCCAGGACTCTAACCAGTGCCTCTTGGTTATGACTTGATTTGTCATAATGCTGGTTCCTATTATTGAAATTCATACTGTCACATGTCTTCATGAACATTACTTCTGCCATAGGACTCCATTCAGCATTTCTTACAGGGCTGTTTCTGTAGTGAATTCTGTCAGTTTATCAGAGAAATATTTCATTTCTTCTTTGCTTCTGAGGGATAGCTTCCTTGAATATAATATTCATGACCTTAAATATATTATCTCACTATCTTCTGATCTGCAGAATGTTTGCTAAGAAGTCTGCTTAGTAATTGACTTTCGTTTCTCAATGCCTTTTAGATCCTCTTCTTTTCCTTAACTTTTGACAGGTTAACTACAATGTGACTTGAAGAAGGTCTTTTCCAGTTAGTTTTTGTTGGAGTGTTTTAAAGTTCCTGCATTTATATGCCCCATCTCTTTCAAAATTAGGAAAGTTTCCAATGTATTTTTTTTTCTTTCAGAAAATTCTCAATTCTTTTTTCCTTCTCTTATCCTTCATTTATTCCTATAATATTTTTTGTTTAAGAAATATTCCTTATGCTGAGTAGGTGTTTTTAAAATTATTTTTTCCGCTCAACAGCGGCGGAGGCAGACTGCAGCGGCCGGACGTTTGGTGAGCGGGGGGGGTTGACGTGGCAGCCTTCGCATTCCTCGACCCCTGCTGAGGTTACAGCCTCTGAGATCGCGGGGCAGGCAGCCTGAAACTGTCGGGTCTTGGCCTTGGGAACTACGCTCAGTGGTGTTGGTGGCTGAAGGGGCCCTGGGAAGGCGCCTCGGTTGTTCTTGCACTGAGGGGGCCAGTGCGGCTCGGTGCGCAGAGACAGCTGGCAAGGGTCTGGAGTCCCCCACACCCCGCCTGGTGGAGGACCGGGAGGACTCTGAACGCTGCACCGAGCGGACTGGGCGGCCCCGCCTGCAGCAGCCGCCTCCACAGCGCAGGTGTCAGGTGTCAGGAGACCTCTGAGATTTGGGAAGTGTAGCGCTGTGTGTCCCTGACACGCAGGTACCACTCCCATAGAGTGAACTGCTCACTCCTCGCCTACCATCCCGCAGTTCTGAGTGTGGGCGACCCACCAGGAGAGCTCTGAAAACTCCAGCACCATACTCACACGGTGCGAACCTGCCGTGAAGTCATTATAACAGGGCGCCTGGGCCACTCCTCCGCTAAGGGCCTGTGTGGGGGAGCCACACGGGAGCAGGGGCTCTGAACACCCACACACCACGAGTGGTGGATTCACTGCACAAGAGCCACGCCTGGAAAGTGCCTCACCCACAGTCCCGTGTGTGGGAGACGCACCAGGTGGGCTCTGAAAGACCCTGCAGTCCCTGACACGGAGAACGCAGGGAGAAAGCACATAAAACCTTCTACGCCCTGTGGATTCCCGTGAAGGGGGCACACCCAGAGAGCGCCTCCATCCCTCCACGCCCTGGGGTGTCACACCTGTAGAAGAGGTGCCCAGAGTGTGCCTGGAATCCACTGGGCCCCCAAGGTGGTGCTCTACAGCCCCGGGCCCTGAGAACGCACCAACGGTGCCTTGAAAACTACCACGCCTGGCAACACCACGCCTGCAGGCTCCAATCTCTACAGGAAAGCACCTGACAGCCCCTCAACACACGGGTCCATTTGCCCCACCAGAATACACCAACGTAATGGGAAAAACCACCAGAAAGAGTTGTGCTCCAGATGAAAGAGCCAGCACCCCACCAAACAAGGGCCAAAAGCCATTATCAATATCGGCGATGCGAGATGAAGACATGGAAGTGTTACCAGCAAAGGAATTGATGAAAATAATGCTAAAATTTCTCAGAGACGTGGACACAAAGCTGGAAGACCTCCAGAACCGCATAATCACCGAAATACAACAAATCAAAACCAAACTGGATGCCCAAGATCATAAAATTGAAAGCCTCATCAACAGAATAAATGCGGCAGAGGAAAGGATCTCTGAAACAGAAGACACACAAAATGAAGGTGCCCAGCGAATTAAACAGCTGGAGACAAACCTCAGCAAAACTAATAAAATGATGCAAAAGATGAAGGATTACCTTAGAAAATTGAATATTCGGATCATCGGCCTCCCCGATGGGGTAGAAAGAGAATCTGGGATGCAAGCAGTGCTTGATGAAATTATACAGGAAAACTTCCAAAACACTTGGAACACGAATCCACCCCGCATACAGGATGGACAGAGAACTCCCAACAGACATGATCCAAAGAGATCTTCACCCAGACACACGGTGCTCAAGTTCTACTCCAATGAAGACAAAGAAGGAATCCTGAGACAAGTACGAAGTAGAGAAAAGATCACATACAGGGGAAAACCCATCAGAATCACGGCTGACTTCTCCGAAGAGACCCTACAAGCAAGGAGAGAATGGACAAAGATCTTCCAAGTCCTGAAACAAAACAACTGTCAACCAAAAATAATCTACCCAGCAAAGATCTCATTTGTATATGAGAACGAAATCAGATACTTCAATAGCAAAGAAAAACTAGAAGAATATGTCTACACAAAACCAGCTCTGCAAAGTCTCCTTAGAAATGCGCTAGTCCCGGACAAAAAGGAGGCAAATCACAAACAAAGTTGGCAAATAAGAAGGTCTCCAAACTAAAGGCCACACGAACAAGACAATTACACAGGCAACAACACACACACAACACAATCACATGGCAGGACAAAATTGCAACCTCTCAATTTTAACTCTCAACACAAATGGTCTAAATTCACCAATCAAAAGACAGAGATTAATAGAATGGATCATCAAACAAGACCCAACCATCTGTTGCCTACAAGAAACGCATCTAACCAGAAAGGATGCAAAGAAACTGAAAGTGAAGGGATGGAAAAAGATATTTCACGCCAATAGACGAGAAAAAAAAGCTGGGGTAGCTATCCTAATTTCAGACGAGATAGATTTCATTCTAACTAACATCAAAAGAGACAGGGAAGGCCATTTTATACTGGTGAAAGGAATGATCCATCAAGAAACAATCACCATCATTAATGTTTATGCACCGAATCTTAATGCACCTACTTACGTAAAGCAATTACTTACAGACTTAAGGGAAGACATAGACACCCGCACAATTCTTGTAGGCGATCTCAACACACCTCTAACAACAATGGACCGGTCTACGAAACAAAAACTCAACAAAGAAACAACAGAGCTCACACAAACAATAGAACAACTGGACTTAGTAGACATATATAGAACTTTTTATCCTAAGGCCACAGACTATACATTCTTCTCAGCGGTGCATGGCACCTTCTCCAGAATCGACCACATGATAGGACATAAAGCGAATCTAAACAACTTCCAAAACATTAGTATCATACCATGTACCCTCTCAGACCACCATGGGATGAAACTGGAAATCAACAACTCAAAACTCCCCAGGAAGTATAGGCACTCTTGGAAATTGAACAATATGCTATTAAACGAACAATGGGTCAGAGAAGAAATTAAAGATGAGATCAAAAAATTTATGGAAACCAATGAAAACTCTGATACAACATTCCAAAACTTGTGGGACACTGCCAAAGCAGTGCTACGAGGTAGATTCATCGCAATCGGAGCGCATGTCAAGGCCCAAGAAAGACGCCAAATACAGGAACTAACCTCACACCTCCAGGATCTGGAAAAACAGCAGCAGAAGAGTCCCACGCACAATAGGAAACAAGAAATCATCAAAACAAGGGAGGAGATAAACCAAATAGAAATCAAAAAAACTATACATAAAATCAACAAATCAAAAAGTTGGTTTTTTGAGAAAATAAACAAAATAGACACTCCACTGGCCCGATTGACCAAAAAAAAAACAAGAGAAAGTGAGAATCAATAGCATTAAAGATGAAAAAGGCAACATAACAACAGACACTGCAATCATTAAGAAAATAATTAGAAATTACTACAAAGAACTGTACTCCCACAAATTTGAGGACCACCAAGAAATAGAAAAGTTCTTGGACTCCCACCACCTACCAAAACTCAGTCCGGAGGCAACTGCAGAATTAAATAAACCCATAACCGAGGTAGAGATTGAAACAGTCATCAAGGATCTCCCAACGAAAAAAAGCCCAGGCCCAGACGGCTTCACTACAGAATTCTACAAAACATTCCGAACAGAACTAACCCCAATCCTCTACAAGCTCTTCAAAACAATAGAGGAGGAAGCAACCCTCCCAAACTCATTCTATGAAGCCAACATCACCTTAATCCCAAAACCGGACAGAGAACCATCAGAGAAGGAAAACTACAGACCTATTTCTCTGATGAACATTGATGCTAAAATTCTCAACAAAATCCTAGCCAACAGAATTCAAAAAATCATCAGACAGATCATTCATCCGGATCAAGTAGGATTCATCCCTGGAATGCAGGGATGGTTCAATATTCGGAAATCCATAAATGTTATAAACCATATCCAAAAACTGCAAAACAAGAACCACATAATAGTTTCAATAGATGCAGAAAAAGCCTTCGACAAAATCCAACACCTCTTCATGCTAAAAACTCTAGCCAAAGTAGGCATAGACGGGAAAATCCACAACATAATCAAAGCAATTTATGAAAAACCCAACGCCAGTATCATACTGAATGGAGAAAAGCTAGAACCCTTCCCACTGCGATCTGGAACAAGACAAGGGTGCCCGCTATCACCACTGCTATTCAACATAGTCCTAGAGGTACTTGCAGAGGCCATAAGACAAGAAAAAGAAATCAAAGGCATACGTATAGGAAACGAAGAAGTCAAGCTTTCACTATATGCAGATGACATAATCCTATACATAGAAAAACCAGGAGACTCAATACAGAAACTGCTAGAACTTATACGAGAGTTTGGCAGAGTGGCGGGGTACAAAATTAACGAACGAAAATCAACAGCCATAGTGTACGCAAATAACACCAAGATGGAAGAAAATCTAACCAACAGGATACCATTCAAAATAGCAGAGAGAAGTATGAAGTATTTGGGAATAAATCTAACCAAAAGTGTAGGAGACCTATTCGAAGAAAACTACAAACTATTTAAAAAGGAAATTGAACAAAACCTCAAAAGATGGAACAACATCCCGTGCTCCTGGATAGGCAAAATCAATATCATTAAAATGTCTATACTGCCACAAGCAATATACATTTTCAATGCAATTCCAATCAAATTGCCCAAAACATTCTTCACGGAACTGGATACAATGATTCAAAAGTTCATCTGGAAACACAAAAAACCACGAATAGCTAGAACCATCCTGAAAAATAAGAAGTTAGCAGGGGGAATCACAATCCCGGACCTCTGGACATACTATAGAGCAGTGGTTATCAAAACAGCCTGGTACTGGCACAAAGACAGAAAGGAAGATCAATGGAATAGAATAGAAGCACCAAAAGGGAACCCACACAAATACAACCAATTAATCTTTGACAAAAAGACCAATGACAACTCAAGCAAGTGGGAAGGCCTCTTTAATAAATGTTGTTGGGACAACTGGCTGATAGCCTGTAGAAACAAAAAGATAGACCCACATCTATCACCATACACCAAGATCCAATCTACATGGATAAAAGACCTAAACCTACATCCAGAAACCTTCAAACTCTTGCAAGAAAATGTAGGAAATACCCTGCAAGACCTAGGAGTAGGTCCCAACTTTCTAAGAAGGACACCAAAAGCAATAGCAGTTGAGAACAGAATAAACAAATGGGACCTCATCAAACTAAGAAGCTTCTGTACAGCAAGGGAAACAATCAACAAAGTAAAAAAGCAACCCACAGAGTGGGAGAAGATCTTTGCACACGATATAGGCGATAGGGGGCTAATTTCCAGGATATACAAAGAACTTCAAAACAACCAAAAAACTTAAACAAACAAGCCACTCAAGAAATGGGCACGGGAAATGGGCAAACATTTCACAAAGGAACAAATCCAAATGGCAAACAAACATATGAAAAAATGTTCCAGCTCCCTAGCAATAAGGGAAATCCAAATTAAAACATCGATGAGGTACCACCTAACACCAGCAAGATTGGCCCACATAAACAAGAACACCAACGACGCTTGCTGGCGAGGATGCAGGGAAAAGGGAACCCTACTCCACTGCTGGTGGAGCTGCAAATTGGTACAGCCTCTATGGAAATCAGTCTGGAGAACACTCAAACAACTCAAAATCTGCATACCATATGACCCAGCAATAGCACTCCTAGGAATATATCCAAAACACCTGTTTTACGACAAACCAACATGCATCCCTATGTTCATTGCAGCACAATCAGTAATTGCAAAAACATGCAAGCAACCGAAATGCCCATCAGCAGAAGATTGGATAAGAAAGCTTTGGTTCATCTACTCCATGGAATACTACTCAGCTATTAAAAAAAACAAAATGCAGTTCTTTGTGGCTAAATGGGCACAACTGGAAACTATAATGCTAAGGGAAATGAGTGAATCCCAAAAGGTTAGATACCACATGTTTGCCTTGATTTAACCTGTAATTTTTGTTTGGTTGTTTGTTATTTTTTTAACCTGTCATTGATACTGTCTCAACCCAGATGTCTCGAAGAATGGAACTTGCATTATTTTTAACATATTGTTTACCCAATACTATGTCAATTAATTCCATAATGTTGTATAATGATACTGAGGCCTTGTTGGGGCTTTTAACTGACCGGATCTTTACTCTGTTAGACCTATCTTCAGACCATAGAAGGTCTCCCCAAGAGGCCACTGAACTTATCTGGACAATAGGACACGGAACTTTATGCTAGGCATGTGTTTGCAAGCAATGAATCTCAACTGAACTTGATCTATGGTTATGCAACAAGGTGGAGGAATCCACCATGGGGGGAGGGGTGTGGGAGGGGTGGGGGGAATCCCCAGCGCATATGGAGCTGTACTACATAATACAATGTAAGCAACAATAATAATAAAAAAAAGTTATTTTTTCCTTTAATTTCTGTTTGGGTTATTTCAGAATTCTTTTTCTGAAGGTTGAATTTTCCCCTTTTATTTGGCTTATTTTGTTACTGAAGTTCTCAGTCTGTGTTTTTTATTTCATTATTTCATTAATTCAATTTTGAAAAAATATATTTTTTATTTGAAACATGGAGTTACAGAGAGAGGGAGGGAGGGTGGGCGGGAGAAAGAGAGGGAGGGGGAGAGAGAGAGAGCAAACGCAATATGTTCAGTCTTCTGGTTCACTCTCCCAGTGGTGGCTACAGGCAAACTGGGCTGGACCGAAGTTGGGAGCTGCAAGTTTCTCCTGGGTCTCTCACATGGATGCAGGAGCTCAAGCACTTGGGCCATCCTCTGATGATTTTCCAAGCATGTTAGCATGAATATGGATCAGAAGCAGAGCTGCTGAGACTTAGTGGAATTCATATGAGATGCCAGCACCACAGACAGAGGCCTAGGCTACTATGCCTCAGTGCCAGACCCTAGCATTTTTTTACCATCAAAACTTTCAGGGCCAGATCTGACTTGTCAATGTTTACAAGCAACATTGGAGATTTTTTTTTAATTTTTTTTATTGTTAATAACATTGTATTATGTGATACAGTTTTATAGGTGCTGGGATTTCCCCTACTCCTCCCACTACCCTCCCCCCATGGTAGATTCCTCCACCTTGCTGCATAACCACAGTTCAAGTTCAGTTGAGATTCCTTCATTGCAAGCACATACCCAGCATAGAGTCCAGCATCTTATTGTCCTGATAACATTTAATGGCTTCTTGGGGAGGCCTTCCCTGGTCTGAAGGCAAAGCTAACAGAGTAAAATCCCAGTCAGTTAAAAGCCCCAACAAAAGATCAGCAACAATATATAGTGTTATGGAATTGATTGACATAGTATTGAGTAAACAATATGTTAAAAATAAAACAAGTTCAATTTTTCGAAACACATGTGTTGAGACAGTATCAATGACAGGATCAAAAAATTTTAAAAAATACAGGTTAAATTAAGGCGAACATGTGGTATCTAACCTTTTGGGATTTGCTCATTCCCCTTAGCATTATGGTTTCCAGTTGGGCCCATTTAGCCACAAAGAACTGCATTTTGTTTTTTTTTTTTAATAGCTGAGTAGTATTCCATGGAGTAGATGAACCAAAGCTTTCTTATCCAATCTTCTGCTGATGGGCATTTCGGTTGCTTCCATGTTTTTGCAATTACTGATTGTGCTGCTATGAACATAGGGATGCATGTTAGTTTGTCATGAAACAGGTGCTTTGGATATATTCCTAGGAGTGCTATTGCTGGATCATATGGTATGCAGATTTTGAGTTGTTTGAGTGTTCTCCAGACTAATTTCCATAAAGGCTGTACTAACCTGCAGCCCCACCAGCAGTGGAGGAGGGTTCCCTTTTCTCCACATCCTCACTAACAAATGTCGTTGGTGTTCTTGTTTATGTGGGCCAATCTTACTGGTGTTAGGTGGTACCTCATCGATGGCTTAATTTGGATTTCCCTTATCGCCAGGGAACTGGAGCATTTTTTTCTTTTTTTTTTTTTTTTTTTTTTTGCCATTTGGACTTGTTCCTTTGAGAAATGTTTGCCCATTTCCCATGCCCATTTCTTGAGTGGCTTGTTTGTTTTGTTTTTTTGGTTGTTTTGAAGTTCTTTGTATATCCTGGAGATTAGCCCCTTATCACCTCTGTATTGTGCAAAGATCTTCTCCCACTCTGTGGGTTGCTTTTTACTTTGTTGATTGTTTCCCTTGCTGTACAGAAGCTTCTTAGTTTGATGAGATCTCATTTGTTTATTCTGTTCTCAACTGCTATTGCTTTTGGTGTCCTTCTTAGAAAGTTGGGACCTACTCCTAGGTCTTGCAGGGTATTTCCTACATTTTCTTGCAAGAGTTTGAAGGTTTCTGGATGTAGGTTTAGGTCTTTTATCCATGTAGATTGGATCTTAGTGTATGGTGATAGATGTGGGTCTATCTTTTTGTGTCTGCAGGCTATCAGCCAATTGTCCCAACAACATTTACTGAAGAGGCCTTCCCATTTGCTTGGACTGTCGTTGGTCTTTTTGTCAAAGATTATTTGGCTGTTTCTGTGTGGGTTCCCTTTTGGTGCTTCTATTCTATTCCATTGATCTTCCTCTCTATCTTTGTGCCAGTACCAGGCTATTTTGATAACCACTGCTCTATAGTATGTCCAGATGTCTGGAATTGTGATTCCCCTTGCTAACTTCTTATTCTTCAGGATGGTTCTAGCTATTTGTGGTTTTTTGTGCTTCCAGATGACCTTTAAAATTTATTTTATTGTGAGTGATATTTATATAAAGACAGTATTACTATGTCATCTCACAAATTAGCAGCATAACCATCTGGTTGATTAAATGGAGCATCTGAATTTTAAGGAGACAATAACAATTTATCTGCATATATTAAATGGCAAAATGGAGTTTGCACTCAGGTTCCTTGTTTATCATCATGTAGACAAGAGAAGGTGAGTCTGGTGTACTCAATGGAAAAATAAAATTGTTTTAGCAGGTGATGTCAGTGGTAGAAGTTAAGAATGAATTTAAAAGAGGGAGATCAAGTTTAAGTTCTTTCCTGAAATTGCCATTATTTCTTCCATTTCTCTATCCTAGAATTTTGCTTTAACATCATTGTTAGCTTTAGAGCACCGTTAATGTTCCAAAGAAACATCAGAGGAAAGGCTTTCCTTAAAATACACCGAGAGAGAGAGAGAGAGAACTGTGAGTACGTGACAGTGTCTGAGAAGACATTGAAGATCTGAATTGATCTTATTTTTAATGATTACATGGTTGAGAGGGATGCATGCCCTTGCTGACCTCCTATTAGGGTGGGGAAGGAGGAAGAATGGGGCAAAATGGATAAGACGACTGCTTCCAATCTTCTTTTTCCTTCTGGTGTCTGGGGAAAGTAAATAGAGAAGGGGAGAAGTCAGCTCCCAGCAATTCAACTGCATTAGTACCCAGGAATGGGGTAAGGGCCACCTAATGTCATCCCAAGGTTCCTGAAGTGTAGCTTGTTCCAAGGATACTGCTTAAGTGGTCTGATAGTACAGAGATACCTTTGATTTCATTGCTCTAAGGTTGAAGAAATTCTTCCAATGTCAATTGGATGACATAGTTCACCTTAGAGTCTCCATTCTCCCAGTTCAGAAGAGCTGTCCATTTTGTTCTTCCCTCCATGGCACTAGATGTCTTGTGCAGGTTGCCATGAACTGATTGTCATGTCCCCCATGAGCATTTGTATATGCCGCCCACCACACAGGCCTCAGCAACTTTGCAGACCTAGTTCTGACACATGCAATTCCCGGTCAGACAACAGATCCTGCAATATTCACCATGGTTGGAGTTCTAAATCCATTGGTCCCCAAAGAAACCTCACCAGAGCTGATCCCAGACCTGACTTCTATGTGTTCCAGCCAGTGCAGGGTGCAGCTCAGTCCATCACCACATAGCCTATTTACACACTGGTAGTTACAGTCACTTGATCATTTCTGTCCTCACCCCGTCTCATAGGCAAACCAATAGATGCTGCAGCTCAGCCTAACCCTGCCCACCGCACATTCTGACCTCATGCATACCAGCATGAACTATAGCCTATTTCTAGCACTAATCACCAATCACCCCCACCAGGCCTGTCACCGACCCTGCTTCCTGTGCTAATATGTACAACAGACTAGTCCAGTTTGTCCCTTATCCCATTCAGCTCTCATACATGTCAATGGGCAGTGAAGCCTAGCTCAGCCCAATAAACACCACTATCCAGTCCACACTCATGCTGGCGGTTGCCACCACTTGTCTAACCAGGCCTGCCTGCAGTCCCAGTTCTCATGCTCACCAATGGAAGTTGTAGGCCATTGGGAATGCCCACAGTTTCCCTACTGGGCCCACTCCCAGTCCCAGATTTTGCATTATCCAAGGAGTTCTACAGTCTAGTCTCTACAGGACTCACCCCAGTTCCAGTACTTGCCAGCTAAGGCTGCAGCAATGCCAACCAGCCTGCTCTTACTCTGGCCCATGATTGCACCAGTGGATACAATTGGTTAGTCCAGCCTGTCTCTCTCACTAACCCAGTTCATGTGCAGGCAATTGGTGTTGTAGCCCTGCTCAACCTGGCCTTCCCCAAATCCCAGTTCTCATGCCCACCCATGAAACAGTGCCCCAACAGGGGAGCACCTGCATCTCCCCTACAGGGCTTGCACGCACCCTCTGGGTCTCACAGGTGCTGGTGGGTGCTGCAGTCCACTCTGGGATGACCCACCTTACCTCAGCATTTGCTAGTGGGTACTGTAACTTCTCTTGGACTGTTCCTAGTTCCTGCTCCTGCTTCCAGGTACTTCAGCCCAGCCAACACCAGCCCAGTCAACCCCCCACCTGGCTTTAGTGTGAAAAGACTGGTGTTGTGACCCAACCTGGTTCTCCCTGCACCCTATCCTGCACCATGTCTTGGCTCTTACATTTGCCAATGCATGCCATGAACTGGCCCAGCTTGGCCCATCCTCAGACATGACCCACATGTATGTCAGCGGGTACTTGAAACTAACTTGGTCTGTGCTGTTCCCTTTCTTGGTCCTTGAGCTCACCTGCAGGGATTGTTTCTTGACAGAGGAATTTCCCAAGCTCCTCTATCAGGTCTTCCAATGGCAGATCTTGTGCACACTGGTGTGTCCTTGACCTAGATTGACTTAGTCCACCTTCTGTCTTGGAAGGAAGAATAGCCTTGGCCAACCACCTTACACCCATTCTGGTTCTTAACTGTTGGGTGCTGTAGCCCAGCCACACTTGATCAATGCCTAGTCCATTTTCACATGGTTCAGCAGGTGTAGAGACCTAGCCTAGCATATCCTACACGTAGGTAGATAGCATGGTTCTTCTGAGCACCAGTGGTTACCAGAGTCTAGTCCAGTCTGGCACACCCCAGACCCAGGGCACATCCATTCTGAGAAGTGCTGTTGCTATGTGTAGCCAAGTTTGCTGCTCTCATTACAGTTCTCGCACTCACTAGTGGGAACTGCAGCCCAGCAAGGGCATCCCCTTTGCTTCCCAACCAAGTTTGCTCATAGCCACAGATCTTGTGCATGCCAGTGGTTGCTCTGACCAAGCTCGGTATAACCCATCCCTCATCTTGTGCTTTGCTATCAAATGCTGCATCCTATCCTCTCCTGGATCATTTGCTGTCCCAACTCTCATTGGTGGGTATTGCAGCCTAGTCCTGCCCAGCCTGCCCCCATCCCTGACTTTCATGTAAACCGGTGGGTATGATACCACAGCCTAGCTCAGCATGTTCTTCACCCATCCAAATCCCACACATGCCAGTGTGCTTTGGTTTGGCCTGGCCCGCCTAGTTCATTCTCTAACAGAGCCAAACCACACACACATTCCAACAAGTGAAGCAGCCCTACCCAGCTTGACCAACACCCATCTCTGATTCTTGTACTTACTAGCAGAACAATGGCCCTCTAGGGAAATTCCCCATGTTGCCCCACCAGGTCCACTCCCAGACCCAAATCTCATGCCAGTGGGTGCTAGTCTGCCTCCCAGTGTCAGCCTTTGCGTATAATGGTGGATATTGTGGCGTGGCCTGGCCCACATTCAATTCTTGGGTGCTCATGTAGGTGCTACAGCCTGGACCAGCCCAGTCTGCTCCCAAACCCAGGACTCTTGAGTGTTGTTGAGTTCCAATGGCGTTGTAGTTCCACAGGGATGAACCCATGATCCCCCAGAGAATCTGCTCCTTGAACAAATTCTCTCATGAGATGGTCCAACCTAACATGGTCCTCTCCTGGCCCCAATATTCACTAGTGAGTACTGCGGTTGAGTCCTGCCAGGCAGATCCCACATATCATTTGTGTGTTGGTAGGCTATGACTGATACCAACAAGCCCAGCTCAGGTCTCCCTTGTGGATGGATGGTTTGGCCTCAAATGGACCCTGATTTCCCTCCTCTAAACTGCCTTGTGTCAGTCCTCTCATTTATCTACAAGTGCATTAGCCATGTTGGTGGAAGTCCTCCAGAAGTCAATCCTCACCTGTCATGTTTTCTCTGCCACATATCTCTAGACCAACTTTCCTGAGCAATCCACAGCCCCCATGGCTGGTCTTCTGGCAGTGTACTGTGCTAGCTTGGGGCCCTGCCTACTGATGGTCCACACACACTTGCATGTGGAATCCCAGATCCTGTCTGTTGGCATGCCAACATCTACTCCCTACATATTAAAAAAATAATAATATGCAATTATGTGGACATACTGGTATAGTTAACACAAATTTGGCATTAATCAGTTCCAGCCTACCTGCCAGCTATTAGTTGCTTTTCTCCTAGCAGTGTAACAGTTACTTAGATACAATGCAACCTGAGCCGTTGCCTACAGCTGCGGGACACTGAAGATTCTTATTAAGTAGCCTCCTAAAGATTCCCTGGTCCTTCCCTGGAAAGGGAATGCTGACCCAATGCTGCCCTCTAGTGACCAGATCATATGAAAGCATCCAATAAAGAGCACAGTATTTGGAAATTGGTTGATGCAGAAATCAAGTGTTTTTAAGTCTAGAAAATGAAGACCAAACAAGGTTTTTTTCCCCTCAAGGGATAATGAGACAGTTGGGTTCCTGAAATTTACCTTAAATAGAGACTGCCTACAGATTCTCAAAGCTACAAGAATGTCACCTTCTAATAATACAACAACACTCGCCAAACCTGGACTAATCCTAAGTAAAGAGTGGGGTACTTCACCCTCTTCGACGTGCCTTAGGGAGCCCGCTTCCATAGAACAAGACTTTGTGCAGAACATAGGGAACTACCTCCCAGTCCTGTTGGTTTTGTGACAGAGATGAAAGGTACTGGGTGTAGATTGGACATGTTTTGGCAAGACCTCTTAAGATGCATGGCAGAGCTCAACCTGCCACTTGATAATCAAGCCGAGGGTGCCACCATGAGGAGCCCTCTGTCCTGTCAATCTTGCTGTCTGTCAAAACAAGAACTTAAAGGATGAATGTCTTCCGTGGGGTTTGGCCTTCTCAGAGTTCCTAGTAGTAGTCCTCAACTTGGTCACTGCTATTTCCTGCAACCCTGAAGAGATGGAGAAAGGACTTCTCTGGTTCCCATGTGGTCACTCCCCTTTCAGTTTCTGCACCTCTGATGTTCTGCTTGGAGGGTTTCACAGTGAGGAACAAATAACTACGTTTTTAAAAAGATTTTACTATGGTACTGCTGTGGGCTATGTTAGTCCTATTTCTTTTTTGATTCTTGCGTTTTGCTTACAGAAAGATCCTAAGTGCAGGCACAAATACAGTGTACCAAGTGATAAAATTTACTTACAGGGCAAGGAAATCACACACATGTGGACCATGTTCAGGAATAAAGTGGGCCAGGAAGGAGAATGTTGGTGGGAGAGGGGTGCTTTCTACTGCCTTATCTGCACTCCCAAAAAAAGTGATTCCCCTTCTTGTTATGGGCTGTTAAAGGGTTAGAAAGGAAGAGTGGCTACATGACACCATTCATCTTCTCCATAATCCCAAGTTTGGGGCAGTATCCCCTGGGGGGTGGGAAGTCCTTTGACTGACAGGTGGCTATATCGGTTTACGCTGAGTTGTTAGGAAGCAGGAATGGGAGGACCTTTCAGGGTCGGATCAAAGCATCAGCACACACGGGTGACATAAGCTGTGGTAGTTAACATCAACCATTACCAAATACTACTCACTGGCGAACATCAAAGCCAGCGCTTGAGGCCTATCTAACAGGGTGGGACCACAGTTTTTACCAGTGAGATTTGGAACAGAGGATGTAATAATGTTAAGCTGGCCCATGACACTAACCAACATGCAAGAGAATCAGGTCTGGAGGCAGAACCAGGGGTAATGTGGGCTCACACCTGTGGAATGGCAATCTCTGCTGGAATGCTGGCAATAGGCCTGGTTGGGGAGCAAAGGGGATGCCCCAGCTGGGTTGGAGTTCTCACTGATGAGCATGGGAGCTGGAATGGAGACAGCAGTTTGGGTTAGACATGGCTGCAGTCTCCCTCAGCACGAGTGTGGACTGAGTCTGGGGAGCTCCAGACTGGACTAGACTCCAGCATCCACTGGTACTTTTGAATGCCAGGGTAGGTATAGAATGGGCTGGGCTAGATTTCAGCTCCTGCTGAAACATGTGAGAGCTGTGTATGGGTATGCACAGGTATGGCTGGGCTGTAACACAGCCCAGTAAGAACCAGAATTGGTATGGGCCAGTTGGGCAAGGTTAGTGTTCATGACAGGACAAGAAGTGGACTAAGTCAACCTGGGCCAAGGACCAACCAGTGTGCATGAGATCTGCCACTGGGAGGAGATCTGATAGAGGAACTTGGGGAACTCCTTTGTCAGGGTGCAGTCCTTGCAGGTGAGTGGAAGCAGCCTTGACCATGCCAGGTTACAATATCTACTGGCTTACATGTGGTTCAGGTCAGGAATCAGACTAGGTGGGGTCAGTTCATAACATCCATTGGCAGATCTGGATACCAGGACAGGGAGTAGAATGGGCTGGGTCGGGCTACAACTCCATCAAGTCCGCATTAAGATTGGGACTGGAAGCTCGCTTGACTGGGCTAGTCTGTAGCACCTACCAACAGAAGTTGAAACTGGAGGCAGGCTGAACCAAGCCAAGCCGCAGTACTTGCTGATGGATGCTGAAGTGAGGTGAGCCATGCCAATCTGGGCACCAGGTCAAAGAGAACCTGGGTCAGATGTGTGTGTGTGTGAGTCCTGCAGGGCCCAGGTCACGTGACCTGGGTCCCTGGGCTCACAGGTGTGGTGGGTGCTGGGTCTGTGAATGCTGGGGCATGAGGGTCAGGCAGGGCCTGGGTCATATGGCCCAAAGCACCAACAGCTTTGGGGTAATCTCACTGACTGCCCAGTGGTACGGTGTGGGTACTTGGTGTGTGGGTTTGAAAGGGCCTGAGGATGGCACATGTAGGGGCATGCAGGGGTCTGGGGTTTCATACCCAGGGTTGGTGGACTGATCATAAAGTGCATGTGTCAGAACTGTGCCTTCTCAGTGGAAAATGGAGCAGTGGACAGCTGACCCAGATGCAAATAGAGAATATGGCACCCACTGAAGCCAACAGGGGGCATCTGGTGCCATAGCAGAGGAAGGAGGACAGAACGAATTGGACAACTAACCCAGCCAAATGATGACAGCAAACATCTTGGCAAATGGGTCAACTATGTCAGCCAATGAACTTTGGAAGTGGTTCTTCATCCTAGGATGAATGAGATTGACAGAATTCCAGAACTGTTGAAACTGCTTGGCAGAACCCTCAGAGCATGCACCACTTTTGGGGACCCTGGTTGATACTGGGTGGCCATTCCCTATCCTGGGTTTTGGAGCAGTAGGGAGGATGGGTGTGGTTTCTCCCTTTGTCTCCCCCCATCCCCTAGATACGGGAAGAAGAAACAGAAAATTTGAAAACAATGACCACACCTACTGTTCCCTAAACCTTGGTCTTTCCCACCCTGAGCAATTATGCAAGCATCATAAAAAATAAATTTAAAGTAATTGATGCCATAAACAAAACATTGTTTTTTCATAATGAATTTTGATATCATAAACTATGACATCATAAATCAGCAATTCTTATATCAACATCAATTAGTATATCATAAAACACTGATAGTAATACTTGATGTGATTATCCACATTATATTGTCATAAACATTTCAAAGTCTTAATTATTATGTGATAAGAGACCATTTTGATATTATGAAACTACCATTATGATATTATAAGCAAATTTGATGTCCTAAATCATCATAGAATTATAAGATAGTATTGGGATATTTAATTAACTGATATGTGATAAGGCACAATTATGTCATAAATATATCATTGTGCCATCACAGTAAATGTTGTAAATCACCATTGCTTTTCCATAGTCATAACATCGTAATTGATCAGTTTATGAAAAACTATAATTCTTATATCTTAATCTTGCCATTATTCTGTCATGACAAGTTATGATGTAATACCAAGTTCTTAGTCAATTTTAATGTTATTAACTAATATTGCATTCCATAAAAATTTTGATATCATGTGGCTGATGTGCCAGACTGTAATGCTGGCATCAACTCAAGACCACAAAATAACTAATATTTCCTGGACCCATCTTTGAATTCTTCAACTCATTCACAATTTTCTTTCATTTTTTAAGCATCGAAATTATAAGGAGTGTGAAGCAAAGGCAGAAAAGAAAGATAATGAGGTCTTCCATCTGTTGGTTCTTGCTTAAATTGACACAATGGCCAGAGCTCAGCCAGTCATGTACAATCATTGTATTGTCATAGAAACATGTGATGTCAAAATTATCTTTTTCTGATAAATAACAATCAAAATATAATAAACCTATCATTTTGTTATTATAATAAATTGCGAAAATAAACCAATTTTGCCATCATAAATAAATTTCATGTGAGTTGCCACCACTGTATTGTCATAAAAATTGTAGTCGTAATAGTTTTATAGTAACATTTTTTAAAACATTTTTTTATTTTTATAGCAAAGTCAGGTATACAAAGAGAAGAAGAGACAGAGAGGAAGACCTTCCATCTGATGATTCACTCCTCAAGTGACTGCAATGACCGTAGTAGCTTCACTGATCCCAAGCTAAGAGCCAGGAACTTCTTTCAGGTCTCCCACGCAAGTATAGGATCCTGAGTGGTCATCAAAACAGTCTGGTACTTGTACAGAAATAGAAATCAGTGTAGCAGAATAGAAATCCAAAAAGGGAGCCCACACATACACAGTGAATTAATGATTGACAAGAGAACTGAAAAAATACCGGGGGAGAGTCTGGTGTCTTCAAATGCTGCTAGGACAATTACATAACAACCTGCAGAGGTAAGAAGCAAGACTCCCAACTCTTACCTCAGACAAAAATCAGCTCTAAATGGATCAAGGACCTATATCTGCATCAGAAACCATCAGATTATTAGAGGAAAACATAGGAAGCACTCTCCAATAGATAGACATATAAAAAGACTTTTTCGAAAAGTCACCAAAGCACAGGTATTCAAAGTCCAAATATACTGGATTACATCAAGCAGAAAAGTTTCTGTACAGCAAAGGAAACTATCAGCAAAATAAAGAAGCAACTAACAAACTGGGAGAAAATCTCTGCACACCACACATCAGAAAGAGGACTTACATCCAGGGTTTACAAAGAAATTCAGAAACTCAGAGACAGCAAAACAAACATCTCTGTGAAGAAACGGGTGAAAGAAATGGACGTACATTTTTTAAAGAATAAATTCAAATGGCTAATAGGTATTTGAAAATATGCTCAGTCTCCCTGTCAGGGAAATAGAAATGAAAACCACATTGAGGTTTCACCTAACCCCAGTGAGGTTGGCTATATTCAGAACTCCACTAACAACACCTGTTGTGTGGAAATGGGGAGAAATGTACCCTCCTTCAGTGTTTTTGGGTGTGTAGGCTAGCATAAACTCTAAGGATGTTAGTATGGATAGTGCTAAGATAACTGTAAATTTACCTATTGTGTGATCCAATTATCCCACTTCTGGGCATATATTCAAAGGAGATGAAACTACATATGAGAAAGGGATCAGTAATCCTATATTTATAGTAGTACAATCTACAATAGCAAAGACATGGGGAAATACAAATAAATCTTAAAAATCCCATTTTAAATAAATGAATGCATTTACTTTTATTACAATAAGCATATTTAAACATTCTTGCATCCCTGTCATAATCCCCATGTAATCATAATGAATGTTATTGTTTATGTACTTTTAGATTTGATTTGCTAGTATCTGTATCATTTTTTAAAATATTAATCACAGGTATAATTTTCTTTTTTTTCTACTCTTTACTTTTTTTTTTTTAACTCTGATTTGGATAACAGGGTAAGACTGGCTTTCTTGAATGAGTTTGGGAAAATTCCATTCTTTTTGTTTGAAATATTTTGGAGAGTATTGATGTTTAAGTTTCTTAGACTTCTGCAAGTAAAATCATGTGGCTCTAGACTTTTTTTGTTAGGAGATTCCCTGATTTGATCTGTACATATCATAAGAAGCACATTACATTCTCAATTAACAGATAAGCATATTTGATGAAAATTTTGGAAATCCTTGCTTAACTTGTTCACAAATTTTAAAACATGATATTGTTGTTCAGATGTGCTCAATTATTTCAAATCCATAAATTTGTATGTAAGTACAAACTACCAAGATGTGATCATTGTATGCTCTGTCCATTTAATGAAGTATGATATAGTGTCCCACAAAAATATAAATTAAAGTGATACCAACTGTATTTTAAGACCAGATCAGATCCCCAACATCTCATCACCTTTTGCCTGCATGTATATACACACGCTGCCAAACAGGATATTGTGCTCAACCTTGAGTGTTCCAGCCCATTTTCCATTTGCCTAACCACATGTGTTCTGATGAACAAAGTAGTGAGTCTCCTGGACATAGTTACCCTCCCCAGCAACAGCTGCCATTACAACAGGGACCAATAAGCTTCAGCTCATCACCTGTGGAAGCCTAATGAATACAGGCAAACTAGATCCCTGTAGACTGTGAGTTCTATTCAGCTTGCTCCTTTTACACCAGTCTCTGCCACTGTTGGGAGCTTTTATTCTGTCTAATGAAGCTTTGCCCCACTTGCCACCCTTTTTTCCACTCTTGTCATTCTTCTTGACTCATTGACACCAGCCTGGAGCCAATCCACAAAATTCTCATAACTGACGACAATGAGTTCTCGAGGGCCAGGGATTAATTCATTCACTTTTCATATCCTCGTATTTATTAACCAAAGAACTGACTCTCTGGTGTTTAGTTCATAATATCAAAGAAATCCAACATGATTCTTTCCCTCATGAAGTCAAAATCTTACAGGAACATTGCCTACATTCTCAATACTAGTGTGAAGTTTATTGAAAATGGAGGCTAATGGAGACACAGAGAGAAGGATACACACACACACACACACACACACACACACACACACACCATTTTCCATCCACTGATTTACTACCCAAATGGCTGCAATAACTAGAACTTGGATAATACAAAGGCAAGAGTCAAGAACTGAGTTTCCATTGGTGTAGGGACCCAAGCACTCTGACCCTCCTCTGCTGTTCCCCAGGCCATCTACAGGGAGCTGGGATAGAAATGAAGCAACTAAGACTTGACCTCACACCCAGATGGGATTTGGGTACTGAAGATGTTGGCTTAACCTGCTATGTCACAACACCAATCCCATCAAGCAGTGCTTTTAACATGACTTAAAACAGACAGAATAGTTATAAATATAGAACTTCACCAACTTTACATTTAAATTTTATAATTAAAAACCTATAATGTAAACAGTGCATATGCTTGAGGATACATAATTGTTAGATAATTCTTGATAATAAATGTAAAATAAATAATGAAATAATGAAATAGTAGCGGGAATGAGATTTTGAGTTTGATTTCTTATTTAGGCAATTTGTAATCTTATGGGATTTTCTGCAGTTTGCTTTGTCATCATTGCTATACATTTCTCACCTTTTTGGCATGATTTATCTGTTTATTTAAAAGGTAGAAATTCACACACATACACACTTAAACACTCTTGTCCAGTGGTTCATTTCCCAAAATGGGCACAATAGCTACATATGGGCAAAGCTGAAACCTAGAACTCTGAATCTTTCAAATGAATGCGCGGGTCCTGTGGGAACCTCGCTGTTGTAAAAACTTAACCATCAGTAACCTTGTGAGAAAGCTCCAAGAACTCATGGCAAAAGTCCTGAAGCAGTTGGAATAGAAAAGCATGGGGGGCAAGAACTCCCTGATCCTCAAGCTTTGATAACAGATCAAAAACTGTTATTTATTTTTCTGGCATGCACTGTTTAATAATTAGTAAGTAGCTTGTTAGAATAACACAATGTCTACTGATTGACCTTCCTTTCATGCAAGTATGTAAGCCACATCCTGTTTCATACCCTCCTTTCTTATGCCTACATGACGCTCAGTCTTTAAAAGTTTCTGCTGTTAATAAACTTCAGCTATTGACTATCAGTCAGTAGCTTGTATGTATGATTGTAGACTCTGTGAACCATGCTCCATGCTGCTGGACAGGGACAGGTGACGCAGTGCTTGCAAGTCGTCTGCCATTAACAAACTTTGGCTATTGGCCATCAGCAGTGAGTAGTCACTGTATGTGATTATTGACTCTGAGCACCAAGTCCTTGCTATTGGACAGTGATAGGTTCCAAAAACTTGAGACTCACATGCTTTATAAGGCAGACTAGCAGGTAGCTGGATTGGAAGAGGAGCAATTGTGACTCATATAATGCTGGGCTTGCAGGTGATGGATTAATCCAGTATGCTGCAATTCCAACCCTCCTTCTTTCTTTCTTTTTCTTTTCTTTGTTTTTTCTTCCATTCTCTTTCTCTCTCTCTCTCTCTCTCTCTCTCTCTCTATTTCCTTCCTTTTCTTTTTTTCTTTCTTTCAGATGGGAAATATCAAGTGTTAGAAACTGAGTCACACTTTCTATGAGAAAAGCTAACTACATCCTCCTGGCAATGTAGTTTTTTTTTTTTATCCACTTGACTGCTAAAACAAAACGTTACACTCACCAATGACAGTCACAGCAGTTTTATTACAATGAGAGGTAAGGCAACCGACTCACTGACTCTGACCAACACACCTGACCAGAGTGTGGCTCTGAATACCACATTTACAGGGTTTTAAAAATGAGACAGTGCAATAGCTTGTTGTGGCTGAACATCCTGTTTCTATCTGTTCTCTGGTCCCGTAGTTAAGATAACCAGATTGAGGCCTTGGAGCCAACTGTGAGGTAACCAGACTAGGGTCTTGATTCCTGGGAATTGAAATTATCTGTGCTTAAGGTCATGTAGGTTTGCGAGCTCACACAGCATCATACAATTTCATAGCCAAGCAAGCAAAACAGAAGTTACACAAGCAAAAAGTATTGTAGTTAGCTATGTGCACTCCATTTTTATTTCAATTCTGCAGTTATCTTCCTGGGTAGCCACAAAATCTTGCCCACTTCAGTTTCCTCTTTGTAAATTATTGACGATGTCTTCTTTAGAATTAATCTAATGGGGAATGAATCAGTATACAACATTTGGTCGCTCAGGAATATCAGCTCTCCATGCAGTTTCTTCTGTATCTTTCTGTACCTGATGAATTATAGGTTCGTGTAACATGACTTGAAAAGAACTAAACATCAATAATAAAACACCATAAAGTGTGTTTTTGTAAATTTACTGCGGAACTATGGCTTCTGAGCTCTAAAACTGTGCTATCTCCACCTTTACTAATGTTTCATTGTTATTGAAAGACCTAAGACACTTTCCAGGAACATAGCAGTAGGAATGACTTTTCAGAAGGGAGCCAGGATTTGGGGTTAGCAACAGTGGGTGTCGCTCTTTAAGGTTTTGGTTCAGGAAAGAAGAGTACCAACTGTTGCTAGAGATTGCTTTTTCATTGCAGGGAACGGGGCTGGGAACGCTACGGAGGAATGTAAACAGAAATAAATGCTCTCCAGTTTCCTTGCAGTCTCCACCTGCTCATTGACAGAGTCGGGACTCCATTTCCCAGTGTTCCGAGCGCCTGCGTGCTTGCGAGAGGGCGTGCGCATGCGTGTTAATGTGTCATTGTGTGCGTACGTCAGCGTCTGTGTTTGTCTGCGTCTGTGCGCGCGCCCGCGACGCCCCTTCTCTGGGTCTGTTGAGGTAGATTGACTCCTCACAGCCTCAGCCGAGGCCGCGCTGCTTTGTCACCCGGACGTGCGGAGGACCGTGTTCGGCACCTGCGGTCTCAGTCCAGCTGACCCCGCGCACCCAATGCTCTCCGCCACGGCTGCCCTGGTTCCTTAAGGCGCGCCCGGAGTCTCCTTTGCAGGTACTGAGTCGGAGGTGGCGTAGGGATGGCCGAGGGACTAGGGCAAATGAGGCTGGCGGCTCCGGATGGCTTGCTTTCTGGGGGTGCTCCCTCGTGGCCCGGTAGGCCTCGGTGTGGAGTGGGAGCTGCGCCCACGGCTACCCTGTCTCCGCGGTCGCCGCCTCGAGCCCAGGCCCGCCCCTTCCACTCTCAAGAGATTTTCCTTTCTGCGTCTTGTTTAGGGAGCGGGGATAACCTGGCCTGGAAACTAGAGAGGTAGCCTGGTGAGGGGGTAGCAGGAGCGGCCGCCCTCTGGGCTGGTCAGAGCTGCCCTAATGCCGGGATGTCCAGGTGCGGGGGTTGGGATGCTGGCAAAGAGGATCCCCTGAGGCCGGGCTGGAGCAGCATGGGCTTTGGCAAATTCCACCCCCGTCCTTTTCGGCGAACAGAATAAAAGAAAGTAATTTAGAGCAGATCCAAGGAAGGGAATATTGGCAAAGAGGCACAGGACAGAGAGGAAACGGACGCGAATTTATTCTTAAAGATAAGTTAATTTAGAGAGGAATCTGGTAGAGCTTGGCTCAGGGGTTGGGAGTTGGGTGATGCAGAGAGTGAGGGTGGGGGGAGACCGACCAGAGGGGGACCACCAGGCTACCTCTCTAGTTTCCACGCTGGGTTATCCCCGTTCCCTAAACAAGACGCAGAAAAGGAAAATTTCTTGAGAGTGGAAGGGGCGGTCCTGGGTGCAAGGTGGCGACCGCGGAGAGAGGGTAGCCGTGGCCACAGCTCCCACTCCACACCGGGCCTGCCGGGTCACGAGGAAGCGCCCCCAGAAAGCAAGCCATCCGGAGCTAGAATTGAGGCCCTGGTGCTTTGGGATGCAGGAGTGAGTCCAGGAACTGGGCAGGGGAGGGATGTGCTTGATCTCCTGTCCTGTTATCATCTCTGCGAATTTATTTCTGTAGGAGTAAGATCCTTCTGTCTGTGAGTTCGTACCCTTTTTCCTCTAACCTAAGAGGAAGAAGGACCATTTGATATATAGGATAACGAAACGGAAGATAATACCTACAAAATCCACCGGCCTTTCCTGCAGGTGGGAGAGTCCAGTTATTGACCCCTTCCCCTGCTGGTGGATAGATTTGGGAAAGCCAATCCAAATAGTAGCTCACTGCCAGTACCCCAGTACCTCACAGGTAAGGACAGAAAGAGAATAAGGATTCCCTGCGTGGGATACCTCCTCCTGCAGGAAGAGCATCTCTCCTTACTGCAAATAAGGTTACTTTTGTTGTTGCACTCTTTCTGGGACTTCTCAGATCAGGGGAAGCTGTCTCCAGCCAGGATGCCACATACGTTTGGGAGGATGTCCCACCATCCCTACACACCACAGCAATGGCACATGGAGCCCATAGAGTTCCTTCTGTGCTCTGCTAACTTCACGGTGGCAGCAGAATGGCGGGAGTACAGCAGCTGGTAGATTAATCCTTCCGCTGTGTCTGGTTCGCAGACTTTGCCATATGGAGTTGTTCTGAGGCTGAATTAAACTTGGCTGCTTTTAATTTTTGTTTTCAGTCCTTCTCCTTTTAGAAGTGGTGTTAGCTGTCATTACTCCTCCTGATTCCTTTGCAAAGTGAGAAATGAGGTGAAGCAAGTCTACTGCTTGGATAAATCATTCAGACAATTTTCATCTGGATTTGCATGACATGCTAAATTGCGAAATCTTATAGGCAGAAAGTGATACTTTATAGTCATTCAAATGTTCTACACAGCTGATTATTTTAGAATCCATGTAGTTTTAATTAACAAGGCTGGTCACTTTTCTTATTTTGGATTTTTTGTTGAGTATATGACATCATAAGCTGGGAGCATGTTAACTGCAGAGTTTCATAATGATTGTACTCTGCAGAGGTAGTGAGGGATGGGAGCTTGTCAAATATTGTTGGCTGACTTTGAGAATACTGAAGCTAATACGTGAAAAATTGGGTTTTAGACTCTCACTTGTGCTTTTAGAATGTACGCTTAATGTAGTTGGCTCATACAGAAAGATAGAAAGTGAATACTAGTTAGTAGAGTGTGCCAGGGTGACACATCTTGGTGTGTTAAATTTTGTCCTTTGCTTGCCTGTGCTTCCTATCCATCATAGTGCTTGTGGGTTGGTGAGCAGTTATGTGTTTCTTATGTGAAGAGCTTCTTTCTACCCCAAATAACCGCTAGCCCATTTTCTGAGCATCCATAGTGTGTGACCATTTACCTGACTCAGAAACAGTCAGGAATAGGATTCTTATTTTTGATAGTCACTCCCTGTACCATTGTAAATTGATATCCAAGTTTTTTTTTAAAAATTGGAGAAGAACATTTCTAAAAATATGAGATATGTTATTGGTAGTTTAAAGGCAAGATGCCAGATGAGGAAGGAGTCTCTAGTGTTCATTCTTGTTCCTATTAATGACAGCCATTGATGTTTGCCACAGGATTGGAGAAGAGAATCCATCCTTTGACTTTCCATAAAACAGGGGTTTCCTCCACTGTTTAACTGAGGTACTGAGTTTCTGTGTTTGAGAGAATAGCAAATACCTCATTGTATGCTTTTTCAGTGAGGAGATATTGTATGATATTTGCAGATGACTTTCCATGGGAAGAGTATAATTTTAAGAGATAGTGATTGTTGTTTCTATTTAGAGTATGTTTTTAAGTTACTGCGTCCTAATATTTACCTGTGTTACCCCCTGGGTTGAGATAAATTTTCTATTATCTGTCTCTCAGTATACTCCTTTGTGAAGATGAATCTTCCTTATTTGAAAGGTAGAGTGATGGGAAGAGAAATCTTCCATTAGCCTTCTGCTGATTCATTCCTTGGGTGACAGTAGTGGCTGGACTAGGCCAGGCCAGTATCAGGAACCCAGAACATCATTCAGTTTTCCCAGTTGGAGGACAAGGACAAAACTGCTTGGACCATCTTCAGCTACTTTCCTAGGCAAATTATCAATGAACTGCACAGGAAGTGGTGTTGCCAGGTGTTAGGCTGGTGCAAATATATTTTGCTGGCTTTGCAGGTGGCAGCTTAATCCATTGTCCCATACTGCCAGCCCCAAATATACATTTTGAAATGGAATTTGTGACATGAAAATGTACAACCTAAATTTATAAGGACATGGGAAAAAGCTTCCTTCTTTAAAGATTTATTATTTGAAAGGCAGGATAACAGAGACACAGAGGAGAGACAGGAGAGAGATCTTTTATCTACTGGTTCGCTTCCCTGAATGGCCACAACTGCTAAAACTGGGTTAGTCCGAAGTCAAGAGCTAGGAGCATGTAGGTCTGTCATGTAGGTGCGGGGTCCGAAGCACGTGAACTGGATTTTATACCTTGGCTTAATGTAGAACTAAAAATCCAGGAATCCATTGCAGGCAAAGAAGTCTTATTTTCAAGTGGAGAAATAGACATTAAAGAGTTAGAGGAAAGTACCTCATGGAGATGGGGTGCTTCATGAGTGAGACACACACATACCCAAGTTCTGTCTCCAGCCTTGTCCTCTACATAAGCCAATGGGTGTTTCAGCCCAGCCCAGTACTGTCCACCACTCACTTGGCCACATAAACCAGTGGTAGCTGCAGCCTAGTTGTGACAATAACTCTTACTGGGCCTGCGCCCTGTCCTGTTTCCCATGCTTGGTAATATGTACAGCAGACTGGTCCAGTCTTTCCCATGTCCCATTCAGCTCTCGTGCATGTCAGTGGGCATTGAAGCCTAGTTCAACCCAAGCAGCCCAATACCCAGTCCACACTGGTGACAGCAGGTATCACTCTGTCTAGCCATGACTGCCCCAGTCCTGGTTCTTTTGCTCACTAGTCAGAGTGGCAACCCAAGAGGGAGGTGCCCACTGTTTCCTTGATGGGTCCACTCCCTCTCCCAGATCTTGCACTCTCCAGGTGGTTCTGCAGTTTAGCTTGACAGAATTAACCCCCAGTACCAGCATCTGCCAGCTGATGCTGTGGCAAAGCCCAACCAACCCACACCCACTCTGGCTTAGGAATGCACCAGTACAAACAGTCAACCCAACCTGGCTTTCCCTTGATCCATCTCACATGCAGGCCAGCAGGTGTTATAGCCCTGCCCCCAGTCCCAGCTCTCATGCTCACCAGTGGGAGAGGTAATCCAGCAGGGGAGCCCCATTCAGCCACCATGCTGTATTTGCCCCCATTCCACTGCCCCCAGTTTCAGCTCATCCTGTTGGTGGCTATAGCCTAACCCAACCCACCCCCAACCCTAATGTAAATTAGCTGATATTGTGGCCCAATCCAGCCTGACCCACATACCATTCTGGTTCTTGGATTTGCTAGCAAGTGATATGAACTGGTCTGACCTGGCTCACCCCAGACCTAAGCCAGAGGTATGCTGGTGGGTATCATTACCTCGCCTGGTCTGGGCTGCTCCCTGTCTTGGTTCTTGTGCTTACCTGCAGGGACTGTGTCCCGACAGATGAGTTCCCTAAGTTCTTCCATCAGAACCTCTCCCAATGCCAGATCTTTCGCACACTGGTGGGTCCATAGGCCACTCCTACTTAGTCCACCTCCTGTCCTAGCAGGAACAGTGGCCTTTCCTGACTGGCCCTCCCCCATTCCGGTTCTTACTGTTGGGTGCTACAGCTCACCTAAGTCTGGTCCATACCCAGGCACAGTTCACACATGGCTCAACAGGGACAGAGACTTACCCCAGCCCATCCTATACCCATTCTGGTTCTTACGAGCTCCAGTGGATTCTGGAGTCTGGCCCAGCCTTGCACATCCCAGACCCAGTCCACACCGGTGCTGAGGGAACTGCAGTCAGGCCTAGACCAGATTGCAACCCCCACTCTTCCCCTCATGCAAACAGTGGGAGCCACAACCCAGCCAGGGCTTCCTGTTAGCTCCCCAACCAGCCCTATTCCCAGCCATAGGTCTTGCACATGCCAGTGGTTGCTCTGATCCAGCTTGGATAGCCCTTCACCTGTCTTGGCCTTTGCTTTTGGATGCCACAGCCTGGCCTGACACGGCCAGCCCAAAGTCCCATCTCTGGCTGGAAGGTGCTTCAACTTGGCCTTGCTCAGTCTGCTCCCATTTTTGGCTCAGGCCAACTGGCAGGTGTAGCCCAGAATATCTGCACTCTAGGCTGATTTTTGCACTTGTCGGGGTCGGGGGGAGGTCTGCTTGGTTCTGCCTGGTCTGCCCCCTTCCAAAACCAATCCATGCTCTTGCTGATGGACAGAGCTGTCTTGCCCATCCTGCCCTACACCCAGGCCTGGACCATGTGTTCGCCCATGGGAGCTATGAGCCAATGGGGGTATTGCCCAGGTTCCTCCACTTGGCTCACTCCCAGACCCAGATCTCACACATGCCAGCAGGTACCAAGCCCCCGCCTGGTATAACTTGCCCCTTCCATCCCAGCCTTTGTATGAGCTGGTGGATTTTGCGACCTGGCCTGCCACACACCCTGTTTACAGTGTGCATGTGGGTGCTATAGCCATTCCCAGCTCCAGTATCTGTAAGTTGTGACAGATATCATGGTCACACCTAGCTCAGTCTCTCACCACTCCAACTTTTAAGCTAATCAGCATGTCTTGTGTTTCTGATGAGAGAAGTCCACATATCCCCTACAGAATTTATCTCTGGATCTTGTTATTTTGCATGCTGGTTGGTGTTATGGCCCTGCCTACTGTGACTCATCCTTGGTTCTGACACTGTCATGTCCTGGGATCTAGCCCTGCCAGACAGACTCACAGCCCTAGCTTTCATTTGGGCTTATGTGGGGTGGTCAGCAATGTTCCTTGCTAACAAGCCCAGCTCAGAACTCCCACATGGACTGGTCCATCAGTCTGACCCGTAAAGGTCTTTGGGTCTGTCCCCTTCAACCACTAGGTCTTAGTCCTCTTGCTTACCTGCAAGTACAGTGGACTTGTTGGGATTCCTTCTGGAGTCATTCCTCAGCTACATTTGTGGTGGCCTTTTCTAGGGATGTCCTTCAGCAGTAATTCCTTACCTGGGCATGAGTGCACAGGTCATCACTCTCCCTCATCTGTGTGGTCCCTCAATCTCCCTGCCAATCTACAACCCCAAGTTCTCAGAGCACACCACCAGGTGGTCCAAGGGTTGCACATAGTGCTGTTGGCACCCAGCCTATCCAAGCAGCAGCTGGAACCGCAAGGAGGAGGATGCCTCCTCCCTCTAACCTCCTTGTGGCCCAGCCCCAGAAGAAATTTTCTTTAGGGGAGGATTGGGGAGACAATAGATAAGGGAGCATTTTGGGGGTGTCATATGCCAGCATGTGTCCAAATACTGTCTGTGTTGCAGAGATGCTTAAGGGATATTAGAAAGCCTGGACATTCCCACTAGCTGTCATTCCAGCCCTCTCTACAAAGTCACTTTGGCATCCATAGCATTTTTCACACGATTTAGTGACAGTCTTCAAGAATACTTCCAAGGGAGAGAGCTGCCACAGCAGAGGAATTGTGATTGCAGACTAAGATTGAACAGAGAAGAGTGTGACAAGAAGAAAGCGTAGACTATTCAGAAAAGCAAAGAACTAGGGCTCACATCATTGGTACAGATGGCCAAAATTAACCATGCATGTTTTACAGATTGTTTTTAAAAAATTGGGACTTATAAAATATCTGACTCACTTTTCAGTTTTCTTCATAAAAATAAGATAATTTTAGAAAATACAGAGAAATGGTCTGAGTAATTGAGATAGTACAGTTTTAAATAAGCAGTTTGTTTTAGAGTTGTTTTGGTAGTTGAGAGACAGATGATTATGGGTGCATGTATGTCCCTTACATAAAACAAAAGGTTTCTGACTAAATTTGAGGCCATTAAAATTCAGTCTTATAGTAGAAACACTGGCCATTTTTACTGATGGGGGCCACCCTTTGCTTACATTCTTCAACTGTAAGTGAATAGGTCCGTATGTGACTGCAATTAAAAGAGGACCCTGTGAACCTGGGAAACATATGTAGGCCATTTGCCTATACCTGAGGACTGATGAACTTAATTTCTTTGTGATTCATTTTGTAATTTTTAGTAGAATAAAACACAGCTACTTGTGTCAAGTGTCCTTTCTCTTGGTGGATGATCCCAGTCAATTTGCCTGTCTGATGCAATTAGCATCACAGATGGTTCCTAGGGTAACTGGGTGGTTTTGTAGAAAAAAGAAGCCCCTACAGGATTGACACATTTCTTTTGGATAATGGGAGAAGTACCTTGTAAGAAGCAGTTTATGGAGGATGCATAATTTTTCAGGTAGGACTTAAATAATTCTCTTTATAAAGGCAATTACCACCGAGAACCCTTTATTTTAGGATTCAGCTGAGCCTGTCCATACTATAGATGTCTTGTTATGAACAGGGCCTGGGCAAAATTCGGTGAGCCTTTAGTGGGGCAGCAACAATGGTTGGGGCTTTTAGACTTGTTGCTGGAGGGAAATGGGGCAGTGATGAGGTTATTGGAATCCACCTCTGAATTGCTTCTGGAGCAGAAAAAAGTACTGTGAGAGTGTTTTTTGTTTTTTATTTGTTTGTTTGCTTTATTTTTTGGTCATTTGGACCTGGCCACTGCTTGCTTTCTGTAGTATGTGGGGATTGTGAGAAGTTCCGTGCCTGGGACCAGGGGTGGAAGGTCTGTGTACCCGTGTTCCTTCCTATGCCCTGGAATGTCCTATAAATCCCACCCTGCATCAGTTTGACATTGATAGGTTTAGTGGTAAATGGGGATGGCCATGAGGGGTAAGAGAATGTGTCTGGCAGTGAAATATAGGTCAGACCACTGCGCCATTGCGCCGGGCCCAACTCCAGAGAATTCTTGCTGTCATTGGAATAAAATGGGGAGTGGGAAACACTGACCTTTTTCCTGCCTATCTTGGATTTGAGTCTGTTATTTAAATATGACTCATGTTTAAAAAGTCTCATGTGCCTGAGTGTACTTGTAAGGGAAGCTACCTTGGTAAGTCAGGGGCTTGACACTTCAATCCCTGTCAGTTCCTTCATGTCTCCCTTTACAGGGTTATGTCAGATGTTCAACTACCTCTTGGAAATGAGTGTCCTTGCCAGTTATGGAGCACTCAGTTCCTCCTGTCGGCAGTTCTTCCCATGTGTTCTCAAAGGTGTAAAGGAGGAGAAAGACAAAACTGAATATGGAATGTAGGCCCAAATGCTGCTGTTATCATGAAGCAGGAATTGTAGAGCAAGCTAGGCCTGAGTGTGAGAAGTAGCTCAGCCAGTGGGAGCAGTCTCTCAGGCCTGGAGAAATCAGCAGAAGTATAGTTAGTACCTAAGCTTTAGCTTTCTTCCTGAACAGCACAGTTGAAAATGACAACCTTAGAGTAACATAAATCTGGGTGCATGAGCTTCCTTCAAAACAGACCAATCTGATGGGGCTTCATTGAGTCAGAATAGGCAAGTGGACTTCACTTTCCTAGCAGTAGAGTTGCTTCATTGCAGATGCTAACTTTGCAGGATATTTGTGGTAGCTTTTTATTACAGGGTAAATCCCCACCCCCTTATTTGAAGAGAGCATTTGCTGGCAACATGCCTTGTACCTATCTCTTGATTAATAAAACCATTGAAGAGAATTTGAGTAGTTTGTAAGATACTGTAACATCAAGTCAAGGACAGAGCTGCCTATATGGACCTCAGGCTCTTGATGACATATATTGATCTTGTAGCACTGCATCTTGCTTTGATGTTGTGAAGTGAACCTTGGGATCTTTATCAGGGTGTGTACCCATTGTACTCCTGTGTGTACCCAGTGTTGACATTACAAAGGCATGGCGCTGTCTTGTTTTAGATGTTGGTTGGTGGCAGTTGATAAACCCGTGGCAGAGTACATGGACGTTACTCAGTTATATCCTGGTTGTGGAGTGCGATATATTCATTATTTAAAGCATCAGTGGGACACACCTCTCTACATCATGGGCATCTCCTGGATTCCTGTTTGAATAGTACCATCCCCAAGGCTTCTGTTTGCAAATGAGTCTGAAGAGGATGTGACACCTTACTCTTCCAGGAGCTTCATGGTCAAAGTGAACAGTTTGACTAAGTATAAGAAGAAGAACTGGGGCCTGGTGCGGTGGCGCAGTGGTTAAAGGTCCTCGCCTTGCACGCCCGGGAGTCCATGTAGGCGCCAGTTCTATCCCGGCAGCCCCGCTTCCCTTCCAGCTCCCTGCCTGTGGCCTGGGAAAGCAGTCGAGGACAGCCCAAAGCTATGGGACCCTGCACCCGCGTGGGAGACCCGGAAGAGGCTCCTGGCTTCGGACCAGCATAGCATCGGCTGTTGTGCTCACTTGGGGAGTGAATCATCAGACGGAAGATCTTCCTCTGTCTCTCCTCTCTGTATATCTGCCTTTCCAATAAAAAATAAAAATTAAAACAAAAATAAAAAAAGAAGAAGAACTGATCACAGAAAATAGCACAGGGAAGGCTTGAGCATTTCAAGAGTAATAGTAAGCCTATGTTGTTGGAGGACTGCCAGCTTTAGAGCTTGTGTGATAGTGCTGGGAAAGAGATACAGGGAGTATGGTCGTTATATAGATTGTAAATTTCCAGGTCAGGCACTAGTCCTCCTGAACAGAACAAAGTAATGCTGCACTGCATTTTGTTGTCTTCAAAATGCAGATTTCTGGGGTGCTGCTTATAGCCTTGTGGTTTCTGGATCACTCATCCAGGCAGGTAGCATCTGAAGGAAGGTTTATTTAAGAATTTTACCCAAAAAAGAGTGGGGGCTGCACACTATCTCTGTTTTGTTCAACTGCCTGGTAATTTGTCCAGCTATCTTGTGTTCTTTGTGGCTTTTGCTTCTCCGTGGGCAGATCCCTTTTCTTTCCATATTGCTGAGCAGCTGGCTGTGCATGTTCTGACCTCACCTTCTCTGTGCAATATGGGTAGGTCTTGAGACATTTAGCAAATGTGAGAGAGACTGTTCCCACTTTGGTGAAGTTTAGACTCCAACCAATATATATCCTTGCAAAAGGGTCTGGATTTTGGTTTTGGGCGGTGTTCCCTTTCTCTTTCTTTCTCTCTCTCTTTTATTCTCTTTTTCTTTCTCTTTCTTTCTGTCTCTCTCCTTCCTTCCTTCCTTCCTGCCTGCATTCCTTCCTTCCTTCCTCTTTCTTTTTCTCTCTCTTTTTCTCATTCTATTTTTCTTTCCTCTTATTCCTTTCTTCCTTCCTTCCCTCCCTCCCTCCCTTTCTTCCTTCCTCTCTTTCTCTTTCTCCCTTACTCTCTTTTTCTTTCTTTCTTTTCTTCCTCCTTTCCTCCCTTTCCTTCCTCCCTTCCTTTCTTTTCTTTCTTTCCTTGCAGCTTTTTTCCCTTTCTGTTTTTTGGCCCTTAAGAAGTAGTTCTCAGAATTAGTCATCTGTACTTGCAAATTAGATTTGGTCTTTAAACTTTAACTTTTTGGGGAGCAGTGCTGAGTGTGGAAATTAAAACCACAAAAAGGGCCTCAGTGTGAAGTTCTGCTGGCTTTAGATGCCTGAGTACTAAGGGGTGAATTCAGCAAACTTGATCTGCACATGGGATTGAAATTTTTCCCCCAGTATAACTTCCTGCCCCCTTTTAAAACATTGATTCATTTTGTTAATTTTTGCTTAATTTCTCTCCCATAGACCTGTGTCCATTTATGTGACTATCCAGTGTCACCTCATGTAGTTTCTGGCTCAGAGCAAAGTGGCTGTGAAAATGAATGAAGCCCACATTTCTGTATGAATTGCCAGCTGACTGCACCCTTTTTGACATAGTAAGAAGGACCTCTTCCCTTCAACATTGAGTGCAGGACTGGGTAACTCGGCACACTGACAAATGGGAGGGAGTTCTTAATAAGAGATCAGTTCATGGATAGAGCATTTCACAGAATAATACATGCCAGGCTCTTCAACTACAAGCTCTGTACCAATTTGTAAACCAATTGTACCAAATTGTAAACCAATTTGTGTGAGCCCCAGCTAGTGTTAAATAAGATGGGAATTGTAAAAATTCCTTGCTGTATCTTACATTGTTGATAAGTTAGAAGAGATAGCACAGGGACCAGCACAGCGGTGTAGCTTGGTAAGCTCTTACCTGCAGTACCAGCATGCGGTGTGGGTGCCAGTTTATATCCCATCTGCTCCATTTCAAACCTAACTTCCTGCTTATGTACCTGGGAAAGCTGCAGAAGATTGCCCAAGTGCTTGGGGCCTAGATGAAATGAATTGCTCCTAAATTTAACCTGGGCCAGACCTTATAATTCTGACCATAAAATATTCTGTTTTGTACAGGTAAAAAACCCCAGAAACTGTGGCTCGAAAAATTGTTGCCAGTATTCTCTAATAAGTTAGTAAGACATCGTGCTGGCGTTTCTTGCTTTTTTCTTATTTATATATATATAATTATATATATTATATCTATAATTATATTTATAATTATAAATAATATATTATGTTATATATAATCATATATAATTATAATTATGTATATAATTGTAATTATATATATATATATATAATTCCATTTTACAGTTCCATAAGCTCTGGGATTTCACTTCTCTCCTTCCCAAAAACCCACTCTGCCCACCAATTTCCTGCATGTCATTACAGTCGTGTAGTCCTTTATACTCAGTCTGTAGCACATCTTTAAGCAGCATTTGTAGGGTAGGTCTGGTAGATGCGAACTCTTTCAGCTTTTGTTTACTTTGGAAATACTTTCTTTCATTTTTTCATCCTTTCATTTATCATTCTTTCAAAGACATTTTTTCCCTTTTAGGATCTGTAATATGCCACTCCGCTCTTCTGACCTGTAGAGTTTCCTCTAAGGTCAGCAGTGAGCCTGATTGGGGTTCTTCTATAAGTTAGTTGACTTATTAAGTTAGTTGATATTTAAGTATCTTTTCTTTATGTTCAGTGTGAGCAAGTTTAATTATGATGTGTTATGGTGAGGATTGCTTTTCGTTGATTATTTGCCGTTTTGTGCTTGTTTTTTATTTTGTTTCCTATTTGTTTCTCCATGTTAGGGAAGTTTTCAATTAATAGTTTATAGAATAAATCTTTAACCCAATTTGTCCTTTCATGCCTTCAGAATCTCCCGCAATTCCTATGTTTGGCCTTTTAATGTTGTCCCTTAATTCTTAGATCCTTTTTTTTTTTTTGCTTTAATCAATTCTTCTTACAGCTTTTCTGGTTCACCATTTTTACAGGGTCTTCTATGTCTGAGATTCCTTTTTCTGCCTCATTTCTGTTATTGAGCCTTTCCACTGAATTTTAAATTCGCGTATTGTGTCCTTCTGTTCTAATAATTCAGTTTGATTTTTCATTCAGTGTTGCTATTTCCTGTAAAACTTATTTCTTAAATTCCTTGAACTCCTGTATGTTCCTCTCTCTCTCTATTAAGAAGCTTGGTATTGATTGTTGATTTTCTGAAATTCTCTGGCAGTTTTTCTGTCTTCTTTAGTTAATTCTGAAGTTATGTAGTGTGCTCTTCCTTTGCAGGAAGGTATTCCATAACCTCCTTTATTATATCTGTGCCTCATCTTTTGACCTTGGCCTTTGCAACTTAGATTAGCAGATTCTTCTTCTCAGGGCTGGTTTATAAGCTTGTCCTCAGGCCTACAGGTCAACTACTAATCCTGTTCAGTGCCAGGTTCCCTATTTGCTATCACTGCCATTCTTGTCTTGGGCTCTTGTGTTATGCTTCTCCAAGGCTTCACCTGACCCAGGTTACCATGTTACAACTTTTCTCCGCTTGTGATTTCGTGTTGTGGTCACCACTTTCTCTATTATTTAATTTTTTTATTATTATTTTTTTATTGGAAAGGCGGATATACAGAGAAGAGAGACAGAGAGGAAGATCTTCCATCTGATGATTCACTCCCCAAGTAAGCACAACAGCTGATGCTATGCCGATCCGAAGCCAGGATCCAGGAGCCTCTTCCGGGTCTCCCACACGGGTGCAGGTTCCCAAAGCCTTGGGGCGTCCTCTACTGCTTTCCCAGGCCACAGGCAGGGAGCTGGAAGGGAAGTGGGGCTGCCGGGATAGAACTGGCGCCCATATGGGCTCCCGGGCGTGCAAGGCGAGGACCTTAACCACTGTGCCACCGTGCTGGGCCCTGGTCACCACTTTCTAATCAGTCATTATCCTGCTGCTGGTTCCTCCTGTACCACCAGTGGTGACTTTAAGCTTGATCGCAGAGCTGTCAGTATTACCAATCACAAGAATTTTTATTTTCTTTCCTCTTCTTTCCTGAACCTGCTGCCAGTTAAGTCTGGGAGCAGGCCTGCGATATTGTTGTAGAACACATGATATGCCAAGTCGGGATTGTTTTTGCAGTATGACCAGTGCAATGCTTTGAGCTGGAAGTGAATTCTCCCCAGCCTGGCACATGCACATATGCTGTTGCCCCCAATGCCTTTGCCACTGAACTCAAAATGATGCCCAGTGTGGCACTGGAGGTGTGGGCCATAAAGTCTACTTTGTTTCTATACCCATCTGTCGTGCCTCCACCACTCTGCTCCTGCTTGAGATCAGGTTTAAAAAAATCAGTGGTACCTGCAATTTTATGGCTGAATTCAACTCCTGAATTCCTGGCATTCTCCCCTCTTACCTGACCACTGGTGGCCCTCTATTCTTAGCTGGAGTATCTTTTCACTGCAGCACCAGTCCATGTCTCTGTTGCTTCCTCATGTCCACAGGTCTCCAGGTATCTTTCTGCCTCTCCTGTTTCCTGGGATTATGCTCTCTCTGCTTCTCCACCAATTCTAATGTGTTCTCACCCCATTCATCCATAGTGTTTTCTCCCAAACTTGATCTCTCTTTTTTTTTTTTTCATGTTTTGAAGTAGCTGTGTGTGTGCATGTGCTCATATAGAAGTCTCAGAATGGCATTAGAAAAACTGTTAGAAGTAATTTTTTCTGGGAAGTGTAACTGAATTAAAATGAGAGTGGCACTTTTATACTCCTCTATAATATGCAATAGCTGCTCTGTGTCTGTATTATTTCTTTAAGGACATATTTTGCTTTAAAAACAGAATCTTATTAAGGTATGGGCCAGGGTGAAGATAGGGAGTCCTTCTTGGTCTCCTGCATAAATGTTTGGAATCAAGGCACATGAGCCATTTTTCATTGCATTGCCAGGTGCATTTCCTGGAAGCTGGGTCAGAGGAAGAACAGGATTCGGACTACCTTTTTTAGGTGGGGTTTTAGGGTTGTAAGAAATAACTTAACCTACAGAATACAATGCTTGTTTAGAAATAACAAATTCATTTTTTAAAAATGATGTTTACATAGTTGAGAAGGATGCATGACCAGATGAACCACATATTAAGGTGGGGAGGGTTGAGGAATGGGGGAAAGTAGATAAATATCTCCAATCTCCATTTTCCATCTTGTATCTGGGGAAAGTAGGGAGAGAAGAGTGGTTTGCTTTCATCAGCCTGAACCGCATCACTACCCTGGGAATGGGGCATAGCCAATCCAGTGTCATCTGAGGGTCCCTGATGTGGAGCATGTTCCAAGCATACTGCTTAAGTCGTTTTGATAGTTCTGAGGTGCTATTGATTTTGTTGCTATCTGTGTTAGGAGAGCTGTTGAATTTGTTTTACCCTACATGGTACTAGACATGCTCTGCAGGCCACAGTGAACTGATTGTTGTGTCCCTCACGAAAATCTGGATGTGCTGTCTACTGTATAGACCTGAGCAACCACAGAGACCCAGTTCTGACATATGTATTCCATAGTCAGACTAGATCCTGTGATTTTCTCCTGGTTGGAGTTCTGAGTCCCCCAATCTGGGAGGTGGGGGTAGGAATGTGTGCCCAAAGAAACTTCACCAGAGGGGCCCCAACCTGACTCCTGTATGTGCCAGCCAGTGCAGGGTCTGGCTCAGTCCATCACTCACATTTGCCTATACACACACTGGTAGTTGCAGTCATCTCATCAGTTCTACCCCCAGCACCATCTCATACACAAACCAATGAATGCTGTGACCCAACCTAACCCTGCCCACCAAACATTCTGTACATGCCCTCAGGCACAGCAGCAGGAACTGCAGCCTAGTTGGAGCAACCCACAATAACCCCCACCAGGTCTGGCTCCGGCCCTGGTTCCTGAGCATGCTGGTATGTACGGCAGACTGGTCCATTCTGTGTTGCCTCCCATTTGTCTCTCATACACATCAATGGACATTGGAGCCTAGCTCAGCCCAACCAACCCCACCATCCAGCCCATACTCATGCCGGTGGGTGCTACCACCTGTCCTGCCATGTCCACCCTCTAGCCCTGGTTCTTAAGTTCACCAGTGGGAGCTATGGTCCATGAGAAGAGTGCCCATAACCTCCATACTAGGCCCACTCCTAGCCCTGGATCTTGTACTTTCCAGGTGGTTCTGTGGTCTAGCCTGGCAGGATACCTCAGTCCCAACACCTGCCAGCTGATGCTGCAGCAAATTCCAACCAGCCAGTACTTATTCTGGGTTATGCATGTCCAAGTGGTTGCAGTCACTTAGCCAAGCTTGGCTCTTGTTATAACACAACTAACATGCAGACCTATAGGCTTTGTAGTCTGTTCAATCTGGTCTGCCCCCAGTCTAAGCACTCATGCTTATCAGCAGGAGTAGTGGCCCAATAAGGAAGCTCCCCAGCTCCCTTACTAGGCTTGCCACCCATCTCAGGTTTTAAGTATGCTGCTGGGAACTCCAGCCCAGACTTACATGCCACATCTCACCTTTGCATTCACTGGCAGGTGTGCACCATAACCTAGCCCAGCCAGCCCCCAGTCCCAGCCAGAATGGGAACTGGCTGGTGTTGTGGCCCAACCTATCCTGTCTTGCACACGTCCTGATTCTCACATCTGTCAGTGGGTGCTAAAATCTAGGTGGCCTACCCCCATACCTGAGTTACACGTATGTATGCTAGCAGGTACTGGAACTTGGTTTTGTCTGGCCTTCTCCAAGCCTTGATTCTTGCAATCACCTTCAGGTATTTTGTCCTGACAGAGGAGTTTCCCAAACTCCTCTATCAGGTCACTTCTCAGTCTCATATCTCATTCATACCGGTATATTCTTGACCAGATCTGACTTGACCCACCTTGTGTTCTGGCAGGTACAACAGCCTTGTCTGATTGATGCACATGCATTCTGACTCTTACTATCGTGTGGTACAGCCCAACCCTGCCTAGTCTATCCCCAGACTCAGCTCTCACATGTCTCAGCAGGTAAAGAGACCTAGCCAAGCCTGTCTTACACTCTCTCTGACTCTTATGAGCATCAGCAGGTACTGGAGCCTACTCTGGCATACCACAAACCCAGTCTATACCCATGTTTAGGGATACTGCAACCATGTACAGCCCAGTTCACCACCCCTATCCAGGTCTCATGCTCACCATTGGGAACTGCCACCGCTTAGCTCCCTGAACAGGCTTTCTCCCAATCACTGTTCTTGTATGTGTCAGTGGTTGCTCTGACCTAGCCCAGCATAATGCATCACCCAGCTTTGCCTTTGTCATGAGATACCATAGTCTGGCATGGCCTGTCCTGCTCCATTCCTAACTCACAGGTGGGTCCTACAACCCAGCCTTACCCAACCTGTCCCCATCCCTGGCTTTCACGTAAACTGGACCTAGCATGGCATGGCTCACACCCCATCCTAGGTTCTGCACATTCTAGTGTATAATGGTTTGACCTGCCCTGCCTAGTCTGGACCCCAGAGCCAAGTGACAAGTGAAGTAGTCCTGTTCAGTCTGCCCAGCAACCAACCCTGATTCATGTACTCACCAGTGGGAGTGACAGCCCACCAGAGAAGTTCCCCAAGTTCCCCCATCAAGCCCACTCCCATACCCAAACCTCTCATGTGCCAGTGGGTGCTAGACCCTTACCCAACACAGTCTGTACCCCCAGTCTTGGCCTTTGTGTATGCTGGTGAATGTTGTGGCCTTGCCAATACCCAATTCTTGGGTGTTCCTGCAGATGCTGCAACCCAGACCAGCCAAGGCTATTCCCAACCCTGTTATCTATGAGTGTTTATGAGTTCCATAGTTATGACTAGTTGGGCTCATCACCACTCCTGGCCCTCAAATAAACCAGCTAATGTGACAACCCCACAGGGGTGAGCCTACAATCCCCCACAATATCTACTGCCACGCCCGAATCTCTTGTGAGCTGGTTAGTGTTGTGGCCCAGCTTAATATGGTCCAACCGCTGCCCCAGCACTCACTGGTGGGTACAGTGATTAAACCCTTCCAGGAAGCGCCCCCCCCCCCAGCTGTGGCTTTCCTATGTGCTAGCAGGCAATGGTTGATACCAAGTAGCCAAGCTCAGGTCTCCCACATGGTTGTATGTTGGTTTGGCTCTAAAAGGTCCTCCACATTTCCCTCCTCCAGACCACCTGGTCTCAGCCCCCTAATTTACCTGCAAGTGCAGTAGCTTGGTTGGTGGGATTTCCCCAGAAGTCACTTCTCACTTGTCACATTCTCCCTCAGCAGTCCTTCCTCCCACAAATCTCCAAGCCTGCTTCCCTGAGCAATCTACAGCCCCCATGCCCATGCTCGTGAGCATGCAAATCCCTAAACCAGTCTTCAAGTGATATGCCATGCCAGCCTGGCGGCCTGCCTGCCTACCCTGGGGCCCATACACACTTACACAGACCCTGTGTGTTGATGTGCTGGCATCTGCTCCCCAGCATATTTTAAAAGAAAAAAAAAAATAGAATAGACAACTATGTTGGCATACTGACACAGTCAACACAGATTTGGGATTAACCAGACCTAGAATGGCCATTGCTGTTATTAGCTGCTTTTCTCCCAGTAGTGTAACACTTGCCTAGGCAATTGCCTACAGCAGAGGAAGACTTACGATGTTTTAAGACTTCTTTATTTTTATTTGAAAGGCAGGTTTACACAGAAAAGAGACAAATCTTCCATCAGCTAGTTCCTTCCAAGTGACCATAATGCCCAGAACTGAACTGATCCAAAGCCAGTAACTTCTTCCATGTGTCCATGGGATCAAAGGCCCACAGACTTGAGCCATCGTCCACTGTTACACCAAGCCATAAAGGGGAGATGGATCGAAAATAAAACAGCTGGCTCCCATATCAGATGCTGACACAGCAGGCTGCAGATTAGTCTGCCATGTTACTAAGCTGGACCGTTATGTATTATTTTTATAATTAAAATATCTATATTATTCCAAATTGATAATTTTGCGATGCTGAAATGGAAAAGGCATTAGTTGATAACTAATACACGCTGATAGCTAATAACTAAGGAATTGCAAATATATATATGCTTTAGTTGCTATTGTATCAGTATTGGGATCAGAATTGGCACAGTGTGTTAAACTTCTGCTTTCAGTACCAATAATTCCACATCAGTTCCCAGATGCTCCAGCAGTGAGGGATATGGTGCACAGAGCCACTAATCATACACATCAACTATTGACTGATGGTCAGTAGGTAAAATGTATTAACTGCAAAAGACTGAGGGTCTTAGAAGCATAAAGAAGGAGGGTTTGAAATAGGATGTGATATACATGTTAGCATGCAAGGGTGATTGAATCAGTGAACAATGTGTTCCAGCAGTTTACTAATGTGGCACATGTGAAATGAAGTACCTCTCTTTGTTACCAAAGCTTGAGGATTAGGGAGTTCCTGACCCCATGCTTTTCTGTTCCATCTGCTAGAGGACCTTTGTTCTGAGTTCCCAGAGCTTTCTCACAGGATTATAGCTGGTTACAGTTTCACAACAGCAAGGTTCCCCATTGTCCTTTCCTAATCAATTGTCTACCTACAAGGGAGTTCCTCTGCCCATATTTTCCTGTTCCAGCTGCTTCAGGACCTTTTCCCTTCTCAGCTTTCTCACAAGATTATAGTTGGTTACAGTTTTACACACTGGCAAAATTTCCCATCCTCTTATTTGTCTTCCTATACTTTGCTTCCAATCTAGTTTCCTGATAATGCATCTGGAAAAGTATCAGAGGTTGTCACTAGTGTTTGGGCTTTTTCCAACCGCTTAGAGATCCAGATGCCATGCTAGGATCTTGGCTTTGGCCTGGCCCAGCACCAGCCACTACAACCATTAGGAGGCTGAACCAGTGTTGGAAGACCTCTTTTTCGTGCCCTCTCTGTAGTGCTCCCTTTCAAATCAAATAAACCTTTGTAAAAATAAGATGATATATCAGTTTGCCTCATTGGTGCTAATTAGTGTACCGTATTATGGAAACTGGGTGTGAGAGTAATGCAAATTGTTTATAGTCTTTCTATAACTCTGAAAAATATTCTTAAATACTTCTCAAGTCTATCATGTGGGTGACCTTTAAATACTAATCACTTAGTATTTAAAGTGAAAATTGAAAGGATAGCTTCATCCTTGAAAAGTGATTTCTGGGCCCAGCATGGTGGCACAGTGATTAAGGTCCTCGCCTTGCACGCCCGGGGGGCCCATATGGGCGCCAGTTCTATCCCGGCAGCCCCACTTCCCTTCCAGCTCCCTGCTTGTGGCCCGGGAAAGCAGTCGAGGATGGCCCAAGGCTTTGGGACCCTGCACCCGCGTGGGAGACCCGGAAGAGGCTCCTGGCTTCGGACCAGCATAGCATCGGCTGTTGTGCTCACTTGGGGAGTGAATCATCGGGTGGAAGATCTTCCTCTCTGTCTCTCCTCTCTGTATATCTGCCTTTCCAATAAAAATAAAATAAAATCTTAAAAAAAAAAAAAGAAAAAGAAAAAGAAAAGTGATTTCTTTGGATCTGGAACCACTTACTAATTGCTTATGTTTCTTCTGAATGTTGAAATGGATGAGAGTACAGGTATAATTGCTGGGAAGGTTTAATTTTGTCCAAAAATTTAGTTTCCTTTTCTGAATGAGTTTTTAAAAATACTGAAGTGATGTTTATTTCTTTTTCGTCATCCAGAGAACAGACTAATTAGGGGTTTATCAAGATGTAAGTTTACTGCAGCTTGATATGCCTACATCTCATGTGGATGTTGGTTTATGATGTAGCTGCCTCACTTTCAATGTAGCTCTCTGATAGTGGAATGGAAAAAGCAACCAACGACTTAAGTGTTTGGGCTCCTGGCTCCCCGTATGATAGGCCCAGATGCGGCTCTTGTGTGCATCTTCAGCCTAACCATAGCACTGGTCATTGCAGCCAGCTGGGGCATGAACCAGTAGGTAGGATATCCATCTCTTCACTTCTTTGTGTAGCTTTTGACTTTTGAAATAAATTTAGAACAATAAAAATGAGAAACCATTGAGTTGTTGTTCTGCTGCAATGTGTATGTTGCCAGTTGGGATGCCTTCATCTATTGATGGAGTACATGTGAATTAGCTTCGTCTACTGTAACTCCATGTGAATCTGGTTTCATACTAATTTATAAGAATGAAAGGCAGCATATATCATGATCTAAGTACATGCTCCTAGATTCAGCTTGGTACAGTTGCCACTGTTGTGAGCATTGCCCTAAGTAGCAGATAGATAGGAGGTGTGTGTGATTGCATGTTTTCCTTTTGTTTCATCTTTTCCTAGGTAAATGAAATTCAGTTTTTCAAAAATAGGGAGAATTTGAACTGGTCAGATGTTTATTGTTTTCTCTAAATCAGGAAGGTGGATTAGACAGAGAGCACATGTGAGTGATCAGTGTAATTCCATTTTACCAGTTCTGCAAGAGTCATTTCTGTTATCATTTACCATAGTGGGTAGGTCAGGAGATTCCATTCATTCCTATATTACAAATTGGATCTCTTTGTGCCTCATGCAACATCAGGACTTACTAGTTCTGTGATGGATTAGGTTTGAATAATAGACTTGCCTTTGACTCAATATGATAGGTGCTCATCTCTTTTCCTAATTCTGACATTGATAAATGATTAAGACATAATGTAGGGCCCGGCATAGTGGCGCTGTGGTTAAGGTCCTCACTTTGCATGCCCGGGAGCCCATATGGGTGCCGGTTCTAATCCCGGCAGCCTCACTTCCCATCCAGCTCCCTGCTTGTGGCCCGGGAAAGCAGTCGAGGATGGCCCAAAGCTTTGGGACCCTGCACTCATGTGGGAGACTCGGAAGAGGCTCCTGGCTTCGGATTGGCATAGCATCGGCTGTTGTGCTCACTTGGGGAGTGAATCATCGGGTGGAAGATCTTCCTCTCTGTCTCTCCTCTCTGTATATCTGCCTTTCCAATAAAAAATAAAAATAAATCTTTAAAAAAAGAAAAGACCTAATGTAAAAAAAAAAAATTGTCTCCTCACCTGAGGGAGACACCTTGTTTTTATCTTCCTACATAGTGGATAAAGATCTCTGTCCCTTGTCTGTAGTTGACCTCAGCACCTGGTTTGAGAAAGTCAGTTCTTACTTCCTTCTTGGAATTCCTACTCCCTTAGCTTCAAGGACATTTTCTTTTACTCCCAGTTCTACTTCTTCAGGACTCATATGCAGACACTCTAATGTAAGATTAGGACATCCCAAGTAATATGTTACTGTTTTTAGTGACTACACCCTTTTTATTTAATGGAACTTCCTATAGGATTCCACTGTGTCTTTTATGACGCTAAGAATGTGTTTCCTAAATTTTCATCCTGATAATTTTCCTGAGTTTATAATTTGTAAATAGTGTACTATGTTAAAATCTTATATTTTAATAACAAGTACATTATTCTATTTGCATTAGTATTCAGGCAAAACTGTTATGTAATTCAGTGACATGGTTTTGTTTGCTTTTTATTTCAGATGCCATGAGAAAGAATGAACTGGTTGGGACCAAGCAGGAATGCCAATACAAAAGTTTGAATGATGATGTTACAGCAAACAGCAAGCTACGACCTCGCAAGGGAGTGGAATTAAAAAAAAATAATCTCAATTCAAGGCATATTCCAAAACTGATTAACAAAAATGGAAATTATTTAGCAGTGAAACTTGAGGAATTCAATGTATGTCACAATATGTATAACCCTAGTGTTATACATGAGATGGAAGCTAGTGTTCCTCATGAGATGGATGCTGGAGAGAAATCTGATGCCACCAATGTGCCTGGGAACTCTTTCCAATGCTATGAACCTGTTAATGAGCATCACAAGATTCAAACTGTACAGCAGCAATTTGAACATAATGCACAATGGAAAGCATTCAAAAGGAAGAAGATATTCTTTACATTTGAGCGGGTTCATATGGAAGACACCTGTAATAAGGAGACAGCTCAGATAGAGAAGAAAACATTGCATAAATTCTCTAACCTCAGTAGTCATCAAAAAAACCACACAAGAGATAAATTCTATGACAATTTTGGATATGGGAAACCTCTCATTTACAAATCTGATCCTGCAATAAATCAAAAGCCTCACACAGGGAAAAATTCCAATGCATGTGAACCGTGTGGAAAACCATTTAGCAGTCAATCCTGCCATACCATGTATTACAGTAGTCACATAGGGGAAAACCCCCATGTGTTTAGCAACTGTGGAGAAACCCTATATCAGAAGCCTGACCCCATTAGAAATCCCAGGATTCACACAGGAGAGAAACCTTATGAATGTAATGACTGTGGTAAAGCCTTTGGCCGTATGTCACACCTTGTAATGCATCAAAGAGTTCACACAGGGGAGAAACCTTATGAGTGTAATGACTGTGGAAAAGCCTTTGGTCATAAGTCACATTTAACAGTGCATCAGAGAACCCACACAGGGGAGAAACCTTATGAGTGTGATGACTGTGGGAAAGCTTTTGGCCGTATGGCATCTCTTATAATGCATCAAAGAATTCACACTGGGGAGAAACCTTATGAATGTGATGATTGTGGAAAAGCTTTTGGCCGTATGTCATCCCTCATTATGCATCATAGAATCCACACAGGTGAGAAACCTTATGAATGCAATGTGTGTGGGAAAGCCTTTGGTCATAAGTCACACTTAAGAGTGCATCAGAGAATTCACACAGGGGAGAAACCTTATGAATGTGATGACTGTGGAAAAGCCTTTAGCTGTACATCACAACTCATAAAACATCAAAGAATCCACACAGGGGAGAAACCTTACGAATGTAATGAGTGCGGGAAGGATTTTATTGAGAAATCACAACTCAAAAAACACCAGAGAATTCACACAGGGGAGAAACCTTATGAATGCAAGGAGTGTGGACAAGCCTTTATTCAGAAGTCACAACTTACAATACATCAGAGAACACACACAGGTGAGAGACCTTTTGAGTGTAGTAACTGTGGAAAAGCCTTTCGGAGTACATCACACCTCATAAAACACCAGAAAACTCACACGGGGGAGAAACCTTATGAGTGTAGTGACTGTGGAAAATGTTTTGGCCATACATCATGCCTCATAAGGCATCAGAGGATTCATACAGGGGAGAAACCTTATGAATGTAATGACTGTGGAAAAACCTTTATCCAGAAATCACAACTCACAAGACATCAGAGAACTCACACAGGGGAGAGACCTTATGAATGTAATGACTGTGGGAAAGCCTTTATCCAGAAGTCAAAACTAACACTACATCAGAGAACCCACACAGGGGAGAAACCTTATGAATGTAATGACTGTGGGAAAGCTTTTTGCCACATGTCATCCCTGATAAGACATCAGAGAATTCACACAGGGGAGAAACCTTCTGAATGTAATGACTGTGGAGCAGACTTTATCCAGAAGTCACAACTCGCAATAGTTCAAAAAGCACACACAGCAGAGAAACCTTATGAATGTATGACCCTGGAAAAGCTTTTTGCCATAAATCACATCTTATGGACATCTGGAAAGTCAGACAAAGGGGAAACAGTATGAATGTGGTAACTGAGGAAGACGTTTTTATGCAAATCTGCCCTCATGAAACAAGATTCGGAAAGGGAGAAGCCTTATGAATGCTAAGATTGGGAAAGCCCTTTGCCAAGAGTCACATCTTGGAGCACATCCAAGAATTCAGAGGAAGGAACTTTATGATTGTAATATATATGGATTGGTCTTTTTTCAGCATTAGTACCCCGAGGCAACAGGGAATTCAAATAAGGGATAAAACAAAAAGTTTGGTTAGATGAACCTTTTTTGTCCACCCAGAGTCAGTGTCATCATTCTAATAGCTGTTTGCTGCAAATCAAACAAATCTGTAATGCTACTGTGAAAAGGCTTTTGCCAAACATCAGACATCATTTAACATTAATGAGTTCACACAAGTTTTTTTGAGGATTAATGTAGGTTGGAAAGCATTTTCCTTGAACTCAAGCCTCGTTAGATAAAATTTACAAAGGGCACCGTTTCATACAGTAAATAAGATAAAAATGTTAACTTCTAGTTAAACCAGCAGACAATGGAGAATTTATGAAGGAAAAAAATCATATCAATGTGACGAATGTGAAATCTCACCATAAGTCAGTCTTCAGCTCACTTGAAGAGGTTGAGAGCTGGTTTTTAGCTGTAACAACTCTTGTTTTCAATCAAGATGACAGTCCTGCAAGTCATCCCACCTCTACTGCTACCTTTTGAGAACAGCTCATTGGCCCTAGTAAGTTCCCCAGGGTATCTTCAAAATATTAGTCATAGGGTGCAAACTGAAAATGTCAAAATGATACAGAAAAAAAGATGTGAGCAGTTGCGTTGAAGTTGGAAATTTGCTGAACTGGAATTTGGTTTGCTGCCACTAGGTTTTTTTCCCAGGTGTCCGAGATATCAATTTCTCCAATATTGCATAGCTAAGGACATTTTCTAGGTTCCTAGCTAAACTGGTGCTTTTCCAGTCAAGTGTTGGAATATTATGTTAACTTTTGTATATGTAATTAAGGGTTTTAAGATTGGACTATCAGTATTTTCCATATAAGCCCAGCATACACTCTCTTGTGTGTTCACTATCAAAAGCCAGTTGTGTACACAAGTTGAGAGCCAGGAGATTCCCCTGTGTCACTCATTTCTGTGCAGAGACTGGAATATTGTGTTGCCCGACACATCAGTAGTGAATTGGAAGTGAAGCATCCAGGACTTGGACTGAAAAGTGATTGGGTTGCCAGCATAGCTGTCACTAAGTTTCCCTGTACGTCACAGTTTCAGACCCCACATGTAAGTATTAACACAGTTACTTCCTTTAGCAGCATTACTATTGAAAAATTATAGTGTGCCTTTGAAGCAATTCTTTTTTGTCTTTCCAATGGTTCTGATAATGCCTCAATAAATCTCTTCTAAAACTCATTGGCATGTTTTATTTACAAAAAATTCTGAATGGCACAGGGAAAGGGCAGTAATTTTCAGAAGTTGCCTAATTTTTTATTTGAGGGGGGAGAACAGGGTGTGGGGTTGTTCAATTCCTACAATGTGACATGTGTTTTGAGTATAATGCTGATAGTTTTCTAACTGATGTTACCGTATCTCTTGTTACGGCTAATTGTGCCATTACATGGCATGTAAAATCTTTAATGTATGACTTTCGTGATGCAATTTAATGTGTGTCCTGCATTGTGGCCTAGCAGATGCACCACACCTGTAATGACATCAGCCCTTGTGCCTGGCTGCTGCAATTCCAATCCAACTCATTATTGACCTGGGAAAAGCACCAGAGCATGGCCAGATGCCCTAGAAAAATGGAAGAAGGTCCTTTTCCAGGCTTAAGTTTGGTACAGACCTGGACTTTGTGGCCACCCAGGGAGTAAACCGGGGGGAGGGGGGGTGGAGATACTTATATAACTTTGCTAGTAAAATACAGCATGTTTGAGAAAGTATTCAGTTTGTGATCCTTTGCTTACTCTCCCACAGTTTTTTTTTTTTTTTCTGGTTTTTATTTTTGATGATGATTACATGTTTGGTTAGGATGGGAAGCATTGAGGGTTAAGGTAGAGGGGTGAAATCATTGTTTCCAAATTTTCTATTTCTTCTTGACTCGGTGAAGGGGAAAGATAAATGAGGAAACCAGAGCCCGCATCTCTAATGTCCCATTACCCAGTCATAGGGATCTGCCATCCACTATCAGCCCAGGGACCTAATGCGGTGTGTATTCTGAGGGTTCTGATCAAGTGGCTTGGATAGTTCTGAAATGCTATCAATTTCACCAATCCAAAGGTGAGGAAACCCTCCCAATGTCCGTTGGCTACTAAAGTCGACCTCAAGTCTCCACCCAGATTTTTGCTGTCATAATTTGCTGGGGTATTTGTCCAATTTGTTCTTCCTCTGCTGCAGTGTCAAATGGGTTGCTATATTCTGCATACGTATTGGGGTATGTGCACACTGTTATGCCTTTTTCACTCTGAGGCAGGCCCAAGGACCAGGGTAAGGAGACCCGAGCTCTGCTGGATCCCATTCCCCTGGGGTTCACAAACCCATCAACCACCTTGCAGGCAGGCCAAAAAACCTGGGCCAGGTGACCCAAGCCTGGCAGAAACCCTTTCCCCCGGAATTCATGAACCTGAACCTCCATTGCACATGGGCCTCAGGACCCAGGCCAGGAGACCTGAGTCCCACTGGTTTTTCTACCTCAGGGCTTCAAAAATCTGGCTCCCACCATGCAGGTGGGCCAACAGAATTGGGCCAAACCACCCGAGTCCTGCCATATCCCATGTTCATTGATCCAGCACCCACCTCACTGGCAGACCCCAGGATTTCGATCAGGTGCACAATTACTGTTGGATCCCCCACCCCCAGGTTTTGCAAAACTGGCAACCTCCCTGAAGGCAATCCCTAGCACCTGGACCAGGTGAACTGAGCCTCTCCAGATCTGCCATTATGGCTTACAGATTCTGCACCCACTGACCCCAGCCTGGCATGGCTTGCCTCACATCAACATCCACTATTGCATTGCACAGCCTGGCTCAGTTCAGCCAGCCCTCAGTTCCAGCTTTTGTTGGTGAATGCTCCAGTCTAGTCCAGTACAGCTAAAACCCTGTGCCAGCCCGTGTGAATTAGCTAGTGTCACGGTTTAACTCAGCTCCTCTTGCACCCTATACTGGTTTTCAGATCTGCCAGTTCATGTTATGAACTGGCCTATCCTGACCTTGACCCAAATGTATGGCAATGAGTAATGCAAGCTGGCATTGTCCAGGCTACTCTTTGGTTTGGTTCTTTTGTTCATCTGCACTATATCCCCGCAAGGAATTTCCCAATCTCCTCTGTCAGATCTCCTCCCAGTAGTAGATCTTGCACACACCAGTGGATCCTTGGCCCAGGTTTACTTTGTCCACCTCCTGTCTTGGCAGGAACAGTGGCCTTACTCAATCAGCCCACACCCATTCTGATTCTTACTGTTGGTTGTTGCAGCTTAGCCACACCTAGTTTGTGCCTAGACACAGCTTTCTTGTGGTTCAGGGGGAGTGAAGACCCAGCCCAGCTCATTTCTACACCAACCATAGCTCTCATGCATATCAGTGGATGCTGAAGAGTGTAGCCCTGTCTGTCATTTCACAGACCCAGTCCACACCCATGCTGAGGGAGATTGTAGCATGTCCTGCCCAGCCTGCTGCCTTCAGTCTCATGCGTGTTCTCATGCTCACAAGTTGAAGCCCAACCCAGCTGGCACATCCCCTTAGCAGGTCTGTTCCCATCTACATTTCTTAGATGGAGTTTGCAGTTTCACAGGGGTAACCTGTGTATCCCCCATAGATTGTGTCACCAGGCTTGATTTTCTCACATGCTAGTTGTAATGGCTAATTCTAATGTCACCCTTCTCCTGTTCTGACTCCTCACTGGTGGGTAGTGTGATCTTGCCCTTAAAGGTATGCCCCAGCTTTAGCTTTAGGTGTGCTAGTGAGTGGTACTTGGTGACGGTAAATGCTAACTACCCTATCTCTGGTCTCCGTCTTGTGCTGGTGTTTCAGACAGACCTTTAAAGGTGTTCCCATTACCCCCTCTAAAACGTTTAGTCTCAGCACTCTCTCTTACCTGAAAGTACACTGGCCTTGTCCATGGCCATTCCTCTGCTGGACAAGAGCCCTGAGATCCCTGCTCAACCTTACTTGTGCCATAGCCCAAAACACATGTAAGCCTACATGCCTAAATTCCTAGAACATGTCTCCACCAGGCAAGACAGTCTGGAGTCATCTCTGGTACCTCTGGATAAGCAGAGGAAGGAAAACCTTATGTATGCATGCTCCCCAGTGTTACCCACTGCTTCTGTTGTGAATACAGGATAAATGTGACTCCAGTTGGGCCCAATCTGGAGTTACCTCTGCTGCCTCTGAATGAGTGGATGTAAGAGGACTCCATATGTGTATGCCCCTTTGAAATGGCTTGCTTGCTGCCTCATGAATTGTGTCTTAAAAATAACATTGATTCTATTATAGCCGTCTACAGAACATGAATAAGTTAAATTGATTTGAAATATAAATATGGTCATTTAAGTATTTTTTCTGAATCTTAGAAGGACATGAGGTATGGGTCATCCTGAAGTAAATGTCTTTCCTAATGTAAGACACTAAAACCAGAAGAGATATTTGTCATAATTGGTTTAGTTTTTCACTAGAGGTTTGGACTGGGTCTCCATTCTTGCAACATGTATATTGCTTATGAAAACTCACCTCATTGTTATGGTGGGGTTTCTGAAAGTAAGCTGGCCTTTCTCTTTCAGATTTGAAAATTTTTACATTTCCTGTTTCAATTTTTAAATTTCCTGTTGCATCATGATGAAGGTTTTCTCTCGTGTTTATTAAAAATGCTATGTGCTTTATGTACTTGAATGTCTCTTCAAATTAAGGAACATTTCTGTTATTATTTCATTGGATAGATCTAATCCATTCTCTTTCCATACCTTTAGGAATTTCTAAGTCCTTTTGCTGAATTATTTAAAAAAATATTTGATTGGAAAGGCAGATATACAGAGAGGAGGAGAGACAGAGAAAGATCTGTCCATTGATTCACTGTCCAAGTGGCTGCAATGGTTAGAGATGCGCCGATCTAAAGCCAGGAGCCCAGAGCTTCTTGCAGGTCTCCCACATGGGTGCAGGGCTCCAAGGCTTTGAGTTTTTCCCAGGCCACAAGCAGGGAGCTGGATTGGAAGTGGGGCTGCCATGATTAGAAGCAGTGCCCATATGGGATGCTGGTGCATGCAAGGCAAGGACCTTAGCCATTAGGCTACTGCTAATGGCCCTGTTGGGTCATTTTTTGACAGTAACCCATAAATCTAATATTGCCTTTATTTTTTTCTTTCTTTCTTTTTCTTTTTTTTTTTTTTTAAAGGGTCTCTTCTAGCTTTGATAGTTTTTTTTTTTTTTTCATTGCTTCCAAATTTACTATTTCTTCTTACTGTTCCTGGGGTAAGAGGAGAAACAAAGGGGAATACCACTCACAACTTTCCACACATCCCAGTACCCAGGGATGAGAAACCGCCACCTCATATCCACCCAGAGACTCAATGTATACATTTTCCTAGTGTTCTGTCTAAGTGGTTTGGATAGTTCTGAAGGGCTGCTGATTTCACCTACCCAAGGATTATGTCATCCTCACTATGTCCACTGACTCCATTCACTGAGATTTGTTGTCACTGTTCATTTGGGGTTGTTGTCCAATTAGTTCTGTTCTGCTACAGCACCAAATGTGTTGCCTTAATCTCCTTTTATAACATGCTCTTTATCCACTGCCCCACGTTTTTCATTAAGGGCATGTTCATGCAGGTGAGTCCAGGCAGCTGGGTCATGTGTCCCAAGCATCACCAGATCTGCAACTCCTGGGACTCGCGAATTCCTGGCCAGGAGACCAAAACCCCATCAGATCCTCCACCCCTTGGACTCACAAACCAAACTCCCACTTAGTATGCAGGTCTAGGGACCCAGAGCAGGAGACCCAAGTCCCAACATTTCCCCATCCCAGGGCTCATGTAACCAAAACCCACCTAGAAGGCTTGCCCCAGGATCTGGGCTAAGTGAACTCACACCCTATCAGTTTCACTGTCCCAGTGGCTCAGGAACTAATCCCCACGACACATGTGGGCATCATGACCTGAGCCAAATCTACTGAAGCTCTGTCAAGTTCCATATCCCTGGGATTCACATACCTGGCCCGAACTTGGCCCAAGCTGCATGATTTGCCTCACATACATACATACATACATACATACATACATACATACATACACATGCTGTGGACTTATCAATAGAAGTCCTTCAACTGTAATTCCTAACCTGGGCATAGATACCAAAGGTCATCTTCTACTGCCACCTGTGTGATCCTATCATCACTAAATCATAACACTCTAACCTTGATGTTGCACCCCTGGCCGGCTCAAGAGGCTTCACCCAGCATCTTTGGCATCTGAGTCACCCAGCCACCAGTGTCCCTGTGGGACAAAATACCTGACCTTCAGAACTGAGTGATCTTGAAGGTCCACCAAGCCTCTCTCCCTCAAGGAAGCCAGTGTACTCGGTTGTTTGTACCTACAGCAATGTAAGAGAGCCTCCAACCTGAGGGTCTTAAAAACCTGCCATGTGAGCCCCTCCCCTAGGGCAGCACGTAGTCCAGCAACAGGCACCTCTGTGGGCCAAAAAAGCTTTACTCCAGAATGGGGTGGTCCTAAAGTCACGTCAAGCCTTCCTCCCCCAAGGAAGCCAGTGTGCTTGGCTGTTTGTATCTGAGGCAAGCTTGGATATTTTTTTCTTTTGCTTCATGAAGTCTATTGTTAAGGATTTCTACTGTCTTTTTTATTTGATGTTGATTGTTTCATTTTACATAGTTCAGTTTGTGTTAAATATCTTAATGGGAATTTTTTCACCCATGTGATATATGGTTTCTTTTTTAACTTCTGATTTATTTTCATTGTTTTGAATACTGATTGTTGTTTCTAATTTCTTTTCAGGCATTTCATCAGGTCCTTGGAAACATGCTCCTACCTTTGTTCTTTTCATATCACAGAGTAGCTGAATATATATGCAGCCACTTTGGATCTCACCACTTTAGCAGCTTTTATTGATCTATGTTGGTATAGATGTATATTGCACTGACATTATAGAACAGTCTGGGGGGTGGACTATGCCAGAGAGCTCAGTTTAGATTGCATCATAATAAGGAGACCTATTTGGCGAGTAGGGAGGGCAGTGCATACTTCCAGTGAAAAATGGTCCACTGAGGGCTTGTCTGATATGTGAATGATTTCCACTGTCAAAGGAACTGAGGTGGAGTGGATTGAATGAGGATATCTTGAGGGCCTCCCTATGCCAGGCAAATGAATCTAGCAGCACTCATAAAAGCCATGTTTGACAGCTGGTCTGGCAGCAGTTCCTTCTCCTTGCTCCATATAGGTTGCAACACCCCCTAGAGCAAGCAGGATCTGAGACAGGTCTAGGTGCATCCAGTATACTTTCAAATGGACCCTGGACCCACGGTGCAGAACCCAGGTCCAGTGGGATGACTTGAGGCCTGGTAGCAATGGAGTATGTCTGGATAAGCTATCTGAATAACATTGGGAGGAATGTTATCAGTGCCATTCTTGTTAGGCACAAAAATGGGACAGCAAGTCTGTTCATCTCTCAGGGGCCAAAGTCCAGGACTGGGAAGCTGTACCTAGCCCTTTAAAGATGAAGGGAGCTGCCAGCTGATGTGATTTATTACAAAGTACCAAAGGTGTGAAATCATTTAAGATAAATGATTCCATGTGTATGTGCCATGACTCAAGGTTGACTGTGTGGAGTAGGGGTAGGGGAGGTGGCAAACAAAGAAGCCCTGTATGCCAATAAGTCTTGAGAATATGTACTATGATTTCCAGGGCATGAAATCACCTACTGCAGTCTAGAAAACGTCCAGGTAAATGTGCAGAATCTACTCAGCTGTGGCTAGAGTGCAGGTTCAAGGATGTGAAGCATGGACCTGCAAAAGTCCACCTAGTTTATTGCCCTGCCTTTTGTTTGCTTGGGAGTCCTGAGGACTTGGGCCAGTCTGCTTGCCTTGCTGAATATCATGGCCCTCTGGGATAATTTCAGTATTGGAGAGTCATTCCAGGTCACATGGGTGACAGGGCAGGTGATAGCACCCAGAAATCCTCTGCCTCAACAAGGCTCAAGATTCTCTGTTGAGGGGTGCCAAGCTTGAGATCTCCCACTGGGCCTGGAATACTTCCATGCTGGGGACAAAAGCCATTCAGTGGAGGCAGCATGCTAAGCCTTGTGCTTCAGGCCTGGTTCTGCAGGAGCATGTCTGAATGCAGCCCTCCCTGGTGATCCTATGGGCTTGCCCTTGGGTGATGGCTCTGGGGACTATCTAGGATCTGTGGGGACCCATGATTCCTTGTGGAGACAGAGGGTTACAGAGGAGGTAAGAGGGTCATGGTGGTTAGTCTGGTTGTGCATGTCTGGGAACTTGCTTCTCAGGTCCACTGTCAAGGGCTATCTGCTTGTATAACCACCCTAAAGACATCACCCATGACATCTGCTGGCTAGTTTCAGAGATGCTAAAACCTGAAACCTGTGATCTTAAACTTAAAACATGGCCATTGGGCAATAGTGGAGCTTGTAGTGGTGCTTAATCTTGAAGGAATACTTTAGGAATGAAAAAGTTTTTTCTGGGACTTTGAGCCACAGGCCTTTAGAATGCCCAGACCATAAGAGCACAGGACTAAAAGGCCCATCCAAAACAGGCAGTCAGCAGCACAGAATGCTTGCTTCTTATCCACAGAACTCTAAGATAGGAATGAGCATGGCAACTGCTGATCCCATGGAAGCCCCATGGAAACCCACCATACACAGGCACACTTACAGCCATTGTCAAAGAACAGTCTGTGAGTCATGAGCCAGTCAGAATTCCCATTTCTCTGGGTGCATTTATAAATGGCCATGCCCAATGGAACCAGGGCAAGTCACCCAAGACTCTGTGGGTCCACAACTATCCTGTTTGGTCTTTGAGAGTAATATACACCCTTGGCATGTGGAAGGTAAGGGAAGGTTAAAACAAACAAAACAAAACAAACTAGGAGCTGCGAGCAAAGGGGACCTAATGAGGTTCCTAATCATATCAGCTCCCAGCCCAAATGAGGCATCATCACACATTTCTGCACTCACTCTTCTTCCTGCACAAAGGACTGTTCCATTGGCTGCTGGACCCATGGTGCACAGCTTCAGGTCCACATGAGTCTGCCAGGAGAGCCCATCTACCATACATTCCTGAAAGAACTGAGTATATCAGTGGACAAAGGTGCTATTCACAAGCCAGGAACACCTGGCCTTGTGTCTAACCTTGAAACACTAAGTGGCAGACCAAAATCCACAGTGCTATCTCTCCTTTGTGCCCTCTCTGGTTAAAAATAGCAAGAGAGTGTAACTGGCCTCGATACTATCTCTTCTGCTTTCCTTGAGTTGTAAATAACAGACCAAAGCATGCCAAGAAGCTGTGTTAATGTCTCCTCTCTTACTTTTTTTAGCTTCACTAACATAAGAATAGTTATTCTAAGAATTGCTAGTTTCACATAAGGTAAGGATTAATGAAAGCCTTTGTGTGACATTTATGTTCTTTTGGGGCATAAAAGTCTCCATATGCTCAAATAAAGAACGTCATCCTGAAAGTGTCAATGATGGCCACAATGTAGAATAATAAAATAATTTCTCTGTTAAGCTTTTTTTGTTGTCTGTTGGATTAATCCTGACATATCCCCCATACTGAAGAGTAGGGCTGGTTGCCACTGGGTTCAACCATAAGCTCAGCTAATACAGCACCCTTGCAGGCATGGATATTTTGATAGACTATGTGTCAGTGTTAGTTTCCATGAGCCATAGTCCTGTGCAACTGCCAGGCCCTGGTGACTTTGGCAAAGGCTTCGGGAGTCTAGAATCTAAAGCATTCCAGTGAGTCCCTGGTCTAGAGATATACCTAGGATGAGAAGGGGAGGGGAAGCCAACAATCCTGGATACCAGCAGTGGGATGGGCCTACAATGCTGCAAGCAACATGAGAGCTCCAGTCCAAGGTGAGGCATCCCCTACATTTTTACCCACAGTTCTCCTGTAGACAAGATATTTTCTTGTGATCCCTGATCCACAGTGCAAAGCCTCAGGTCCACTGGGCTGGCTTTGGATTAGCAAACAATGGGGCAGGTATGGCTTAACCTTGCAGGAAGTGTTGTCATGACAAGTATTCTCACAAGGTGCATAAGCAGGATCTCCCCCTGGTGTAGACCAGAGCCTAGGACAGGGAAGTATGTCTAAGGTACAGTAGTTTAATAAGGAAAGAGAACCATAGGGTATAAGATAAGGGGCAGGCCTAGAGACAGCCTATATGTGCATGTTTAGAGGCTTTCTCCTACTCCTGGTCTGAATCTCAAATGTTGTCTGCTAGCTGAGCCACCCTGCAAGATAAGCACTTTCTGGGACTACAGCTAAATTGTCCATGGCAAAGCATGAAGCCGGTGGGCTTCTTTTGAGCTTGGAATATATCAACTGAAGCAAAACTGAGTCTGTGTTGACACATTACCTTCAAGGTGCACTTCATTGCTGAAAAAGTTTTTCTGGATATTTGTATCACAGGCCTTTTGAATTTTAAGGCAATGAAGGCACCAAACTCCAGACCATTCAGTCAAAGCAGGTGGCCAACAGGAGGATCCAACTGTCTTTCCTGTGTCCTGAAGGATAGGGCAGTATACCACTTGGCTTTAGTGACACCCTCTGAATGTCAAGGACACATTGCTCCATTGAGGGACTGGGTATGGTGACATAATGGAGCCACAGGCCAGTACATATATTTATAGATCCAAAGTATCTGAAAATCCCCAGATCCAGCAGTCCAGGACAAAGTATCCGGGGCTCTGTGGACCTGAGCAACCTATTCAATTCTTTGACAGTGAAACATCCCTCAGGGCAAGAGGCAAGGAGGAGTGGACAAAGTACCCAGAAATAAGGAGCATCATTGACCCAGTCATGCTCCAAGATTCTTCAAAGCTGAAGCATCATGCCTCATAAACTATCTCTGCACACACAGCCCTGTGAGGTCACCGAGGGACAGCCAATCGGGATGGTCCCTGTACCTGGACAGCCACATGGGCTTAGGTGAGTGAAGCAAGAGGGAGGGCTGAGCTCAACTTCCACCAAAGTTGCTGTGCTGCCACCTGCTGGTTGGTCCAACTCATCCACACCCAGCCCTGCAAACTTCCTCTCATCTGGAATTCCACAACACCTGTGACAGCTGGCTTACAATCCTATGGGCATCAAACTGCTACAACGGCCCACCCCACACACACACCCGCCTTTGGCAACTGCTTGCTACTCCAGGAATCCGAGATGCACAACAACTTCTCTAACGTATCTGTCCCATATAGGTGGGCCTCGCAGAGCAGGGTACCGATATCATACAATGGACAGCCGCAACATGGTGTCAAACCATTCTCGTGGGTTCCTGTTATACCTGGACGAATATGGTCCCCAGACTGGCGCAAGGACGCTCCATTGTGGCACAGGGTTATGGCCATCCTCTACCTACCTGACTCTAAACAGAATAACAATGAAACCACAACCCGGGAGTAACATTTTCCTAGCAACAGTGTTGCAAATGCCTGAGCATCATGACATTTTCACCCTATTGGCACACTCCCACTCGGTAGACACCCAAGCCCCATACACTCACGGACAGCTGGCTTCCACGGAGGCGGGACATTCTCCTGGTTGGGCCAGTGGCAATCTGTCTGTGTGTGTGGAGGGGGGAAGCTGGCAGTTGCAGAGGAGTGTTGTGGGGAAGACCACAGAAAGCAGAGCTTGAGCCACCTGCCTGCTTTCTGCACCTGGCCGGAAGGTCCCTGTGTATTGCCATGCCTTTTCTATAATGCTGGCCATAGCATTCTGGGCTGCTTATGAGCAGGTGGCTGCTGAGTGGACAGCTGGTATGGACACAGAGCCCTATGAGGTCACAGAGGGACAGCCAATCGGGATGGTCCCTGTACCTGGACAGCCACATGGGCTTAGGTGAGTGAAGCAAGAGGGAGAGCTGAGCTCATGGTCCACCAAAATTGCTGTGCTGCCACCTGCTGGTTGGTCCAAACCATCCACACCCAGGCCTGTGAGCTTCTTCTCATCTGGAGCTCCACAACACTTGTGGCAGCTGGCTTACAATCCTATGGGCATCAAACTGCTACAACGGCCCACCCCACACACACACCCGCCTTTGGCAACTGCTTGCTACTCCAGGAATCCGAGATGCACGACAGCTTCTGGCATGTATCTGTCCGCCATAGGTGGGCCTCGCTGAGCAGGATGCCAACTTCATACAAGGGACAGCCCCAACATGGTGTCAAACCATTCTCGAGGGTCCCTGTTCTTCCTAGGCGAATGTGATCCCCAGAGTGGCTCAAGGACTCTCCATTGTGGCACAGGGCTATGGCCATCCTCTGCCTACATGACTCTAAACAGAATAACAATGAAACAACAACCCGGGAGAAACACTTTCCGAAAAACAGTGTTGCAAATTCTTGAGCTTCTCGGAGTTTTCAGCCTATGGGCACACTCCCACTCGGTAGACACCCAAGCCCCATACACTCACGGACAGCTGGCTTCTACGGATGTGGGACATTCTCTTGATTGGGCCAGTGGCAATCTATCTGTGTGTGTGGAGGGGGGAAGCTGGCGGTTGCAGAGGAGTGTTGGGGGCAAGACCACAGAAAGCAGAGCTTGAGCCACCTGCCTGCTTTCTGCACCAGGCCAAAAGGGGCCTGCGTATTACCATGGCTTTGCTAGAATGCTGGACATAGCATTCTGGGCTGTTTATGAACAGGTGGCTGCTGAGTGGACAGCTGGTATGGACACAGAGGGACAGCCAATCGGGATGGTCCCTGTACCTGGACAGCCACATGGGCTTAGGTGAGTGGAGCTAGAAGGAGGGCTGAGCTCATGGTCCACCAAACTTGCTGTGCTGCCACCTGCTGGTTGGTCCAACTGATCCACACCCAGGCCTGTGAGCTTCTTCTCATCTGGAGCTCCACAACACCTGTGGCAGCTGGCTTACAATCCTATGGGCATCAAACTACTACAACGGCCCACCCCACACACACACCCGCCTTTGGCAACTGCTTGCTACTCCAGGAATCCGAGATGCACGACAGCTTCTGGCATGTATCTGTCCCCCATAGGTGGGCCTCGCTGAGCAGGATGCCAACTTCATACAAGGGACAGCCCCAACATGGTGTCAAACCATTCTCGAGGGTCCCTGTTCTACATAGGCGAATGTCATCCACCAGAGTGGCTCAAGGACTCTCCATTGTGGCACAGGGCTATGGCCATCCTCTGCCTACATGACTCTAAACAGAATAACAATGAAACAACAACCCGGGAGAAACACTTTCCGAAAAAAAGTATTGCAAATGCTTGAGGATCTCGCAGTTTTCAGCCTATTGGCACACTCCCACTCGGTAGACACCCAAGCCCCATACTCTCACGGACAGCTGGCTTCCACGGAGGCGGGACATTCTCCTGGTTGGGCCAATGGCAATCTGTGTGTGTGGAGGGGGGAAGCTGGCGGTTGCAGAGGAGTGTTGGGGGGAAGACCACAGAAAGCAGAGCTTGAGCCACCTGCCTGCTTTCTGCACCAGGCCAAAAGGGGCCTGCATATTGCCATGGCTTTGCTAGAATGCTGAGGCCATACCATTCAAGACTGTTTATGAACAGGTGGCTGCTGAGTGGACAGCTGATATGGACGCAGAGCCCCGTGAGGTCACAGAGGGACAGCCAATCAGGATGGTCCCTGTACCTGGACAGCCACATGGGCTTAGGTGAGTGAAGCTAGAGGGAGGGCTGAGCTCATGGTCCACCAAAGTTGCTGTGCTGCCAAATGCTGGTTGGTCCAACTCATCCACAATCAGACCTGTGAGCTTCTTCTCATCTGGAGCTCCACAACACCTGTGGCAGCTGGCTTACAATCCTATGGGTATCAAACTGCTACAACGGCCCACCCCACACACACACCCGCCTTTGGCAACTGCTTGCTACTCCAGGAATCCGAGATGCACGACAGCTTCTGGCATGTATCTGTCCGCCATAGGTGGGCCTCGCTGAGCAGGATGCCAACTTCATACAAGGGACAGCCCCAACATGGTGTCAAACCATTCTCGAGGGTCCCTGTTCTTCCTAGGCGAATGTGATCCCCCAGAGTGGCTCAAGGACTCTCCATTGTGGCACAGGGCTATGGCCATCCTCTGCCTACATGACTCTAAACAGAATAACAATGAAACCAGAACCCGGGAGAAACACTTTCCGAAAAACAATATTGCAAATTCTTGAGCTTCTCGGAGTTTTCAGCCTATTGGCACACTCCCACTTGGTAGACACCCAAGCCCCACACACTCACGGACAGCTGGCTTCCACGGAGGCGGGACAATCTCCTGGTTGGGCCAATGGCAATCTGTCTTTGTGTGTGGAGGGGGGAAGCTGGCGGTTGCAAAGGACTGTTGGGGGGAAGACCACAGAAAGCAGAGCTTGAGCCACCTGCCTGCTTTCTGCACCAGGCCAAAAGGGGCCTGCGTATTGCCAGGGCTTTGCTAGAATGCTGAGGCCATACCATTCTAGGCTGTTTATGAACAGGTGGCTGCTGAGTGGACAGCTGGTATGGACACAGAGCCCCGTGAGGTCACAGAGGGACAGCCAATCAGGATGGTCCCTGTACCTGGACAGAGACATGGGCTTAGGTGAGTGAAGCTACAGTAAGGGCTGAGCTCATGGTCCACCAAACTTGCTGTGCTGCCACCTGCTGGTTGGTCCAACTCATCCACACCCAGGCCCCTGAGCTTCTTCTCATCTGGAGCTCCACAACACCTGTGGCAGCTGGCTTACAATCCTATGGGCATCAAACTGCTACAACGGCCCACCCCACACACACACCCGCCTTTGGCAACTGCTTGCTACTCCAGGAATCCGAGATGCACGACAGCTTCTGGCATGTATCTGTCCCCCATAGGTGGGCCTCGCTGAGCAGGATGCCAACTTCATACAAGGGACAGCCCCAACATGGTGTCAAACCTGATCGTGATAGTTGTTGTTCCTAGACGAACATGGTCCCCAGAGTGGCTCAAGGACTCTCCATTGTGGCACAGGGCTATGGCCATCCTCTGCCTACATGACTCTAAAGAGAATAACGATGAAACCACAACCAGGGAGAAACACTTTCCTAGGAACAGTGTTGCAAATTCTTGAGATTCTCCCAGTTTTCAGCCTATTGGCACACTCCCACTTGGTAGACACCCAAGCCCCATACACTCACGGACAGCTGGCTTCCACGGAGGCGGGACATTCTCCTGGTTGGGCCAGTGGCAATCTGTCTGTGTGTGTGGAGGGGGGAAGCTGGCGGTTGCAGAGGAGTGTTGGGGGGAAGACCACAGAAAGCAGAGCTTGAGCCACCTGCCTGCTTTCTGCACCAAGCCAAAAGTGGCCTGCGTATTGCCATGGCTTTGCTAGAATGCTGGACATAGCATTCTAGACTATTTATGGGCATTTGGCTGCTGAGTGGACAGCTGGTATGGACGCAGAGCCCTGTGAGGTCACAGAGGGACAGCCAATCGGGATGGTCCCTGTACCTGGACAGCCACATGGGCTTAGGTGAGTGAAGCTAGAGGGATGGCTGAGCTCATGGTCCACCAAACTTGCTGTGCTGCCACCTGCTGGTTGGTCCAACTCATCCACACCCAGGCCTGTGAGCTTCTTCTCATCTGGAGCTCCACAACACCTGTGGCAGCTGGCTTACAATCCTATGGGCATCAAACTGCTACAACAGCCCACCCCACACACACACCCGCCTTTGGCAACTGCCTGCTACTCCAGGAATCCGAGATGCACGACAGCTTCTGGCATGTATCTGTCCGCCATAGGTGGGCCTCGCTGAGCAGGATGCCAACTTCATACAAGGGACAGCCCCAACATGGTGTCAAACCATTCTCGAGGGTCCCTGTTCTACGTAGGCGAATGTCATCCACCAGAGTGGCTCAAGGACTCTCCATTGTGGCACAGGGCTATGGCCATCCTCTGCCTACATGACTCTAAACAGAATAACAATGAAACCACAACCCGGGAGAAACACTTTCCGAAAAACAGTATTGCAAATTCTTGAGCTTCTCAGAGTTTTCAGCCTATTGGCACACTCCCACTCGGTAGACACCCAAGCCCCATACACTCACGGACAGCTGGCTTCCACGGAGGCGGGACATTCTCTTGGTTGGGCCAGTGGCAATCTGTCTGTGTGTGTGGAGGGGGGAAGCTGGCAGGTGCAGAGGAGTGTTGGGGGGAAGACCACAGAAAGCAGAGCTTGAGCCACCTGCCTGCTTTCTGCACCAGGCCAAAAGGGGCCTGCGTATTGCCAAGGCTTTGCTAGAACGCTGCTCGTAGCATTCTGCGCTGTTTATCAGCTGGTGGCTGCTGAGTGGACAGCTGGTATGGACACAGAGCCCTGTGAGGTCACAGAGGGACAGCCAATCGGGATGGTCCCTTTACCTGGACAGCCACATGGGCTTAGGTGAGTGGAGCTAGAGGGAGGGCTGAGCTCATGGTCCACCAAGAGTGCTGTGCTGCCACCTGCTGGTTGGTCCAACTGATCCACACCCAGGCCTGTGAGCTTCTTCTCATCTGGAGCTCCACAACACCTGTGGCAGCTGGCTTACAATCCTATGGGCATCAAACTGCTACAACGGCCCACCCCACACACACACCCGCCTTTGGCAACTGCTTGCTACTCCAGGAATCCGAGATGCACGACAGCTTCTGGCATGTATCTGTCCCCCATAGGTGGGCCTCGCTGAGCAGGATGCCAACTTCATAAAAGGGACAGCCCCAACATGGTGTCAAACCTGATCGTAACAGCTATTCTTCCTACGAAAATGTGATCCACCAGAGTGGCTCAAGGACTCTCCATTGTGGCACAGGGCTATGGCCATCCTCTGCCTACATGACTCTAAAGAGAATAACAATGAAACCACAACCCGGGAGAAACACTTTCCTAGGAACAGTGTTGCAAATTCTTGAGCTTCTCGGAGTTTTCAGCCTATTGGCACACTCCCACTCGGTAGACACCCAAGCCCCATACACTCATGGACAGTTGGCTTCCATGGAGGCGGGACATTCTCCTGGTTGGGCCAGTGGCAAACTGTCTGTGTGTGTGGAGGGGGGAAGCTGGCGGTGCAAAGGTGTGTTGGGGGCAAGATGACAGAAAGCAGAGCTTGAGCCACCTGCCTGCTTTCTGCACCAGGCCAAAAGGGGAATGCGTATTGCCAAGGCTTTGCTAGAATGCTGGCCATAGCATTCTAGACTGTTTATGGGCATTTGGCTGCTTAGTGGACAGCTGGTATGGACGCAGAGCCCTGTGAGGTCACAGAGGGACAGCCAATCGGGATGGTCCCTGTACCTGGACAGCCACATGGGCTTAGGTGAGTGAAGCAAGAGGGATGGCTGAGCTCATGGTCCACCAAGAGTGCTGTGCTGCCACCTGCTGGTTGGTCCAACTCAACCACACCCAGGCCCGTGAGCTTCTTCTCATCTGGAGCTCCACAACACCTGTGGCAGCTGGCTTACAATCCTATGGGCATCAAACTGCTACAACGGCCCACCCCACACACACACCCGCCTTTGGCAACTGCTTGCTACTCCAGGAATCCGAGATGCACGACAGCTTCTGGCATGTATCTGTCCCCCATAGGTGGGCCTCGCAGAGCAGGATGCCAACTTCATACAAGGGAGAGCCCCAACATGGTGTCAAACCATTCTCGAGGGTCCCTGTTCAACCTAGGCGAATGTGATCCCCCAGAGTGGCTCAAGGACTCTCCATTGTGGCACAGGGCTATGGCCATCCTCTGCCTACATGACTCTAAAGAGAATAACAATGAAACCACAACCCGGGAGAAACACTTTCCTAGCAACAGTGTTGCAAATTCTTGAGCTTCTCAGAGTTTTCAGCCTATTGGCACACTCCCACTCGGTAGACACCCAAGCCCCATACACTCACGGACAGCTGGCTTCCACGTAGGCGGGACATTCTCCTGGTTGGGCCAGTGGCAATCTGTCTGTGTGTGTGGAGGGGGGAAGCTGGCGGTTGCAGAGGAGTGTTGGGGGGAAGACCACAGAAAGCAGAGCTTGAGCCACCTGCCTGCTTTCTGCACCAGGCCAAAAGGAGCCTGCATATTGCCATGGCTTTGCTAGAATGCTGAGGCCATACCATTCAAGACTGTTTATGAACAGGTGGCTGCTGAGTGGACAGCTGATATGGACGCAGAGCCCCGTGAGTTCACAGAGGGACAGCCAATCAGGATGGTCCCTGTACCTGGACAGCCCCATGGGCTTAGGTGAGTGAAGCTAGAGGGAGGGCTGAGCTCATGGTCCACCAAAATTGTTGTGCTGCCAAATGCTGGTTGGTCCAACTCATCCACAATCAGACCTGTGAGCTTCTTCTCATCTGGAGCTCCACAACACCTGTGGCAGCTGGCTTACAATCCTATGGGCATCAGACTGCTACAACGGCCCACCCCACACACACACCCGCCTTTGGCAACTGCTTGCTACTCCAGGAATCCGAGATGCACGACAGCTTCTGGCATGTATCTGTCCCCCATAGGTGGGCCTCGCTGAGCAGGATGCCAACTTCATACAAGGGACAGCCCCAACATGGTGTCAAACCATTCTCGAGGGTCCCTGTTCTACCTAGGCGAATGTGATCCCCCAGAGTGGCTCAAGGACTCTCCATTGTGGCACAGGGCTATGGCCATCCTCTGCCTACATGACTCTAAAGAGAATAACAATGAAACCACAACCCGGGAGAAACACTTTCCGAAAAACAGTGTTGCAAATTCTTGAGCTTCTCAGAGTTTTCAGCCTATTGGCACACTCCCACTTGGTAGACACCCAAGCCCCATACACTCACGGACAGCTGGCTTCCACGGAGGCGGGACAATCTCTGGTTGGGCCAGTGGCAATCTGTCTGTGTGTGTGGAGGGGGGAAGCTGGCGGTTACAAAGGACTGTGGGGGGAAGACCACAGAAAGCAGAGCTTGAGCCACCTGCCTGCTTTCTGCACCAGGCCAAAAGGGGCCTGCGTATTGCCATGGCTTTGCTAGAATGCTGAGGCCATACCATTCTAGGCTGTTTATGAACAGGTGGCTGCTGAGTGGACAGCTGGTATGGACACAGAGCCCCGTGAGGTCACAGAGGGACAGCCAATCAGGATGGTCCCTGTACCTGGACAGAGACATGGGCTTAGGTGAGTGAAGCTACAGTAAGGGCTGAGCTCAAGGTCCACCAAAATTGTTGTGCTGCCACCTGCTGGTTGGTCCAACTCATCCACACCCAGGCCTGTGAGCTTCTTCTCATCTGGAGCTCCACAACACCTGTGGCAGCTGGCTTACAATCCTATGGGCATCAAACTGCTACAACGGCCCACCCCACACACACACCCGCCTTTGGCAACTGCTTGCTACTCCAGGAATCCGAGATGCACGACAGCTTCTGGCATGTATCTGTCCCCCATAGGTGGGCCTCGCTGAGCAGGATGCCAACTTCATACAAGGGACAGCCCCAACATGGTGTCAAACCTGATCGTGATAGTTGTTGTTCCTAGACGAACATGGTCCCCAGAGTGGCTCAAGGACTCTCCATTGTGGCACAGGGCTATGGCCATCCTCTGCCTACATGACTCTAAAGAGAATAACGATGAAACCACAACCAGGGAGAAACACTTTCCTAGGAACAGTGTTGCAAATTCTTGAGCTTCTCAGAGTTTTCAGCCTATTGGCACACTCCCACTTGGTAGACATCCAAGCCCCATACACTCACGGACAGCTGGCTTCCACGTAGGCGGGACATTCTCCTGGTTGGGCCAGTGGCAATCTGTCTGTGTGTGTGGAGGGGGGAAGCTGGCGGTTGCAGAGGAGTGTTGGGGGGAAGACCACAGAAAGCAGAGCTTGAGCCACCTGCCTGCTTTCTGCACCAGGCCAAAAGGGGCCTGCGTATTGCCATGGCTTTGCTAGAATGCTGGACATAGCATTCTAGACTGTTTATGGGCATTTGGCTGCTGAGTGGACAGCTGGTATGGACGCAGAGCCCTGTGAGGTCACAGAGGGACAGCCAATCGGGATGGTCCCTGTACCTGGACAGCCACATGGGCTTAGGTGAGTGAAGCTAGAGGGAGGGCTGAGCTCATGGTCCACCAAACTTGCTGTGCTGCCACCTGCTGGTTGGTCCAACTCATCCACACCCAGGCCTGTGAGCTTCTTCTCATCTGGAGCTCCACAACACCTGTGGCAGCTGGCTTACAATCCTATGCGCATCAAACTACTACCACGGCCCACCCCACACACACACCCGCCTTTGGCAACTGCTTGCTACTCCAGGAATCCGAGATGCACGACAGCTTCTGGCATGTATCTGTCCGCCATAGGTGGGCCTCGCTGAGCAGGATGCCAACTTCATACAAGGGACAGCCCCAACATGGTGTCAAAATATTCTCGAGGGTCCGTGTTCTACGTAGGCGAATGTCATCCACCAGAGTGGCTCAAGGACTCTCCATTGTGGCACAGGGCTATGGCCATCCTCTGCCTACATGACTCTAAAGAGAATAACAATGAAACCACAACCCGGGAGAAACACTTTCCGAAAAACAGTATTGCAAATTCTTGAGCTTCTCGGAGTTTTCAGCCTATTGGCACACTCCCACTCGGTAGACACCCAAGCCCCATACACTCACGGACAGCTGGCTTCCACGGAGGTGGGACATTCTCCTGGTTAGGCCAATGGCAATCTGTCTGTGTGTGTGGAGGGGGGAAGCTGGCAGGTGCAGAGGAGTGTTGGGGGAAAGACCACAGAAAGCAGAGCTTGAGCCAGCTGCCTGCTTTTTGCACCAGGCCAAAAGGGGCCTGCGTATTGCCAAGCCTTTGCTAGAACGCTGCTCGTAGCATTCTGCGCTGTTTATCAGCTGCTGGCTGCTGAGTGGACAGCTGGTATGGACACAGAGCCCTGTGAGGACACAGAGGGACAGCCAATCGGGATGGTCCCTTTACCTGGACAGCCACATGGGCTTAGGTGAGTGGAGCTAGAGGGAGGGCTGAGCTCATGGTCCACCAAACTTGCTGTGCTGCCACCTGCTGGTTGGTCCAACTGATCCACACCCAGGCCTGTGAGCTTCTTCTCATCTGGAGCTCCACAACACCTGTGGCAGCTGGCTTACAATCCTATGGGCATCAGACTGCTACAACGGCCCACCCCACACACACACCCGCCTTTGGCAACTGCTTGCTACTCCAGGAATCAGAGATGCACGACAGCTTCTGGCATGTATCTGTCCCCCATAGGTGGGCCTCGCTGAGCAGGATGCCAACTTCATACAAGGGACAGCCCCAACATGGTGTCAAACCTGATCGTAATAGCTATCCTTCCTACGAAAATGTGATCCCCAGAGTGGCTCAAGGACTCTCCATTGTGGCACAGGGCTATGGCCATCCTCTGCCTACATGACTCTAAAGAGAATAACAATGAAACCACAACCCGGGAGAAACACTTTCCTAGCAACAATGTTGCAAATTCTTGAGATTCTCCCAGTTTTCAGCCTATTGGCACATTCCCACTTGGTAGACACCCAAGCCCCATACACTCACGGACAGCTGGCTTCCACGGAGGCAGGACATTCTCCTGGTTCAGCCATTGGCAATCTGTCTGTGTGTGTGGAGGGGGGAAGCTGGCAGTTGCAGAGGAGTGTTGGGGGAAAGACCACAGAAAGCAGAGCTTGAGCCAGCTGCCTGCTTTCTGCACCAGGCCAAAGGGGCCTGCGTATTGCCATGGCTTTGCTAGAATGCTGAGGCCATGGCATTGTAGGCTGTTTATAAACAGGTGGCTGCTGAGTGGACAGCTGGTATGGACACAGAGCTCCGTAAGGTCACAGAGGGACAGCCAATCGGGATGGTCCCTGTACCTGGACTGCCACATGGGCTTAGGTGAGTGAAGCTACAGTGAGGGCTGAGCTCATGGTCCACCAAAATTGTTGTGCTGCCACCTGTTGGTTAGTCCAACTCATCCACACCCAGGCCTGTGAGCTTCTTCTCATCTGGAGCTCCACAACACCTGTGGCAGCTGGCTTACAATCCTATGGGCATCAAACTGCTACAACGGCCCACCCCACACACACCCGCCTTTGGCAACTGCTTGCTACTCAAGGAATCCGAGATGCACGACAGCTTCTGGCATGTATCTGACCCCCATACGTGGGCCTCGCTGAGCAGGATGCCAACTTCATACAAGGGACAGCCACAACATGGTGTCAAACCAGATCGTGATAGTTGTTGCTCCTAGACGAACATGGTCCCCAGAGTGGCTCAAGGACTCTCCATTGTGGCACAGGGCTATGGCCATCCTCTGACTACATGACTCTAAAGAGAATAACGATGAATCCACAACCAGGGAGAAACACTTTCCTAGGAACATGTTGAAATTCTTGAGATTCTCCCAGTTTTCAGCCTATTGGCACACTCCCACTTGGTAGACACCCAAGCCCCATACACTCACGGACAGCTGGCTTCCATGGAGGCGGGACATTCTCCTGGTTGGGCCAGTGGCAATCTGTCTGTGTGTGTGGAGGGGGGAAGCTGGCAGTTGCAGAGGAGTGTTGGGGGCAAGACCACAGAAAGCAGAGCTTGAGCCACCTGCCTGCTTTCTGCACCAGGCCAAAAGGGGCCTGCGTATTGCCATGGCTTTGCTAGAATGCTGGACATAGCATTCTAGACTGTTTATGAGCATTTGGCTGCTGAGTGGACAGCTGGTATGGACACAGAGCCCTGTGAGGTCACAGAGGGACAGCCAATCGGGATGGTCCCTGTACCTGGACAGCCACATGGGCTTAGGTGAGTGAAGCTAGAGGGAGGGCTCAGCTCATGGTCCACCAAAATTGTTGTGCTGCCACCTGCTGGTTAGTCCAACTCATCCACACCCAGGCCTGTGAGCTTCTTCTCATCTGGAGCTCCACAACACCTGTGGCAGCTGGCTTACAATCCTATGGGCATCAAACTACTACCACGGCCCACCCCACACACACACCCGCCTTTGGCAACTGCTTGCTACTCCAGGAATCCGAGATGCACGACAGCTTCTGGCATGTATCTGTCCCCCATAGGTGGGCCTCGCTGAGCAGGATGCCAACTTCATACAAGGGACAGCCCCAACATGGTGTCAAACCTGATCAGTGATCGCTGTTGTACCTGGACGAACATGGTCCCCAGAGTGGCTCAAGGACTCTCCATTGTGGCACAGGGCTATGGCCATCCTCTGCCTACATGACTCTAAAGAGAATAACAATGAAACCACAACCCGGGAGAAACACTTTCCTAGCAACAGTTTTGCAAATTCTTGAGCTTCTCAGAGTTTTCAGCCTATTGGCACACTCCCACTTGGTAGACACCCAAGCCCCATACACTCACGGACAGCTGGCTTCCACGGAGGCAGGACATTCTCCTGGTTCAGCCAATGGCAATCTGTCTGTGTGTGTGGAAGGGGAAGCTGGCGGTTGCAAAGGAGTGTTGGGGGGAAGACCACAGAAAGCAGAGCTTGAGCCACCTGCCTGCTTTCTGCAAAAGGAAAAAAGGGGCCTGCGTATTGCCATGGCTTTGCTAGAATTCTGAGGCCATATCATTCAAGACTGTTTATGAACAGGTGGCTGCTGAGTGGACAGCTGGTATGGACACAGAGCCCTGTGAGGTCACAGAGGGACAGCCAATCGGGATGGTCCCTGTACCTGGACAGCCACATGGGCTTAGGTGAGTGAAGCTACAGTGAGGGCTGAGCTCATGGTCCACCAAAATTGTTGTGCTGCCACCTGCTGATTAGTCCAACTGATCCGCACCCAGGCCTGTGAGCTTCTTCTCATCTGGAGCTCCACAACACCTGTGGCAGCTGGCTTACAATCCTATGGGCATCAAACTGCTACAACGGCCCACCCCACACACACACCCGCCTTTGGCAACTGCTTGCTACTCCAGGAATCCGAGATGCACGACAGCTTCTGGCATGTATCTGTCCCCCATAGGTGGGCCTCGCTGAGCAGGATGCCAACTTCATACAAGGGACAGCCCCAACATGGTGTCAAACCATTCTCGAGGGTCCGTGTTCTACGTAGGCGAATGTCATCCACCAGAGTGGCTCAAGAACTCTCCATTGTGGCACAGGGCTATGGCCATCCTCTGCCTACATGACTCTGAAGAGAATAACAATGAATCCACAACCAGGGAGAAACATTTTCCTAGCAACAGTGTTGCAAATTCTTGAGCTTCTCAGAGTTTTCAGCCTATTGGCACACTCCCACTCGGTAGACACCCAAGCCCCATACACTCACGGACAGCTGGCTTCCACGTAGGCGGGACATTCTCCTGGTTGGGCCAGTGGCAATCTGTCTGTGTGTGTGGAGGGGGGAAGCTGGCGGTTGCAGAGGAGTGTTGGGGGAAAGACCACAGAAAGCAGAGCTTGAGCCACCTGCCTGCTTTCTGCACCAGGCCAAAAGGGGCCTGCGTATTGCCATGGCTTTGCTAGAATGCTGGACATAGCATTCTAGACTGTTTATGACCAGGTGGCTGCTGAGTGGACAGCTGGTATGGACACAGAGCCCTGTGAGGTCACAGAGGGACAGCCAATCGGGATGGTCCCTGTACCTGGACAGCCACATGGGCTTAGGTGAGTGAAGCTAGAGGGAGGGCTGAGCTCATGGTCCACCAAAGTTGCTGTGCTGCCACCTGCTGGTTGGTCCAACTCATCCACACCCAGGCCTGTGAGCTTCTTCTCATCTGGAGCTCCACAACACCTGTGGCAGCTGGCTTACAATCCTATGGGCATCAAACTGCTACAACAGCCCACACCACACACACACCCGCCTTTGGCAACTGCTTGCTACTCCAGGAATCCGAGATGCACGACAGCTTCTGGCATGTATCTGTCCCCCATAGGTGGGCCTCGCTGAGCAGGATGCCAACTTCATTCAAGGGACAGCCCCAACATGGTGTCAAACCATTCTCGAGGGTCCGTGTTCTACGTAGGCGAATGTCATCCACCAGAGTGGCTCAAGGACTCTCCATTGTGGCACAGGGCTATGGCCATCCTCTGCCTACATGACTCTGAAGAGAATAACGATGAAACCACAACCAGGGAGAAACACTTTCCTAGCAACAATGTTGCAAATTCTTGAGCTTCTCAGAGTTTTCAGCCTATTGGCACACTCCCACTCGGTAGACACCCAAGCCCCATACACTCACGGACAGCTGGCTTCCACGTAGGCGGGACATTCTCCTGGTTGGGCCAGTGGCAATCTGTCTGTGTGTGTGGAGGGGGGAAGCTGGCGGTTGCAGAGGAGTGTTGGGGGAAAGACCACAGAAAGCAGAGCTTGAGCCACCTGCCTGCTTTCTGCACCAGGCCAAAAGGGGAATGCGTATTGCCATGGCTTTGCTAGAATGCTGGACATAGCATTCTAGACTGTTTATGAGCCTTTGGCTGCTGAGTGGACAGCTGGTATGGACACAGAGCCCTGTGAGGTCACAGAGGGACAGCCAATCGGGATGGTCCCTGTACCTGGACAGCCACATGGGCTTAGGTGAGTGAAGCTAGAGGGAGGGCTGAGCTCATGGTCCACCAAACTTGCTGTGCTGCCACCTGCTGGTTGGTCCAACTCATCCACACCCAGGCCTGTGAGCTTCTTCTCATCTGGAGCTCCACAACACCTGTGGCAGCTGGCTTACAATCCTATGGGCATCAAACTGCTACAACAGCCCACACCACACACACACCCGCCTTTGGCAACTGCTTGCTACTCCAGGAATCCGAGATGCACGACAGCTTCTGGCATGTATCTGTCCCCCATAGGTGGGCCTCGCTGAGCAGGATGCCAACTTCATACAAGGGACAGCCCCAACATGGTGTCAAACCTGATCGTGATCGCTGTTGTACCTAGACGAACATGGTCCCCAGAGTGGCTCAAGGACTCTCCATTGTGGCACAGGGCTATGGCCATCCTCTGCCTACATGACTCTAAAGAGAATAACAATGAAACCACAACCCGGGAGAAACACTTTCCGAAAAACAGTATTGCAAATTCTTGAGCTTCTCAGAGTTTTCAGCCTATTGGCACACCCCACTCGGTAGACACCCAAGCCCCATACACTCACGGACAGCTGGCTTCCACGGAGGCGGGACATTCTCCTGGTTGGGCCAGTGGCAATCTGTCTGTGTGTGTGGAGGGGGGAAGCTGGCGGTTGCAGAGGAGTGTTGGGGGAAAGACCACAGAAAGCAGAGCTTGAGCCACCTGCCTGCTTTTAGCAAAAGGAAAAAAGGGGCCTGCGTATTGCCATGGCTTTGCTAGAATTCTGAGGCCATATCATTCAAGACTGTTTATGACCAGGTGGCTGCTGAGTGGACAGCTGGTATGGACACAGAGCCCTGTGAGGTCACAGAGGGACAGCCAATCGGGATGGTCCCTGTACCTGGACAGCCACATGGGCTTAGGTGAGTGAAGCTACAGTGAGGGCTGAGCTCATGGTCCACCAAAATTGTTGTGCTGCCACCTGCTGATTAGTCCAACTGATCCGCACCCAGGCCTGTGAGCTTCTTCTCATCTGGAGCTCCACAACACCTGTGGCAGCTGGCTTACAATCCTATGGGCATCAAACTGCTACAACGGCCCACCCCACACACACACCCGCCTTTGGCAACTGCTTGCTACTCCAGGAATCCGAGATGCACGACAGCTTCTGGCATGTATCTGTCCCCCATAGGTGGGCCTCGCTGAGCAGGATGCCAACTTCATACAAGGGACAGCCCCAACATGGTGTCAAACCATTCTCGAGGGTCCGTGTTCTACGTAGGCAAATGTCATCCACCAGAGTGGCTCAAGGACTCTCCATTGTGGCACAGGGCTATGGCCATCCTCTGCCTACATGACTCTGAAGAGAATAACAATGAATCCACAACCAGGGAGAAACATTTTCCTAGCAAAAGTGTTGCAAATTCTTGAGCTTCTCAGAGTTTTCAGCCTATTGGCACACTCCCACTTGGTAGACACCCAAGCCCCATACACTCACGGACAGCTGGCTTCCACGGAGGCGGGACATTCTCCTGGTTGGGCCAGTGGCAATCTGTCTGTGTGTGTGGAGGGGGGAAGCTGGCAGTTGCAGAGGAGTGTTGGGGGAAAGACCACAGAAAGCAGAGCTTGAGCCACCTGCCTGCTTTCTGCACCAGGCCAAAAAGGGAATGCGTATTGCCATGGCTTTGCTAGAATGCTGGCCATAGCATTCTAGACTGTTTATGACCAGGTGGCTGCTGAGTGGACAGCTGGTATGGACACAGAGCCCTGTGAGGTCACAGAGGGACAGCCAATCGGGATGGTCCCTGTACCTGGACAGCCACATGGGCTTAGGTGAGTGAAGCTAGAGGGAGGGCTCAGCTCATGGTCCACCAAACTTGCTGTGCTGCCACCTGCTGGTTGGTCCAACTCATCCACACCCAGGCCTGTGAGCTTCTTCTCATCTGGAGCTCCACAACACCTGTGGCAGCTGGCTTACAATCCTATGGGCATCAAACTGCTACAACGGCCCACCCCACACACACACCCGCCTTTGGCAACTGCTTGCTACTCCAGGAATCCGAGATGCACGACAGCTTCTGGCATGTATCTGTCCCCCATAGGTGGGCCTCGCTGAACAGGATGCCAACTTCATACAAGGGACAGCCCCAACATGGTGTCAAACCTGATCAGTGATCGCTGTTGTACCTGGATGAACATGGTCCCCAGAGTGGCTCAAGGACTCTCCATTGTGGCACAGGGCTATGGCCATCCTCTGCCTACATGACTCTAAAGAGAATAACAATGAATCCACAACCAGGGAGAAACATTTTCCTAGCAACAGTGTTGCAAATTCTTGAGCTTCTCAGAGTTTTCAGCCTATTGGCACACTCCCACTCGGTAGACACCCAAGCCCCATACACTCACGGACAGCTGGCTTCCACGGAGGCGGGACATTCTCCTGGTTGGGCCAGTGGCAATCTGTCTGTGTGTGTGGAGGGGGGAAGCTGGCAGTTGCAGAGGAGTGTTGGGGGAAAGACCACAGAAAGCAGAGCTTGAGCCACCTGCCTGCTTTCTGCACCAGGCCAAAAGGGGCCTGCGTATTGCCATGGCTTTGCTAGAATGCTGGACATAGCATTCTAGACTGTTTATGACCAGGTGGCTGCTGAGTGGACAGCTGGTATGGACACAGAGCCCTGTGAGGTCACAGAGGGACAGCCAATCGGGATGGTCCCTGTACCTGGACAGCCACATGGGCTTAGGTGAGTGAAGCTAGAGGGAGGGCTGAGCTCATGGTCCACCAAACTTGCTGTGCTGCCACCTGCTGGTTGGTCCAACTCATCCACACCCAGGCCTGTGAGCTTCTTCTCATCTGGAGCTCCACAACACCTGTGGCAGCTGGCTTACAATCCTATGGGCATCAAACTGCTACAACGGCCCACCCCACACACACACCCGCCTTTGGCAACTGCTTGCTACTCCAGGAATCCGAGATGCACGACAGCTTCTGGCATGTATCTGTCCCCCATAGGTGGGCCTCGCTGAGCAGGATGCCAACTTCATTCAAGGGACAGCCCCAACATGGTGTCAAACCATTCTCGAGGGTCCGTGTTCTACGTAGGCGAATGTCATCCACCAGAGTGGCTCAAGGACTCTCCATTGTGGCACAGGGCTATGGCCATCCTCTGCCTACATGACTCTGAAGAGAATAACGATGAAACCACAACCAGGGAGAAACACTTTCCTAGCAACAATGTTGCAAATTCTTGAGCTTCTCAGAGTTTTCAGCCTATTGGCACACTCCCACTCGGTAGACACCCAAGCCCCATACACTCACGGACAGCTGGCTTCCACGTAGGCGGGACATTCTCCTGGTTGGGCCAGTGGCAATCTGTCTGTGTGTGTGGAGGGGGGAAGCTGGCGGTTGCAGAGGAGTGTTGGGGGAAAGACCACAGAAAGCAGAGCTTGAGCCACCTGCCTGCTTTCTGCACCAGGCCAAAAGGGGAATGCGTATTGCCATGGCTTTGCTAGAATGCTGGACATAGCATTCTAGACTGTTTATGAGCCTTTGGCTGCTGAGTGGACAGCTGGTATGGACACAGAGCCCTGTGAGGTCACAGAGGGACAGCCAATCGGGATGGTCCCTGTACCTGGACAGCCACATGGGCTTAGGTGAGTGAAGCTAGAGGGAGGGCTGAGCTCATGGTCCACCAAAGTTGCTGTGCTGCCACCTGCTGGTTGGTCCAACTCATCCACACCCAGGCCTGTGAGCTTCTTCTCATCTGGAGCTCCACAACACCTGTGGCAGCTGGCTTACAATCCTATGGGCATCAAACTGCTACAACAGCCCACCCCACACACACACCCGCCTTTGGCAACTGCTTGCTACTCCAGGAATCCGAGATGCACGACAGCTTCTGGCATGTATCTGTCCCCCATAGGTGGGCCTCGCTGAGCAGGATGCCAACTTCATACAAGGGACAGCCCCAACATGGTGTCAAAGCTGATCGTGATCGCTGTTGTACCTAGACGAACATGGTCCCCAGAGTGGCTCAAGGACTCTCCATTGTGGCACAGGGCTATGGCCATCCTCTGCCTACATGACTCTAAAGAGAATAACAATGAAACCACAACCCGGGAGAAACACTTTCCGAAAAACAGTATTGCAAATTCTTGAGCTTCTCAGAGTTTTCAGCCTATTGGCACACCCCACTCGGTAGACACCCAAGCCCCATACACTCACGGACAGCTGGCTTCCACGTAGGCGGGACATTCTCCTGGTTGGGCCAGTGGCAATCTGTCTGTGTGTGTGGAGGGGGGAAGCTGGCGGTTGCAGAGGAGTGTTGGGGGAAAGACCACAGAAAGCAGAGCTTGAGCCACCTGCCTGCTTTCAGCAAAAGGAAAAAAGGGGCCTGCATATTGCCATGGCTTTGCTAGAATTCTGAGGCTCTATCATTCAAGACTGTTTATGACCAGGTGGCTGCTGAGTGGACAGCTGGTATGGACACAGAGCCCTGTGAGGTCACAGAGGGACAGCCAATCGGGATGGTCCCTGTACCTGGACAGCCACATGGGCTTAGGTGAGTGAAGCTACAGTGAGGGCTGAGCTCATGGTCCACCAAAATTGTTGTGCTGCCACCTGCTGATTAGTCCAACTGATCCGCACCCAGGCCTGTGAGCTTCTTCTCATCTGGAGCTCCACAACACCTGTGGCAGCTGGCTTACAATCCTATGGGCATCAAACTGCTACAACGGCCCACCCCACACACACACCCGCCTTTGGCAACTGCTTGCTACTCCAGGAATCCGAGATGCACGACAGCTTCTGGCATGTATCTGTCCCCCATAGGTGGGCCTCGCTTAACAGGATGCCAACTTCATTCAAGGGACAGCCCCAACATGGTGTCAAACCATTCTCGAGGGTCCATGTTCTACGTAGGCAAATGTCATCCACCAGAGTGGCTCAAGGACTCTCCATTGTGGCACAGGGCTATGGCCATCCTCTGCCTACATGACTCTGAAGAGAATAACAATGAATCCACAACCAGGGAGAAACATTTTCCTAGCAACAATGTTGCAAATTCTTGAGCTTCTCAGAGTTTTCAGCCTATTGGCACACTCCCACTTGGTAGACACCCAAGCCCCATACACTCACGGACAGCTGGCTTCCACGGAGGCGGGACATTCTCCTGGTTGGGCCAGTGGCAATCTGTCTGTGTGTGTGGAGGGGGGAAGCTGGCGGTTGCAGAGGAGTGTTGGGGGGAAGACCACAGAAAGCAGAGCTTGAGCCACCTGCCTGCTTTCTGCACCAGGCCAAAAAGGGAATGCGTATTGCCAAGGCTTTGCTAGAATGCTGGCCATAGCATTCTAGACTGTTTATCAGCTGGTGGCTGCTGAGTGGACAGCTGGTATGGACACAGAGCCCTGTGAGGTCACAGAGGGACAGCCAATCGGGATGGTCCCTGTACCTGGACAGCCACATGGGCTTAGGTGAGTGAAGCTAGAGGGAGGGCTCAGCTCATGGTCCACCAAACTTGCTGTGCTGCCACCTGCTGGTTGGTCCAACTCATCCACACCCAGGCCTGTGAGCTTCTTCTCATCTGGAGCTCCACAACACCTGTGGCAGCTGGCTTACAATCCTATGGAAATCAAACTGCTACAACGGCCCACCCCACACACACACCCGCCTTTGGCAACTGCTTGCTACTCCAGGAATCCGAGATGCACGACAGCTTCTGGCATGTATCTGTCCCCCATAGGTGGGCCTCGCTTAACAGGATGCCAACTTCATACAAGGGACAGCCCCAACATGGTGTCAAACCTGATAGTGATCGCTGTTGTACCTGGATGAACATGGTCCCCAGAGTGGCTCAAGGACTCTCCATTGTGGCACAGGGCTATGGCCATCCTCTGCCTACATGACTCTAAAGAGAATAACAATGAATCCACAACCAGGGAGAAACATTTTCCTAGCAACAGTGTTGCAAATTCTTGAGCTTCTCAGAGTTTTCAGCCTATTGGCACACTCCCACTCGGTAGACACCCAAGCCCCATACACTCACGGACAGCTGGCTTCCACGTAGGCGGGACATTCTCCTGGTTGGGCCAGTGGCAATCTGTCTGTGTGTGTGGAGGGGGGAAGCTGGCAGTTGCAGAGGAGTGTTGGGGGAAAGACCACAGAAAGCAGAGCTTGAGCCACCTGCCTGCTTTCTGCACCAGGCCAAAAGGGGCCTGCGTATTGCCATGGCTTTGCTAGAATGCTGGACATAGCATTCTAGACTGTTTATGACCAGGTGGCTGCTGAGTGGACAGCTGGTATGGACACAGAGCCCTGTGAGGTCACAGAGGGACAGCCAATCGGGATGGTCCCTGTACCTGGACAGCCACATGGGCTTAGGTGAGTGAAGCTAGAGGGAGGGCTCAGCTCATGGTCCACCAAACTTGCTGTGCTGCCACCTGCTGGTTGGTCCAACTCATCCACACCCAGGCCTGTGAGCTTCTTCTCATCTGGAGCTCCACAACACCTGTGGCAGCTGGCTTACAATCCTATGGGCATCAAACTGCTACAACAGCCCACCCCACACACACACCCGCCTTTGGCAACTGCTTGCTACTCCAGGAATCCGAGATGCACGACAGCTTCTGGCATGTATCTGTCCCCCATAGGTGGGCCTCGCTGAACAGGATGCCAACTTCATACAAGGGACAGCCCCAACATGGTGTTAAACCTGATCGTGATCGCTGTTGTACCTGGTCGAACATGGTCCCCAGAGTGGCTCAAGGACTCTCCATTGTGGCACAGGGCTATGGCCATCCTCTGCCTACATGACTCTAAAGAGAATAACAATGAAACCACAACCCGGGAGAAACACTTTCCGAAAAACAGTATTGCAAAATCTTGAGCTTCTCAGAGTTTTCAGCCTATTGGCACACCCCACTCGGTAGACACCCAAGCCCCATACACTCACGGACAGCTGGCTTCCACGGAGGAGGGACATTCTCCTGGTTGGGCCAGTGGCAATCTGTCTGTGTGTGTGGAGGGGGGAAGCTGGCAGTTGCAGAGGAGTGTTGGGGGAAAGACCACAGAAAGCAGAGCTTGAGCCACCTGCCTGCTTTCTGCAAAAGGAAAAAAGGGGCCTGCGTATTGCCATGGCTTTGCTAGAATTCTGAGGCCATATCATTCAAGACTGTTTATGACCAGGTGGCTGCTGAGTGGACAGCTGGTATGGACACAGAGCCCTGTGAGGTCACAGAGGGACAGCCAATCGGGATGGTCCCTGTACCTGGACAGCCACATGGGCTTAGGTGAGTGAAGCTAGAGGGAGGGCTGAGCTCATGGTCCACCAAAATTGTTGTGCTGCCACCTGCTGATTAGTCCAACTGATCCGCACCCAGGCCTGTGAGCTTCTTCTCATCTGGAGCTCCACAACACCTGTGGCAGCTGGCTTACAATCCTATGGGCATCAAACTGCTACAACGGCCCACCCCACACACACACCCGCCTTTGGCAACTGCTTGCTACTCCAGGAATCCGAGATGCACGACAGCTTCTGGCATGTATCTGTCCCCCATAGGTGGGCCTCGCTGAGCAGGATGCCAACTTCATACAAGGGACAGCCCCAACATGGTGTCAAACCATTCTCGAGGGTCCGTGTTCTACGTAGGCGAATGTCATCCACCAGAGTGGCTCAAGGACTCTCCATTGTGGCACAGGGCTATGGCCATCCTCTGCCTACATGACTCTAAAGAGAATAACAATGAATCCACAACCAGGGAGAAACATTTTCCTAGCAACAGTGTTGCAAAATCTTGAGCTTCTCAGAGTTTTCAGCCTATTGGCACACTCCCACTCGGTAGACACCCAAGCCCCATACACTCACGGACAGCTGGCTTCCACGGAGGCGGGACATTCTCCTGGTTGGGCCAGTGGCAATCTGTCTGTGTGTGTGGAGGGGGGAAGCTGGCGGTTGCAGAGGAGTGTTGGGGGGAAGACCACAGAAAGCAGAGCTTGAGCCACCTGCCTGCTTTCTACACCAGGCCAAAAAGGGAATGCGTATTGCCAAGGCTTTGCTAGAATGCTGGACATAGCATTCTAGACTGTTTATGACCAGGTGGCTGCTGAGTGGACAGCTGGTATGGACACAGAGCCCTGTGAGGTCACAGAGGGACAGCCAATCGGGATGGTCCCTGTACCTGGACAGCCACATGGGCTTAGGTGAGTGAAGCTAGAGGGAGGGCTGAGCTCATGGTCCACCAAACTTGCTGTGCTGCCACCTGCTGGTTGGTCCAACTCATCCACACCCAGGCCTGTGAGCTTCTTCTCATCTGGAGCTCCACAACACCTGTGGCAGCTGGCTTACAATCCTATGGGCATCAAACTGCTACAACAGCCCACACCACACACACACCCGCCTTTGGCAACTGCTTGCTACTCCAGGAATCCGAGATGCACGACAGCTTCTGGCATGTATCTGTCCCCCATAGGTGGGCCTCGCTGAGCAGGATGCCAACTTCATACAAGGGACAGCCCCAACATGGTGTCAAAGCTGATCGTGATCGCTGTTGTACCTAGACGAACATGGTCCCCAGAGTGGCTCAAGGACTCTCCATTGTGGCACAGGGCTATGGCCATCCTCTGCCTACATGACTCTAAAGAGAATAACAATGAAACCACAACCCGGGAGAAACACTTTCCGAAAAACAGTATTGCAAATTCTTGAGCTTCTCAGAGTTTTCAGCCTATTGGCACACCCCACTCGGTAGACACCCAAGCCCCATACACTCACGGACAGCTGGCTTCCACGTAGGCGGGACATTCTCCTGGTTGGGCCAGTGGCAATCTGTCTGTGTGTGTGGAGGGGGGAAGCTGGCGGTTGCAGAGGAGTGTTGGGGGAAAGACCACAGAAAGCAGAGCTTGAGCCACCTGCCTGCTTTCTGCACCAGGCCAAAAGGGGCCTGCGTATTGCCATGGCTTTGCTAGAATTCTGAGGCCATATCATTCAAGACTGTTTATGAACAGGTGGCTGCTGAGTGGACAGCTGGTATGGACACAGAGTCCTGTGAGGTCACAGAGGGACAGCCAATCGGGATGGTCCCTGTACCTGGACAGCCACATGGGCTTAGGTGAGTGAAGCTACAGTGAGGGCTGAGCTCATGGTCCACCAAACTTGCTGTGCTGCCACCTGCTGATTAGTCCAACTGATCCGCACCCAGGCCTGTGAGCTTCTTCTCATCTGGAGCTCCACAACACCTGTGGCAGCTGGCTTACAATCCTATGGGCATCAAACTGCTACAACGGCCCACCCCACACACACACCCGCCTTTGGCAACTGCTTGCTACTCCAGGAATCAGAGATGCACGACAGCTTCTGGCATGTATCTGTCCCCCATAGGTGGGCCTCGCTGAACAGGATGCCAACTTCATACAAGGGACAGCCCCAACATGGTGTCAAACCATTCTCGAGGGTCGCTGTTCTACCTAGGCGAACATGTCATCCACCAGAGTGGCTCAAGGACTCTCCATTGTGGCACAGGGCTATGGCCATCCTCTGCCTACATGACTCTAAAGAGAATAACAATGAATCCACAACCAGGGAGAAACATTTTCCTAGCAACAGTGTTGCAAATTCTTGAGCTTCTCAGAGTTTTCAGCCTATTGGCACACTCCCACTCGGTAGACACCCAAGCCCCATACACTCACGGACAGCTGGCTTCCACGGAGGCGGGACATTCTCCTGGTTGGGCCAGTGGCAATCTGTCTGTGTGTGTGGAGGGGGGAAGCTGGCGGTTGCAGAGGAGTGTTGGGGGAAAGACCACAGAAAGCAGAGCTTGAGCCACCTGCCTGCTTTCTGCACCAGGCCAAAAAGGGAATGCGTATTGCCAAGGCTTTGCTAGAATGCTGGCCATAGCATTCTAGACTGTTTATGACCAGGTGGCTGCTGAGTGGACAGCTGGTATGGACACAGAGCCCTGTGAGGTCACAGAGGGACAGCCAATCGGGATGGTCCCTGTACCTGGACAGCCACATGGGCTTAGGTGAGTGAAGCTAGAGGGAGGGCTGAGCTCATGGTCCACCAAACTTGCTGTGCTGCCACCTGCTGGTTGGTCCAACTCATCCACACCCAGGCCTGTGAGCTTCTTCTCATCTGGAGCTCCACAACACCTGTGGCAGCTGGCTTACAATCCTATGGGCATCAAACTGCTACAACGGCCCACCCCACACACACACCCGCCTTTGGCAACTGCTTGCTACTCCAGGAATCCGAGATGCACGACAGCTTCTGGCATGTATCTGTCCCCCATAGGTGGGCCTCGCTGAGCAGGATGCCAACTTCATACAAGGGACAGCCCCAACATGGTGTCAAACCTGATAGTGATCGCTGTTGTACCTGGATGAACATGGTCCCCAGAGTGGCTCAAGGACTCTCCATTGTGGCACAGGGCTATGGCCATCCTCTGCCTACATGACTCTAAAGAGAATAACAATGAATCCACAACCAGGGAGAAACATTTTCCTAGCAACAGTGTTGCAAATTCTTGAGCTTCTCAGAGTTTTCAGCCTATTGGCACACTCCCACTCGGTAGACACCCAAGCCCCATACACTCACGGACAGCTGGCTTCCACGGAGGCGGGACATTCTCCTGGTTGGGCCAGTGGCAATCTGTCTGTGTGTGTGGAGGGGGGAAGCTGGCAGTTGCAGAGGAGTGTTGGGGGAAAGACCACAGAAAGCAGAGCTTGAGCCACCTGCCTGCTTTCTGCACCAGGCCAAAAGGGGCCTGCGTATTGCCATGGCTTTGCTAGAATGCTGGACATAGCATTCTAGACTGTTTATGACCAGGTGGCTGCTGAGTGGACAGCTGGTATGGACACAGAGCCCTGTGAGGTCACAGAGGGACAGCCAATCGGGATGGTCCCTGTACCTGGACAGCCACATGGGCTTAGGTGAGTGAAGCTAGAGGGAGGGCTCAGCTCATGGTCCACCAAACTTGCTGTGCTGCCACCTGCTGGTTGGTCCAACTCATCCACACCCAGGCCTGTGAGCTTCTTCTCATCTGGAGCTCCACAACACCTGTGGCAGCTGGCTTACAATCCTATGGGCATCAAACTGCTACAACGGCCCACCCCACACACACACCCGCCTTTGGCAACTGCTTGCTACTCCAGGAATCAGAGATGCACGACAGCTTCTGGCATGTATCTGTCCCCCATAGGTGGGCCTCGCTGAACAGGATGCCAACTTCATACAAGGGACAGCCCCAACATGGTGTCAAACCTGATAGTGATCGCTGTTGTACCTGGTCGAACATGGTCCCCAGAGTGGCTCAAGGACTCTCCATTGTGGCACAGGGCTATGGCCATCCTCTGCCTACATGACTCTAAAGAGAATAACAATGAAACCACAACCCGGGAGAAACACTTTCCGAAAAACAGTATTGCAAATTCTTGAGCTTCTCAGAGTTTTCAGCCTATTGGCACACCCCACTCGGTAGACACCCAAGCCCCATACACTCACGGACAGCTGGCTTCCACGGAGGCGGGACATTCTCCTGGTTGGGCCAGTGGCAATCTGTCTGTGTGTGTGGAGGGGGGAAGCTGGCAGTTGCAGAGGAGTGTTGGGGGAAAGACCACAGAAAGCAGAGCTTGAGCCACCTGCCTGCTTTCTGCAAAAGGAAAAAAGGGGCCTGCGTATTGCCATGGCTTTGCTAGAATTCTGAGGCCATATCATTCAAGACTGTTTATGACCAGGTGGCTGCTGAGTGGACAGCTGGTATGGACACAGAGCCCTGTGAGGTCACAGAGGGACAGCCAATCGGGATGGTCCCTGTACCTGGACAGCCACATGGGCTTAGGTGAGTGAAGCTACAGTGAGGGCTGAGCTCATGGTCCACCAAAATTGTTGTGCTGCCACCTGCTGATTAGTCCAACTGATCCGCACCCAGGCCTGTGAGCTTCTTCTCATCTGGAGCTCCACAACACCTGTGGCAGCTGGCTTACAATCCTATGGGCATCAAACTGCTACAACGGCCCACCCCACACACACACCCGCCTTTGGCAACTGCTTGCTACTCCAGGAATCCGAGATGCACGACAGCTTCTGGCATGTATCTGTCCCCCATAGGTGGGCCTCGCTGAGCAGGATGCCAACTTCATACAAGGGACAGCCCCAACATGGTGTCAAACCATTCTCGAGGGTCCGTGTTCTACGTAGGCGAATGTCATCCACCAGAGTGGCTCAAGGACTCTCCATTGTGGCACAGGGCTATGGCCATCCTCTGCCTACATGACTCTAAAGAGAATAACAATGAATCCACAACCAGGGAGAAACATTTTCCTAGCAACAGTGTTGCAAAATCTTGAGCTTCTCAGAGTTTTCAGCCTATTGGCACACTCCCACTCGGTAGACACCCAAGCCCCATACACTCACGGACAGCTGGCTTCCACGGAGGCGGGACATTCTCCTGGTTGGGCCAGTGGCAATCTGTCTGTGTGTGTGGAGGGGGGAAGCTGGCGGTTGCAGAGGAGTGTTGGGGGGAAAGACCACAGAAAGCAGAGCTTGAGCCACCTGCCTGCTTTCTACACCAGGCCAAAAGGGGAATGCGTATTGCCAAGGCTTTGCTAGAATGCTGGACATAGCATTCTAGACTGTTTATGACCAGGTGGCTGCTGAGTGGACAGCTGGTATGGACACAGAGCCCTGTGAGGTCACAGAGGGACAGCCAATCGGGATGGTCCCTGTACCTGGACAGCCACATGGGCTTAGGTGAGTGAAGCTAGAGGGAGGGCTGAGCTCATGGTCCACCAAACTTGCTGTGCTGCCACCTGCTGGTTGGTCCAACTCATCCACACCCAGGCCTGTGAGCTTCTTCTCATCTGGAGCTCCACAACACCTGTGGCAGCTGGCTTACAATCCTATGGGCATCAAACTGCTACAACAGCCCACACCACACACACACCCGCCTTTGGCAACTGCTTGCTACTCCAGGAATCCGAGATGCACGACAGCTTCTGGCATGTATCTGTCCGCCATAGGTGGGCCTCGCTGAGCAGGATGCCAACTTCATACAAGGGACAGCCCCAACATGGTGTCAAACCTGATAGTGATCGCTGTTGTACCTAGACGAACATGGTCCCCAGAGTGGCTCAAGGACTCTCCATTGTGGCACAGGGCTATGGCCATCCTCTGCCTACATGACTCTAAAGAGAATAACAATGAAACCACAACCCGGGAGAAACACTTTCCGAAAAACAGTATTGCAAATTCTTGAGCTTCTCAGAGTTTTCAGCCTAGTGGCACACCCCACTCGGTAGACACCCAAGCCCCATACACTCACGGACAGCTGGCTTCCACGTAGGCGGGACATTCTCCTGGTTGGGCCAGTGGCAATCTGTCTGTGTGTGTGGAGGGGGGAAGCTGGCGGTTGCAGAGGAGTGTTGGGGGAAAGACCACAGAAAGCAGAGCTTGAGCCACCTGCCTGCTTTCAGCAAAAGGAAAAAAGGGGCCTGCATATTGCCATGGCTTTGCTAGAATTCTGAGGCTCTATCATTCTAGACTGTTTATGACCAGGTGGCTGCTGAGTGGACAGCTGGTATGGACACAGAGCCCTGTGAGGTCACAGAGGGACAGCCAATCGGGATGGTCCCTGTACCTGGACAGCCACATGGGCTTAGGTGAGTGAAGCTACAGTGAGGGCTGAGCTCATGGTCCACCAAAATTGTTGTGCTGCCACCTGCTGATTAGTCCAACTGATCCGCACCCAGGCCTGTGAGCTTCTTCTCATCTGGAGCTCCACAACACCTGTGGCAGCTGGCTTACAATCCTATGGGCATCAAACTGCTACAACGGCCCACCCCACACACACACCCGCCTTTGGCAACTGCTTGCTACTCCAGGAATCAGAGATGCACGACTGCTTCTGGCATGTATCTGTCCCCCATAGGTGGGCCTCGCTTAACAGGATGCCAACTTCATTCAAGGGACAGCCCCAACATGGTGTCAAACCATTCTCGAGGGTCCGTGTTCTACGTAGGCAAATGTCATCCACCAGAGTGGCTCAAGGACTCTCCATTGTGGCACAGGGCTATGGCCATCCTCTGCCTACATGACTCTGAAGAGAATAACAATGAATCCACAACCAGAGAGAAACATTTTCCTAGCAACAATGTTGCAAATTCTTGAGCTTCTCAGAGTTTTCAGCCTATTGGCACACTCCCACTTGGTAGACACCCAAGCCCCATACACTCACGGACAGCTGGCTTCCACGGAGGCGGGACATTCTCCTGGTTGGGCCAGTGGCAATCTGTCTGTGTGTGTGGAGGGGGGAAGCTGGCGGTTGCAGAGGAGTGTTGGGGGGAAGACCACAGAAAGCAGAGCTTGAGCCACCTGCCTGCTTTCTGCACCAGGCCAAAAAGGGAATGCGTATTGCCAAGGCTTTGCTAGAATGCTGGCCATAGCATTCTAGACTGTTTATGACCAGGTGGCTGCTGAGTGGACAGCTGGTATGGACACAGAGCCCTGTGAGGTCACAGAGGGACAGCCAATCGGGATGGTCCCTGTACCTGGACAGCCACATGGGCTTAGGTGAGTGAAGCTAGAGGGAGGGCTCAGCTCATGGTCCACCAAACTTGCTGTGCTGCCACCTGCTGGTTGGTCCAACTCATCCACACCCAGGCCTGTGAGCTTCTTCTCATCTGGAGCTCCACAACACCTGTGGCAGCTGGCTTACAATCCTATGGAAATCAAACTGCTACAACGGCCCACCCCACACACACACCCGCCTTTGGCAACTGCTTGCTACTCCAGGAATCCGAGATGCACGACAGCTTCTGGCATGTATCTGTCCCCCATAGGTGGGCCTCGCTGAACAGGATGCCAACTTCATACAAGGGACAGCCCCAACATGGTGTCAAACCTGATAGTGATCGCTGTTGTACCTGGATGAACATGGTCCCCAGAGTGGCTCAAGGACTCTCCATTGTGGCACAGGGCTATGGCCATCCTCTGCCTACATGACTCTAAAGAGAATAACAATGAATCCACAACCAGGGAGAAACATTTTCCTAGCAACAGTGTTGCAAATTCTTGAGCTTCTCAGAGTTTTCAGCCTATTGGCACACTCCCACTCGGTAGACACCCAAGCCCCATACACTCACGGACAGCTGGCTTCCACGGAGGCGGGACATTCTCCTGGTTGGGCCAGTGGCAATCTGTCTGTGTGTGTGGAGGGGGGAAGCTGGCAGTTGCAGAGGAGTGTTGGGGGAAAGACCACAGAAAGCAGAGCTTGAGCCACCTGCCTGCTTTCTGCACCAGGCCAAAAGGGGCCTGCGTATTGCCATGGCTTTGCTAGAATGCTGGACATAGCATTCTAGACTGTTTATGACCAGGTGGCTGCTGAGTGGACAGCTGGTATGGACACAGAGCCCTGTGAGGTCACAGAGGGACAGCCAATCGGGATGGTCCCTGTACCTGGACAGCCACATGGGCTTAGGTGAGTGAAGCTAGAGGGAGGGCTCAGCTCATGGTCCACCAAACTTGCTGTGCTGCCACCTGCTGGTTGGTCCAACTCATCCACACCCAGGCCTGTGAGCTTCTTCTCATCTGGAGCTCCACAACACCTGTGGCAGCTGGCTTACAATCCTATGGGCATCAAACTGCTACAACGGCCCACCCCACACACACACCCGCCTTTGGCAACTGCTTGCTACTCCAGGAATCCGAGATGCACGACAGCTTCTGGCATGTATCTGTCCCCATAGGTGGGCCTCGCTGAACAGGATGCCAACTTCATACAAGGGACAGCCCCAACATGGTGTTAAACCTGATCGTGATCGCTGTTGTACCTGGTCGAACATGGTCCCCAGAGTGGCTCAAGGACTCTCCATTGTGGCACAGGGCTATGGCCATCCTCTGCCTACATGACTCTAAAGAGAATAACAATGAAACCACAACCCGGGAGAAACACTTTCCGAAAAACAGTATTGCAAAATCTTGAGCTTCTCAGAGTTTTCAGCCTATTGGCACACCCCACTCGGTAGACACCCAAGCCCCATACACTCACGGACAGCTGGCTTCCACGGAGGAGGGACATTCTCCTGGTTGGGCCAGTGGCAATCTGTCTGTGTGTGTGGAGGGGGGAAGCTGGCAGTTGCAGAGGAGTGTTGGGGGAAAGACCACAGAAAGCAGAGCTTGAGCCACCTGCCTGCTTTCTGCAAAAGGAAAAAAGGGGCCTGCGTATTGCCATGGCTTTGCTAGAATTCTGAGGCCATATCATTCAAGACTGTTTATGACCAGGTGGCTGCTGAGTGGACAGCTGGTATGGACACAGAGCCCTGTGAGGTCACAGAGGGACAGCCAATCGGGATGGTCCCTGTACCTGGACAGCCACATGGGCTTAGGTGAGTGAAGCTACAGTGAGGGCTGAGCTCATGGTCCACCAAAATTGTTGTGCTGCCACCTGCTGATTAGTCCAACTGATCCGCACCCAGGCCTGTGAGCTTCTTCTCATCTGGAGCTCCACAACACCTGTGGCAGCTGGCTTACAATCCTATGGGCATCAAACTGCTACAACGGCCCACCCCACACACACACCCGCCTTTGGCAACTGCTTGCTACTCCAGGAATCCGAGATGCACGACAGCTTCTGGCATGTATCTGTCCCCCATAGGTGGGCCTCGCTGAGCAGGATGCCAACTTCATACAAGGGACAGCCCCAACATGGTGTCAAACCATTCTCGAGGGTCCGTGTTCTACGTAGGCGAATGTCATCCACCAGAGTGGCTCAAGGACTCTCCATTGTGGCACAGGGCTATGGCCATCCTCTGCCTACATGACTCTAAAGAGAATAACAATGAATCCACAACCAGGGAGAAACATTTTCCTAGCAACAGTGTTGCAAAATCTTGAGCTTCTCAGAGTTTTCAGCCTATTGGCACACTCCCACTCGGTAGACACCCAAGCCCCATACACTCACGGACAGCTGGCTTCCACGGAGGCGGGACAATCTCCTGGTTGGGCCAGTGGCAATCTGTCTGTGTGTGTGGAGGGGGGAAGCTGGCGGTTGCAGAGGAGTGTTGGGGGGAAGACCACAGAAAGCAGAGCTTGAGCCACCTGCCTGCTTTCTACACCAGGCCAAAAAGGGAATGCGTATTGCCAAGGCTTTGCTAGAATGCTGGACATAGCATTCTAGACTGTTTATGACCAGGTGGCTGCTGAGTGGACAGCTGGTATGGACACAGAGCCCTGTGAGGTCACAGAGGGACAGCCAATCGGGATGGTCCCTGTACCTGGACAGCCACATGGGCTTAGGTGAGTGAAGCTAGAGGGAGGGCTGAGCTCATGGTCCACCAAACTTGCTGTGCTGCCACCTGCTGGTTGGTCCAACTCATCCACACCCAGGCCTGTGAGCTTCTTCTCATCTGGAGCTCCACAACACCTGTGGCAGCTGGCTTACAATCCTATGGGCATCAAACTGCTACAACAGCCCACACCACACACACACCCGCCTTTGGCAACTGCTTGCTACTCCAGGAATCCGAGATGCACGACAGCTTCTGGCATGTATCTGTCCGCCATAGGTGGGCCTCGCTGAGCAGGATGCCAACTTCATACAAGGGACAGCCCCAACATGGTGTCAAACCTGATAGTGATCGCTGTTGTACCTGGATGAACATGGTCCCCAGAGTGGCTCAAGGACTCTCCATTGTGGCACAGGGCTATGGCCATCCTCTGCCTACATGACTCTAAAGAGAATAACAATGAAACCACAACCCGGGAGAAACACTTTCCGAAAAACAGTATTGCAAATTCTTGAGCTTCTCAGAGTTTTCAGCCTAGTGGCACACCCCACTCGGTAGACACCCAAGCCCCATACACTCACGGACAGCTGGCTTCCACGGAGGCGGGACATTCTCCTGGTTGGGCCAGTGGCAATCTGTCTGTGTGTGTGGAGGGGGGAAGCTGGCAGTTGCAGAGGAGTGTTGGGGGAAAGACCACAGAAAGCAGAGCTTGAGCCACCTGCCTGCTTTCTGCACCAGGCCAAAAGGGGCCTGCGTATTGCCATGGCTTTGCTAGAATGCTGGACATAGCATTCTAGACTGTTTATGACCAGGTGGCTGCTGAGTGGACAGCTGGTATGGACACAGAGCCCTGTGAGGTCACAGAGGGACAGCCAATCGGGATGGTCCCTGTACCTGGACAGCCACATGGGCTTAGGTGAGTGAAGCTAGAGGGAGGGCTGAGCTCATGGTCCACCAAACTTGCTGTGCTGCCACCTGCTGGTTGGTCCAACTCATCCACACCCAGGCCTGTGAGCTTCTTCTCATCTGGAGCTCCACAACACCTGTGGCAGCTGGCTTACAATCCTATGGGCATCAAACTGCTACAACAGCCCACACCACACACACACCCGCCTTTGGCAACTGCTTGCTACTCCAGGAATCCGAGATGCACGACAGCTTCTGGCATGTATCTGTCCGCCATAGGTGGGCCTCGCTGAGCAGGATGCCAACTTCATACAAGGGACAGCCCCAACATGGTGTCAAACCTGATCATGATCGCTATTGTACCTGGACGAAAATGGTCCCCAGAGTGGCTCAAGGACTCTCCATTGTGGCCAGGGCTATGGCCATCCTCTGCCTACATGACTCTAAAGAGAATAACAATGAAACCACAACCCGGGAGAAACACTTTCCTAGCAACAATGTTGCAAATTCTTGAGATTCTCCCAGTTTTCAGCCTATTGGCACACTCCCACTTGGTAGACACCCAAGCCCCATACACTCACGGACAGCTGGCTTCCACGGAGGCAGGACATTCTCCTGGTTCAGCCAATGGCAATCTGTCTGTGTGTGTGGAGGGGGGAAGCTGGCGGTTGCAAAGGAGTGTTGGGGGGAAGACCACAGAAAGCAGAGCTTGAGCCACCTGCCTGCTTTCTGCACCAGGCCAAAGAGGCCTGCATATTGCCATGGCTTTGCTAGAATGCTGAGGCCATGGCATTGTAGGCTGTTTATAAACAGGTGGCTGCTGAGTGGACAGCTGGTATGGACACAGAGCCCTGTGAGGTCACAGAGGGACAGCCAATCGGGATGGTCCCTGTACCTGGACAGCCACATGGGCTTAGGTGAGTGAAGCTAGAGGGAGGGCTGAGCTCATGGTCCACCAAACTTGCTGTGCTGCCACCTGCTGGTTGGTCCAACTCATCCACAATCAGACCTGTGAGCTTCTTCTCATCTGGAGCTCCACAACACCTGTGGCAGCTGGCTTACAATCCTATGGGCATCAAACTGCTACAACGGCCCACCCCACACACACACCCGCCTTTGGCAACTGCTTGCTACTCCAGGAATCCGAGATGCACGACAGCTTCTGGCATGTATCTGTCCCCCATAGGTGGGCCTCGCTGAGCAGGATGCCAACTTCATACAAGGGACAGCCCCAACATGGTGTTAAACCTGATCGTGATCGCTGTTGTACCTGGTCGAACATGGTCCCCAGAGTGGCTCAAGGACTCTCCATTGTGGCACAGGGCTATGGCCATCCTCTGCCTACATGACTCTAAAGAGAATAACAATGAAACCACAACCCGGGAGAAACACTTTCCGAAAAACAGTATTGCAAAATCTTGAGCTTCTCAGAGTTTTCAGCCTATTGGCACACTCCCACTCGGTAGACACCCAAGCCCCATACACTCACGGACAGCTGGCTTCCACGGAGGCGGGACATTCTCCTGGTTGGGCCAGTGGCAATCTGTCTGTGTGTGTGGAGGGGGGAAGCTGGCGGTTGCAGAGGAGTGTTGGGGGAAAGACCACAGAAAGCAGAGCTTGAGCCACCTGCCTGCTTTCTACACCAGGCCAAAAAGGGAATGCGTATTGCCATGGCTTTGCTAGAATGCTGGACATAGCATTCTAGACTGTTTATGAGCATTTGGCTGCTGAGTGGACAGCTGGTATGGACACAGAGCCCTGTGAGGTCACAGAGTGACAGCCAATCGGGATGGTCCCTGTACCTGGACAGCCACATGGGCTTAGGTGAGTGAAGCTAGAGGGAGGGCTGAGCTCATGGTCCACCAAACTTGCTGTGCTGCCACCTGCTGGTTGGTCCAACTCATCCACACCCAGGCCTGTGAGCTTCTTCTCATCTGGAGCTCCACAACACCTGTGGCAGCTGGCTTACAATCCTATGGGCATCAAACTGCTACAACGGCCCACCCCACACACACACCCGCCTTTGGCAACTGCTTGCTACTCCAGGAATCCGAGATGCACGACAGCTTCTGGCATGTATCTGTCCCCCATAGGTGGGCCTCGCTGAGCAGGATGCCAACTTCATACAAGGGACAGCCCCAACATGGTGTCAAACCATTCTCGAGGGTCCGTGTTCTACGTAGGCGAATGTCATCCACCAGAGTGGCTCAAGGACTCTCCATTGTGGCACAGGGCTATGGCCATCCTCTGCCTACATGACTCTGAAGAGAATAACAATGAATCCACAACCAGGGAGAAACATTTTCCTAGCAACAGTGTTGCAAATTCTTGAGCTTCTCAGAGTTTTCAGCCTATTGGCACACTCCCACTCGGTAGACACCCAAGCCCCATACACTCACGGACAGCTGGCTTCCACGTAGGCGGGACATTCTCCTGGTTGGGCCAGTGGCAATCTGTCTGTGTGTGTGGAGGGGGGAAGCTGGCAGTTGCAGAGGAGTGTTGGGGGAAAGACCACAGAAAGCAGAGCTTGAGCCACCTGCCTGCTTTCTACACCAGGCCAAAAGGGGCCTGCGTATTGCCATGGCTTTGCTAGAATGCTGGACATAGCATTCTAGACTGTTTATGACCAGGTGGCTGCTGAGTGGACAGCTGGTATGGACACAGAGCCCTGTGAGGTCACAGAGGGACAGCCAATCGGGATGGTCCCTGTACCTGGACAGCCACATGGGCTTAGGTGAGTGAAGCTAGAGGGAGGGCTGAGCTCATGGTCCACCAAAGTTGCTGTGCTGCCACCTGCTGGTTGGTCCAACTCATCCACACCCAGGCCTGTGAGCTTCTTCTCATCTGGAGCTCCACAACACCTGTGGCAGCTGGCTTACAATCCTATGGGCATCAAACTGCTACAACAGCCCACACCACACACACACCCGCCTTTGGCAACTGCTTGCTACTCCAGGAATCCGAGATGCACGACAGCTTCTGGCATGTATCTGTCCCCCATAGGTGGGCCTCGCTGAGCAGGATGCCAACTTCATTCAAGGGACAGCCCCAACATGGTGTCAAACCATTCTCGAGGGTCCGTGTTCTACGTAGGCGAATGTCATCCACCAGAGTGGCTCAAGGACTCTCCATTGTGGCACAGGGCTATGGCCATCCTCTGCCTACATGACTCTGAAGAGAATAACGATGAAACCACAACCAGGGAGAAACACTTTCCTAGCAACAATGTTGCAAATTCTTGAGCTTCTCAGAGTTTTCAGCCTATTGGCACACTCCCACTCGGTAGACACCCAAGCCCCATACACTCACGGACAGCTGGCTTCCACGGAGGCGGGACATTCTCCTGGTTGGGCCAGTGGCAATCTGTCTGTGTGTGTGGAGGGGGGAAGCTGGCGGTTGCAGAGGAGTGTTGGGGGAAAGACCACAGAAAGCAGAGCTTGAGCCACCTGCCTGCTTTCTGCACCAGGCCAAAAGGGGAATGCGTATTGCCATGGCTTTGCTAGAATGCTGGACATAGCATTCTAGACTGTTTATGAGCCTTTGGCTGCTGAGTGGACAGCTGGTATGGACACAGAGCCCTGTGAGGTCACAGAGGGACAGCCAATCGGGATGGTCCCTGTACCTGGACAGCCACATGGGCTTAGGTGAGTGAAGCTAGAGGGAGGGCTGAGCTCATGGTCCACCAAACTTGCTGTGCTGCCACCTGCTGGTTGGTCCAACTCATCCACACCCAGGCCTGTGAGCTTCTTCTCATCTGGAGCTCCACAACACCTGTGGCAGCTGGCTTACAATCCTATGGGCATCAAACTGCTACAACAGCCCACACCACACACACACCCGCCTTTGGCAACTGCTTGCTACTCCAGGAATCAGAGATGCACGACAGCTTCTGGCATGTATCTGTCCCCATAGGTGGGCCTCGCTGAGCAGGATGCCAACTTCATACAAGGGACAGCCCCAACATGGTGTTAAACCTGATCGTGATCGCTGTTGTACCTGGACGAACATGGTCCCCAGAGTGGCTCAAGGACTCTCCATTGTGGCACAGGGCTATGGCCATCCTCTGCCTACATGACTCTAAAGAGAATAACAATGAAACCACAACCCGGGAGAAACACTTTCCGAAAAACAGTATTGCAAAATCTTGAGCTTCTCAGAGTTTTCAGCCTATTGGCACACCCCACTCGGTAGACACCCAAGCCCCATACACTCACGGACAGCTGGCTTCCACGGAGGAGGGACATTCTCCTGGTTGGGCCAGTGGCAATCTGTCTGTGTGTGTGGAGGGGGGAAGCTGGCAGTTGCAGAGGAGTGTTGGGGGAAAGACCACAGAAAGCAGAGCTTGAGCCACCTGCCTGCTTTCTGCAAAAGGCAAAAAGGGGCCTGCGTATTGCCATGGCTTTGCTAGAATTCTGAGGCCATATCATTCAAGACTGTTTATGACCAGGTGGCTGCTGAGTGGACAGCTGGTATGGACACAGAGCCCTGTGAGGTCACAGAGGGACAGCCAATCGGGATGGTCCCTGTACCTGGACAGCCACATGGGCTTAGGTGAGTGAAGCTAGAGGGAGGGCTGAGCTCATGGTCCACCAAACTTGCTGTGCTGCCACCTGCTGGTTGGTCCAACTCATCCACACCCAGGCCTGTGAGCTTCTTCTCATCTGGAGCTCCACAACACCTGTGGCAGCTGGCTTACAATCCTATGGGCATCAAACTGCTACAACGGCCCACCCCACACACACACCCGCCTTTGGCAACTGCTTGCTACTCCAGGAATCCGAGATGCACGACAGCTTCTGGCATGTATCTGTCCCCATAGGTGGGCCTCGCTGAGCAGGATGCCAACTTCATACAAGGGACAGCCCCAACATGGTGTCAAACCATTCTCGAGGGTCCGTGTTCTACGTAGGCGAATGTCATCCACCAGAGTGGCTCAAGGACTCTCCATTGTGGCACAGGGCTATGGCCATCCTCTGCCTACATGACTCTGAAGAGAATAACAATGAATCCACAACCAGGGAGAAACATTTTCCTAGCAACAGTGTTGCAAATTCTTGAGCTTCTCAGAGTTTTCAGCCTATTGGCACACTCCCACTCGGTAGACACCCAAGCCCCATACACTCACGGACAGCTGGCTTCCACGTAGGCGGGACATTCTCCTGGTTGGGCCAGTGGCAATCTGTCTGTGTGTGTGGAGGGGGGAAGCTGGCAGTTGCAGAGGAGTGTTGGGGGAAAGACCACAGAAAGCAGAGCTTGAGCCACCTGCCTGCTTTCTACACCAGGCCAAAAGGGGCCTGCGTATTGCCATGGCTTTGCTAGAATGCTGGACATAGCATTCTAGACTGTTTATGACCAGGTGGCTGCTGAGTGGACAGCTGGTATGGACACAGAGCCCTGTGAGGTCACAGAGGGACAGCCAATCGGGATGGTCCCTGTACCTGGACAGCCACATGGGCTTAGGTGAGTGAAGCTAGAGGGCTGAGCTCATGGTCCACCAAAGTTGCTGTGCTGCCACCTGCTGGTTGGTCCAACTCATCCACACCCAGGCCTGTGAGCTTCTTCTCATCTGGAGCTCCACAACACCTGTGGCAGCTGGCTTACAATCCTATGGGCATCAAACTGCTACAACAGCCCACACCACACACACACCCGCCTTTGGCAACTGCTTGCTACTCCAGGAATCCGAGATGCACGACAGCTTCTGGCATGTATCTGTCCCCCATAGGTGGGCCTCGCTGAGCAGGATGCCAACTTCATTCAAGGGACAGCCCCAACATGGTGTCAAACCATTCTCGAGGGTCCGTGTTCTACGTAGGCGAATGTCATCCACCAGAGTGGCTCAAGGACTCTCCATTGTGGCACAGGGCTATGGCCATCCTCTGCCTACATGACTCTGAAGAGAATAACGATGAAACCACAACCAGGGAGAAACACTTTCCTAGCAACAATGTTGCAAATTCTTGAGCTTCTCAGAGTTTTCAGCCTATTGGCACACTCCCACTCGGTAGACACCCAAGCCCCATACACTCACGGACAGCTGGCTTCCACGGAGGCGGGACATTCTCCTGGTTGGGCCAGTGGCAATCTGTCTGTGTGTGTGGAGGGGGGAAGCTGGCGGTTGCAGAGGAGTGTTGGGGGAAAGACCACAGAAAGCAGAGCTTGAGCCACCTGCCTGCTTTCTGCACCAGGCCAAAAGGGGAATGCGTATTGCCATGGCTTTGCTAGAATGCTGGACATAGCATTCTAGACTGTTTATGAGCCTTTGGCTGCTGAGTGGACAGCTGGTATGGACACAGAGCCCTGTGAGGTCACAGAGGGACAGCCAATCGGGATGGTCCCTGTACCTGGACAGCCACATGGGCTTAGGTGAGTGAAGCTAGAGGGAGGGCTCAGCTCATGGTCCACCAAACTTGCTGTGCTGCCACCTGCTGGTTGGTCCAACTCATCCACACCCAGGCCTGTGAGCTTCTTCTCATCTGGAGCTCCACAACACCTGTGGCAGCTGGCTTACAATCCTATGGGCATCAAACTGCTACAACAGCCCACACCACACACACACCCGCCTTTGGCAACTGCTTGCTACTCCAGGAATCCGAGATGCACGACAGCTTCTGGCATGTATCTGTCCCCCATAGGTGGGCCTCGCTGAGCAGGATGCCAACTTCATACAAGGGACAGCCCCAACATGGTGTCAATGCTGATCGTGATCGCTGTTGTACCTAGACGAACATGGTCCCCAGAGTGGCTCAAGGACTCTCCATTGTGGCACAGGGCTATGGCCATCCTCTGCCTACATGACTCTAAAGAGAATAACAATGAAACCACAACCCGGGAGAAACACTTTCCGAAAAACAGTATTGCAAATTCTTGAGCTTCTCAGAGTTTTCAGCCTATTGGCACACCCCACTCGGTAGACACCCAAGCCCCATACACTCACGGACAGCTGGCTTCCACGTAGGCGGGACATTCTCCTGGTTGGGCCAGTGGCAATCTGTCTGTGTGTGTGGAGGGGGGAAGCTGGCAGTTGCAGAGGAGTGTTGGGGGAAAGACCACAGAAAGCAGAGCTTGAGCCACCTGCCTGCTTTCTGCACCAGGCCAAAAGGGGAATGCGTATTGCCATGGCTTTGCTAGAATGCTGGACATAGCATTCTAGACTGTTTATGACCAGGTGGCTGCTGAGTGGACAGCTGGTATGGACACAGAGCCCTGTGAGGTCACAGAGGGACAGCCAATCGGGATGGTCCCTGTACCTGGACAGCCACATGGGCTTAGGTGAGTGAAGCTAGAGGGAGGGCTGAGCTCATGGTCCACCAAACTTGCTGTGCTGCCACCTGCTGGTTGGTCCAACTCATCCACACCCAGGCCTGTGAGCTTCTTCTCATCTGGAGCTCCACAACACCTGTGGCAGCTGGCTTACAATCCTATGGGCATCAAACTGCTACAACGGCCCACCCCACACACACACCCGCCTTTGGCAACTGCTTGCTACTCCAGGAATCAGAGATGCACGACAGCTTCTGGCATGTATCTGTCCCCATAGGTGGGCCTCGCTGAACAGGATGCCAACTTCATACAAGGGACAGCCCCAACATGGTGTTAAACCTGATCGTGATCGCTGTTGTACCTGGTCGAACATGGTCCCCAGAGTGGCTCAAGGACTCTCCATTGTGGCACAGGGCTATGGCCATCCTCTGCCTACATGACTCTAAAGAGAATAACAATGAAACCACAACCCGGGAGAAACACTTTCCGAAAAACAGTATTGCAAAATCTTGAGCTTCTCAGAGTTTTCAGCCTATTGGCACACCCCACTCGGTAGACACCCAAGCCCCATACACTCACGGACAGCTGGCTTCCACGGAGGAGGGACATTCTCCTGGTTGGGCCAGTGGCAATCTGTCTGTGTGTGTGGAGGGGGGAAGCTGGCAGTTGCAGAGGAGTGTTGGGGGAAAGACCACAGAAAGCAGAGCTTGAGCCACCTGCCTGCTTTCTGCAAAAGGAAAAAAGGGGCCTGCGTATTGCCATGGCTTTGCTAGAATTCTGAGGCCATATCATTCAAGACTGTTTATGACCAGGTGGCTGCTGAGTGGACAGCTGGTATGGACACAGAGCCCTGTGAGGTCACAGAGGGACAGCCAATCGGGATGGTCCCTGTACCTGGACAGCCACATGGGCTTAGGTGAGTGAAGCTAGAGGGAGGGCTGAGCTCATGGTCCACCAAATTGTTGTGCTGCCACCTGCTGATTAGTCCAACTGATCCGCACCCAGGCCTGTGAGCTTCTTCTCATCTGGAGCTCCACAACACCTGTGGCAGCTGGCTTACAATCCTATGGGCATCAAACTGCTACAACGGCCCACCCCACACACACACCCGCCTTTGGCAACTGCTTGCTACTCCAGGAATCCGAGATGCACGACAGCTTCTGGCATGTATCTGTGCCCCATAGGTGGGCCTCGCTGAGCAGGATGCCAACTTCATACAAGGGACAGCCCCAACATGGTGTCAAACCATTCTCGAGGGTCCGTGTTCTACGTAGGCGAATGTCATCCACCAGAGTGGCTCAAGGACTCTCCATTGTGGCACAGGGCTATGGCCATCCTCTGCCTACATGAGTCTGAAGAGAATAACAATGAATCCACAACCAGGGAGAAACATTTTCCTAGCAACAGTGTTGCAAAATCTTGAGCTTCTCAGAGTTTTCAGCCTATTGGCACACTCCCACTCGGTAGACACCCAAGCCCCATACACTCACGGACAGCTGGCTTCCACGTAGGCGGGACATTCTCCTGGTTGGGCCAGTGGCAATCTGTCTGTGTGTGTGGAGGGGGGAAGCTGGCAGTTGCAGAGGAGTGTTGGGGGAAAGACCACAGAAAGCAGAGCTTGAGCCACCTGCCTGCTTTCTACACCAGGCCAAAAGGGGCCTGCGTATTGCCATGGCTTTGCTAGAATGCTGGACATAGCATTCTAGACTGTTTATGACCAGGTGGCTGCTGAGTGGACAGCTGGTATGGACACAGAGCCCTGTGAGGTCACAGAGGGACAGCCAATCGGGATGGTCCCTGTACCTGGACAGCCACATGGGCTTAGGTGAGTGAAGCTAGAGGGAGGGCTGAGCTCATGGTCCACCAAAGTTGCTGTGCTGCCACCTGCTGGTTGGTCCAACTCATCCACACCCAGGCCTGTGAGCTTCTTCTCATCTGGAGCTCCACAACACCTGTGGCAGCTGGCTTACAATCCTATGGGCATCAAACTGCTACAACAGCCCACACCACACACACACCCGCCTTTGGCAACTGCTTGCTACTCCAGGAATCCGAGATGCACGACAGCTTCTGGCATGTATCTGTCCCCCATAGGTGGGCCTCGCTGA